>NC_135309.1:96099767-97299767 GCF_048772815.1 Callospermophilus lateralis
GCTGTGTACGTGTCCTCCATGTGTACAGAGAACAGAGGGAGAGGGGCAGAAGGAACACGAGTTGGCTGGGCGTTTTCTCTGTGCCTGTGTGTTTCGTGTGTTGTCAGCTGGCTCTGGTTTCTAAGCGCTGAACGTTGCCAAAGGCGGGGGCCAGAATCCACCATCCACCTCGGCACCCTAGTGGCGAAACAGGACTCATTTGTTTGGTGCAGAGTGGTGTCGACCTAGAAGAGACTGAAGTGTAGTTAGGTCGGCCCCCTGCCATCCATTACACCTGCGGCAGATGGCTCTAGTGGTAGAATGGTTTTGTTTTCCGTGATCAAGAAGGGAGGAGGGGGAAGCGAGAGCCTCGCCCCACTCAAAAGTATTCATAAAGAGCCAGAGAAACGAAAGAAGCCATATTCGTACCATCAAAAGCAATAATGTTGCCGGTGTCTGTGAGTGAACCTGGACATGGTAGTGACCTTGGTGCCCGGTCCCAACTGATGACATGGCAGGATTTTAGGACAAATATTTTTCAAATTTTTTAAAATAAAATGTCTTCCACTCCTCCCTCCCTCCCTCTCTCTCTCTCTCTCTCTCTCTCTCTCTCTCTCTCTCTCTCCAGATGCACACAGGTGTCCTTGGAGCTCTACTCCCTGAAGTCAAACATCAGTAAGCCTCTGCAGATTTCACTGAGGCTAAAAAGGAGGCCACTCCAAAGGCAGGGAGTCTGTCTCCTCTCCCCAAAAGCTTCCTTCAACCAGACTGCAAGCGTCCATACACTAGTGTTCCCTCCCTGGACAACCACCTAACTGGGGATTTAGTCAGGTTTCAAATTTATCCATCTCATTTTCACACACAATCATGTGCCTTTCTGATCAATATTCCCTTTCTTGTATCCCTTCCTTCCTTCATGCTACTCAACAAGCAGGAAAGGAAGTACACACACCCTCCACAGCAAGCCCAGACCCAGGGAGGGCAGGTGTGACAAAGGACTCAGATGTAGTCTAATGACAGTTCAACCTGTTTTAATTTTTAAATTATCTTGCTAAATAAGAGAAATTAAAACATTTTAATGCCAAAGGAGACCTAATTAGACCGAAAAGCCTTGTTTCCATCCTTATTTCACACACCCAATTACTATAGTAACCATATATTCTCTCTATATACTCATATTTATGTAGAGAATATATACTCATTTTTTTGGTGAAATAAGAAACCATTCCACTGACCTAATTTTATATTCTAAATCAAGAACATTGCTTTAACAAGGGCTTAGAACACTAATGCTTTGGGAGTGATGAGCATACAGAGAGATTCCGCCATTTTTGATACACAAATTCTATTTTCTATATTCTTTAATGCCAAATGTCAAATCAACAATTTTTAGAGTCAAACCATGAGAAATCATTCTAGCTAAGATTTTGGAATGACAAATAAAAATATATTCCAAAAGTTCAAAAGGAAAGGAAAAATTCAACATTTTTCAAGATGCTTTCAATATTCAAATAAACCTTTGAAATGGGTTTGGTTGATGGCTGCTTGTTGCATGCCCAGTGTAATTTAGTTTTTCTGTAATAATTTTCCTTTCCTATGAAGGTTTTCATTTTTCAAGGAGAAAGTTTACTATGATATGCAGTGGGGTGCAGAAGTCATTGAAATAAATGCCAATTTTATTCATTATTAGTACTACAGGTTTATTTACCCATCATAGAAACTGCTAAGGGTCTTTCCTAGGATATGAAGTCATGTATTATCAGAACACATTTGGATCCACTAGCAGGAATTTTTTTTTAAAAGAAAAAATACATATGAAGCTGGATTGAGGAACAGACTTCTTGAGTCTTTTAGAGGTATTTTTTAGCAATAAAAGAGGAAGAGCAATGATATAAAATTCTTGACTTTTAGGGTCACTAAGAGCTTCCAATTTTATTTAAATAAAATACTATTAGTAGACTTATGCAATTGTAGAGAAAGAAAACAAAAATTTAGTCCTAATAAGGTTTTCCCCCACACACTCCTACTCAAAACACTTTAGAATCTAGTTCCAACAGTATCTAAAGCTAAGTAAAATAATTTCCAAGATGAACTCTTGAATTTTGAATGAAAAGTTGCTTTTTTCCTAAATTCTGGGATTTATTAATGGGTAATATTTTAAATGGAAATCTAAAGGATTCAGACTAATCCAAATACTCCAATCTTTTGAGGGGAAGGAATGTTTTAATATTTGAGCAATTTAATATCAGAATCACTCACGCAGGTTTCTGAGGCCTAAGCAAGCCTCAGAGATTGGCACAGGAAAAGGTATAATAGGTCCCTCTCTTCTCCAACTCGTACTAGGACCACCTACAAGACATCTTCTTTCATATAAAATGACTATTTGTTTTTACAGATAAGACTCAGAAGACTAAGTAAATCTGGAATACACGAATTGGTTTCTTTCCATCCTCATCCTTGCTAGGTTTTCCCCAGGACTTGTCTATCATCCTTTCTAACCCTCTCCTATACGAAAGGCATTCAGTAGGATATGTGTATGTGTACATACACAATTGATAAATAGTTAGAAAATACACTTTGATATATATTCTACACACACACACACACACACACACACAGAGTTAGGTCTCAAAAATATCCCCAACACTCCAAATTTGCCTTTACTTTAGGAGTAATTAATGAGATCATAATTCTTAAAGAATAGCTGCCAAATCCCAATCCCTGAGGTAGTGAGAAACGCTAAAAGTGCCCTAAACTGGCCCGTGGGAGGACTCAACCAATTCTCAAGCCTGGTGCCCTCGACATTTGTGAAGATAGTCTTTAGTCAGTGCTGCCATGGGATGGTGGTGAAGAGGCCTGGGTCATGAACCCAGAGAAATCAGATCTCCAACTTATGCAAGGGTCTCATAAAACCAAGGGATAGTGGCCAACTGCATCTGTAGGTTTCTCCAATTCTGAAGAAAGGACCCCCGGCTAGATGGCATGTGTGTGCGCATTATGTTCAGACCCATTGTACAGTTCCCTTAGGGAGTTACTAAAATTTGACGCTTTGCCTTTTCTGGGGCGAGCAAAGCCTGGGTAGGTCCTGAGAGCCTTAGGCACAGGTCCCCACAGCCTCCCAGGTCTATATGACCGGGCATCTGCCGCCCAGGGTCGCCCCCGACGGCCCAGGCGCGGTGCACATGAGGCCAGTAGGTGTCGCTGTTTCCCCGCTGGCTGGAGCCAGGAGCCCGGCTCCGGCCCCCAGCACCACTCAGCACACCGCGCCGGGTGGGTTCATGACCCACTAAAGCTCAGGAGTCAGGGCTGTTCCCTCCACCCACCTTCTAGGAATTGTGCCCTAGCTCACCAGGCCACGACCGCAGCGACATTAGTCGGCCTAAGGGAGTACCTTCGGAGGGGGAGACAGAGAGGCGCTTCTGTTGGGGAGAAACGCTGTCCCGACGGAAGCGGCTCAAAACCGGCTTCTTTAGCGGGAAACCTCTCTCCCTCCTTTCTCTTCACGTGCCATGGGCGACGGTGGGGTAATGAGCACATCCTGGTAAACCACCGAGCTGGGGAATTCGACTTGGGTTCTACATTGGCTTCAAAAATTTAAAAAAGAGGTTGAAATCCTAGCTTCGTGGGAGCTAGTCACAGTAAGGGTGGATTGTTTTCAATATTCTTCCCCCAAAATGTAAAAATAAATAAAAGAAGAAAAAAGATAGAAACCGGGGCCTGGGTACATGCGTAAGATACATACCATCTTGTACACACGTATGCGGGCTGAGATGTCGGGTAACTGTGACTGCAGCCCCCTCCCTGAACCTGGAAGGAGTCAGCAATTGGAATGTGGTGGTCTTCCCCCAAAGCATTGCTCTCCAAGTATTAATCCCCTTTGGAAGAAATCTAGCGGTCAGCAACTCTTTGGAATCTGTATTAAAATTCTAGGTATTGATACTTCTTTGGCGTCCTGCGGCTCCCTTCTTTTGGCCTCAGTATGCCGCATAAGAGATTATTAATCAGTGGCGTTCTTTTTGTGTGTGTTTCAAAAGGAGGGCGTTTGGCTTATGAATACCGAGAGGGATATTTACAATGGATACATTCTATAGATGACTGGAAATTTTATTATGATTTTGATTGTTTTGTATAGGGAAATGAGTGCTATGATTCGAAGATGGGGAGGAGGAGGCGGCACTGAACACGCTAAATTCATAAGCTCTTGTTATGAAAAACAGAACTGCCTATGTATTTAAGCTAACGTTTAAAATAATATGTTCAGTCAAAAAATTGCAGTAATTTTTTAAAGACCCCCCACTTTAAGTGTATTTTTGGTAAAAGTAATAAATTCGTAAAGAGGAAAAGCATAACATATCAAACTAGAGGCGGGTGGAATCTCAATGTTCACACTATATTGGAATACATTTTTATTTTCTGGATTCTGGGCCTCTATTTAACTATTTCTGAGGACATTCCTGCATAAGTTTAAGTCTTTAAAGGCAAGCCTTAATTTTTAACGGGAGGTGGCCAATATCATTTTTGAATGTCATGCCTTTTGCTTCGTTTCATAAAAGTAGCTCCTTTCTGTTAAGTTCTATGTCTGTTACACAGTTCTAAATAATTATTTCTGATTGAGATTGCAAACTAATCATTGGGTGACGTGGAGGGACCGACTCCTCTAACTGGAGTTGTGAAGTTCAGTGAGGTGATATTTTTAGCTTAAAAAGTCCAGATTCAGATATTTAGGTATTTCTCTTCCTCCCATCATTTCCCACCTCGTCCCCATTTCACTCTCTCGCTCCCTTTTCTTTTCTCTCCTGTCTTCCCTCTCCCCTCTACAGTGCCACTCCTCCTTTCTTTTCCTCTCCTCTATTCTTTTCTTTCCCTCTCTCTTTTCTAATTTATTGTCTGATTCTATCAGTCAAGTTAATATAAAAGTAGCAAGTGGGAGGCCCAGCACCCTTATCTGGCCCTCTCCCCTGCGCGCGCAGGGCACTTTAGGGAGGTGTCGGTCGCTGCCAGCTACTGGCCGAAGTGTTGGCCTTTGGTGCAGGACACGCAGCTTTCGGGGGAGTTGGGGTCTGCTCCGGTTGCGGGGCTTATTCAAATACCGCCCGCTGCTGCTGTGATTCGCAGGGACTCGGCCTCCATATGGTAATGCGGGGCGGGGTGGGGGAGGCGCAGAGGGGAGGGGAGAAGAGGATGGGGGTGAGGGCTGGTGGGAGGGGGCTCCGGCACCGCGCGCTCGGATGCTGGGCTGGGACAGAGCACCCGGACCCGCGGCAGCGGCAGCAGTGGCGCTACCCACCCTCTGCCACTACATCCATCAAGCCAGCGAGCCACCAAACCACGGGCCCTCGGGGTAAGCCACAGCGCGCACACGGCAGCGACGGTGACGATTCACACGCTTCGGGTTACTACCATGCGCCAATAAGGGAGATTAGAAACAGAAAAGGAGATTACAGAGAGATCAGAGATAAGAGATGTACCTCCCAGTGTCCCTTGTCACACAGCGCGCGCGTGCACACACGCATCTGTACACACATGCATGTTCAGACAGCCGTACCTGCACATATTCCTTGCTACTGCCATCTAAATATATGCACCGACACTCTATGCCCTGCAACGTGGCCGGTGTGTTTGTCCTGCTCATGCATAGAGGCGGGCAGGTACATGCTAGAGTCCGGGCAGGAACAAACAGCCTCATACAATTTGATTGTTGCCAAACTCAGAGAGGCATTAAATCTGCTGAATTGTTTCACTGAGCCAGGTGCACCCACCCCCCGCCCCACCAGTAAACCAGTAATTCTGTAAGCAGTTGTGGACTCCTGCAATTATTCACAAAATATGCTGAAAATATATTTTAGGAAATGTAATTTTGCTTTATATAGATGGCAAGGTAAGGGCGAATGTGAAAGATGAATGTGTTTCCATTTTTTAGTGTTTTACACGAAGCTATTTGACCACTTTTTTATTGGGTGACATATCATATGAGCACTTTGGTGTAGGCTTGGAAAAACTACAGCATGAGGTAAAGCTGGAAATGCCATAAGAATTAAGGTGGCTAAAAATGGATGCTGGAGAGTCCAGCATGAAAGATGGCATACAGCTGTAGGTTTCAAATGGGGGAAATACATGTGAATATTTACACATAAAAGCCATTGGGGAGGGCTGAGTCTTGCCCTGAGTATCTGTGCAGGTAAGTCATTCATAAGAAAACTAATTACCTGTGCATGTACTTGGACTTGTCTAATTTAATAAGCTGCATGTGTGCATATTTTCTGTTCTTTGTGGCTAAGCAATTACGAATTTGAGTCTTTTCATATGATAGCATTGGGGTAATTCTTAATGTGATATACATATGCATATATACATACACACATACATACACACACATACACATACATACAAAAGCCATCATGCTGATTAGCTATATTGCCAGGAAGGAAAATCCCATCCTCTAAACGAGACTACTATTGCTTGAAATCTAACTCAAGGCCTGTATATTTTAGGGCAGAACAAATGACTTAACATAGTCAACTGTTTTGTTTGTGTATTTGTTTTCATTTCAAACTCAGGAATTAAGGATGCTTTTCAGTCAAGATAGTGTGCTTCCATCCATATTAAAATAAAAATGAAATTCGGTAAATTTTGAATGCAGCAGATATGGTACAACATACAACATGGTTGAAAATGTCTTCCTTGCAGAAGGCTGTCCATTGCTGTGTCTACACATTTTAAAATAGATTTTAAAAATAATAAATGCTAGAAAGCAATAGGGCACTGAATACCGCATCTCTAATCAGCACAAAAATTCCTTAGAATCAATAAAATCACTTCATTTATAAATAGATTATCTCAAATGCACTGTCCTGAACTGTATTTCTGCTATATGAAGTTAATTAGACAATCAAACTTTGAGCTTTGAATGATGGGACCTATAGTCAATGGAGGGGTATGTTAGGAAAGAAAAAAAAAATGTGTCTTTTCTTTTATGACCAAACTACAGCTGGCATTGCATACATGACAGATGTGCATATCTGTAACCTTAAATAAACAGAAGCAGGGAGGCATCTGTTGTATATTATCTAGCAAAAGACAGCAGCAGACACTCGTCAAAAAAAAAAAAAACTAAAAAAATACAGACAGGGACAACAGCGACAGATAGACATAACAAAATAGCAACAAAAGGGGGGAGGGGAATCAATAAAACGATACAACCTGAAATTTTCACAAATTAAAAATGCAAATATATCTTTACATATGCATCAGTATTAAAAATAATACACGCTGGAACCAACAGGAGCGAGTGTAGGAAGAGGAGGAGGAGGAGGAGGAGAAGGAGGAGGAGGAGGAGGTGAGGAGGAGGAGGAGGAGGAGGAGGAGGAGGAAAGAATGGAGGCGCCGCGGAGCCCTGATTATGCATGGGCTGGAGCTGCCTCCTCTAACCTGTTCTTCTCCGAGCCGGGCAGCCGGCGGTCCTCAGCCGCCCACAGAACAGGAGCCGAAACAACCGTTCCCGAAGGCTACAGCGTTTATTTTTCTCTTTTGGGGGTTTTGGCGGTTGTTTCAGGGGCTCGCCAACCGGCCCCTTTAATTAAAAGCTTCAATAAAAGGCGATCGCGCCAGGAATGCACTCGCTCCTCTTCGCGCAGGATTTGCATATTTTTTTAATGCCCTAATTTCCTTGATGTATGTAAATGTAGCCGGACGTAGAGGCAGACAGGGAGCTGACGTCAATGGACGTGACCTCGCAGCTAAACCTTGAACGTGAAGCCGGGATGGGGGAAAACACGGAGCGGCAGCCGGCGGAGCCCGCAAGCGCGGGCAGCGGCAGCGGCGACCTAGCCCAGGCTCGAGGTGCCAATAGGGCCGGTACCAGCCTCAGGGGAGGAGAACCGCTGCCTTCTTTCCGCATCGTGCGGTTCACAGCCTTGCCAGCCTTCCCGCCATGCCGGCGGACTCTGGTCCTGCGCCTAGAACCCCACCACATACACATTCTTCTGCTCTACTCAGAAGAACAACACACCCCAACAACAAACGAAAACAACAGATAGCAAACCAAACGAATCCCCAAGTGTTTTAGACCATTGCTTGGGTAGCTTATCAGGAAGAAGACTCTGACAATGGAATATGATTTAATTTTTTTTCTTCTCTCCACAAGAAGAGGAGGGGGAGACAACAGACAACAGCAAATCACTCCTAAAACACTATAAGCTACACATTTTCTCAGTAGGGAGAGGTAAACTGCCCAGCCGACTGGTGTGGGCATCTCGTTTTGGCATCTATTTACCTGTTCACCTCATTATGCGCGTCGGCTTCGTAACAGCAGTGCCAGGAGCGCGCGTTTTAATGTGATGGGAGTGTCATACGTGTGTGTGTGTGTGTGTGTGTGTGTGTGTGAGCGCGCTCGCGCGCGCGCTCACGTGTTGGGAGGTGCTTGTGTTGGTGAGATATGCACTGTGAGATGACAGATCAGTATCTTTCCAACGCCACATCTGGGACTTATCTGCGGAGCTATCTAGGCCAGAGTTTCTAGGCTGGGGTTCGAGTTCACCCCATTGAAAGGGGAGGCCCCAAAAAGGCTTTCCTTGAACAGCCGGGTCATTCCTACTGCTTTGTCTGGGGAAGGAAACTCGAAGTGCGAGCTATTTCAAGACCGCTGCCTTGATGGATTTGGCCTGGTGTTTTTCACTAGGGGCTCGGCAGTCTCGGCGCGAAGATAGTGGCTCTTGGAGCTGCAGCTGGGAGGCCTTCGGCTCCCCTCCTTGAGCGACGTGCGCCAGCGTCAGCGTGCCCGCGCACCGGGCGGGGGCAGCTGGTAATTCCTAGTGCATACTCGCCCCCTCCCTGTGTTCGCCAGCCTCTTCCACGTAGCTAAGACTAGGTCTTCTGCGTCTTCTGGTCCCTTGTTTAAAGCCGCAGGCAGTCTAGGAAGGGGCGCCAAATGCCGCGATGTTGACCTACCCTCGGCCGCCAAGGCTGCGGCTTTCTAGTTCCACCTTGCAGCCTCAGCTTTGTTTTCTTAATGAGCTCGTGGCCACGGGGCCCCACGCCTGCTAGGGGAGTGTGTGCGTGTGCGCGGGGAACGGGTGCGCGCAGCGGGCAGGGGGCCATCCCGCCAAGGACACGCATGGGTATCTGTCCTCCCACTGCACTTGGCGGGAAAGCTGGGGGCCCTCCGGTAGGGCTGTGCGCCCTCACTCTCATTACTACCTTTTCGCTTCCCCCAACTGCGGGCTGCATTTACATACGGGCTACTTGTCTGAATTTTTACAGCGCTCCCTCCCTTCTCCCCACCTTTCGGCCCCTGGTAGCACGCGCGCAAGCTTGGAACAACCGCCCCAGCGAGCAAACACTCGCTGTAGGCCGGCCCAGGGCGCGCAACTGGGCCCAGGGGGGCGCACAGCAGTCAGCGGGATGAATTCCTGCACCATTTTCCCGCCACCCTCCCCCACGCCCACACCCCTGACGGCCTCCCGTTAGTGTTGCTGGAAGCCCTCCCTGAAAGCCCCCACCCTTTCTGCACACTTCCATCCCCACCCTCCCACATCTCTGTCTGTCCCAGGAAAAGGAACGCGCGCGGGGGCGCGCGTGTACACACACACACACACACACACACACACACACGCTTTTTCTTCCTCCTCAAATAGATAACCCCTATGGCGCGTCCTTGGTAGCTTTTGAATAGCATAGGAGTTTAGAGAATAAAAATCCTTATAATGTATTGCTTGTCTTTAGCCAAACACTTTTAACAACCACAACAAAAAGGGGGAGGAGAGGCGAAGGGGACTTGAACCAAAAGACCTTTCTCAAAAAAAAAAAAAAAAAAAAAAGTCTGCAAGTCAAAAGGTCATTCTCCAAGTTTGTAAATAAAATTGCAAAGGGAGCCCTTAAAGGAGTGGAAAGAGGAAGGAAGGTAAAAAGCCCCCAAGTTACACAAAATGCTGCATTGGAAAAACAAGACTGGGCGATTCTTTAAAAAAAAAAAAAAAAAAAAAAAACGTGTCTTAAGAAACCAACAAGGGGAAAATTTGGGGGGAAAAAGAAAAAAATAATAATAAATGGTAGAAAAGGCAAAAGAAGTTTCTAAAGAAATGTGTGCTTTGCATCCTACAATAGGGAAATGTAGCCATTGCCCTCCTTCAGACGAGACATTTCTAATTTGTTCCGTCTGTCAGGAGGGGACTATGAGAGGTTTGGGTGCAAATTCATTATCTCTGGCAACGCAGAACGTAGTGTGGGGACTGAAAAAGACCGTGGCAATGGATGAACAATAGGGCTTCAGTTCATCAGTAACAAAAGCAGTGGGGAAATTGGTTGAGTTTCAGAGCACGTCCTCCTCGGCAGAGGGGGCTGGACTAGACCTTGGACAGCCCCCCCAAAAACTTGCCGAGCCTCGCACACACCACTTCACTCTCCACTCCGAGGCTCAGGGAGCAAGTGCCTGGCGTGGGGGGGAAAAGTTGGCTTTTTATCCTTCTTGGTCTTTTGCGCCCTGCTCTCCCCAGAAGGGAAGACCCGTTTAAACTATTTTAGACGCAATCAAGCAAGGATCACTATGTGGAATTGAGCGGCAGTTTTAAATGTGTTTAGGAGAGGAATGATATGAATTTTTTTTTCTTTTCCTTTTCCTTTCTTTCTTCTTTTTTTATTTTTATTTTTATTTTTTTAATTTTTTTTTGGAGACGCCTAAAGGAGCCTGTTGGTGTCTGCGGCCGCACTGTGACTGGAACTTGTCTTCTGTCTGGCGCCTCGATTTCTGTCCGGCTGGATTTGAGGGGCAACACTGCCTGGCGCTGGGAGATCAAGTGAGTATCAAGGCGGCCCTCAGGCTGCAGCTCCGCCCGCGGTGTCAGCAGTGCCCGCCGCGGCCCAGAGTCCGCACTCCTCACCTCGCCCGCTAGCCGGTGCCCGCAGAGGCCGCCGCGGGCCGCTCCGAGCGCCAGTCCGGGCCTTTGCTTCAGCTAATTGATTGTGTGCTTCTGATGCCAAACCTGTTGATCTTATGAGTTGTCTGAGCCAGGATGGTTAATTATCCACGGGTCTGACTCCCAATTGCAGAAAGCTGCCAGGAACATTTCACATTGTAAAAGGGAAATTTGTACGTATTTTTTTGTGTGTGTGGTGATGGGACGTTGCCCTCTTCAATCTATAGAGAAATACGATTGTATTTTGCGTTCCTGGATTCCGGGTTCGCATGTTGAATAATTCGCCTCCTTTTAACGCCCCAAAGTTGCAATTTCCCGGCAGTGAAGCGAGGGTCTGATTTCGATCCTGTTGGAAAACTTGAGTACAGTAGCTAATTCGATTTTACGGCTTTCCTCTTCCTTTTTCTTTTTGCCTTTTGGATTTGGGGAGGCGAAAGGCCGCTTTACAGGGTTATCCCAAGTTCAGCTTCATCAAGATGAAACCTTCGTGGTTAGTTATTGGGACTTGGAGCGGTTCCTTCTGATGCTTCTGGCATCCTAGCGAAGCAAGATCTTAGCGGTTTGCCTAGGGCCCAGATCCAGCTGGGGAAGGCAAGACCTCCTTCCTGTGGCCTGGAATTATCTTCGGAAACCCAGGACGCTGGGAACCTGAGCAATGTGTTTGCATTAGAGTCTGCGGCGTTTTCTCTTGCAAATGTACCCGCAGTGCTTGAAGGGGGACTGTCTCGAGGGGTCAGGGCAGCGGTGGAATTGATCAGAAGTTAGACCGGAGGCCCTGTCAAGTCATGGCCACGGCCGGGGGCCTCTTTGGAGCTCTGGCTGCCTTGGGCCCAGAACTACGGGGTCGGATTCAGTTTCCTCCCACTCCTGGTGCCACATTTACTTGCCATGCTCCTTCTCCACCTTGGCACCAGTAATTAGGGCTCTGTTTCAGGAATGAGCTACTAGAGTAAACATCATTGAACTAGTGCAGTACTTTCATTTTGCAAAACCAATAGCCCCACCCAACCAATCCAGACTACAATAAGCATTTAAAAAATCATAAAAGCAACCTATATTCAAGCGTCTAAGACTTCCTGAATATTGGATCTTGGGGGGATGGGAGAAGGGAATTTTAAAAATCCACCACTTTACAGCAATCAGGTTTTACATTATTCATTGATTTACTGAAGGAAAGAGCCAATCAGGAACCGTAGATATGAATGCACATCTCACTGTTCTGTGGCTTTACAGTAAACTATTTGCATCTTTCTAATGGATTAGACATTTATCCAGGGATTCCTATTGTTTGAAAGGCCTGGAATTCAATCCCTCAAACATTTAGAAAATAAGATTGTAGTCTAGTATTAAAATCTTTACATAGAAGGACTCTCTCTCCTTTTTTGTATGGCAGATTGCAAGGTTCAAATCCTTCATGTTTCTTAAGTCTCTCTTCCAAGTTAAAAAATAAAAAGAGAAAGAAAAAATTAATTTCCTAAACCCCTCCAGATTCTGCATATTTTGCATTCCCATTATCATGCATGTCTCCATTTAAATGCAAATTAGCATATTTAACCCTGTGGATGCTGAGGCCCTGGTTACACTGTACTGGGATTTTATGGACTCTCTTGGCATTTTAAGGATTCATGGTAATTGCAATACTTTAAATGAAGCCATATCTAGATATGATTATATATATGTATATGTATTTGTATGTGTATATACATATATATAAACTGTGATCATTTGTTTTCTTGACTGTTTTTCAGATGAGACTGCAAAGAAGCATAAAATGAATAGACTATCTAACCAACCAAGGTAATTCTAAAATTTACATTCCAGAAAATGAAAGTCATGTACAAAATCAAAACAGAATATAATTTACTGGGTGTCAGGCCTGCAGTGTATTGCATATTTCCCAATGCAATAGATAGAATTCCAGAAAATCTAAGTTTCCGTATGTTCAGTTCTTTACCCTGTAAGGAGCCTTTGTATATCATATATCAAGCATAACACTAGCATAATCTGTAACTGCCAATAAAGAGAAATTTGGGTTACAGAAGTAATAATATAATACTTTTATTAGAAAGTAAGGCAGTCAGAAACCTTATGTGAACTACACAAGTGGGTGTAAATTAAATGACTTTATTAAAAAAATGGTAGTCTTGGCTGTGTTAGGGGACTGTGGGTTACATACATAAGAATCATACAAACCAAGTATTTTAAAGGGATTTAGTGGTAGGCCACTATTTTATGTACTATGCAGTAGTATGAATAGATATTCTATTCAATATCAGAGATGTTCTAATATTGGTGGCCAACTGATGTATCTGAATTTATGGAATAGCATAATTCTGATCCAGATACATGCAAAATCATAACTTTTTAGTTTAAACTTAAGCAGAGATTGTTTATTCCCAAGTAAAACAGGATGTTTCAATTCATGTTTCAGCCATCTGGAGATCTATAAAAAGATTAGAAAACAAGCATGACAATCACGTCCTAATCTACTAGCTATTAATGGGAATTTATTAGAGAATGAATAGGCAAGCCATTTGAATTCAGTATATCCTTCAATATGTAGATTTCAAAATGAGTATTCTGTACTCAATAGCTCTTTGAAAACAAAAATATCTGATTTAAAAACATGAAGGTGTTAACAGTTGCTCTTAACAACATGTGACAGACATTGCTAGGAATCTTTAGAGTGCACATTGTTTTAAGTTGTTTCCCATTCTATAATCATCCAGCCTTTAAAATACATATGGTAAACCATGGCATAAACATTGACAAAATTGAGAAAAAATCAAGTGCTCAATGTTAAGGCCTTCTGTGTATTTTGTTTAACTTCTCCCTACCATGAGAAATAATGTAAAGGTAAAATATTTAACTGGTTATATGGCTAGTGAACAGGCTGTCTATAATCTTGATGTTGGTTCATTTCACTTATTGAACCTCCCATAATGGATCTATGGTATGTGTACCAGGATTGGAAGCCAGTGCTGGAGGAAGTTGATTTGACTATGTGATGTTGCCCTAGAAGATGCTATTTAAGGCAGTATCTTCTGTAACTTCTAATCGTAGAAGAATGTGAAATGTTGTGTTTTGGCACAACAATAAGTACTTCGGTTCTAAAAATGAATTTAATTGTCAAGTGTTGCAATATAGCCATAATAATTTGCAAATTCACACAAACATGGAGTTAACATGCACACACACACACATACAGATATGCATGCATCATATGCTTCTACTTCCAAGGTAAAAAGATACTATAAAATTAGCTGGAATTTATTGGGTTTTGACTTAAGGAATTGAACACACTTGATCACATGCTTGCTTTATGTAATACATGCCAAATCACTAATGATTTCACTTCTGGATCTTGGAATGCAAGGCCACAATACTCTTCAATATTCCAAGGCTTCAAAGCTCATTAGGGTTTTACATAATGTCAAAAGAGGCTTGTTCCTCAGAGATGTGTTAACTTTTTATTCAGTAGTGTATGTTGTGACCAAGTAATTTGAGATGAAATGGCCGTTCCAGGATTGTGTTTCTCTGAATTATTTTGTAGTTTGCACATGTGCTTTATATATAACCTAATGCAGCCATTTTTGGTCTTACTTCTTGATCCATAATTTGATAATATACATGAGCAATGTCCACAGCTTAGTGTTTTCTAAATAATCAACACTAGAATACTCACTACAAAAGTAAATAAATAAAAATATAAGGAAAGTTGGCATCTGTGTTATTAAATCATATCTTTAATTGGTGTGATATTTTTGTTTAAACTCTTCATTGGGTGCTTTTCCTAACAATTCTGGTCTTCTCTTCAGTCTTTTCTACAGGTGTACACATGTGTTCTCTGTATGTAATTGGATAAACACCTTCACACTCTAGTCTTAAATGAATAGATTACTGAATTAATGAAGGAGTCCATGTTAATTCTGAAAATGTTTGAATTATTGGGGAAAATAGTCAACCTATAGAAATGAGGGCATTGTGATAAGCTAATGATATGTGCAATGTATATTAAGATTCATTACATTCTTGCAGCATATGTTTTAAGAATGGTAACAACACCAAACTTAACTTGAATTCTGAAAAACAGTCCATAAAGTTCACCCATGGTGAATATGCCTCTTATGTAGACTACTTTGGATGTTTTATTAATTGATATCTGAATATTAGAACTATAGTTCTGTATATATACTAATATACATATTATAGATGTGCTAGACATAGATGACCCATTAGGAAGGAAAGAGAAGAAAAGAATTCCTTGAAGTGATCATATTCACACTTTGGAAAGTTCTAAGAAAAGGAATGAGGCTAATTAATTTCCCTCTAGGTAGGAGAAAGGTGGGAGTGAAGAAAGAGAAGGTGAGGGTAGAATTATGCTATTAACATCCAGGTGTTTTATCTGTATTTTCCAAGAGGGAACAATACTTTTTTCATAGTTTCAAAAGCAAAAGCAAAACTAGTGCATTTGTCCTTCTGTATGAGAATTGATGCTCAAAACAATAGACAAAGGTTGAGTATTTTTATTACAGCAGAGCTATGTGCAACATTAGAAACTATTGCTGCAATGTTTACCTGTGCTGCCTTTTAGCTCACATACCCTATTTATGCAGTCATTTTCTAAAAACCAGGTTGAAGTCCACCTGCTTAGAGCAATTCAGTTTGAACTTATAAAACAAAATACCATGCCCTATCACCATGGTACACAGATACAAAACATGACTGAGCTGTGAAGCCATTAAAAACACAACACCAGAGCAAATTGTCAATGTAATCACACATCGACTCACTGCGTAATACTGATCTGATTCCCAGCCCCAGAAAGCGAGGCCCTTCTTTAAGCAATAGCAAAGTGCCTTCCATCTGTCTGCCTATGCAATCTGCCAGAAGAGAAATGCAGGCAAAGACGTTCCCCAGACCTGAAATGCTTTTATCTGTCCTTAGAGAGAGATTTCTTCCAGTCTTTGGATATTAGAACGATCTACACTAGCACCAAGGAGGTAAAAGGCCGCGGGTTGCTTTTCCAGGAGCAGTCGGTAGTGCTAGCGGAAGAAATGTTGATTGAGAAAATAGGGCTTGTTGCAATGCTGCTGCTGCTGCTGCTGCTGCTGCTGCCGCCGCCGCCGCCGCCGCCACCACCGCCACCGCCGCTGCTGCCACTACTCTGGCAGCAGGCGTGGGGCAGTTGGCTGATCACTGATGCATATCAATAACCATGTACTTGAGATTTCTCATGACATCATCATTACCTTGGTCTCCCGCGGTCTCGAACCTTTGACCTTGCCGGGCTGGTCAACGATTTGGCAATGAAAGCCCCTCCAATGATGGCCCTTTTCTCCTTCTTTCAGACCGGGGGCAGCAGCACACCAGCAAGACGGCATCTTCTCCTCCCCAGCCTAGAAGCCCTGTGAAATCGAGGATCTTCCCCCTAAAACATTAACATACAAGATATGTGCAATCAAGCTGCCACCGCTTGGTAAAAACTCACGATGCCTAACCCAAAAGGATCGGGAGCAGATCCTTGAATCAGCTGTCACTTCTATAGAATGGGATTTTTTTTTTCCTTCCTCCTTAACCTGCGCTGGAAATTGCCGTTGGCTTTATACATCTCTATAGAGGAAGGCCAAAGAGTCTTGCGTGAGAATGAAGCGATTTACAATGCAAATAGAGGCCTGTGAAGGGATGGATGCCGCTGCTCACTCCCAACAGCTTGCTGCGCCTTAATAGCTGGTTTTATTTTCTGATATTAATAGATGAATTGTTTGCTGACGCTGCCGGAGATTACTTGCTGGAAGGGGAAAAAAGTTCGGAATAAACTCTGAAGGCAACAGATCTTATTTGGATGTTTTAGCCGCACATACACAAACAGAAACCAGGTCATATTTACATCAAAGGAGGAATCTTGGGCACGGCAAATATTCTGGACGACTACTCTTCAGTACTGCCAGAGAGAACCGGGATCTGGAGTCTGGCAAGAGGAAGACGAGGCATGTGAGGGAAGCGAGTTGTTATCTTTGGTTATCTAGCTGTATGAGTGTATTGGTCTTCATAAAGCTAGATAACCGAAAGTAAAAACTCCTTCAAGATCGCCGGGGAGCGTGTGAGATGAAAGACTACAACCAAGAGACAGTAAAAACCAGAAAGGTCAGGAATACTTATTGAATCTAACTTTGTTTTTGTTTTTATTTTTCCTTATCATGAAAGGTGGGATGAGAGGAAATTGACATATATATGCTGAGATACTAACGTGTCAGGTTTTGAAAGGGGTTGTTACAGCTGCAAAGGAGAATTGTATAGTACTAATGAGTAAAGATGCATGTACACTTTGTTCTATTTAAGGCAAAAGTTTATATAAGAGGAATTTTTTTTTCTTAGAAAGAGATCGTAGAGATGTCTGAGACCTAGTTTAAAAATGATTCCATAATTATGTAGACTTGGGCAGTTCCCTTCTGAGGCTCCTCCCCCCAAAATTTGAAGATTGTGCTTGGAAACTACTTTAAATGTATTTGGGCTGTATGTCAAATTCTATAAAATTAGACTTTAAGACAAGTTTATACTGAGAGGTTAATAATTTATATCTATTGAAGACTTAGAACTAGCGGGGAAAAAATGAAGAAAAACAAAAGCAAAGGCTGATTTTTATTCTTCTATTCAAAATACAAGGACAGATGCTTCTCTGTTCCAAGAGGGTTTCCTTGAGGAAGCTACTGAAGCAGAAAGACATGATGGAGACGAGATCGCCTCCCCTCTTGTCAAAGTGTTAAAAAAATGTTCTGTCTTACTCTGAGCCTAGCATTGGAAATGAAAGTGACATTTACGCCACAACCCACGTGTGCGCCTCCTCTCTTTTTGTTTAAGGATGATCAGGTCTATCCAGGAAACAGCTCTGGCATCCCAAACTGAAATAATTAGGACGTATATAGACCTGACAAAAATGGAAAGGGGGTGGGGAATCTGAGGGTCTGTCCTGCCTAATTGATTCCGCTAAACGGAATGCAGGAGATGTGAACGGCAGGACGCTCTGATTCCCACGCTCGGGGGCAAGTGGTAAAGCGGGCCGGCAGCCTATGACAGACAGCCCTGTTGGGGGGTAGGGGTATGAAAAAAACATCAAGTGCACACACCATACTCATCTCCATCGCTTAAGAAAGTAAAGGCATTTCCCACCCACAGCCATCTGCAGCCTCCCAAATGGCAACGCCAACTGGTCTGTAGCTGCTGCATACTGTTTCTGTTAATTTTTAACCGCTGTTTAATTTGGCCCTGATCAAGTTTGGCTTTCTTTTTGGGTTGAGATTTTCAGTATTTAAGGAAAGCTAGTGGAAAGTGATTTCAAGAAAGTCCCATTACTGCCTGCCCCTCCTGTGCAATCCTCAGTCTCTACTTATGGCCTTGTGACCACCTTTTGGCTTTTGTTTTGGCTGGGTTGTATTTTTTTTTACTATATGTCTCTATGTAATAGTCATTATTATGGCTTCATCAGGTTGTTTACCTCTTAAGATGACACACCTAGGAACTTGGCCCGATTGTGCTAATTAAATACATATTGAAAGTCAAACCATGAAGTCATCAGCCTATAGAAAGTTGATTACAATGACAATGTGATAAAAGGTTGTTTTGGAATAGTCCCAGGTAGATGCATTCTAACCAGGCATTTTAAATCTTAATTTAAAAATAACTATTCTTAGCTTTATAAACTTTGTGGTTTTTAGAAGTCCTCATTGAGGTCTTTTCATTAAGTTTCTTACATTTTGCCACATGTCACCAAGCAAACATTTGTGTAGGCATTTACACATAAACACAACCATTACAATAAGATGCCCAAAATAGCCTGTTATCTTCCACGTGACCTAGATTACTGACACTTTCAAATATATAATTTTTCTTCAAAGGCAGTACATTTTCCTTTGTAGCTTCAATTCCTTGTAGGACTTCATACTGTAAAACCTTGTAAAACCACTGTTAGTTTCCTTTAGGAACTCTGAGAGACTTTAATAACATAAATTCTCAATTTGGCTGCTGAACACGTGCCAGAGTTTTACTACCATAGTGACCGTTGAGAAGACCCTTGTTTATTTACATCTGAAGCACTGTTTGTGCAAACAACCTTTCATTGTTAAGTGCCTGTATTCCTTTCATTTACTTCATGTCCAGGGGTGCTATTTACCTAGAACCATTGTCTACTACAATTAACATTTACATTACAAAGTGTGTGGTTTTCTTTCTCAAGGAGGTTCAATTAAGGCAATAAGATGTTTGCGGGGGAAACCTATTGTTTACTGAAAGCACTCAATGGAGTCAAATTACTGACGCTTTTTGCCTACATCTTGGTCTTTTATGTAAATATGTTAAATATAACATCTAAGGAAAATAAACAATATTATAATTATGTGTTTGCCATTGTCATATCAAACTTGCTTTGTATCATACTAATGTTACATAACTTATAGATCAATAAAAATACATTTCAATGTTATTTTCATTTTATTTTTTGCTGTTCCACTGCTCTTGCTGCAACATGTCCCAATTTTTCTTTTTTCTATTACACATCAAACTTCTGACATTTTGTTTTATTTGTGTGTGTTGAAGAGAGGTACTGTGTCTGAGCCTGGGTCTGAAGGATGTCTGAGATAATCTCTACAATGACCTTATAATAAGGTGATATTTCTTTGAAATCTGAAATATTCCAAAGGCATGTACATTTAAGTCAAAAGAAGTGTAAATATCAGTTAAGTAGTTCTTTGAAAGCTAGTTTTAACATTGGCAGAAACCGGATCAAGTTTATTTAGCATACCACTGCATTGTAAAACAGTTGGAGTGAAGTTGCAGGTTGCGTGAGTATGCATGTTAACTAGTGGGAACCAAGCACAGTCTTTGTGAAAGGGGAGCAGCAGATTGCTGTGCAAGGCCAATGTTAAAAAGGCAGCTGAATTTAACACCATCTGGAAGAAAAGATCCCTTCACGACTTTCTCACACCGTCAGACAAAACTAGTGTCTCTTGTTCCGAGCCCTTGTCTATGCAACCATACAATACTGAGTCATTATACTTTTGCTGAGAGAAAATTTGAGAACACAATATGGGTAACCAGTGAATGACCAAGTTTCATTGTGCCCGCTTAAGTCGATTGAAATCTACGTCTAGAGCTATGAATGGTAGTATTGTTTTCCTCACCAGGGCTGTACTAAATGTCAGCACAGTGTAAAGAAAAACTTGAAGTCTGCAAATAACTTACCAGATCTCAATTATAATATTTTCCCACACTAGAACTAATATCATTGCGAGGGGCTACATTGCAGAAAATACCAAAAGAAAGGAAAAGAAATAAGAGAGTTCATTAAGAAGTTATTTTATCTAGACAAACATTTTAATTTTCTGATGGGAACTTCAATTCAGGCTGCAGGCTGAGTTGAGGAGTGGAATTCATTACTTGGAAGTTCAAGTTACAAAAATGCTAAACAAATATCTATTTCTACCTTTAAACACTCTATTAGATATAAACAGACCCCACTTGGGTTTTACTGCTAGTTCTTTTTAGAATTGTTAGTGTAAATCTAGTTTTAATTTTGCTTTAAATTTTGGCATACTGCTCTTTCAAAGTTTGCCACTGTGATTGACATTGTAAAAGAACACCATAGACATACATTTCCAAAAATTTACAAGATGATTCTGGTACCTCCCAACGTAGATTCTAGTGCCCTTAGAAATATGCTTCCCCTTTATGTTATACCCCTCCCTCCATCTTTTGTGTGTGTGTGTGTGTGTGTGTGTGTGTGTAAATCAGTTATCCTTAGGGTTAACGTTCACAAAATCTATTTGACTGTAAACAGTCAGAAAAAGGAAACAAAGCAGTTCAGAAAGAGTAAAAGGAGTTGATTGTGTATGTTTTATTAGGATGTCTATTTTAAATATAATTGACTTTGCAATTTTGTTATTGTGTCACTAAGTGTCGCATAGTTCTTAACATGTAAGTGCAAAACAATGAGTAATTGCTGTTTTGCTGAATAATACATCTAAGTTGCCAACGTCAAAGGTATTATTTTGTATATTTCTAAACAAGAACGTTAACTGCAGGTTTTGACATCTAGAATCTTTTCATGAAATTCTTAGAAATAGGCTGATAAAATGATGCCTTTAAAACTAAATATAAAGATATAACCAACTTATTTTTCTTGTCCTACTAGAAAATTAACAATGAAAAGTCACTCAACACTTGAATTGGAAATAACAGAAACACAGTCATACAAAAAATTCAAAAGAACAACAAAATGGAAATTGGATAGAGATTTTAAGAAAAGAAATAGGAAAACTTCTGCAATATCTTTGCAAAATGTGAATAGCTATCTTAACCAATACCTCTTCCCTACTGAAGTTACCATTATTATGCACAGTAATGAGAGAAATGTATTTTTTACATTCAAAATGAACTATTTCCCCAAAGTTGCTTTTCTTTATTCTTAAGCACTAAATTTTCTACTACTAGTACTCTGTGTTTATTTTAAAAAGTAAAAGTTTCTCTCATTTGGAAATATATGAAATTCTATTTGATTTTGTGTCACTTGATGAAATTAAGAAATGTTTATAAATAATAAGACATTAGGAAGAGTTCATTTGAAATTCAGAAACATTATTCTATTCATAGGCTACATGTAAACACTTCAGGATATTTTAGCATTTTAAGAATTTTGACTTTTTGAAATGGAGACATGATGCCAAAGATTTTATTTTCCAGTGTGTCTAGAAAATGAGTGAGAGTGTGTTAACTATTATCTAGGTTCCCCCCCCCCCCATGAAGCTATACACTTCTGGGGATATCTTTGTGGCATAAGAATATTGATACCCTTTTCCCACTTTGCCTTTTTGTTACTTATCTTTCCCTAATTTGCTAACACCATATATTGCATTGGGATGCCTGTTGTTGGTGGTGAGATGGGCGACACAGGGCAAGGTGTCCCTTAAGAACAAGAACTAATTTAGAACCAAAGTTATTGATTAAAAGGTATTTGTAATACGTGGGCCAATTGTTTCAACATTAGTACTTGAGATATTTAAACAGGTTCTACAGTAGTGGGGGCATGTAAGGCAGTTCTTCAGTGTCTCTGGATTTTAATGGATGGCTTTGCTATCCTGTTTTTCTGTTTTTCAGTTTCTTAGCACAAGTTAAACAAGCTAATACAGAAATCAGTAGACACTTCCATTCCTATTTGATTAGATAACCCATTTCACTCCTCCTGGGAATCATTCAACTTTATTGTGGAATTAATTCTAAGATGATAAATGAAAATGAAAAGTATATAGTTATGAGTGCTTCTAAGGAATATCATCTGCCTTCCCTCAATCAGGGCCCAGGGAATTAGTGCACTCCCTTAGAAAGGTGATGACCATCTTTGAGGTAGAAGCGTGTGGCTTTCCGCTTTGCAACCAACTGCCAGACCACAGGAGGTAGAGCTTTAAAAGTGCAGATAATCGACTTTATTCATGAAAATATGGAGTTCTGAGCCATGTTTGTTCAAAGAGAAGCACATCACTGTGCTTGGTGTTTGACTCGGTTTTAGCTTAGCGCTTGCACATCGCATTCTAGGGATCTAAAAATAGCCAAGCTTAGCAGTCGCCTCTCAAGGTGCTTGGCGTGGGCGGTGTAGAGAGGAGACAGCCAATTCTGTGAGTGGCAGCAGGAGCACCTAGGCTAGGCAGAGGCAGCGGCGAAGGCTGCCGGTGTGCCGCTGGGCAGCACGACGCCTCCGGGCGACCGCCAACAGCCCAAGTCTTCTAGCAGCTGGGGCTGCTCGCGCCTGGCGCAGGAAAGTCGGCGTCTGATTGGTGTTTCCCGGGAGACGAACTGCCGGAGCTGCCGGAGCTGGTGCGCCGGCGCGCGCGCTCCCGGAGCTGGAGCGCGGCTGGGAGGCTGGGAGCGCGCTGCGGCCGGTCGGCGGGTTGGGAGGCTTCTCAAGTTCGCGCGAGCTTAAGTTCCCGCGCCAGTAGCCTGCAGCTGGGAGGACGCGGCCAAATCGGACTGTCAGCCCCTCCTTTGCCAGGCACGCTCGGTTGCGTCTGCGAAGGCTGTTCTGTACTTTTTAAAAATTCCATTTATTTATTTATTTACCTACCTACCTACCTACCTACCTGTTCCTTGGCCCCTTACTATAGACCTCGTCCCTGCTTCCGAACCAGCTTGGGTCTGCCTTTGCTTGGGAATCCCAGAGTCAGGTTCCTGAATGGGGTGGCTTCACGGTTTAGTCACCACTGGACATCGGGTACTAGCAGGCATCTCCCCGCGGCCATACCCTGCCACAGGACCCCTTCCTCAGCCTGGCAGGCAACTGTGGTTCAGGGGCTTTCCTCTGAGTTTCTCTAGTTCTGCCCAGTCGCGTTTTCCCTGTATATGATTAGTATCCTTGATAAAGATGGTGCCCCTCTCCCTCCACTTGCACTTTTTTTTTTTTTTTTTAACCTAGTGGAATGCTGCTAACCGGAAGAATCCTCCCCCTCATCCCTCCCAGGGGAGGCTTTTGATTGGGGGTGTTGTGGAGGGTGCTTGGAGCTGGGTTGGAGCACTCACCACTCTAGGCCTTTCCAGGAGCAACCTCTACCTCTTCCCCTGTTGCCCATTAAAGAGCGCAGGGCGCATCTTCCTCCCATCAGATTTGCTGGAAATATTAATCTCCTTGTTGGGTGGATACAGTAGAACTTGTTCAGAGATTACTTTAAAAAGAGAGCTGGGTCTTAAGCACTTACTAAAGCCAGTTAATAACATCATGCATGGACATTTAAACTTGTTGTAAGTTGCAGAGAGGATTAGCGGGAAGTCACGCTGTGCGCAGCTAATGATACCATCTTAACTCTAACCGGGCTAAATCCACCTCGCCTGGCTCAGGTCCGGCTCTTCAGCCCTCGGGTGAGGCTAGGAGAGAGGAGGTTTCTCTTGGAAGAGGGGAAGGAGGGCAGAAATAGAAGGAACTACCCTGCTCCTAGCTTTAGGTGATGGTCAATCATCCTGGGAGGCCACCAGCGGTCTTGCTGCTGGGTAGGCAGGAGCACAGGACTAGGGCCCAGGCATCCTGGTGTGCACCGTAATCCTTGGGCTGTACTTTAGTAACACTGAAGGGTACGGGCCCACATGTCAAAACAATTTGATTTTATAAGCCAAAGGGCGCATAAGGGTCTGTTGGAAGCTCTAGTAAGGTTTGGGGATAGCAAAGGTGATGACTTTCTAGTGAAAGACCCCAGCCCAGCAACCTTAGGCTTAGTTACAAAATTATTAGGGCACGTCACAAACCTGCAGACAATGTGTTTTTCAGATAATCAGTTAAGTGTGACCGATTGAAAAGAGAAAAACAGGATGGTTGGGAAAGAGCAGAAAAACAGATTCCAGGGCATGCCTGAATAAACAGGGGCTAATAAGCAGGAACAGAAAAATCAGAATGCTCATATGTAACTGTCATGTGGTATTGTTCCAGGAACATAAAATAAAAAATAACTTTACCCTTTAGGTAACCTATATGCTGGGTTCAAAATAGCCAATAAGAAACCTGTTGCTTACCGGGCGCGAAACCTGCCCCTTGACCCTATAAAAGACCTGTACCCCAAAGCCCAGTGTGCCAGCTCACCGAAGCTCCGGCTGAGGTTTCGCTGAGCACCCACAGACGTCTGTGTCCGAATAAACCTCATGCGTTTGCAGCCAGTGCCTCGTGCGTCTTTCCTGGACAGGGAATCGGTGGGTCTTTCATTTGGCGAGCCAGCCAGGAGAACTCCTGTAACCCCGTCCGGATCCCTGCCCGAGGAACACCCGATAACCACTGGGAGGTAAGCTGGCCAGTTCGTGTCATTGTGTGTCTCTGTCTATGTCTGATTGTTATTTGTTCATGCGCAGCGTCTGTACAATTACGCGTAATTGCTCTGTATCTGGGCAGCTTGAGAAGGAGTTGACGAACTCAGACTTCTCCCCTGCCACCCTGGGAGACGTCCCAGGGACTCAGGGAGGCCCATCTGGGGGGGCCTCCAATGTTCTGTAGAGTACACTGTACTCGTGGGTGACGGAGGTGACGGTATCCCTCCTCTCCCTAATCCGTTCGGTTTGTGCTCCAGCCGCGCAGCGTTCTCTGTGTCCAGTCTGATATTTGTGTCTGTCTTCTTGCCTTTGTACTTTCTCATTCCATCTAAGACTAACATGGGACCTTAAAACCAGTAGATATCCCTTAACACTTAGGTGGCTTCTTTAGTCCACAGATCCACCATGAGAAAAAAAAGAGTCAAGAGAGAAATTTGAGCCGATCAAAGTACATACCCTCTTCCCCCTTTAAGACCTAAGACAGATAAAAACTGACTCTGCTGGAAAGTTAAGAGATATGCCAGATTGCCTGAAATTGGGTCTATCCAAAAAAGTTGATCCTTTAAGTGGAGGAGAGACTGAGAAACTCCCAGCAGCTGCCAGAGCCATCTTTGCTCTGGGGAATTTCCTCATTCTTTCCCTGCACTGCAAGGATTACTCCACCTGAATGCAGTAAAGTCAGTCACACCGAGACCCTTGATTTTATACCTATAGTTGCCCCTATGTAAAAACATCTGGTCCACTCGTGGAAAATCTATGGTGCCACTGATAGGAGTCATAATTAAATGGAAGTTCAAAACCTGGAGAGATATTTTCTTATCTAGTTGTCTGATTGTTTCTTGGGGATAATCTAGGTTAAATGTGTGTCTAAAGATAATTTTTTTATTGTAACAATCTGGTACCTAAATAAGTTTGAAGCATTGCATAATCCTGCAGTTAAAAGTTGGGGTTAGGTAATTGTTTAGTTTGTGATTTCAGATAATTCATGCCAGAAAACTTAAATACTTAGGATAAAAAAAATTTAAAAGAACTCTACTTCCAAGTTGGCAAGTAACTCCCAATCATTCAGTTTTATTTTCTCCATCAATTTTGAACTGGGTAGCCTAAAAAGATTTCACTAGGTGAACCAGTGCATTAATTTGGACAAGGATAGTAAATTATGATTTGGTATCTGTTCCCCTTAGTGTGTAAGATTCAAAAAAAAAAAATGTTAAATTAAAATGTTGGTCTGGCTTATTAAAATAACATTAAATAACAACAGTCTTGAAAATATTTAAAGCTTAATTTTGGATATACATGGTAGTGGTAGTGTGTGGTTCTCTTTTAAGATTTTTTTTCCAGGTGATTTAATGTAACTTAGTACTACTTTAAAAACTTCAGAACAAAGAAAGTGACTTAATGATCCTGAAAGGTAGCTTTATATTATTAAGTAAGATCCTATTTTCAGTTTTGTGTGAGCAAGTTTTTCTAGTATAAAAAAAAATAGTAAAAGTGTCTTTTTATGGGAACTCAAACTAGATTAAACCAGAGGGTAAATTGTATGACATTTACTAATTACTGGCCAGTCAATTTTTTTCTAGGATTTTTGCTTTTTCCTTAGATTTTGTATTTTTTTGAGCTCATGATTTTGATCCTACAGACAAGTTAATGTTTTTCTGATAAGTTCTATTTTTGATCAACTATGGAGTTTTTAAACATTGCAATGAGATATCACCTGAGAAAGCAACAAGGCCTTTGCTATTGTATTGTGTTACACTTGTTACGTGTTATATGTCAGTATGTCTGTATGTGTGTATGTCCGTGTATCATGTAGTGATATGACAATTGACAGATGAGGAGCGCTCATAAAAAATTTTAAAAATGGATCCAAATATCTTTGACTCACGTGATTAAAATGGTTCAATTTAAATTGGGTAAACAGATAAAAAAAAAAAAACTAGAAGGTTCTAGATATAAATTTAATAAAAAAAATTTCTGGATAAAAGTCTATATGATTAAATAATTTAAAAAATTTAAATAAATAATATAAAAAAGGTCTGTGTAAGTTGCTTATAAGTTTTTAAACAAGTAATCTTAAAAAAATTAAACAGCTGGTTAAACAAGTGCTGTTGTTTTAAAAAATTGTGCTATGTTATCTCTTTAAAAAGCTAAACTTGGTTAATATAAAAACATCAATGTAATTGTGGTGCCATTAATATGTTTATATCTTTCAGGTATACAAGTCTGTAAGGTAAAAGCTTCAAAAGAACATTATATCAAACTGGTGTCCTAAAGTTGTATGGTAATTTTAGGCTTAAAAAAAAATGTTAGAGATTTATTTATATCATTTGTGTTCTATAACTGGACTTGTTATCAATAAGATATGTAAAGTTCTATGTTACTTTTTACACTGAGATACAATTTAAATATATTTTTAAGTTAATGAGAGCCTAATCTGTGTAAAGGTTTTATTGCAAAACACAAAAGTACTTTGCCACTTTTCTACAAAAGGTTAAAAGCTTTCAGCCTTTCTTTAATTCATGTTTTAGATGTGATATTATGTTATGTTTGCTCAGGTTCACAACAATTTATGTAGGCTTTTGTAAAATGATGTCTAAAAAGTAAAGATCAGTCTCAGAACTGCAGTACTTAAGATTTATAAAGAGCCCCACCTTACTTGAGATAAAGCTCTATGTCCCATCCCACTATATGTAAAAGTGACTATAAAAAAGTAGGCTAGATTTCAGTACATTTAAAGTTATGTCCAAATGTTAGTTTTTTGTTAAGATTACTAAGATCTCAAACAGGAAATTATAATGTATAACTCTGCCAAAATTCAAGGTATCTATTATATGAACTAAATATGTTTTTACTCTTTGATAATTTTATCTTGTAGTTTTCAAAATGGCTAAAAGACTGCCTGTTAATGTTCTGCAGAGGTACTGATTTAAGAACTCACAACCTGGGTTAATGTAAGATAAAAAGTTATCACTTACAGGATAGAGAGATAGACATTAAAGCCCAGTGCTCTTAATATAAGGCTGTTGACTTATTTGCTGGATGTTTAAGATCAAGTTTTAAAATTAAAAATTTGGCTTTTGCCCTCTGAGTCAGTCTGAGTCAGGGGATAGGGGACTTTTCCAAAGGGCTCTGCAACTCTAGGCCACATAACCTCCTGAACCGGGAGATTAATGAGACCAGTGGAGGACAGAAAGCCAATCAGTGCATTTGCTGTGAAGAGGAGGGTCATCAAAAAAGGGAGACATCCCTGATGCTTCCGAGGGAAGCCACATGGTCAAGCAAGGCCTGGACCCATCCTAGCACAAATGGCACTAGCAGATCTGAAAAGCTGCTGTAAGTTCCCGAGGACTCCCAAGAAAACTCAGCTGACTGTTAACAATAGATAAAAACAAAGGTCAGTTTGACTTGCTTCATCTTAAACACTTAGCAAAGACAGTCAAAGCCAAAACACAGTTATTCCTGGGCATTTTAAATAAAATAATAATAGTTAAATGTAACTTCCATAAATAAATAAACTGGAGGCTTCAAAAGAGATTCTTATGTAGAAATGCCTGATAACCATCAAAAGGGAACTGCCAGAGTAATTTTAGCTTAAGGTTAAGGCCTTTATTTCTAACCTATACAGGTGGGCTTAGTTTTTGCTAGTATGGTTATCCAGCCCTAATAACAGAATTAAAGATTTTACAAGATCAGATGACATTAAATTATTAAACTGTGTCTTAAAAAAAGGACATCTGTAACCCTAAAAGTTAAATGTTATGTTTACAGTCCTAATAACTGGGGATGTTAAAGCCTGGTAAAAAACTTATGTACAGTGACATGTTCCAGCTGCTGCAACACTTATTCAGTACTCATGGTTTTTGTTTCTCTCATAGAAGCACCCATCCCCAGATGACAACCTGTTTTTCCCCAACCAGACCTCAAATGGAACTGACTTCTAAAAGGAAACTCACGTCCCCCACGTCGCTCCCCAACGTCTTCAAGCCCCCTCATGTTCGACACCCCTTTTCAGCTCTGAAGCAGCAAGAACGAGTCATCGCCCCTTCTCCACACAGCAATAAAGTTTCTAAAATTAGGGGGGGAACAAAGCCAAAAGTAGATAGATAGTATAGATAGGTAAATCGAGTCAGGTTGGATCTAGGAGGTCAATTTTAAGTAAGTCTGGGAAGTTAAAGACTGTCCCCTGAGGATTACTGTTTACTAAGATGTAGAGCCAGCCCAAATAGGCCCCCAACTGAGGGAACCATGATTGGTTCCCAAGTTTCCAGACAAAGGGGGGAATGAAAGACCCCAGCCCAGCAACCTTAGGCTTAGTTACAAAATTATTAGGGCACGTCACAAACCTGCAGACAATGTGTTTTTCAGATAATCAGTTAAGTGTGACCGATTGAAAAGAGAAAAACAGGATGGTTGGGAAAGAGCAGAAAAACAGATTCCAGGGCATGCCTGAATAAACAGGGGCTAATAAGCAGGAACAGAAAAATCAGAATGCTCATATGTAACTGTCATGTGGTATTGTTCCAGGAACATAAAATAAAAAATAACTTTACCCTTTAGGTAACCTATATGCTGGGTTCAAAATAGCCAATAAGAAACCTGTTGCTTACCGGGCGCGAAACCTGCCCCTTGACCCTATAAAAGACCTGTACCCCAAAGCCCAGTGTGCCAGCTCACCGAAGCTCCGGCTGAGGTTTCGCTGAGCACCCACAGACGTCTGTGTCCGAATAAACCTCATGCGTTTGCAGCCAGTGCCTCGTGCGTCTTTCCTGGACAGGGAATCGGTGGGTCTTTCACTAGATGCTGATCTATTTGCATCATAAAGACCGCTTACTTCCAAGTCTGCTTTAAAAAAAAGTAGTCCAGCTCAGTATTTCACAGCATATTATTAACAACTTCCTGTCATAGGCTTGCTCAACTGGTTTCAAACTGATTACTGTTTTAAGGCAGTTTGCGACTACTATATGACAGAGCCAATTAGAAATAATCCTGGGAAAATGCTTCGAAAATGCTGTGTTATTAAAACACTTACCTAGTAATATTCATCTAGTTCTTTCACTAAGTAGCTATCTGACGGGTTTCTTGTGTTTTCTGAGCTTATTTTAATAGTCACTTGCCCTGGGAAAACAAGCTATCAGGAAAATTTTTAACTGCAACCTGGCTTTTGGCATTATTTTTTTAGTTTTAAATTCAAATTTGACAAGTTAAAACGTTTATGTATTATATTTTTAATAGCTAGTGTGAGGTTGGAAGTAACTATAGATACTGGTTAATCTAATAATTGATAAATACCTGTAAGTAGATGGTAAAAAAAAAACCCACAAGATAAAGATTGTGTATGAAACCAAAAAAACAACCAATAAAAAAGCCAACAATAAATATTCCACTAATTAGGTCACTAAAAGTAATTTACAGAGTATTACCCAATGTTTCTTCAATCGTCTTTTAGGGGGAAACAATCTTTCTATACACACATGCACACATACACACAGATTGATTATGAGTGAAATTTACTGGAATGGAAGAATTTCAAACATGTATGATTAAGAAATATTTTCACAGAATAAATATCTCAAACATTTAATTTTTGTATTTATCAACACTGATCTAATGAAAAAACTTCCTATAATTTATTTGGAGATAATACCTTCATAAAGATAATAATAGATTTAATATCATTGAAATTCAAAATCCATGGAATTGCTTCCTGTCAAGGCTGGATCTCTTGTATAGTAATAATAGAAGTGTACTTAGTCCTTAATTTTAATTCAGTGAGTATTATGAAGGTACCTGAAACTGTTGCATGAATATAACAGCCTTTGAGAGGAATTCAAATAATAGATATTAGGCCTTATTTTAAAAAAGCACACAGTTTGTATACAGTAGCTGCTCAGTATATATTATTTTAATTTATTAAATTATCCTTGAAATACATGATGTATGTGCAAAGTTAAATTAGTATTGGCTGACATTAGGGATCTGAAGTTGAGGATGTTGAATTGTCTGTGGGATAGCTTAAAAACTGTTTAGAAGCTTTGAATATGAAGTTATCACTAATCACTGCAAGTGGGTTTGACAAGAATAGAAGAAAAATAATGTTATAGGTCTTAATTTTTAGTATATGTCTCTTGAGTGGTTCTAATAGTGAAAATACTTAGACCACAAGGAAATAGGAATTAAGTAATGAATTTACATTTGAATTGCTTTATATATTGACTCATCACAATTTATAGGTACTTAGATTAATAATAAAAAGTTCAGCTGTTCCTAAATAAAGTTAGAAATTGCTGAGTAGCTTAGTTTTTCACACTGAAGACTCATGCTCAATTATAGTCTGAAATCTCAGTTTGCAGATATGACATAGGATAATAGTGATTCAAACAGCAAAGTACAAATACTGCATATATTTCTGCCAAATTTGTCTCAGATGGACTAGCTGCTAAGGAAGAATCCATAGCATGACTGAGCTAACAAAAAGTGTGTTACCTCTCCAATAGGTAATCCCTCCATTTGCATGCTGTGCTCACTGACAGGAGAAAGGACTTGAATGTCTGTCATTTTTCTGGACTTTAGCCTTAAGGCCTATATTGTCACTTCAAAATACATGAAGTGAACAATATTTTTGTTAGCCAGTAATTGTTATTAAGACAAAATTATTTTCTTAGCCTTTGGAGACAAAACTTTGGTGCTCTTTATTAAAAGTTAAACTTAACTAGGCTTATTACATTAGAAATTGTCTAATTCAATTTTGATTCTTCAAATTGCATTTTATACTAAAGGAGAGATTCTGCATAAAATGCAGTTGAAAAGAGAAAAATATTTATGCTTTTATCATTTAAGTGATCAAATACTGCAGTGCTAGACATTAGAATATCATATGCATCACTACATTATTAACTTAATCTAATGCTCAGAGTCATTACCACATTCATGGGTGTCTTTCTGATATCTCTCCAGTCCACTGGATTTTGAAGTGTGATTATGTAAATTTTCTACTGATAAATAAATGACTATAATTGTACTTGAAATACCACTCAAATTCTTAAGACCATGGCATCTAAATAATATATTATGCATTCCTTAATTATTTATCAAGACTAATTCAAAATAACTGTAGGGCAAAGCATACATTGATTTTTAAATAGCCATCCCCATCCCCAATTTTTTCAGGTTAAAAATATTCCAGATGGTGAAAACATTGGGGGGATGAGAAAAAATTTGATGGGTGGAGTAAGTAGCAACTTTATCCTTCATGTAAACATTTTTGGTTTGCCCAATAAAACTTATATCCTGATTCACTTTTTATGCCATGTGATCTTAATGCCAGTTCATTGAGAGTATTTTGGTGATAGAAAAAAAATTTTCTTCTAAATGTTAAACATCAGTGCAAAAATGTCCTCACCATTATTTGTCAAGGAAAAAGGGAAAAGTTAGGAAATAAAACATTTCATCTTCAGTTATTTTTTAAAATTCTTTTTTAATTCAAGTAAAGGTTGTACCAAAAAAATGATCCTAAATGTCAGGTATGGCTTTCCTTCATTTAATTGTGAATACAGAACTACAATAACTGAATGGTGCCTTTTCATTGTTTAACATTGCAAAGCTCTACTCAGAACTCTGGTTGCACTGTGTCTTTAAAGGAAGCATGTGTGTGTTTTACCTACATAAATTCTAATTGCAGAATCCACTTTAATCACCACATAGAAATCTGAAGCCTCATAAGTTCATGAGCTACACACTTTTCTTCTTTATTCTGCAGACCACACCTTATCTGGTTGCTAATGAAATACAGGAGATTGATTGCAGAAAATCTTCAAGGGAATATTTGCTGTACCACGTATAGTAAGCTCCATTTGGTGCATTAGCATTTAGCCATTTTATGCAAATTTAGGGAAAATGACTCATGTATATGATTTAATATGCATCAGCGATAACTCATACCACCCTTATAAGAAAAAAGAAATTAAAAATTCATTAGAAAACTAGACTAGTGTCACTACATGGTTAAAACATTATTAAAGCATATTTCAATGTTTTGCTTACACTAGTGTTCTCATCATGGTGCCACCATTTCATGACAAAGGCCGTAGAGGAGAAAACATTCAACTTAAAATGTCTGCTGGCACACATCGCTGGATTTGTGTGTCACTAAACAATGAGCGAGCATAGCCTTGAATACCAACTATTTAATTAGCACTTTTGGAAGCCATGCATAGAAAATAGCTCATTTACATGCATCTGCTTAGCGATTAGTCCCATAAAAAGCTACCATTTTTTTTGTTGTTGTTTAATATAGCGAGCATTTTACCATTCGGCCATGAAAAAAATCAAAACATATGTTATTATTTTCAAATCCTGAAATTCAGAATTTAATTAAAACAGCTAAAAGTCTTCATATTTCTCTTCAAGGTATATTTAAATTATTTAATTTAACCTTAAGTGTACCATAAAAGACTGGATACAAGTAATAATTAAGAACTTCAAAGGGCAACGGAAACCCTCTAACAGTCCTTGGTTTAATTAAAGGCTATTATTAGAAAGCTCTCAAATATACAGTTACATTTAATGACAAATGATGACTAGTAAAAGCAGTATTTGAAAGTTATGAGTACCTTATTTTAAATACGATTGGTAGACTCTAGAAAGTATTTCTATCTCTATCATTCCATTTTGAAAATAAATGACATGTATTTCTTGAAAAATCAAATTTGTAACATTAAAAGCCTGTTAGTTTAAGAAGCTTTGCTTTTCTCTAATTCTCTATCTACATGTACCTGTCACGATCACAAATTAATTGGATGCTTCTTAAAAATCATTTCTTAGCAATTTAAATGCTTTTAAGAGGGTATATTTTTCTAATAAATTGAGGGTATTTATAAAGGCACATATACATATATATAAGGATGCATTAACATAAAAACTTGGCATACTCAAACATTTTGGTATATAATCTTTTCTTAATGTGAATTGATATTTACTATAATAGTAGTGGTTTTTTTTCAGATATTTATATTATCTACCATATTTGTGTGAGTAGACAAATGGCCATAAAAATGATTCTAAATAAATTTTAGAAGAGTGAATAAACTATATATAATATAGGAATGGGCAATTTATATAAAATTTGCTATTATAAGAATTTATATTCATTGGGCTTTATTGTCTTATTTATTTATATAAGGAATTTGCCTAGCAGTTGCATAGTTACAGTTCAGGGCAGATGGATGAGTGATATATATGTACATTCTCAATTGAAACTGGTGAATAAATACTTAAAAAGTTCATATAGAACATTTTGCTGATTCTGTTAATTATCTTTAGTAATTAGCTTATAAACATGTATAATAAAAATCCACCTATTTATTAAGCAGATACCATTTTACTTTTATGAGTAATCTGCTCTGTTGAATTGTAACACTGTTTCTTTTGTTCACTGTGGGCCAGTGAATACCTTGGGATGTGTGATCTTGGAATGACTGCTTAGATTAAATAGGTGGATATGAATCTCTATCTACCTACCTTATCTTGTTAGTAGCTAAATAATATATTATATGTACATACATAGTCCGATGTGTAAGAAAAGTGTGTTCCTGATATGCCTTTCATAAAGGATATTCTTTAATTTGAAAAATTTTGACTTCAATTTCTTATTATATCCTCCTTTAAACCAATATCATTCTTTATTTGCTTATCATTCTCCTCTGAACCCTTTCCCAATGCACAGGCAATCAGAATATGTGTAAGGTTTGTAGAGGAAAGAAATTACCTATCTTACTCACTGCTGAATATACTGCATAAAGACCAGTCAGTATAAGAGACATAGTAGATGCTCAATAAGTAGTTGATGATGAAAGAATAAATATACTTGAATAAAGGATTAATCTTTTTGAAATAGCTACTGCCCTACAGGGATTCATTTAAATACACTGGTTCCTACAACATGGGAGCCCTCTTAAAGCTCCCCAATTTTGCTAAGATTTCCTTTCCTAGATAGAGTAATACTGTTGATTCATTTGGGCATGAGTGAGTGCCTGTAAGCAAACTCTAAGCTGATTTTTTTTTTTCAGGGAGGGGGGTTACTAGGGATTGAACTGAGGGGCACTCAATCACTAAGCCACATCTCCAGCCCTATTTTGTATTTTATTTAGAGACAGGGTCTCATAAGTTGCTTAGTGCCTTGCCTCACTTTTGCTGAAGCTGGCTTTTAACTCTCAATTCTCCTGCCTTAAATTGTTGGGACTACGGGTGTACACAACCACACCCAGCTCTAAGCTCACTTTTGAATCTGTTTGTAGAATATCTATTAAAGATATTGTGCTGCATATGGGGAATAGTCAGTGGCTATGGAACAGCGCCAGGTTAACCGGACACACCTGGGAACTGAATTCTAGAACACAGTATTACAAACATTTCAAACAAAAGTATTTTGCAGGTAATTGTATATTTTTATTTCACTTCAATAAAAATGGCTAGTTCATAGAAGCATGCTTCTGGTGAATTCACTGAAATGCTTGTAGTTTGAACTGATGACAGGAGAAAGAAATGATGATCAGAGAATTTTTGGTCTAACCTCCTTGATCATTTTTCAAAGCTACATTAGTTCCCTTATAATACTAGGAATTATTAGTGTAAATATATTTCTAAATGGTACTCCCATGACTTAAAAATTAATCTCTCTGATGTCTCACCTACAATTGAGGAGCTACATGAGAATTTATATCATTCATTATATTGATATTACTCTTACCATTATTGTTATTTGATACTGGGGGTTGAACCCAGATGTGCTTAACCGCTGAGCTACATTCCCAGTCCTGTTTGACTTTTATTTTGAGATAGGGTCTCACTAAATTGTTGAAGCTGGCCTTCGACTTGCCATCCTCCTGTTTCAGTCTCCTCAGTCGCTGGGATGTGTACCATTATTATATTCTCATGCAGAAATTAGAATAATAAGATCTTGTATCAATAATGAAAAGTTGTCTTTTCACATTTTTATGTAATATGTATTCAAAATGACAAATGTAAGATGGGAAACTCAAACAAGTGAAATGTTTATTAGGCTCCTATTATGATACTATCATAAGGTTCTAAAGTTCTTAGAAAATAAGCAACAGGGACTTGTTGAGTTAATAAGAACAAGCAAATATGTTCACAAGACCAGGTAGTAGAAAAATGAGTTGTAAAAAAGTTCAGCCTTCTCTTTGTGACCATTGAGAAATAATGTTGTTAATTTGGAAGTTGGGTTAAAGTTTTGATTGCCTCCTAATAACTCTTTCAAGATTATTAATGAACTATTTTAGTTTATAAATGCATTTGGAAGCTGCAGTAGATTCTGTTTTGGTACAAAAAAACACCAAATGGTAACCTGGAAGATATAATGGGCTTTACAAATCAACTATCTTGAACATCATGACTGACTGGACTTTGATAAAATCTGGATCCAAACTGGTTTTGTCAACAGAATTTATCATAACACAAAGCAGAAAATTCAGATGAAGTATTTTATATGGATTGCTTTTAACCTTTAATTACAGAAGAAAACTCTAATATACAAGTGATTATACTGCTTCCTCTTGTATTAAAAGTAGAGCTAAATAGGTGGAAATCAAATAATAATTTCTGGGCTAACACAAAATCTATTAACCAGCCAGTATTATGTACTTTGTAAGAAAGTACAGAATGAGGTGGGGTTTTTTTTTGTTTTTGTTTTTGTTTTTGTTTTTAATTTTGTGGTGTTGGGGATTGAACCCAGGGCCTTGTGCATGTGAGGCAAGCACTCTACCAATTGAGCTACATCCCCAGTCCATAAGGTGTTGTTTATGTGTTTGACAGTATAGACTTGGTAGATAGAAATCTTTGAAAGAAGACTTAGAAAAGCATATAAGAAATGATGCTAACTTTAAGAAACTTAAGATTGGGTTGGCAAGACTAAATTAGTAAATATGAATATTTAGTGAACAACGTAATATTAAATTGTGCAACACTTATTAATGGCATTACAGAAATCCACAGTAAAGTGAGCCATGTAGAGAAAAATGATATTTGCAGCTTTGAATTTGGCTCTGAAAGAGTTAAGACAGATAGAAGTAAGAGCGTTATGGGCCAGAAAAACAAAATGATTGATGATGACCTGGATGCATGAATGAGTTGAGCATGTTTTTGAGGGAAGAGAATTTTATATTTAGTAATGGTGATTAATATTTGTAGAAGATGGAATCAGGTCAGATTATTTATATTCTTGAAACTTGGCCATTGGAGATAGACACAATGATGAAAATTATGGATCATTACTTTGGATTTTTCTTTGTTACGTTTAACAAATATTAATTGAGCATCTATTATGTGCACAGTAGTGTGCTAAGCACTGATAGAATACTGGTGAACCAAATCAATACATACTTAACATTATGAAATTTGTGTTCTAGAAGGGAAACCAGACTATAAACAGCAAATTACACAATTGAATAATAATGGCAATGATCAGTTCTGTAATAGAGAAACATGGGAGCAAGTCCGGGACAAAAGGCAAGATTAGAAATCTTTCCTTCAGAGGTAAAGTTCAACAATTTGAACTAAAGAAGAAGTAGAGTCTAGTGTAGTGGTGCTCACGCATAATCCTAGTGACTTGGGAGGCTGAGGCAGGAGGATCAAAAGTTGGAGACCAACCTCAGAAATGTAGTGAGACCCTCAGTGACTTAGTGAGATTGAGACCTTCTCTCAAAATAAAAAGTACAATGGGCCAAGGATGTAGTTCAGTGGTAAAGCATCCTTGGGTTCAATCCTCATTACAAAAAAATTAGTAAATAAAAAAAGGAGAAGTAGAAGATGTTTGAGTAAAAGTTAGGGGGACAGGCAGAAATTTATAGATAAGAAGACAACATTTATCACCCAAGATAGAAGGAAACATACCATGTTGGGGAACTTCAAGATCAGTGTGATTAGAATACAGAAATACATAAAAATCAGGTAGAATAGCTCAAGATGAGGTTAGAGAGGTAGGCAGATTTTGTAGGATTTTGGTCTTTGACCTAAGTATGGTGAAAAGTCACTGAATGATTTTAAGCAAGGCATTGACCTGTATGTTTGAATTTATAGTTTAAACCCATCATTTTTTCTGCATGATATATATCTAGATATCTAGAACTACCTATATATGTATATATCTAGATATCTAGACAGAAATCTATAGATCTAGATATATCTATCGATATAGGCATATCTATTTAGATAGATAGATCTATATAGATATTTATAGATAATCCTGTATCTATAGATATGCCTAAAGACATAGGCATATCTATAGATATCTATATAGATCTATCTATCTAAATTAGATAAAGGCAAGAATGGGTGAGGGAAACTAATTTTGAAGCTGTGGTAATAGTTAAGAAGTGGTTCTGGTTTGGACTAGGGTGGTATGAAAGCAAAGAGAGGCAGACAGATTTGAGAGATGTTTATAAAACAAAATATGACACATTTATAAAATAGCCTTTAAAGAAGCATCCACTGTCATCAACATTCAGGTGGGCCAATGTGGACTTAGTATGGACTAAGGAAAACCAATTTGAGACTGTAATACTCTGAGATCATAATGAAACCTGAATTTGAGAAAGAAAGACACGTGCTAAAGACATTTTAAAAAGAATAATATGGGCCTGGGGTTTGATTGGCAGCACCACATAAAAATAAAATAAAGGTATTGTGTCCATTTACAACACGCGCGCACACACACACTCACACATACATGAATAACATGGTTTTTGACTCAGTAGTTTTGTTTTAGTGTGTTATATTAGTTTTCTATTACTATAACAAATACCTGAGATGAACTGACTTTAAAAGAGGAAAGGTTTCTTTCATACATATTTTGTAGATGGACACAATATATTTATTTTATTAGTCTATTTTTATGTGGTGCTGTGGATCAAACCTAGTGTCTCAGGCATGCTAGGCAATTGCTCTACCACTGAGCCACAACCCCAGTCCCAAGGAAAGTTTTCTTTTGGTTTACACTTTTGGAGTTCTTAGTCATGGCTCGATTGACTCATTCCTTTTAGTCCTGTGGTGACGTAGCCATTGTGGTGGGAGTTTGTGGTGGAGCAAGCTGCTCACCTCATTATAACCAGGAATCAAAAAAGCAAGAGAAAGGGCTGGGGATGTGGCTCAAGTGGTAGCGCGCTCGCCTGGCATGCGTGCGGCCCGGGTTCCATCCTCAGCACCACATACAAACAAAGATGTTGTGTCCACCAAAAACTAAAAAAAATAAATATCGAAAAATTCTCTCTCTCTCTCTCTCTCCCCCCCTATCTTTAAAAAAAAAAAAAAAAAAGAAAGAAAGAAAGAGACCATTGACCCACAATTCCCATGGAGGGATTGACCACAGTGATCTGAAAACCTCCCTCTAGGCCCTGGCTTCCAGAGACTTCCACGGCTTCCAGAGACTTCCACCATCTTCTAATAGCATTAGCCTAAGGATATTCCAAATCCAAGTGCTAGCACTTAAGTCACCTTAGTACTGCCTGGATGGCTTCAGGAAATAAGTGTGTGGGGCAGAAGAAAATTGGCCAACTCATTTCACAAGGGTTGAGTTTACACTGTTACATAATTAGGAAATCTAGAAGTAGGGATGATATTCTATTTGAGAGGGCATAATTAGAGATTTGCGGTAGATTAAAGGCATAAAATACATGGAGTTTGCCAAGGAAAAGGTGTAGAGAGCAGAGAATAGCAAGCCAACACACCAATTCTGAAACTGATGGAAGGAATAAGCATGTGTCATTCATAAATTAGCTTACATCTGGAAAACCAGTAAATCAATGTCATAATTCTTATTTCTTATTTATTTATTTTTTTTGTGGTAATGGGGATCTAACCTAGGGCCTCCTGTTTTTACCACTGAGCTACACCTCCAGCCCTTTTTATTTTTTATTTTGAGACAGGGTCTTTATTTTTGAGACAGGATCCTTCTGTCTCAGACTTCTGAATAGCTGGAATTACAGCTGTGGGCCACTGTGCCTGACTTAGTAATTCTCTTTTTAAATAAATTTTGACTGTTAGTGTGTGTTCAATTATTGACACAAATAGACTCCTCTCAAAAAGCCTATAGTTTGTCATTCTTAAGATCATGTTATGGTGACAGAAAGGGAGAGAGATGAGGTGAGTATTCTTATAATTCTAGAAATAATTAGAATTTAATGCATCATTATAATTTAACTTAAAATGATTATCAAGTTATCCAATATATGCTCACAGACATTTCTTTTAGAAAAATAAAACATTTTTGCATCCAGTAAATATTGATTCAATAAGGCCTGACACTATTTTGGTCCTACTGTTCTGATTATGGAATCTATGGGTGTTTTTTTAAAAATATTTATCTACTTGTCTTTAGTTATAGGTGGACACAATACTTTTATTTTATTTTATTTTTTTATGTGGTGCTGAGGATCAAACCCAGTGTCTCATACATGCTAGGTGAGAGCTCTACTTCTGAGCCACAACCCCAGCCCTGGAATCTATAATTTAAAGAAGAAAGATATTTAACAAACAAGTAATAAAGGAAAATATTTTAAAAAATCAGATAATTATAAGTGCTGTGACAAAACATACCATGGGAGTTACTTTAGATTGGTCAAGCAAGAGTTACTTGAGAAAATGTTGTTGGAAGTGGCACCATAATACACAAAAACATAAAACTTATATTTTTAGGGAGATAGACTTGTTTGTTAATTTATGTACGATTAATGAACATATTGGGGTTTAATAGAAACAAAAATCTTGACTTGATTGCTTTAGTTTTTCATTCAGGATGACAAAATACAGAAGAATAGAGAACACTGACATGAATGTGACTCTTGAACTGCATGCTTTACTTCCATAATTATGTATCCAAATTTAAAGCAAAAAAAAAAAAAAAAAAACCCACAGGAAGTAATTCTTACCTACATATTTGGACTAATAACTTAAGCATCCATTTTTAAAAAAGATTTTATTTATTTATTTATTTATGTAAGCATCCATTTTTAAAAAAGGACTTAAAAAAATAAATGTAAGTTGGTGAATATTTTTGAACTTCACCATGATAAAGTATTTAATAAAATAACACTGCCACTAATATTAGGCACATTTACAGAAATTAATATTTTTGAAGTATATCACAGGTATTGATTGATTGGAGAATAGTTACTCAAGAGTAGTGATTGAAACTGGGGATAAAAAGTTTTGGTTGACCATTAAAGTAATAAACAAGAAAGTAAGGGCTTGGGGCATCAATTCATTGATATATATATATATATATATATATATATATATGCATATTTTTTTTTTTGCATTACCGTTCTTTATATTTATTTATTGAGACAAAGGATAGTTCTTTTTAAATTTTTGGCAGTGCTAGTGATTAAACCCAGGGCCTGGTGCATGTTGCTTTAACACTGAGTTACATTCCCAGCCCAAGGATTGTTCTTTTTCATATCTGATAATGATGTTGTCATTAAACATCTTTTTTTTAAATTTATGAAATAAAAATTGCCTTTTCAAGGCATTTCTTAATTGTCTATTTCATAGTTTTTAGAAATATTGGTATTTCTAATCCTATGTTCTTAATGTAGTTTTAGGAATTCACATTCAGATTTGAAACTATTGTTTATCAATTTTAAATTCATCGATTAAAAAATAGGAATACTTGGACTTGTTTTTTAAAAGTTCAAAGTAGGACAGAGATAACATGGTAAAAAATAAGCTTCCTAGTTCCCTAAGTTCTCCTCTCCAGAGTTAACTAGGAATTTCTTGGGGTTGGGAAACTTTTAAAATTAAAATTATTTTGCTTATATGTAAGTTTCTCAAATTATACCTATCCTGGACTCAAGAGCATTTTCCTATTATTTCACAACTTTATATGTAAAATACAATGCCAAAAGTATGCAAAGATCAAATTTAAACATTAATCACATATTTCAGAATGTTGGTTATTGTTAGTGAAAACTAGGCACAGTGAATTAATATTGTGAGGTTTTTTTTTTTGTTTTTTTTTTTTTTTTTTTTTTTTGTGTGTGTGTGTGTGTGTGTGAAATTCACATTTGAGAGACTTAAAGGAAAAAGTTATGGGCAGTTACCCATAACCCCTAAGAGGTATTCATTTTTGCCTCATGGAATTTCATAAACATTGTAGTGAACACAGAAAGTTTACAAATTATGGGTTAGTTTATGAACTTCTCCCCCATGTACTTGACTAGCTTTCAATATGCCAAATAATTAGTGGTTTATTCACTTGCTTTAAATTAGCTAGTCTCTGGGCTGGGGCTGGCAGATGGAGCTATACTGCCTTGCATGTGTGAGGCACTGGGTTTGATCCTCAGCACCACTAAAAATAAACAAAGATATTGTGTCCAAGTACAACTAAAAATATATTTTAAAAAAATTAGCTAGTGTCAAAAATTTAACTTGAACTATAATCAATAACCTTCTTATCAACTTCCATGTACTTATGAATTAGTTAAAAATGTCAGGATAGAGTGTTCTCATGGAATCAGGAGATGCTACTCCATCTCTATAACCAATAGACTTCCACAGTCTCAACAAGAGCAGCAACCCAGTAGCCTAATATCCAATCCGTCCCTCTTTCTATTGACAGAAAGATTAGTAATTGATATTCTCTATAAAAACCCTTAATACTTACTGTTTATCCTCCAACAAAGTTTATGTTAAATCAGACATTCTGCAAAACCATCAATTTCTATAATTAGCTTTTGGTTTTGATCATTTATCAAAAAGCAACTGTGGCTGCCAAAGGGAGAATTTGCAATCGTCCTACCATGAATTGTCTACCTTAGTAGAATGTAGGTGGAGCATTATGTAGTTAGGTGCATGTCTTGCGTTCCCTCAAGAGCATATTATAAATAAGGTTCTGAACATCAAATATATCATTAATTGATGACTAAACTGAAGAATGAACTAAGGTTGTGAATGAGGGAACACTTTTTTTCCTCAAACATTACAATTATTCTGACTGTTCTAGAACTGATAAGACTAAGGAAGATGAGACGAAAATAAATTAATTATTAAAACCACATGAAGCTACTCTGCTGAGTGCTTTATGTACATTATTTCACTTAATCTCCCTAAAAATGTTGCTGTTCTCAGAAGCAGAAAGTGAGGCTTGGTGAAGTTACTTAATACAAGAAAAGAAGAGAAAGGTCAAAAGGAGAAATGCTTAGATATAATAAAGAGTCAGGATAAGTTTATATTGAAATAAACAAAAAGCTCCAGGCTAGGGAGACTGAGGCAGGAGGATTGTGAGTTCAAGCCAGCCTCAGCAACTTAATGAGACCCTGTCTCTAAATAAAGTATAAAAAGGACTGGGAATGTTGCTCAGTGGTTAAGCACCCCTGGGTTTAAAAATTCCCAGTACCAGAAAACAAAACAAAGCAAAGCAAAACAAAACAAACAACAAAACCAAAAGAAAAAAAAAAAACACCACAAAACTCCAGCTAGAGTGTATTATGACTTGACTATCTCAATACTTAAGAAAGACTTCAAGCTAGCAAAAATCTCAGCACTTTGAATTCACAAATTATCTAAGTAGCAGATCATTCAAGGGAAAAAGTAGGAGAACAGTGAATGTGTGTATGTGTAGGGGGTCAAACTAATACCTGCAAAATGAATTAAATATTTCATTTTGCATTCCAATGCTGTGATATATGTAGGTACATATTTTCATACATATTTATATATTAAATCTACATTTATGATTAATTCAGTACTTGAATTTCTTAACAAAAATGACCACTTTCATATGTAAAATTTTATTGTTAACTCCACAGAAACAAAATGGTATTGAAATTATGTTTGTTATATGTGATGCTATGGCTATCTAAACATAACTCAAATAAGTGACAATTTTCTTTACCTCATGTTGAAGTGTTTGGGTAGAAGTGTCTTGATGATGAAAATAAGCTCAAATTAACATAACCTACATTTGTCACTTAAGTATTACCTCAATCAAATACACATTAACATTTTTTTCCTTTAAGCTTCCAAATTTAAGCACCAAAATGAATGTGGTTGTGAGTGTTCTACAGAAGAACTAAGTGGACTATATTGCTGCAGTTTGACATTGCCTAATTGTATGGAAGGCAAATTAACAATGGAAAAAAATTGTGAAGGAAGAGGAGTTTGTTTCTTGTCTTTTATTAATAGATCCTCTGCCTTCTGAGCTTTTTACCTTCACACAACTTTTACTCTTCCCACAACTCTTCCTCCTTAGAAAGCCACAATTTTTTTTTATCTTTTCTTCCCCAATTCAGCCCTATTAGTCCTTGTTCTGAGAACTGGATTGAAAGAAATTAATTCACTAGGTAAAAAAACCACTGTTTTAACGTCTGTCTGAGTTCATTCCTGCTGCTACAAAAAATTCCTTAGATTGGAGAATTTATATGAAATAGTAATTTATTTCTCATAGTTCTGGAGGCTGAGATGTACAAAATCCAAAGGCCATCAGATTTAACATCTGATAGCCTGTTCCATCAATGGTTGTCTTCTTGGGGTGTCTCCATATAGTGGAAAAGGTGAAGAGGAAAAGGATTGGAAGTATGAAGTAGTTCTCTGTAGCCTTTTATAAGGACATTAATTCCATTCACAAGATCAAAAAGCCCTTATGACAATAATTTCCCCAAAGGTCCCTCTTAATACTACTACTTTGGGGATTAAGTTCCAATATATGAAATTTGGAGGGACATATATTCAAACCATAGCAATATCTTATTTCTTAAGACATGTTATAGGTTAAAGGAATGAAAATTGTTTCACTTAACAATCTTTCACTCTCTGTTGTGTGTGTATGTTTTATAAACATTAACTCATTTAATCCTCATGATAACTTATTAGGTCGGTTTTTAATTGCAGAACTTCAGGTAATCAGTAGGGGAAAGTTTGGGAAGCAATTGATCTTTTTATCCTTGGAAAAGTATCACAAAACAAAATTCTATTTCTATAGCCAGTCTTGTTTGTTACTCTTGTGATAGTAATCAGGAGTCAAGGCCAATCAAGCACAAAACAATCTTGGGTTCAGTCTGATTCACTATGTGGCAGATGATGGAGCCAATGAAGATTCAATTACAACTTCATGACAGAATTTTATTGACTCAAATTCAAGTAGAAATGTTCACATCTAAGTTTCATGAAGATACAGTAATTCTCGGGCTGGGGATGTGGCTCAAGCGGTAGCGCGCTCGCCTGGCATGCGTGCGGCCGGGGTTCGATCCTCAGCACCACATACAAACAAAGATGTTGTGTTCGCCGAAAACTAAAAAATAAATATTAAAAAATTCCCTCTCTCTCTCTCTCTCTCTTTAAAAAAAAAAAAAAGATACAGTAATTCTTGAATTTTCACAAATGTTACAGTTGAAATCTTACAAATTTTCATTGAGTAATGTCACAAACATTTTATAGTTAATAGTTAATATTTTAATATGTTAAAAAGTTAATGTTTTAATTTTTGGAATATCAAAGTGTGATTCCAGTTTTAAAATGAGTTATCCATAAACTGTAGTTGTATTCCTTTTTAAAAAAATTCTATTGATTGATTGTTTGATTGATTGATTGATTTAGTGGTGATAGGAACTAAACCCAGGGCCCCAAGTATGCTGGACAAGTGATCTACCACTGAGCTATATCTTTAGTCTACTTTCCATTTTACAAAACACTTTTTAGAGAAATCCTTCTTTATAAGGATGAAATGAGTTGTATTCATTCTTTGTAAGGGACTATACAGAAGTTACAAATATGTTTTGAGAACATCATAAATTATTTCCATTTTACATTTATTTAACTCTGTTTCATGTGTGACAATATTTACATGTACATTGTCTTTTCAACTACTGAATGTTACTCTCTCAGGATTCTCTAGAAAACCATTATAAATGTATAAAAATAAGTATAGAATTGTAATTCACACAGTACTCATTATAATTCAATGTTAACCAAACTTTTTAGAATATATGAATCACTAAGGAAAAAATATGTTATCAATAAAAGCACAAAAGAAAGAAAATAACCAAAAAGAGTAGATTGATACTAGTGAAGAAGATCGAATTTCAATTTTAATTGCAACAGTTGTTTCTCAAATCTTACATGATAAATTGACTGATAGCATATTCACCATGAAGCTTATTATTATAGAATAATTCCAATTGTCATTCAATTTTTCAATTGTTAATCTCTCAAAGAAGTCTTTGAGGAAATAGTAAAACTTTTTTTTATTAAGGTTAATACACATAGGCCTAAAATAGTAATTCTCAACCCTAGCAATGCACTAGAACTAGTAGAAAAACTTTTAAGAAACAATCAGTGTTGGAACTCACCTCCTGAAATTTCTGATTTAAGATATGACCTGGGCACTAAACAAACAATCTGTACTGGCAGCCAGATTTCAACTACCTGACTATGTAATTCATCCACTCAACTATATAATTTTCATACAATTATTTCTACCACTTAATTTTGTTTTCTAAATGGGTCCTTTATTTTATAATGTTTTAATTCTGCTATTATGGTCAGTATTAAACTTGGTACAACATATAGTTTGATATACTAAAAAAGTCAATTGAGAAATGAGGTATTAACTGTTGTTTTCTACTTGGGTGATGATTGAAAAAGTTTGTCCAACTGCTTATCATTATTCACTTAATTGGCTGAGTCATATTCCATGAAACATTTTGTAGATACTGTGACTTAACCAACGTCCACATTCTAGGACAAATTCTGCATGTTGAAAAGAGATCAGCTTTCCTTGTGTTTAAATTCAGAAAAGCATTCCTCTATATTGACACCTTACTTTGTGCTTAAAAGATGTAGTTCCAGAATGAGTTCCTACTACTTAATATAGTACTTAAGTTCTAGATAATTCTCTTTTTTTCCTCCACATCTACCAGGAAGAATCATGGAGAAGGAAAATAAAAATAAAAACCTATTACTGTAATTTGACAACTAGAGAAAGTATGAGGCACTTTTCCTTTTTCTAAATAGTTATATCTTTAGGATTTTCAAAAAGAATGTATACAAAATTCAGGTTGAAATAAAGATGTTCTTTTTTTCCTGGGGAATATAGTTTAGTGCCTGTGAGTTGCTTTTAATTCATATATAAAATTGGAAATAAGTCAGTCTTAGCTATGTATGTATTCCTTGAGAGACAGCATACAATTGTTGGTTTGAAATAAACATTAGGTTTACTTATGTGTTAGTTTCCAATCACTATGACAGATTTACTATGAGGAAGCAAAGATACTTTTCCAGTGATTCCCAAGAAATTTTTCACATTTTGAAATATTTTAAAATTTATTATTGATTATCCTTTCCTATACAATTATGGCTAACAAACACATTTTACAAATTAGGAAATAATTTGGATATAAACTAAATAAAATATAAATAAAGTAGAATAGTTATCAGGATATTTTACAAAGATGGGATTCAGTGATTGCCTTGGACTTGTGCTTGGACTTGAACGAAATACTAAGCTCTGCATCAATAGGATATGAGATTTTAGCAATCTACAGCCTGTAGTAGCATCAAAATTAATCAAATCACCACCTATAATTAATTAAGAACCTTCTAAAATAAGTAATTTAAGAGCCTAAGTAGTTGCTACACTTGACTATTATAACTATATTAATGACTTAAAGGACATTGTTGTGGGATGAATTCTTCTTCCCAATGAACTGGAAGATTTGCAGAAAGCAAAAAAGCGTGATTTTTAACTCTTATTTCAAAATGTGGTCAAAGAACCTGAGGACTTCTAAGGTATCCTTAAAATAATCTCTTATTTCTCACAGTAATGACACTATTATTGCTGGAAATAAAAAACCCAATTTAATTATACAGATGACAAAATTCTAATGTAAGTTTAATTCACACGCTAGTCCAGTCTGTCCCATGTCATGTAGGGTGTCAGCTGGAAGATGTGCGACTCTGAAACTTGAAATAGAGGTATTGTTAGTGGAACCAGCTTGCCTTTCCACATCTGAGAAGACTAGTTTTTCCCTGCTTGAAAAACTTGCAGTAATATTACCCAGGGTCATTGCCTTGCAAGAAGATGTCCATATCCTTAAGACCTAGCCCAACCATTGTTTGTTGTCACTAGACCCATTACTAGGGTCATAGCTCAGTGTGCTTCACAAGTATGAGTACAAAGTTTCACCTAGGAAGAAACAGTTTATATATCAAGAGACCTGAAAATTTGCTAATTTATATAGCAGAAATCTAGGGAATATATGACAGAATGAATTACAAGGACATTGGTTCAGGAGGATGTAATATAACATTTCCTTGGACCACCTTTGTTGATGTGGGTGCACTTACCGAAGATTCTGAATGTAGTGCATTAGTCTGCCATAGTCCAGCTGGGTTAAATAACCGAGAGGTGACAAGCAACTTGAAGGTTGAATTGGGAACTACTTTATTGCGAGTGAACTCAGCAGGAACTGAGCGAGAACTCAAAGTAGCGGGCACCTGAGAGAGCGGAGCTGCTTCTCTGCCGGACAGCAGAGGTATATATACTTAACTAATTACCCACAGCTTAACTCAATTAACATAAACTAGATACAGCAGTCAACCAATAAAGAATCCTCATCATCTTAATGGCTCGCTGGCGTTGCTTCACAGACCACTCCTCCTAGCAAAGTGCCAGGCACCATCTTGACTTGATGATTTCAGCCCTCAACATTAGTCTAGTATATTCACTGGAAGTGATTATAACAGTTTTCTCCATTGGTTAGCTGAAAGTTACACTCAGTGGTCATTTATATATAACAAGGGAAATATACCAGAATGTCTTTGGAACACTAGAAACCAAGGGCTTATGGAGATAGATAAAAAATATTGTAGTATATTTGTCGTGCATGTCATTCATAGTCATTGCCTAACTACATCTCCTGAGATAGTCCAGAGGACACTTACTTTATAAAGCCTTAGAGAGGTACATTAGAGAGAGAAGCACCTGCATTCTTGATCAGCTCTGTAGTGACTGTCCTCCTTAGGTCAAATGGCAGAATTAATTTCCAAAAACAGGTTTGCCTATTTATTGTAAGAGGCAGCAGAAATATAGTGGTAATTATAACATTTTGACCTACAGGAATATTTGATGAAAGGCAAACTTTCTGGTGAGCAGAAATTTAAGCTGTCCATTTTGTTTCTAATTTTAGAGGTGGGTAGAAGTACATTATATTAGTTTATCAAGGCTGCCACAACAAAGTATTATAGACTGGAGAGTTTAAAGAACAGAAATTATTTCTTTATAATTCTGGAGACTAGAAGTCCAAAATCAGGGTGTCACTAGGATTGGTTTCTTCTAAGGTCTCTCTCTTTACCGTGTAGAAAGTCATCTTCTCCTTTTGCCTTTATATGGTCCTTCCTCTATGTGTGTCTGTATTAATCTCTTCTTATGAGGACACTAGCCATACTAGATTAAAGTCTACCCATATGACACCATTTTATCCTTGTTACCTTACAAAAGATTCTATGTCCAAATATTGTTACACTGTGAGGTATTAGGGGGACACAATTAAGACTATAAGATCTACACTGATTTATGAAAATTTGCCAGTGGTTTGATCAGATGATAAGAGTCTTGGAATGGATTAGGATTGTAAAATTAGACCAGGAAGTCTGGGGAAGAGGTACGTAGATGTGCCTTTCAGAATAGTTATGGAGATACTTATGTCCCACATAAATGCTCATGAAAAATCATTCACTGCAGAGACCACTCAATAATTAGGTGAGTAAATTTATATATTCTTGCTTGGATGTCAGACAACCTCTTTCCCGAGTTACCCTGGTACTTAATCAGTTAGAAGTGGTCATGGTTGCAGGAATGTTAGCTCAGCAAGCACTTGATAACTTCCCCTCTCTAAGGCTGATCTGGTTACCATTACTCCCATTATATATTGTGCCAACATTAAAGAAAATACTAAGTCTCTGAAGAGAGCCAGCCAACTTGGCTTTGACTGGTAACTGACTGACTACTTCTGTCCTGGAGCGGGTAAAGATATGGTCCTCATTGAAATAAGACATGTTTTCTGAAAATAGAATTACTTCCCCTGCCAACACCAGTATCCTTGATCTTAGATAATGCCTGCATGATATTCATGGTCATGATATTCTATATAACACTTCTTCTGATTGAGAATTCATCATATAGCAAAATAATTGAAAGAATAGACTTATATCTACAGATTCAGTGGTCTTGCCATATATTCCCTCATCTGGAAAAAAAAAAAAACTGGCCTAATAGAAGAATGGAATAGCCTCCTCCAGACTCAGCTAAGGTCTCGGTTGAGAGACAATAGCCTAAAAGGATGGTGCTTTATCTTCTAGGATGAAATATGTGGTTTGCCTCAGAGATCAAAATATGACGCTTTGCTTCCATAGCAAGATTATATGGTCTCAGAATCTAGAAGTAGAAGTGGGAATGTCTCCTTTAATTATCAGCTGAAAAACCTATTCCCATAATTTTTCCTTATGTTTTTACAACTTTACATTCTATTGGTTTGGAGTTCTTGATTCCCAAGGAAGTATTGTTTCCATTTGGGGTCCCACAATGGTTTTATTGAATTAGAAGATGAGATTGCTACCTGGCTATTTAGGGCTTCTCAATCCACTCTACCAATGGGGTGGAGTCATTATTCCCAAATTACTAAGAGACACAAGTACTCCTTGGAGATGGTGTGTGTGTGTGTGTGTGCATGCACTCACACATATGTAGTATATAAAGGAATAAAGTATTCAGAGACGATATTATTTTAATTTCTAAAATTGTTCAAGAGACCATAGTTGATGTTTATAACTTCTTTCTTTCACTGTTCATTACATAATTTGCGTTGCCTTCCCTCAGCCAGGGCCTCAGCTGGTCAAAGTCCTTTACCTGGTTGGATAATCCAGACTTTCATTTGTGATGGATCTGCCTTTTTCATTTGTGGTAGTTTTTCATTAAAGTTATACTATTGGACATGGAACTCCTGAGAAGTGCCTAAAGAATTCTCCAAGTTCTAGACATGGTCTGCTTGCTTTCTTAGGAATGTCAACACAATGGTAAAGAAAATGAACATATCCATCACCCCCCCAAAAAATTTCTTCATTTCCTACCTCTTGACTCTTCCTGTCTCTCTCCACTCACACATATCCAGATAACTTCTGATCTGCTTTTAATTACTATGAATTCATTTGTATTGTCTAGAATTTTTTATAAATTTGATCATATAGAATGCATTTTTCCCACCTAACTCCTTCAACTCAGCATAATCCTCTTTACTTCTTTCATATTGTTGAATGTATCAGGAAGCATTGTCAATGGAAACAACTTGCCAATTATGATACTACATTTAGCAGTCCTTTTTATTTCTGAGTAGTATTAGAAGGTACAAATATATCATAATTTGTTTATTCATTCACTTAAAAAAAACTGTGATAATAGTGGGGGTAGAATACAGGGGTATTGAACTACACTCCCAGCCTTTTAAATTTTTTAATTTGAGGCAGGATCTCACTAAGTATCCCAGGTTGGCCTCATACTTGCAATCTTTCTTCCTCAGCTTCTGGAGTAGCTGAAATTACTTTCATGTGCCCACACACCTGACTTGAATCATGATTTCAAAAAAATTTTTTTTTATTTGCATTTAAGAAGTCTTGGCTTAACCCATTATCACAATTATTTTTTTCCCTTTAGTTTTAGGTTTGACATAAGTTCTAACTATGATTCATTTTGCTTTAGAATTTTCATATGATTTGAGATATAAACCAAGGTTTATTTGTTTATTTTCGCTTGTGAAAATACAATAGTTTCAGTGTCATTTGTTGATAGCTCTTCATGTTACGTTTTTCTTTTTAAAATAACTTATGTGACTTCTCTTTCCTGACTTGATTCTCATGGATACAACCTGCCTGTACTTTGGATTGTGATTTGGATTCCTAAAGTACTTTACCTAACATTTTTGCCCAGTCTCAGCCTATTACATAAGTAGTGTCCAAAGAAGATCCTCAAGACAAATCTCTTGGTACTAATGTTCAATTTGTTGTAAAATAAAATTTCAAGTTCTGCTTACCCAATACCTAATGATAAAATATTTTAGAAGAGAATAAGTGGCTTTCTCAGTCAGCACTCCTACATATTAAATATTGAATTCTAAGTACGTTTAAGGGTTTGAATTGGTGCAAATCTTATGTTAAGTGTTAATGTATACGTAAATATTGAAAATAAATGGCTACCAATTTGTGTTTCTTATACATAGCTCTAGTTATTTGGGCTGAATTGATGATAATTTTCATTGTATAAAACCAACCAGCCAACCAATAAACAAACTAATGCTCAAACTCAAAACGAAACAGTGGAATCTGTGAAATAAGGCCTGTTTACATTTTGTTACTTTATAAAGGCTCAACACTCATTTTATTGTTTTTCCTTTATTCTGTAATATAGATAGGATAGATAGTACAAATGAAGACACTCATATTTGGAATCCATTAATAATTTGTAGTTTCTTGTTTTAGAGTTTTGACCTTCATATCAGCTCTTGCTTTGTTATCTTGGTAGGAAGCAGAATTTAGGTATCATAAAGCTTAAGGTTTTTGCTTTAAACCAACTGCATTCGTTGCATTCTCCTTTACAATAATTTCATGTTTGGGACATGTGAATATCAACTTAGTTACCATCAAGTCTTTTGCTTAATGAGAAAGAATACTCTAAGCTAACAGTTTGAAGACACACAACCTTAAAATAAGGATTCTTAAATTTTAAACATATATAAAATAGCCAATGGGGCTGTTTATTCTGAAACTCAACTACGCCTTCATTTGCTGTTGTAAAATGAGGAGGGAAAAAAGCTTAGTAATATTGAGAGACTTTCTAATGAGGTCTGAAAGAGTCAGAACAAATTTACAATACTGAGAGTGAATCCCATACCAATTTTTAAACCAAAGAATAAAGGAGGGATTGGTTGATAAACCACTCAGAAATAGAACCATGTTAAAGGTGATGTTTGGGCTGTGAGGCTTTCTTCAGGCCATAATATATAAAACCAACATTTTTATATTTCTTCTTCTGCCCAAGGAAGGCCTCAAAGACAGAGTGTTGCCTTTAACCTTATTTTATATTCTATGGAGTATTTTAAAAACTAGAAAAATATTGCTGGGGCAAAAATGATTGGGGCTCTGGAAGATCAGAAGAAATCTATCATTATATATATATTTTTTAAATCAGCAGTCACTGAGAACTTCATCCACAAAGTTATTCTGAATCCAGTATTCTAGCCAAGGCCTTTTGTAGTAAATAAATAAGACTGACCTAGAGTTCACTGTAGTTTTGGATCTAAGTGTTACTTTCTTTTAGATTAGTTTACTTGAAATTTTACCTACTTTTCTCTAATAGAAAAGTAGAAAATTTTTGTTTTATTTTTAAAATTTATTTTATTTTTTAAAAATTGAGTTAGCTGTCAATAGACCTTTATTTTATTAATTTTTATACGTGGTGCTGAGAATTGAAGCCAGTGACTCACACATGGTAGGCAAGTGCTCCACCACTGAGTTACAACCTCAGCCTGAAAATTTTAGTTTTAAGTCAAGTTCTAAATTATAAAATGACCTTAATTTAGGCAATTCATTTGCTCAATACATTTCATTTATGTGTCCTTTTATAACAGCTTATTGTTAAATTATTTGAAGTTATTTTTTTTAGAAATTATTAAAATATTAATATTCTAATATTTTTCTCACTCGATTTTGTTCATGTCATTTGAGAAAACAAGTGAGTCAATGGTTTATTAAAGATAAAAATAACAGAAATCAAAGCATTAACTCTAAAAACGACTAGCAGGTTGGTCTTCATGTATTTTTATATGTCTAATAGAAGACAACTCTGTTTTGGAAAAAAAATGTGTGAGAGATATTGACAAGTGCATGTGATATTTACTGAGGTCTGCAAAACTTTGCTCTAAAAATCCAGATAGTGCCTCAGCGATCAACTATGTTGGCAAGTTGTCAATATCTAAAAAGTAGAACAAATATATAGTATAAAGAAAAAAAGAGAATTGTAAAAAGGAAAGGTACTGTTGTTTAACGAAAGCTGACTCTTACTATCTCATTTAATCCTTACAGCAACCTCATAGGTATAAAGCAATTTGTGTATCATACAGCTAGAAAGTAGTCATATCTGGCATTTATCTGGTTGTTCTTAAAGTCCCTGTTCTTTCCACTACACAGAACTACCTTTTAAGTGTGTACCAGGTAATATTCATTCATTATTTTTGTGGAAAGCATCAGCTTTATAGCCAAATAGTATTTCATCTAATACCATGAAATGTATTAAATACTCATGGACAGTTATATATCTTTAGCATTATATCTTATATATTCTATAAAAACAAGTGGATTTTTTAGTATGTTTCAATATATTAGTATTAGACATTAAAAATCATATTTCTGAGTTAAGGTTCATTTTTAAAAATTTGTTGTGTGTTTTATAATTTTGGTGGCCTTTAATTTATCATATTTTTTTTCTGGGAGAAAATGGATTAATACAACCCAAATAATTAACTAAAAGAAATAAGAAGTTCTTATGCAATGAAGAAATCATTCAGAAGCTCAGTGGTCTGTTAAAACTTACATATGTTAATAGCAATTACTGTCTCTTGCTAATTTGCTTTTACTCTATTTAGTAATTAGTGAAGTTCTCTTTGAAATCCCAAAGAAATTGTCATATTTTGTTGCTTTCATTAATAATAATAAACTAAGTCATGGAATATGGATCCTAATTCAAATAAGATTTTCAAATTGATTGTGACAGTTTTTTTGGAGGTGAGGGTTACTGGGGATTGAACTCAGGGGCACTCAACCACTGAGCCACATCAAAGCCCCTTTTTTAATATATATATATATATATATATATATATATATATATATATATATTTTTTTTTTTTTTAAAGACTGGGTTTCACTGAGTTTCTTAGGGTCTCACTAATTTGCTGAGGCTGGCAATGAACTTGCGATCCTCCTGCCTCAGCCTCCTGAGTCACTGGGATTATAGGCATGTGCCATCATGCTCAGCTGATTGCAACAGACTTTTTGTACTAATTTTTACTATCATATTTTTTAAAGAGCTGCACAAATTTCAGGGACAAATTTCAACACAATTTCATCAGTACATATTTGAGGGTTATATGGCTTAAGAGTTCACTTCTCATATAAACTGATCAAACCTACCAGAGGATGGCAAATATTTTCTTACTACTTAGGGATAGAGCATTTGCTGGGATTCACTATTTCAATCTAGCTGCAGGATATTTGACTAAAAATGTGTGGTCTCTAAAATCAACCTCTGTAATCTTTCTGAGACTATTTATGTAGTGGACACCTTGGAGAATAGATCAGTGTATGTACTTGAACTGTGTTTTCATGGAGGGATCAAGGTGGAGAGGCATTATCATTTTCAGTGAAGTCTGATGAACAGGTCACTAGGTGTATAAATGTCTGTTGGTATCCTTGGGAAATTGGTTCCAGGACTCTCCATGGACACCAAATCCACAGTTGCTTATATAACATGGTGTTTTATTTGAATATAACATACACAGTTTCCCCACTTACTTTAAATCAGCTCCAGATTTAATATAATATATACTACAATGTAAATGATATGTAAACAGTGTTGTTTTGTATACTTTAGGGAATATTAATAACAGAAAGTCTGTACATGTTTGGTACAGAAACAATACTTTTCTTGAATATTTTCTATTTGCAATTGGCTGAATCTACAGATGTAGAACCCATGGATACAGAATGTCAACTATATTTCCCATTCTTTGGGTTGGAACTAAGTGAACAGCTCACAGTATTAGCAGAACTCATCATCTGTACCACACTACTGCAAATAACAATTGGAACAGTTCTACTCAATCTCTTTCTAGCTACAACACTCCATCTTTGTGGTCACAGTCCATGGCTAAATGGCCATATGCTGTATTTTGTTTTCTCTTAGAATGAACTAAAATTTTGTTTTGGAAGAGTAAGGAATTTTCATAATACCAACTAACTTTTGGATAGTCTGAGGAGTTCAGGAATAAGAAATCAGAATAAGCGGCTTAGAGCTACTATGAAAATTATAATGAATTGTTTCTTGGTAATAAGTTCTGAATGTGACACTCCTAATGTTTTTGCTTGTGATTTAATGGATTACAAGACTGTAAGTGAGTAGTAAAAAATAATTATGAAACTAACTTTGTAGACTCCTTTCTCAAGACCGTTTCAATGCCATAATATTTGCAGAACACAAAAATCAATTTGTTAGGATCTTCATTTTTTTAATTAGAGAAAAACTTTTATTAAATTAGTACTACTTTTAAATAACTTTGGTTCTGAATTTAGTATTGGTTCTATTAAATTAGTTTTTTTTTCTTTGACAAATACTTGGCTTTATTCATTCCTTTGACTACTGAAAGCTTTGCAATTAGGTTGAAGAAGGAAAAAGTAGCATGTTCCATGTACTGAACTTTCTTGCCTGGTTTATTTTCAAGATAATGTCCGCCCTTAGAAGAATTTCAGGCCATGATTTTTGAACAAACACTGAAGAATTAATTCAAATATAAACTGCTAAGGTCAAATTAGATTAATTCCTGAATTAATTTTATGATTTAATCTAAATTGAGCTGCTAAGTTTTCAACCTATATTTCAGTGTTTTTCCCCCTCCAAAGACAATCTCAATCCTTTATATGTTGACATTTCAGTTGCATTTTTAAAAATAGTGAGTCCCCCACTTTCCTTCATGTCATTAAACAAAATGAAATTCATAACTAAAATTAAAGTCGGAAATGGCTTTGTGAAAAAGTACTTAATTTCCAAACTAAAAACAAAAACAATATTGACATATTGTGACAAATATCTGTTCCTCAAGATAGGGTCCTGATTCCCCCATCCCAATTGTCTGTGACCCTGTGAACCTGCAGAAGACAGGTAGAAGTGGGACTGAGGATATTTTATTTGAAGAGCAAATTAAGATGGTCTAAACAGTAAAGTAATGCTCTGAGGAATTGGTGAAGGCTTTTGCATGAAGAAGCAGCAAGGAAAAATATGAAATGCATAAAAACTCTGCACAGCAGTTTTAGAGCTTTGATAAAATATAAAATGTCTTTAACCCCTTTGCTGTTCTTGCAAACGCCTGCAATTCAAGAATTTTATTATTCTGGGGCTAACGTATTTTAAACCTCAATAACTGAATGTTTCCTTTGGGAAACCTTCAGGCAAACTATATATTGATTTTCTCAGAATGCACTGTATTTTTCATTAGTACCAAGGTTTGGTGGATATCTAGTCATTTGTTCACCAAATTCCTCTGAAAATTAAAATGGACTACTCCATTTTGGCTGTGGAGCATTCATAGCATGGATGTTAATTTTTTTCTATTAGACACTGCCAGGATATGCTATTTTTGTCATTCTTCTTGTCCCGGGCATATGATGCCAAATCAACTCTAACTTGGTCTGCCATTATCCTCTGCATACCATCCTATTTGCCACTGGATTTGATGGGACATTAGACATACAAGATCAGAATGTTTTTCCAACTTTTTTCAGCTACAAAGTCACACATTTGCCTATGTAGTACAAATAAATAGTATCAAACTCTAATTTATTATCTTTGATCAAAACTTTCATTTAAATTATTCAAGAAGTTTAGGTATTTTAATTAATTAGTTATTTTTTTTTCGGCACAGGGGTGGGGAGGGGTAACTGGGATTGAACTCTCACTGAGCCACATTCCTGGTCCTATTTTGTTTTTTATTTAGATACAGGGTCTCACTGAGTTGCTTAGCGACTCGCTTTTGCTGAGGCTGGCTTTGAACTCACCATTCTCCTGCCTCAGCCTCCCAAGCCATTGGGATTACAGTGTGCCACTGGGCCCTGCAAAATTTAATTATTTTAAAAAGCAAATCATATTGACTTGGTTCAAAATTCATTATTTTCTGGGTTGGTAAATACTCAGTCAATGGTGTGGTTTTTACATTTGGAAGTAGAATTATCCAAGCAGTTTTGGTGTGAATTCTGGGTTTATTATTTACAAATGACTTCATTTTTCTGATTGAGGAGAGCTACAGCTTTTCTCCATGCCTATACTGCTTATTAAGCCACATGTATATACAAGAGGTTATGTATTAAGGAAAGTTAATCACTTATTTTATCTTATGTTTCTTGATACACAGCACATTTTAAAAAAAGTTTTACCAACCACCTTCCCCAAATCCCACAAAGCCACATAGTTTGAAGTCACATTTGGTACCTATTTTGGGTATACATTGAAGTAATTCAGTTTTTCAGTGAATGAGCCAACTGAAGAGCCTCCTGCATCCATATACCATCAAGAATTTATTGTCTTTATTTTATTCTCATGATAACCTTCTGAAGTAAGAGCATAGTGTATACAAGTTTTCTAAATTAGGAAGCTGATTAAATGTATGCTGTGTTCTGATTGTTAATGCAGTGTTTCTAGCAGATGTATCCTGTGGAATCTATCATGATAGGAATAATTGAAGGAACCAAGGAAAGGATTTAATGCCGACATGTGCTTGTTATTTGATATATATGCATTTTCAAATATTTTTATGCCTTCTATGAGTACTGTACTATTCTAGGCATATAGAATTAAAAACTAAGCCATATAGGAAAGGCTCCTGATGTTATAGAATTTACATGTAATCAGGGGTAAAAAGGAGTTAGTCAATATGAAAGGTACCTGATAAACAAACAAGATGATTTCAGGTAATCAATAAAGGCTTTGAAGATAGTAAGACAGGGTGAGGTAAAAAGAGAGATGAGATGGGAGCTGAGATGGGAGCTACTTTAAATTGGTTGATGATTTTGCTTAGAAAGTATAGAGATGTGGGGGCAAGGGAAAACAAGTGAAGTAGCTCTGTGGGGGTAAAAGAGCTTGTTATATGTAAGAGAGGAGGAAGGTAAGTGTGGCCAAGAATAGAGAGCAATGCAACAGCACTATATGGCATGACGTCCTTCACCCTGTGTTAACCAAATTTGTAACTGAACTATGAAAATGTAATTTTGGAGTTCAGAATTTAAAGCTTTTAGGTCAAGATCAGTCTTAACTTACAATGAAATATTATAGAAGTTTGGATCAAACATCCTTTAAGAAGAGTTCACGTCAAAAGAAGATATAAAATTCAACTTATACCAGGCGCAGTGGCACTAAGCACCTCAGTGAGATCCTGTCTCTAAATAAAACACAAAAAAGGCATGGGGATGTGGCTCAGTGGTGGAGTACCCTTGAGTTCAACACCCGCCCCCCCAAAACAGCTCAAATTACAGGAGCAGAGTAAAATCAATTTAATGAAGTATTAAGCATTTCTATGTATCAGATTCTGGAATAAGAAGAGACAGATGTATGAAAAGAATTATCCTACATGATGCTATCATGGAAGAGATCTCTGACAGGAAAATGCCAGTTAAAACTATTACCTGGAAGAGGATGTATGGAAAGTTCACCTATCTCGAAAGTTAGACTTTTTTAATCTGAAATTACTTTTATCTGAAAATACTTAAGTATTTTTTTGCTTCTTACTGCAGTTTCTTGTCCAGTGTCCACTGTGTTTGATTGAAATAAAATTTACATTTAAGTATAATTTATACATAATGGGTGCTTTTAAGTGATTGATTAATTAGTTTTGTTAACAACACTTAGAAATTCAATGTATATAATTTATACTATTTTACCACAGCAAAGCTATAACCATAACAAAATAAGTTATAAATGAATAATGTTTAACCCATATCAAACTTTTTTCACATGTCCTATCAGTTTACAATAGTATACATCTTAGTTTACAAATTATTATTTTATTGAAATTATTTTTATTCTAAATTCTCTGAAACTAATTTTTTAAATTAATTTTTAAATTTATGTATGACAGCAGAATGCATTACAATTCTTATTACACATATAGAGCACAATTTTTCATATTTTCTGTTGTATATAAAATATATTCCTGTCTTCATACATGTACTTTAGATAATAATGACCATCACATTCCACCATCATTTTTAACCCCATGCCCCCTCCTTTCCCCTCCAACCTCTCTGCCCTATCTAGAGTTTGTCTATTTCTCCCATGCTCCCTCTCCCTATCTCACTATTAATCAGCTTCCTTACATCAGAGAAAACATTCGGCATTTGGTTTTTGGGGATTGGCTAACTTCACTTAGAATTATCTTCTCTAACTCCATCTATTTATCTGCAAATACCATGATTTTTCCCTTTCAATGCTGAGTAATATTCCATTGCATATATATGCCACATTTTTTTTTTATCCATTCATCTATTGAAGAGCATCTAGTTTGGTTCCACAGTTTAGCTATTGTGAATTGTGCTGCTATTAAACATTGATATGACTGTGTCCCTGTAGTATGCTGTTTTTAAGTCCTTTGGGTATAGACTGAGGAGAGGGATAGCTGGGTCAAATGGTGGTTCCATTTGCAATTTTCCAAGAAATCTCCATACTGCTTTCCATTTTGGCTGTACCAATTTGCAGTCCCACCAGCAATGTATGAGTGTGCCTTTTCCCCCACATCCTCGCCCACTTATTGCTGTTTGTCTTCATAATAGCTGCCATTCTGACTGGAGTGAGGTAAAATCTTAGAGTAGTTTTGATTTACATTTCTATAATTGCTAGCGATGATGAACATTTTCTTATATATTTATTGACTGATTGTATATCATCTTCTGAGAAATGTCTGTTCATGTCCTTGGCCCATTTATTGATTGGGTTACTTGTGGGTTTTTTTGTTTGTTTTGTTTTTTGCTGCTTAGCTTTTTGAGTTTTTTATATACCCTAGAGATTAGTGCTCTATCTGATGTGTGAGGGATAAATATTTGCTCCCAAGATGTAGGCTCTCTATTTACTTCACATATTGTTTCTTTGGTGCTGGGAAAACTGGAAATCCATATGCAACAAAATGAAATTAAACCCCTATCTCTCACCATACACAACTCAACTCAAAATGGATCAAGGACTTAGGAATAAAACCAGAGACCCTTCGTCTAATAGAAGAAAAAGTAGGCCCTAATCTCCATCATGTGGAATTAGGCCCCAACTTTCTTAATAAGATTCCTTTCGTGCAAGAATTAAAATCAAGAATCAATAAATGGGATGGACTCAAACTAAAAAGTTTCTTCTCAGCAAATGAAACTAATTTGTTTTAGGTAAAATGTACATTGACAAATTCCCAGAATCCACTATTTTCCCTACTTTTAATTTATAAAAAAGATACAAAACAAAAGTAAGGAAAAGCCTATAGAATAAAAAGTTGAAATCCTACTAGTCTGCTCTCACGCCCTCCAATCCCAAACCCAGTATAGCCACCATAAACACTTTGGTATATATCTTGCTGATATTTTTTATTCCCATCCCTCTTCTTCCCACATACAAGGTTTACATGAATAAATCACTGTAAATGTTCTATAATTTGCTTGACATTGTATCATTATTATAATTTCAGGTGAATGTACATGGTTTATACATTCTCTTAGGGTGGTATGGAATTCCACAGAACTACTGTATCATAATTTATTATTTTTTTATTAATAAATTTTTTAAGATTAAGATTTTAAAGATTATTTGCATTACAAAATGTTTGACATCCAAACAAGAGTAGAGAATAAATTAATGAAAATAATAGACATCTGTACCCATTAGTGCCCAGCTCCATTATATATTTAATAGGTTTCCTACTGATGTGAATATAAGTTATTTCTAGTTCTTCAGTGTTAAAAATAATGTTGCAATGCATAACATTTTTACACACCTAACATTTTGCATGTATGCAAATTAATTATGAAAGATCAATGTTTAAAAGTAGAACTGTGGCAACAAAGGACATGTGTATTTGAAAATTTGAGGGGCCCAGCAAAACTACCCTTGAAAATTATTGTGGTTCTTCAACTTCCATCAATAACAGATGATGTAAACTCTCTTTCTTGAACAGGTACACTAGCATAACCAGGAATGAAAAATACTAGGATCTCAATACAAAAGCACAATTTTTAGAAAAGTCAAGTTGAACTTCTAAAATTCTATTAACAAATTCAGTACTACTGAACTATTTTATTTAAACTTCATTATCTGTCTTTCAGTGTTTGATTTTTTTATAACAATACAAGAATTTCTGCAAAGAGCAAGTAAACTTGATTCCAAAGGTTTGCTTTCTATGGCTTATATTTGCATATTGTTTGCACCCATTATTGTGTTTCCATTGTTTGAAGCAGTTTTATGTGGTATCACCACCCAAGCTTAAAGGCATCAATTAGGCTCCTTTCTTGAATTACTGTAATTATAATAATTCCAATATTGCCTTTCAACATCAAGAACTAGGAGAAAAATTTATTCTTTGGTCAAAATTCCTTTTCCAGGAATTCTAGCCTCTACTTAATTTACCTACTTACTTAGCTGTGTTGAATTCAAAGTTACATACCTATATTTCAAACCCAACAATGAATAAGTTTGTATGAATTAAATGTTTCCATTAGTCCTAAGTGTCATTTGTGATAATATCATTACTTGCTAAGTGATATTTAAGGTGAAACTAAATCAAAGAGCAAGTTGATCTTTCTCTAGAAAGTTTGTCTTCATAGGTATGCGTGGGAGCGTGCGCACACATGCACCAACCTAATTTCACTTCTTTCTCATTCTAACTCTGTATCCTCAAATTAAATCATTTAACCACTCAAATTAAACCACTTAAGATATGATATTTGTTCAGTCACAATGAAAGAATGAATGAATTCAAGTCAAGCTTGTGGTTTAATTTCATTGAAACTAGGACTAAATATTTTAAGGCTTATGTGCCAGATCTTGGAAAATTACTTTTTCTTTGCCATAGTGGTAAGTTTCACTTTGAGCTAGAAATAAAATGCCCTCCTTTTTTTTTCCAGGCTTATTAAATATTTTATCGTAATTGTTGTATTAGTCAGTTTTTCCTCACTGTGACTGAAATACCTGACATGAACAACTTAAAGGAGGAAAGAATTATTTTGGCTCACAGACCCAGAGATATCAGTTTATGGTCCAGTAGATCATTGCTTTGGGTCTAGGTGAGGCAGAATATCATGGGAAAAGGGTGGGTCAGAGGAAAGCTACTCAGTTTATAATAGCCAGGAAGCAGGGAAAGAGGGCCAGGGACAAGATATAGTCCTCAAGGGCACACCGCCTCCCCAAGGAGGATCCACTCATTCAACCAGGTCCCATCTTTTACAGTTAAAATGCCCTCCTTTATCTCCGTGAGCTTAAATTAACCTCAAATTAATCTTTTCTATTATTATTTTATTTTCTATGCTAACAATATTACAGAAGGTATTTGGCTATTTATTTCTCCCAGGACACTGAATCACATCCCAAACATCTGAGATAGATGTATGTCTGGTGTAAAAAGAACTCTCTTCTCCTAGAGAGATCATTACAACTCTGCAGTAATTGTTCTCCAGTACTGTGAGTAAGAATCACCTGGGTAGCTTATTAAGAATTCAGATTCTGGGCCTCTTCCTTTTTGATTCTGATTCAATAGGTCAGTGGTGGACTTCAGGTATATATATATATATATTTTTCTCAGTCACCCCTTGCCATTCTGATGCAAGAGAGCAGGTCAAGGCTTACACTTCAAGAATGCTGTTAGAAGCCAAAATCTAAAATAGATTCAGTGAAAATATTTGTAACAAAACTGAAAGTTTTCTTTCTTCCCTACTCTCTTTATAATACTCCTTCTCTTTACTTCAAACGTCATGCATCAGTTCCACTACCAGTATGTTTACCCTCAAATCAATTAAACTATACATCAGATATCTTCCTTCAGTCCATATTTTTCTCATGGAAAATATTACTTTATTCTTTTGTGTTCCTCTAGTAAAGTTTGTGCAGAAATAACTGATAGTGTTTATGAATAGGGCTAGGGCTCTGTAGATTGTATTTTTCTTCTGAATGTTTTCTCTCTTAATTGCTCTGCCTTCATGAAAAAGTGATAAGGAATTAATAGCTCTATTAGTAGCCCTGCTTTATAAAGAGCTAGTTTTCAGAATGATTGATTTTTCAGCAGATGATATTGTTACTATTATAAGGGCTCTTTTCTTTGGTGGATAAACCATCTTCGTCCTTTCATTCTGGGTGTTTCTGTTTGGAGAGCCGTGCTCTTGTTTTCTCTTTATTTCAAGTATGAATTTGAAAATTAAGCATTCAGTTTTCATTGCACAAGTACTTATTCAGTGTCTTTTAACTTTCAAATTCTATCCTCAGCCCTAGGAACTTCTATGAGCAAAACAGAACTAGTCTTTGTCTTCCTGAAGCTTTCAGTCAAAATTATGGCTTAAAATAAATGGTGGTTTTAGGAAGTGATTCTGGTTGGTGAGTAAACTTGAAGTTGAAAGCCATATTAGTAAAACATGCTTGGTGAGGATTTTTAGATCTGGAAACGTATATACAAAGATGCTTTATTTTAGTCTTCTTATTTTAAAACTGACAAAACTGAGATCAGAGGAGGTCAAAAGACTTTTTGAGAAAGAAGGCAGGAAGTGGTTCAAACAGAATTTGAATTTAGCTTTATTTTAAAATGCTAGAATTTTAAAGAGCTGCACCTCATCGATCATTGATTGAGCTCTTCATTGTAAAACTGAGGATTCTGAGCCAGGTCCCAAAGCCATGTGGTTGCTCTGTGGCACAGTCAGAATCTATGGTTGAGTGTCCTTTATGCCAGATAGATTTCTTGACAGAAAACTTTGGTATTAACTCTGAGTTCAGGAGTTTTCTAACAATACCATCCTGCCAGTCTCAGGGAAAAAACATTTGGCTGAAATTACTAATCACTTAAAAACAATAAACGTTAGATTTTTAGAATAATTATAGCTTTACATAAAAATGGTGAAGGTAATACAAAGAGTCTCCATAGACTCCACAGTTTCCCTTATTATTAATATTTCAGACTATTACCATATGTAATATATTGTACTATTACTATGATGCATTCATCAAAATTAATAAACCAATAGTGACACATTATTATTAACTGAAGTCCATAGTTGATCAGCTTCTCTAAGTTCTTACCAGAATACAGGATCCCATTCAGGATACCACATTACATTCTGTTTTCTTAGGCTTTCCTTAGCTGTGACAATTTTTTAGACTTGTTTGTTTGTTTGAGGAACTCCACAGTTTTGAAAAGTATTTATTAGGTATCTTGTAGCATATTTCTTGATTGGGATTGTTTTGATTTTTTTTATCATTAGATTATAGTTATGGATTTGGGAAGAATTATCACAGGGGCTCGGATTGTGGCTCAATGGTAGAGAGCTTGTCTTGCATGTGTGAGGCACTGGGTTCGATCCTTAGCACCACCTAAAAAAAATCAATAAAACAGTATGCATGTGAGCTCTGAGCTCATTAAAAAAAAGAATGATCACAAAGGCTTTCTCATCATATTATATCAAGGATACATACTATCAATGTGATCTATCATTGTGGACTTTAATCTCAATCACCTGGCTGGGGTAGTGTTCATCAGGTTTCTTCACTGTAAAATTAAGCTTTTTCTTTTCTTTCCATATTGTTCCATTTGAAAGATAGTGACAATGTGCATCTCACACGTAGAGGGTGGGAAATTATGCTTCATGTCTTTGCAGTTGGAGTATCTACATAAATAATTTGGAATTTTTCTGCATGGGAGAATTGTTTATATTTCCCATTTTTCATTTTTTCTATAATTTCAATAATTTATACATAATCTAAATGTATGCATATTGTAAATATATAAACATTTGTGTATATATATTATTGGAAATTACTGAATAAATGAATAGATAGAACATTTTGATAGTATTTTAGTAAATGAGAGAAGCATAATTCAATAGAACTTTATTTGTTGTACTTTATTTTGTTGCTCAAATTGTTCCAGCTTTGGCCATGGTGGCTCTTTCACTTGTCTTCTGTTTCCCTTGACATACCTCATCTGTGTGTGTGTGTGTGTGGGTGGGGGGGGGGGTGTATGTATGTATTGTATAGTTTAATTATCAGCACTCCCTGATGATCTAGGGTCATCTTTTTTTCTGCCTGAGTTCTAGATTCAAACATTCCTCCAAGGAGCTGAGATTCCTTTTATTGGAAGATGGTATTAGAAACCAAAATTTAGGGACCAGTTGTGCTTATTGTTACTAAAATGTCATTGCTTCTAGGCTCTCTTAGCTAAAAATGTAAGACAATATATGTGTGTATGTTAACCTCTATATTTCCACATATTTATAAATTTTTGTATGTTTCCATCAGTATCTGTATTAAGCTAACAGAAAGTCCTACTAATGTCTTCAGTTTTGATCCTTTGCTACAAAGATCATTTTAGTCATTTCCCTTTGCTTATCTGTAATTTCCTATCCCAATGTGAGAAATGTGCCTTCTCCTATTTGTCAGCCATTTATTTAATTTTTCAATTCCAGTATGTGTGTATAATATCTGTACCACTTTACCAAGTAGAGTGCAGTATTTATGTTCAATTCCTTTGCCTTTGGTCTGATAGATTCCATTCCTAAGTAACTTAGGTCAACACCTTTTCTCCCATCACTTTCAGTGAGGTTGTTTCTTGCATTTGTAATATAGTTAGATTATTTTGCCACACTCTGCATTCCTTCCAAATGATTTTTAAAAAATGTTTGCATATATTAATGCCCATTTTTGGTTCTGTAATGTTCTATAGGTTTTGACATTGTGTAATATCATGGATTCATCATTTCAATATTATCACCACCTCCTAAAACATTCCCTGTTCTTAATAAACTCTCCCCTTTGGCCGAAATCTCTGACAATTATGTATTATTTCTATACATTATGTATTATTTCTATATTTTGTCTTTTGCATAATGTGTTATGAATGGAATGACAAAGCATGTAACCTTTTCAGATTGGATTCTTTCACTTGGCAATTTACTTTTTAATCAAATAGGATATTAGAATATATTTCATTGTTTGTGATTTCAGTTGCATTGTAATTAGCATATACTAATTGTATAATAGAAGTAAAGAAAGAATAATACTTGTAGATGAAAGTGATTCATTTTGTTGAGGGGAAAAGACAGATTCAACTTTATATTTTATCCATGTTCAATGTAAGCAATATTAGATATATATGTAAACATAAAATCTTACTTTAACACAAAAGGGTGTGGTCATTTTGGTGTATAGATTACCATGGAGATGAATAAGTTATTTTATTTATTTATTTATTTATTTATTTATTTATTTGTGTGTGTGTGTGTGTGGTGCTGGGGATCGAATCCAGAACCTTGTGCATGTGAGGCAAGAATTCTACCAACTGAGCTATGTTCCCAGCCCGTGGAGATGAATAAGTATCTTCAGGAATTGTTAGTAAAAATCTATACTTTTTTAGTTGCTAATATTGCTGAAATATTTCTGAAGTGTTTCCATATACGCTTCAAAATTATAATCTTGAAAATGTTTTTAGCTTATTTTTATAAAAACCATATATATCATTATAGGTAATTATGTTAATTCAAAAAAGCATAAACAACAAAAAAATTTATAATACTATTACACATCTACAAAGACTACATTTTAGTATATTTCCCACTAGACTTTAAATGGATTTTAAAATATTTTGAATTTTAATTTTAGTTAACATTATGACATCCTATGTTAAGATAGTTCAGAGCATAAATTTAATGGCTGCAAAACCACTTGGATAGTCTCTTATATTCATATGTTTTGTTTTCCACTATTGTAAGTAATTGTGATAATACAGTAACAAACACTTTCATAAATAAATTTTTCTACATATATCAATTTTCTTCAGAAAGGTTTTTAGGAGGAAAAATAAAGCCAAAATCTTGCATCAGTTAGGGTAATTTCAGCTGTAAATGACAATAATCTGCAACTAAAGAGACTTAAATGATAAGAAATTTGCTCTCATAGAAAAAGCAACCCAGCATTAGAGTTCAGAGCTGCTTCACTCACTGACACAGTGATATGATATAATCAAGAGTCTTTGTGTTCTTATTTCAGCCATATATTCTTTTTTTGTATCAGACCTTATGCCTTCATTGGTTGTAATACAGTGGCTATAGTTCCAGGTATCATGCCATCACCCACTGCCACTAGAAGCATGAAGTTTTCCTTTTGTCAGTTTTTATCAAAAAGTAAAATATTCTCAGAAATCCCCAGTATATACTCCTTGTATTTCATTGTCTAGATTTCCGCTCATGTCTGGCAAATGGGGATGGTATTATCATGATTGACTCAACCCACATAAATAATCCCCTGTAACTGGTGAATGATCTAGGCTGATTTATATCAGAGTTTTTGTTGGCAAGAAGAAAATGGCAGTTGGTTTACAACAAAAAATGTCTTACATATATATTTATAGTTATTGAGATCTTTGTTTTGATACAATTTTTAATCATCTAGAGAACAATTTCAGGTAAGTTTTTAGAGAAATACAGAAATTTTCATTTCATTTCAAGAATATCTTTGTGTTTCACACATGAAAAGATAATACCATTGAATACAATATTCATGGATCATAGATATTTTGCCTCAAAATATATAGATGTTGCTTCACTGGCTTCTGGATATTAATGGGGGAAAATACAACACACAGACAATGAAAACTCTGAGACCAAATTGATCATTTATTGTTAAGTAAGTCTTTTCCTTTCTGAAGGCTTGTAGGAATTTTTCTTTTTGCCTACATTTAAGTAAATTTCTTCTTATGTTTCTCCTGATCTTGTTGTGTATTAATTGATTTCTTCTGAATACCACAAATCCATTTTATTTGCATGGTCAGACTTCTCTTTTTTTTTAAGAGAGAGAGAGAGAGAAAGAGAAAGAGAGAGAGAGAGAGAGAGAGAGAGAGAGAGAGAGAGAGAGAGAGAATTTTAATATTTATTTCTTAGTTTTCAGCGGACACAATACCTTTGTTTGCATGTGGTGCTGAGGATCGAACCTGGGCCGCACGCATGCCAGGCGAGCGCGCTACCGCTTGAACCACATCCCCAGCCCCAGACTTCTCTTTTTAAATTTAACAATTTTTTTCCTATAGATAATCTTTTGTTCAGGTTTTGGTTCTTTATTCTATTTCAAATATTGTGTTTCCTTCCCTAGAAGCACTTAGTTTTATTGTGTTGGATCTTTATTTTCTATTTTCAATTTCCATATTTTATTTTTCCTATTTCTTATTGTCTCAATATTTTTCTATTTGATTGAGGTATAACTGAAAAAAATGGTTTGCATTCAAGTGGTACAAGGTGATCTTATAGTACATGTATAATACACATACACACACACACATTATAAAATGATTGCCACAATCAGACAAACATTTATAGTGGTGATGAGTACATTTTGTGGCAAGATTACTTAAGATATACTCTCAACACATTTCCTGCACATCTATGTTGTACAGTAGGTTTCCAGTCTTATTGATTTTAAAGCTGAAAATTTGTATCTTTTGACTAACATTCTCCGAAATTTCCTTCATCCTTAACATTTCTTAGGCTGGACTCTGTTTTCTGCTATATTTTTATTTCTCATATTTTTCTCTATATTCTTTCCCCCATGAAAACAGGGCAATCAAATTTACATTTTACTTTTATTAATTTATTCATTGAAAAAATATTTATTTAACACTGTACTATTATCCAATGCCACCAGAAACAGACAGATATTCTTCTGTTTGTCAGTTGTTATCAAGAGGGAAAATGTTTCTCAGACATCTTCAGTGATATAAGATTTGAGACCTCCTATGTGCTAAATATTATTTCAGTTGCTGGAGATATATTCATGAAAAAAGAAGACAAAGTGCTAATTCCACTGAAGAGACAGAATATAAATAGGTGCATAATGTCAAGTAATAAGTGTTATAAATAAAAAATAAAGCTGAATTGGAAAATAGAGAGTAATGGAAAGTGCTATTGTAGTTGTAGTGCTCAGAAAAGTCCCACCAAAAGAGGTGAGGTTTACACAGGAAATAAAGAAAGGTAGTCTCACAGAACATGGGTAAGAGCTTTCTGGGAGGAAAAAAGTTGAAAGGCATGGAGAAAGAACATGCTTGTTGAGTTGGAAGACTGGCAAGGAAACTGGAATGTCTGGGAGCACTAAGAAAAGATACAAGAAGATGAGGGTTAGGCACCAGGTATCAAATGACCATACCTTTATAAGGGCTTTGGATTTCCCTTCTGTCATCCCCTTTCTGTTTAATTTTTTTCTTTAGTCATTATTTTAGAACAGGTATGCCAGTGAAAAATTCTTGGATTCATTCTGAGAACATCTTTTTATTTCATCTTCATTTCTGAAGAAAGTTTTGATTGATATAGAGTTCTGGATTGATTTTTTTTTTCTTTCCTCATGTAATAAATGTTGTACCATTTTCTTCTGAACTTCATAGTTTCTGGTGTGAAATCCTTTGTCAGTCCAATAATTTGCTGACTATAAGCAATATATCATCTTTCTCTAACTGCCTTCAAGATTTCTTCTAAGTATTTAGTTTTCAAAAATTTAAGCATGATGTACTTGGACCTGGGTTTCCCTGAGTTCATTGTGTTAGGACTTTGCTTACTTTCTTGAATCTGTAGGTTTGTGTCTTTGGACAAATTTGGAAAGTTTTTAACCATTATTTATACAATTTTTAAAAGTCTTGCTCTCTTCTGTACTCTCTCTCTTTCCTTCTAGAACTTAGAAGATATAAATATTATATCTTTTTATTATTTTTCTGTGGGTCTCTGTGCTCTGTTCATTTTATTTTAATCTATATTTTCTATAGTTCAGATTGGATAGTTTTTACCAATATATCTTCAAATGCACTGATTTTTAACTCTGTCATCTCCTTTCTGCTCTTAACTACTATGCCATATCTTCAGCCCTTTTTTAAAAATTTTATTTAGAGATAGGGTCTCACTGAGTTGTTTAGGGACTAAGCTCAGTTGCTGAGGCTGGCTTTGAACTTGATATTCCCCTGCCCAGCCTCCTGAGCCACTGGGATTATATATGTGCACCACTGCACCCTGCAGTTTATGATTTCTTTTTCTTTATTTTATTTTAAGTTGTAGGTGAACACAGTGTCTTTACTTATTTATTTTTATGTGGTGCTGAGGATGGAACCCAGTGCTTCACATATGCCAGGTGAGTGTTCTACCACTGAGCCACAACCTCAGCCCTGTTTATGATTTCTTATTGAGACACTTTACAGTAGCTGCTTCACACTTTTTTTTTTTTTTTTTTTTTGCAGTGCTGGGGACTGAACTCAGGGACTTGCACATGCTAAGCAAGCACTCTACCACTGAGCTACTCCCCCAGGCTGCTTCAAACTTGACAGATAATTCCCATATCTGTGTCTTCTCAGCATAGAAGTGTTTTAATTTTCCTTTTCTTATTCAAGTTGAGATATTTATTTTTTAACCATAATTAATAATTTTATATTGTATTTTCAACATTATAATACTAGGTATGAGATTCTGATTCCTATTTAAATATTTTATTTTATCAGGGATTTAGTCTGTTTATATTAAAAATGCACATCCTAGCCTGCATTTGTGGGTTGTGGTTCAAATGTCAATATAGATTTCAAAACTCTTTGCAGTTTTATTCAGAGCTGCCCCTCATGTGTGGTTCCCAGAGACCAAGCTAATTCTAGTGTTTCAAAACAGAACACTTAATTTGCAAACACTTTGCTGTGTTGTTCCTGGAGTTACATGGATGGGCTTCTCAGATGCCTTCTCAGGATTCTGTAGCTTCTTCTTCTACTTGGACGAAGGAGGAACGTCATTTCAATATTGTACAGCAGAGATAGAAGACAAGGCACTACCAACAGTCTCAGGATGCAGCATCTGGTGATGAGGAGAAGGTGCATGTGTATGGTTTTCACACAGAGACATTGTGGTCAAAATGTTTATGTCTTGCTAGATAGACTTTCTTTTCCTCTATCCTTTGGCTACAGAGAGTGGATCTTTTTGAGGAGATTGTGTGTGTATGTGTGCACATGTGCATGTGCTTGTTGGTGTTTTGGTTTTGGCCTCTTCAGAGCCCATTCTTGGATACATAGGACACAAAATGAAACAAAGTCTAAGAGATTCACAGCTGGGTCATTCTTCAAATCTTCAGGTCTCTGCTTTCTTTTCTCTAGCTTTCTCTCATTTTGATCATTTTTATGAATTTTGTTAAGTGTTTTTTGTTTGTTTTGTACATAGTGATAGAGATAGAATGGATGGATATATTGATACCATGTAGTCCAGACTGGAGGCTCAGGAGGTTAGATTATATTCTTTGGGTAATGGAACACATCTAAATGAATTTGGATAAGGGTGGGGCATCATCTAACTTACATGTTAGAAACATTAGGATGATTATTGTATAGAGAATAGATGGCAGAGAAATACTAAAATCAAAGAAACTAGTTAGGAGACTGATACAATGATCCATGTGGAGAAGATAGTGGATAGGGATAGAGAAGGAACAATGGAAGTGGAAATGGGAGGAACTGACAGAATCTTGAGAGAATTTGCTGATGAGAGAGGAATCATAGTCTTTCTAAGTTTTTGACTAGAGAAATTGAATGAATGATTGTGTCATTGACTAAAATAGGGAAACCAGGGAAGAAGCAGGTGTGGGATTAGGCATGAAAAACAAGAACCCAAACTTTACATGTTGAACTCAAGATGCTTGCTAAGTATCCAAATGTAGATGTTGAATAAGGAGTTGGCTGTTCAAGTCAAGAGATTAGAGGAGAGGTCAGGAGTGGTTATATGTAAGTTTAGAAGAAGGCCTAATTTAGAAGAAGGCATTGAAAACAAACAAAAAAAGATGAGATCATCTAGGAAATGAGTAGAAATTGAAAGGAAAACAGGTCTAAAATTTACAAAGTCCTTTGGTTTTCCTAATTTCAAATTTCTAATGGAATTTGATGTAGCTCAATTCCATTAGAAATTTCGAATTTTCTAATTCCAAATTAGAAAAATTTGTCTTAAAATATTTGTCTTAAAATACTCTCTCCCCCTCATTTTTTGACATCATATGTTCTCTTGGTTTTGCTCCAGTCTCACGATATCCTTTCTCATTCTTATTTCGTTGTTGTCACCCTGCCTTCATGACCCATCCCTTAAAGATTGTTTTGTTTTGTGTTTTTTCTCCTATTGATTGTGTTCTCTACATGCCATTTTCCACTGGGACTTAAATTTATATCATACAAATAAAAAATGTCTTCCAACTAATAAACAGGGAAGTTATGATGTTTTCCAGTTCTATCCATATTCCAGCAAATGAAATAATTTTGTTCTTCTTTGAGGCTGAATAAAACCCCATTGTGTACATATGACATATTTTCTTTTATTCATTAATCTGTTGACAGACACCTGGACTGGTTCAATAACTTGACTATTGTGAGTTTTGCTGCTACAAACATGAGTATGTATGTATTGCTGCCATATGCTAAAACATTCTTTTGAATAAATACTGTGGAATGGTATAGCTGGATCATATGGTGATTCCATTCCTAATCTTTTGAGGAACCTCCATACTGACTTCCATAGTGGCTGTACTAATTTATATTCCCACCAACAGTGTATAAGTGTACCCCCTCCATACCACATACTTGCCAGCATTTATTGCTATTTGAATTCTTAATGATTGGCATTCTAACTGGAGCAAGAGGAAAGCTCAGTGTGATTTTATTTGTATTTCCCTGATGGCTAACAATGTTGAAAATTTTCTCATGTATTTGTTTGCCATTTGTACTTTTTCTCTTGAAAAGTGTCTGTTTAGTTCACTTGCCCATTTATTGATTGAGTTCTTTGTTGTCGTTTTTTTTTTTTTTTTTTTTTTGGTAGTAAGTTTTTCCCAGTTCTTTATATATTCTGGATGTTAATCATCTGTGGAAGAGTAGCTGGCAAAGATTTTTCTTCCATTCTGTCGGCTCTCTTTTTTATGCTATTGTTTCCTTTTCTGTGCAGAAGCATTTTAGTTTGATGCCAGCCTACTTATTGATTTGGGGTATTATTGAGCTATAGGAGTCCTATTGAGGGAACCATTGCCTGCACCTATATGTTTATTTCCCCTGTGTCTTCTAGCAGAGGCAGTTTATGGTCTTATTCTTTAGATAATTTTTCCTTAACCCAATCAACTCTGTCTTAGTCTGTTTCAGCTGCTATAAGAAGCTACCACAGGGTGGGTGGCATGGCTTATAGATAACAAATACCTATTTCTCACAGTTCTGGAGTCTAGAAAGTTCTCAGATCAAAGTACCATTTAGTTCAGTGTCTGCTGAGTGCCTGCTTCCTGGTTTATGGAAAATCACCTTCTTTTTTTATGGTTTTCATTCTATTCAAGAGAATTGAATTGTTTATTGATTATACATGATAATGGATGATACACAAGCTTTAGTCCCATTTTAACTTATCAGATTCCATTATTCAATGCAGATATTGCATAGGATGTACCAACAGTCATTTTTATAACCAAATAATTCTACAGGGGTGCTTGGGTGACCCTTTCAGTAGTGAACTTCAGAAAGTCACAACAACCATACCAAGATTTTTGAACCTGGCATCATCCTGAATAAATTCTATCTTCACACCATCTTTTACAAAGATGGCTTCAGAGTAGACTAACTTTACACAGCACATTTTTAAAAAGGCACATTTATTCAGTCTCATGATCAGACTATTACATTTAGCAATCAACAGCATGGGTGAAAAAAAGTCTATATTAAAACACTTTATTGGAATGCTTTACAATTTCCACAGAACAGAAACTAAAACAACCTGTTATCCTGTCATACAATTAGTCACAAATATAGTCCTCAAGTTTTTTGCCTGTACATATGAGTATTGTTTAAATCATATCTTCTTTGTAACAGCTAGACCCTGCCACTACTGTGCTTGGCTGAGTTCACAAATCTGTTGTAAACTTCCTTGTCACTTCTTTGGCTCTCCTCTCCTGTGAAGCTTTGTTTCCTGGTAGTATTAAAACCTTCTGCCACTGCCATAGCTATTGCTGCTGTGGGAACTACCATAGCCACCTTGGTTTTGTGGTTTGGCAAAATATTGGCCTCCACCATCATAAGGTCCAGAGCTTCTGCCTCCAAACTTTCCACCCTTCATGGGTCCAAAATTTCATGATTGATTGTTGTAATTGCCAAAATCATTGTAGCTCCCACCACCTCCAAAATTGCTTCCATCATTACCAAATCCATTGTAGCCATCCCTGCTGCTACCATATCCACCACCACCATGGGCTGCCACCAAAGCCACCACGACCACTAAAGTTTCCTCCATGACCAAAATTGTCATTTCCACCAAAACCATTTCCAAGACCACCACCAAAGTTTCCAGAACCACCTTGGCCTCTTTGGCTAGATGAAGTACTAGCCATCTCTAGCTTTGACAACACTTTCCTCACTTCATAATTGTGGCCATTCACAGTATGGTATTTCTGAATGAAAGTCTTGTCTACAGAGTCATGGTCATCAAAACTTACAAAAGCAAAGCCCCTCTTCTTTCCACTGCCTTGGTCAGTCATGATTTCAATAATTTCAATTTTCCTGTATTGTTCAAAATAATTTCAGAGGTAGTGTTCTTCAGGGTTTTCTTTAATGCCCAACAAAGATCTTTTTCACAGTTTAGTAGGCCCCTTGTCTTTGAGCATTCTCTCTTAAGACAGCTGTCTTTGGTTCCACAACTCTTCCATCCACCTTATGTAGTGCTGCATTCATGGCTGCATCCACTGCCTCCACAGTGGCAGACGTGACAAACCAAAGCCCCAGGAGAGCTTGGTGTTTGAGTCTTCATTACCACACAGTCTGTGAGTGTTCCCCATTGCTCAGAATGGCTTCTCAGATTCTCATCAGTTGTTTCAAAGCTCAGTCCCCAATGAGTAACTTCCGTACCTGTTCGGGTTCTTTAGGGGACTCTGATTTAGACAGGACAGCAGTAGGAAGAGAGACTTTAATGATGCTTTCTTGGCAGTACCCATGGGCAGAAAAAGGAACACCCCCCTTCTTGCTGTGTCCTCACATGGCACAAAGACTGAGGGAGTTCTCTGGTGTCTCTTTCATAAAGACACAATCACATTTACGAGTGCTCTACCCTCATGGCCTCATCATATTCCATGTTTTTTAACACCTTCCCAGTAGAGGAGAGGATTTCAACATATGAATTTGGGAAGGACTCAAACATTCAGTTTGTAGCACTCTCTTTTCCCCAAATTAAAAGCTTAATCATTAGAATTTTTCTTGTGTTAATTATTTAATAAAATATTATGATTGACCAGAGCAGGTTTTGAAGACATTTACTGATAGTAGCCACACTTTAATACCTACATGTAATCTAAAGCCTATTAAAAGATTTTCTAATTCTTAGTGCTTAAAAAGCTCAGTTTATTGATAATATGAGATATAAATGGTAATTTCATTAATGTAGCATTTATCATATTTTAGATTTTTTTAAAAAAAGATTTAAGAGATATTCTCAAGAGAATAGAGCAGGTAGCTGGAAGATTTTTGAGAAAGGAGCCAAGGGGTGAGAGATGTGTGTGGATCACCTATTACGCAGCACATTCTCACATTCAGTAAATATTAATCCTTTTAGTGTGACTGTCAATGATTTCTTAGAAAAGTTTAGCATTCATAAAATAGGATATAGTCTTTGGAATATAAATATAAAGTTGTATTACAAAAACATTTTACATTATCCATCTTCTTGTTTTTTCTGCAGAACTCAAAACGTTCCCCCTCTTTTCTTACATGGCAATTCTCAAAAGTTTGCCTCAGGAACTCAGCTAGATAATTAACTAATCCTCAAATCAATTGAAGTTTATATTATATATATAGGGAGTAATTTTTTTATTTTATAGGGGTCTTTAAACACAGTTGTTTCCTGTGAAGCAGCATATTACTGCCAAATTATTATTGGTAAGAGGTAATTTGGACTGCCTTACATTTCATTCCCGATGTTTATAGGCACTGGTGTTTAGACTGTCCCATGTCTAGTTGCCCCAGGGCTGTCTTCATCTGCTTACATCAGGTGCACATGCAAGAAAACAACTACAATTGCATAAACTTGACTCCAGAGTTTATAATGAGCTCTCTTGCAGCACCTGTGTATATTTGAGTATAGTATCCTAGTTCTGTGGTCTGATTGCTTGGATTTTAATCTGGGGCAGAGTACTTACCCTTCGTGTGACACTGGGTAAATTATTTCACTGCTTTGGACTTGTTTCTTCTTCTATAAAACTGATAAAATTGTGCATCCATCTCAAAAGAGATTCAGCACGTTAATGACTGTCAAGTGCTTAGAATAGTTCCAGGTCTTTGGTAAGTATTTTGTAGTATTTGTTATTATTATATGACAAATATTAATATAATATGTCTGGACTTTTTATGTGGGTAACCTCAGATCTAATTCATCCATTTAGTTCTGCCATATTATAGTCAACTTAGAAGCAATTTTAAACTTGACCTAAATTAAGTATTACATTATCAATGTTGGTTAGATATTTAATTATGGTTTTTCATATTATGCTATGGAGTTGAAATATAGGACATGATATCTGGGTTATAATAATGTAAAGGTATTACAAATTATAATTGTTAAAAATAATCAATTTTAAGGATAAATTTTGTAAAAATTTCCTCTATGAATTTTAGCACTAGAATATGTGAGATTATGTTGCACAAAACAAAACCACTCTCACTATTTCTATAATAAAAAAGAATATAAATAAAAACTTAATATTTATTGTATACAATTATGCTTTTTATGAATCAAGATATTTAGTATAGTTCCACCTTTTTGAGTTTCTTGCCTCAGAGATACCTGGGTTACTTAGTTATAAATTTAAGTGTGTGAGTCAGGACTCTGAGTTTTCAGCAACCAAGACATAAGACAGAAAGGCAATCCGAAAAGAAATGACTAGTTCATGTGCAACTCAGAAATCTAAGGGACTGGCTTCAAGTATGGCCATTATATTCTTTCAATTCCTTTTTCCTCTTTATATACCCATGTTCAAGTAGATTTCTAAGTTCTGATTAAATATTTTTTAGCTTACATTCTCACACCTAAAAAGTCATAGCTAAAAGGTCACTGAAGTGATTTACTTTGAGTAAACTGACTGACTTCACATACCCATATTTGAAAATTCACTATGGCCAACAGATGAATTCACCTGAAGGATCAGGCCTGGGTCACATTTTTGTCTTTGGAATGTGGGAGAAACTGAGACAACAGGAACAGTGCACAGACACTGCTGTAAAAGCAACACAAATTCCTGAGCAACATCATCATTAATATCATAAATCTGAAAAGCCAGTTAAGACCTGAGCCATCAGAGAGATGGTTGCAACACAGGTGAAAATAGTTAAAGGATACTTCCCAAAACATCCCTAATAAATCTGAGTGACATTTTGTTCATGCAAATAATAGCAAAATCCTGGGCTAGGGCTGTAGCTCAGTGGCAGCATGCATGAGGCATCCATCCTTAGCACCACATAAAAATAAACAAATAAAATAAAGCCATGCTGTCCGTCTACAATTACCTAAAATAAAATAAAATAAAAAGAATAGCAAAAGCACCAAGCTAAGCATGGATGGCAAGTGGGATAAACTCCGATGAAATAAGCAAAATAGTATCTTAACAGTAGCATTTATGTTAGACTGAAGAGAGGTAGAAAACACATTCAGAGTGGTTACATGAGTTATTTAAGATCAGTGATAAAGACTAGATTAAAAACTGATGAAAATATACCTAGTGTGAGCTCAGTGCCTGTCACTGTGAAAGAGAGCAAAACTGTGCCGCCTCTCCTGTCCTCAAGTTTGATGTTTGTCAGGACAAACTTGTAGTTCACCTTAGCTTGGCAATTCAGGTGCCCAAAATGGAGGGAAAGGAAATTATCTAGCCTCTTAATGTTTACATGTTCTTTACAAACTCTACTTCTTTCTGAACTATGTCCAGAAATAGAAATAGATGACCTCAAAAGTGTTGGGGATTGATAGGTATACTTAGAATTTTGAGTGTTAATTATTTTTTTTTCCCTTTATGGATTCTTTTGGGCCCAGAAGTCAAATCCATCTCTCTCTCTCTCTCTCTCTCTCTCTCTCTCTCTCTCTCTCTCTCTCTCACACACACACACACACACACACACACACACACACACACACACACACCAGTGTCCCAAATTGAAATTTTCAGCCTGACTCTTACTTGAGAAATATAGTAAGTTTGAAGCTATGTTAATGATGGTCAGTGAATTTTTAAATTGGGAACATGGGCAGAAGGATCATCTATGAATATTTGTGAAGAAAGAGAAAAGATCTCTGGTTTGGGAAGCCAGTAATTTATACATGTTTTTATGATGTGAGAAAATTTTAAATGCTTTGAAAATTTGATTTACTAGAGTTCATTTATTTATTCTTTCATTTACAAATATTTATTAAGGCTATGCATTTTTCTAGAAGCCAAGAACCTAGCAGTGAACCCAACAGACATAAAGATCTTCCTTTAGTCAGTTCATATTCTAGTTAAGGTAGGAGACAGAGTAGACAAAGAAATTAAACATGCAAGTGCTATAGAGCAAAGGGATCAGGGCTTGCTATTTTAAATCATGTATGAGAAGTTGACATTAAGGGAAAATGAAAGGAGGCCAGCTCTGTAGCTGTTTGGGGAAGCAATGTACCTGGTGGAATAGGAAACAGCAAGTGCAAAGGTCCTGATTTGGAATATGCCAATGTAGCTAGAGCTGAATGGGTTTGGGATAGAACTGGAGATAAGGTCAAAGGAGAAATGGAGACTCACATCATATAGACCTTTAAGTTTTTGAGGATTTTGACTTCTATCAAGGTTTTGATGAGAAGTTATTGGAAGGTTTTGAGCAGGATAGTGTCATTGTCTGGCATATACATTAAAAAAATAATTGTGGTTGCTGTGCTGAGAATGCCCTGTGCTGGTCTGGGGAAGAGGTGGGACACCAGTTAGGAGGCTATTGCAGTAAGTTAAGAAAGGACAGTGGCTGGAAACCGACTGGTAGCAACTGAGATATGGAGAGGTTGTCAGACCTGTATTTGCTCTGTAAGTAGAGCTGAACCGTCTTGTTAATGGGTTAGGTAGGAGAAGTGAGCAAAAGAGAGAACCCAGGATGACTTTGAGATCTTTGCCTTGAATAACTGTAAGGCTGGATTTGCCATTTACTTTGTTGGGGGCACTGGGAGGGGCAGTAGGTGGGGACAGAAGGCTAGAAGTTTGGCTATCAACTTAATTCACTGCTATTTTTAATATGATTTGAGATTTACTGTATGTGTAATTATGTGAAAAATCAGCAATCTTAAAGAATTGAAATAAATTAACTTCTTATCAATTTTGGTCAAAACAACAACCAAAAGCTTTTATTTATTTATTCAATTTTTTATGACTGCATATTAATTACACATAATAATGGAATGCAGTGTAAGTTTTCCAGACACAGGCAGTACACACTGATGAAATCCAGCCACCCTTTTTCCAGGCTGTTCCCACTGATCCCTCTCAATCTTTTGTAAGTCACCGTTTTACTTCTAGGTTCACTTTTTAAGAGAAATTTTTATTTTTTGATCTGGAAAATGTAACGAAGTACTTGGTAAACATTTCTTTACAATGTTTAGTATATATTTAAATTGAAAGATTTATACTTTATGCAAATCAATGACATCTTTTTACCTAGAATTCCAGGAGACTTTTCACAATGTACCAGATTCAGTTGAATGTTAATAGATTTAATGATTGATTAATTTTTAATGCATGATTTTAAAGCAAATCCAGATAGTATATATTTTCACTCATAAATGCTTCTGTGAAAATGCTTATGACTAAAGGATATGTTTTCTTTTTTTTCCATTATAAAAAAAGATGTAAAAATTTTATTTTATGAAATCCAGCAATACATAAAACAAATAATTTCTTTTTTATTCTAATTTGTTATATATGACAGCAGAATGCATTACAATTCATATTACACATATAGAGCACAATTTTTAATCTGGTTATATATAAAGTATATTCACTCCAATTTGTGTCTTCATACATGTACTTTGAATAATAATGACCATCACATTCCACCATCGTTTCTAACCCCATGCCTCCTCCCTTTCCTTCCAATACCTCTGCCCTATCTAGAGTTTGTCTAATCTTCACAGGCTTCTCCTCCCAACCCTGATATGAATCAGCCTCCTTATATCAGAGAAAACATTGAGCATTTGGTTTTTTGGGATTGGCTAACTTAGAGTATCTTCCATTATCATCCATCTACCTGCAAATGCCATGACTTTATTCTCTTTTATGGCTGAGTAATATTCCATTGTGTATATATGCTACATTTTTTTTATCCATTCATCTATTGAATGGGCATTTAGGTTGGTTCCACAGTTTACCTATTGTGAATTGTGCTGCTATAAACATTGATTTGGCTGTGTCCCTGTAGTATGCTGTTTTTAAGTCCTTTGGGTATAGACTGAGGAGAAGCTGGGTCAAATGGTGGTTCCATTACTAATTTTCCAAGAACTCTCCATACTGCTTTCCAGATTGGTTGCACCAATTTGCAGTCCCACCAGCAGTGTATGAGTGTACCTTTTCCCGCACATCCTTGCCAACACTTATTGTTGTTTGTATTCATAATAGGTGCCATTCTGACTGGACTTAGATGAAGTCTTAGAGTGGTTTTGATTTGCATTTCTGTAATTGCTAGCAATGATGAACATTTTTTCCTATATTTGTTGATTGATTGTATATCATCTTCTGAGAAGTGTCTGTTCAGGTCCTTGGCTCATTTATTGATTGGGTTATTTTTTTTTTTTTTTTGGTGTTTAGCTTTTTGAGTTCTTTACATATCCTAGAGTTTAGTGCTCTATCTGATGTGCAAGTGGAAAAAATTTGCTCCCAAGCTGTAAGCTCTCTATTCACCTCACTGATTTTTTTTTTCTGAGACTTTTAGTTTGACTTGTTGTATCCACTTATTTATAAAGCTTTAGTTTCCACTTATAATCCACGCACTATATCACACGGAAGGTCTCTCCTGTCACAGTATAGGTATGAGCTCAAAGTGGTCCAGGTGCAGTGGCACACACATAGCTCGGGAGCTTGAGACAGGAGGATCTAGAGTTCAAAGCTAGCCTCAGGAAGAATGAGGCACTAAGCAACTCAGTGAGACCCTGTCTCTAAATAAATAAAATTCAAAATAGGGCTGGGATGTGGCTTAGTGGTTGAGTGCCCCTGAATTCAATCCCTGGTACCGAAAAAAAAAAAAAAAAAGTTGCTCAAAGTGACAGTAGTAAAGTTAAATAAAATTCCTCAGTGACTTACACTATGCATATTAAGCAGAACATTTTCTTTTCTTCATTCAACCTTGTGAGAAGTGTTTCTATAGAATCATTTATATGTAAACAAAAGTTACATACCTCTTTGATAAAGTATAGTTTCTGCACACTTAACTGATATGCAGCTCAGCCTATGTCTGCAAATGAACTGAACTGATAACTTTCCTGGGAGATTAAAAACATTTTAATATTCTGTGTAAAAAAGCAAGAGATTTAAAGGATCTGAAGGGAAGTTTCTAGATGAATTATATTTTGAAAGTATTTAAGTATACATGAACTTTACACTATTTATAACATTGGGATATTTAAGGGATTAAATACCTAAGAAATATTTTGATTAATAGATTTATTAATGTGTATTTGTCTCTCAGCTACCTCCAGAATTCAACCTCACAGATTATCATTACGTTTTATAAAGCTTACAGTAAAAATTTATTTTAGCCAAAAATATTCTGCAAGATACTGAAAGAAGGGCACAGATTTCAGCTGTTCTCAGATACTTCAAACTGGTCTTTGTGGTGTATCAAGGATTCATTTTGGAAAGGACATCATAGGCTTCCAGGTCTGGAAGTGCCTGTAAGGGTTCATCTGGTTCATCATGCACCCTAAGGATTATTAAAATCGCCAGATGCAAAACCAGTTATAATGGCTGGTTTTCCAACCTGTGAACTCTGGAGAACTCTTCTAAAGGCAGAATCTCCTTTTCAAAGGTATTAAAAATAGGGTTCCTCCTCATTTCACTTTTGCTGAGTTCCCAACAGTGGTGGTGTGTTTTAAAGGGTCTCCTCATAATACTTTAAACCCTTAAAAGAGTTTAGAACTTAAACTTCAAATAATCTTCTCTTTGTCACAGTCTTTTGGTGTTCTTCAAATAATAGTCCTTTGTTTAAAGAAAATCAGACTTAAACTTGTGTATTAAGTGATTAAAGTAAAAGCTCATTATGATGTTTTCCCTGTTCCTTCACCTCTGATCTTTCAACTATGACCTCTGCTTTTGATCCATTTCCAAAGTATTAAAATATAACCTCTATAAAGAACTAGCCTTTATAATAGCACAATCACCAACATGGCCCTTGGTTATTTCCAATTATTCAGGCCTTGTTCTTCAGTTTTGATTCTACCTAGTGGGTTTTTTTTTTTTTTTGGTTCGCTTTGTATCAGTGATTACCCAACATGCTCTTTCAAAAGTCTCTATCAACAACTAATTACTTTGACTATTAAAAATCATTAAAAGGTTAAAAACATTATTTGGAAAACTATTTTTGTTACTATAAGTATAGAAGGAAATAAGCAAAAAATGAAAAACTGTGTTAGGGTAGAGCATGATAGGTGATGATTTCCAAAATATTCTTGAATACTGTTGCTATATTATTTATACTAATATATACATATATGATGGGCTTACACATAAACATATAAGATGGGCTAAAATATCAAGTATGTTCAAATCTCTGTTAATAATAGTATTTTTAAAGCATAGCTCTTTGGTCACTTTTGGGAACCAAGTCATTATTCTGAAAACTGATCAATAAAGTTAAAAATATTTTTGAGAACAATTTTTAAATCCCAGACATTTAAAAATATCTTTTGTTATTTGTCCAGACAGTGAAAATTTTTCTTTCTCTTCATCCTTAGCATTCCAGATGCATTTTATATTTGCCACTATTGTAATATACTGGGGTCCCAAGTTTTACAAAAGTCAATTTTGGAACATTTAGGAACTTAGTAAGTAATATTCTTTTCGGTGATAGGTTTCAATAAAAAATTAGTGGTGCTGTTTAAACAAAATAAAGAAATGTTTGTTTGTTTGTTTGTTTTAATAACCATTAGTGGATAAAAAGTCGAGTCAAGATTTCACTGGTGCTTTCTACCAGAACTCATGAGGCTCTCTGAAGGCCTTCTTCATCCCATGGAGCCTGGAGCTATCTCAAAATATCTCAAGAGCTCCTTAGCATCTTGTGGAGGAATGTGGTTTTAAATTCAGTTTCTAACAGAATGTGACACATTAATTAGTGGTTCCAGGTCATTGCTCTGATTGCTTTGTACGTTTTCACTTTTATACTTGGGTAATGAGTGAGGGTGACACCTCCTACCTCAAAGTCAAATTCTCCCTAGGATGAATTCCAACCCAAACGTTTCTCTGCCCTGACCCACCTGCTACCAATACTTTCTCTATATTGTTCTCTTTGCTGGTTTTGGCTCTTATTTCAACAGGATTCTATGACAAACTTTTTCTAGGATACTTTTTTTTTTTCCTAGAAGGAAAAGACAAGTTCCTACCTTTCTCTTCTTGATGGTGAACACATTCACTTATATTCAGCAAGCATATTTGTTCAAAACAGTCACTTCTACAAACATGCAGATGAAGCTAAAATGTTCCTATCTTCAAGGAATCTTCCTCCAACCTCCCAGATGGAATTAACTGCTCCATTCTCTTGTATGTTCATGGAACTTGCTTTATAACTTTATTGTAGCACTGACTGTGTTTTATAGTCACTTACTCACTTAATGGTGTGGATCTCCCTGGATATGAGCATTACAGGAGAAGAGGCTATGTCTTATTTATCCTTCTCTCTAACATAGTTTCTGGTCCTTGGTAAATATTCAATAAAAATTTGTTGAAAAGTAAAAAAAGAAAAAAAAAAAGAAAGAATAAACAAATATTCTTGTGTACTTTTTTGTCCCTCTACCAAACAATTTCTTGCTTGTGCTTATGGAATTTTTTGTTTATTTGTTTTCAAGGATACTGTGCTTTTACATACATTAAGTGGAAATTTGATTTTTAACTAAGTAATCTTAATTCTTAATTTTCCTTTAAATTCAACTTGAATAACCCATGCATTAGTGAAACACTGTGGGAACTTCATTTTATATTTGAAGTGAAACACTGGAAAATCCTGACTGAATTATTTCAAAAAAGCAAAAATTTTGGTTAGTCCAATCATTTGAATTACCCTGTTAGGACCTGCCATCAACACACAACACTTGCCATCAATGATTTCTAATATTTTGGCAGCAGTATTCTTTCCTTTGGCAACCTTCTCTTTACTCTGCTTCACCACCCTGCTGTCCTGGCTCTGCTTTATCTAGCACTCCACTCCCCACCCCCCCTCACTTCAAAGGGCCTTGTTTTGGTTTAGGGATAGTGTGGATTAAGAGGTTTCCTGGGTAAGTCACAGTTTCTTCATTTTTAGAGAGGGATAATAAGGTCTAGGTTCTTTGCAAAAATCAAATACATAATACAGGTGAAAATTGCCTGTGAACTCTAAGAAGCTATGTAAAAGATTGTTACTTTTAATTTATGAGTGGTGTTATGTGTAGTACCAGAATTCAGTACTTTTACTTATGTCTCTATGTCCTGTATGATAACAAGTAAGTAAAACAATAATCCAGTCTTCTTGTAATTTGGACGTACTTAGGTCATCCCCAGGGGCCATTTTAACAATAGCCATTTAAGAGAATGTCCCTTTTTCTGTTGACTAATCCTGCAAAGCTGGGCCCCAGGTAGAACCTGGAGGGCAGGTGGATGAGAAAGAGCATGGATCTGGGAAGACTGGCAGTGAGGGACAAGGACACTGAGTAGGAAACCATAGAATACATGGTTGCATTATAGAGATGACCCTATAATCAGAGTACCAAAGTAGCAATTATAAATTATAAAATTTTCTTTTAAACAAAATTATATTTAAATATGGATTTAAAAGAAAATCTGTGATGTAAACAGAGTCATTTAAAAACCATTAGGTGGTGAAAATTTTCCAAATTAACAAAACAGAGGTTTTAACTCTCACTTTGTTAATAAGTCTGGCTGGGCATAGTGATACATGCCTGTAATCCCAGTGACTTGGGAAGCTGAGGCAGAAGGATAGCAAAGTCAAGGCCAGCCTCAGCAACATTAGTGAGACCCTGTCTTAAAATAAAAAATAAAAAAAGAATTGGGATGTAGTTCAGTGGAGCTTAGAGCACTCAGAGCACTCCTAGATTCAATCCTCAGTACCTTGCCTGCCCCCCCACCAAAAGCATTCCAAACCAGTATATCTGAAGAAAGATGTTACTGTAGGTTACCTATCAAGACATAAGAAACCAAGGTCAAAGTTTGATATACCAAGTTGTTAGCCTACTTGTATTTATAGTGATGTTTTCACTCTTAGGGGAGAAACTGCATAAAGATAAATGTTAAACAAACCTATGGTGAACACCTGCACACATACTCACATATATAACATCCTTGTTTAAGGATATGGAGTGACTGAAATTTCATGTTAATCAAACTTGTCTTTTATGGTCTTCCAGGTAACTTTGATTATTTATGTACTACAAAATTCATAATATTTCTAATGTTAATTTAAAAACAAGTATGCTGTAAAAAACTTAAGAAGGTTACAGAATATCATGAAAAAGACATTAATTAAACCTCAGTATCACACAGTTCCAGAGAGGTGAAATAGCAAGATGATGTGGGTGATAAATACAAATAGGGAATGGGGAAATTGGAGGAATCTTGTCTAAATTGTCAAGAAACAGTTTACCTGTAGAAACTCCCCTGGGATGATTCATATGCTACCATTATGTTTTCTAGCACATTTACTTTAGCTTTACCATCTTCAAAAATAAGTGCTATATGTTTTTCCAAAATTAAAGGCAAGTGGAAAAGCAGGAAGAATAACTTAAACAAATTTCCTGGTTTCCAGGTAAGATCCAGGAGAAGTTGCTTACTCCAGTGTTGTCCTTTGTTCACTTTATTGCATTGCAGTTAGGTGTCTTGCTAAATAATTTTGTTTCTAGATTCTAGCTCTTGGATGATAAATGGTTAGACATTATTCAGTCATTATCTGAGATGAGAGTTCTGACTAAAATTAGTTCAGGTTAACCCCAGAGTAGGCTGTTGTTTGGTCTCAGAGGAGACAGACACATCTTCTGTGGGCCATCTCAGCCACCCTTCCTTTCTCTCTTCCTGTGGTCTGACCTCCCCTGCCCCCAATTCCTTTTTTTTAATATATGTTTTTAATATTTATTTTTTAGTTTTAGGTGGACACAGTATCTTTATATTTATGTGGTGCTCAGGATCAAACCCAGTGCCTCATGCGTGCTAGGCGAGCAATCTACCACTGAGCCACAATTTCCCACCCCCCAATTCCTTTTTGAGCTCACCTTCTTCAACTATTCCTCTTTATCACACAGTTCCACCTACACTGGCCTCCTGGCTGTTCCTGAAACAATACACGTATGCTCTGCATTTTGACCTTTGCATTAGCTGCTTCTCCTGCCTGGGACATTCTTGTTATAGATATATACTTAATTAACTCTCTCAGTGATCATTTTCTCAACCTAACAGTCTAGTAGACATCATTATCAATCACCCAAAGCCAGGTCTCTACCACAGGACTGATCACATTTCCGTCCTCCCCTGAAGTTAGACATGGCCATATGACTTGTTCTAGCCAAAGAAATATTAGCAGAAGTGACATGTTTTACTTCCAGGTAGCTAGGTTTATCTTAATTTATTGGAGAACAAATACTTCTTTCTTCTCTGATCTTCAGCTGTTTGGGGATAACAACATGAGCAATATTTATTATGGCCTGTTACATGGGAGGATTTAAAAAAATTATTGGTACATTACAATTATACCTAATAGTAGGATTCACTGTTATATATAAAGTCCTGTGTGAAATTTTTCATGTTCCCTTCCCTATGTCACTGCAAATGGGAACTTTTGTCATTCTGGATCTCTGAGTGAGGACAGCATGGACAGAATGTCCAACAACTATAATGGACATGTTGTATGAGCCATAAGTAAGCCTTTGCTGTTTTAGAGCAACTGCTGAGATGTGGAAGTCATTATTACTGCAAAATAACATACCCAATCCTGAACATTACAGCTATTACTATTCAGTACTGGAACCTATCCACCACCCCTACTCCTGAGCACCCCTTTTTCTTTGCTCTATGTTACCTTTCATAGCACTTATCATCTTCTAACCAGACACTACATAATTTGCTTACTATGTTTATTTTCTATTTTCTTTATCACCCTATTTGCTTCCCTCCACTAGAATGTAACTGCATGGTCAGGGTTTTTGTTTTGTTTAATTATGTGAACATAAGAATGTTGATAAATATTTATTGAAATAATGAGTGAACAAATGAATACTAAGTACCACCATACACATTCTGTGTGTTGGGGATGCAGAGATGAATAGACTATCCCTGCTCTGACCGATTCTATGACTGACATATAGTTATTTGAGGAAGGTGTTGAAAGAGCAGAGGGACAGCCATAGTACTATAGAGATTCTGTATTCATAGTCCAGGATTAAGAAGGAGAACCACAGAGAATGAATCTGCAAAAGCCAAGAGAGGAGTGTGTGGCAAGGGTTCAATATGTCAAATTCTGCATGGAAGTTAAGAACTTGAAACGAGCCCACTGGATTTGACTTGTGCGACATTGGGGACTTCAGGGAAAGTAGCTTGTAAACTTGGTTTTGCTTACCAATGTGCAAACAAATCCTTAAATCCTGCTTCAATGATTTGGGTTCTCTGAAGGTGCCGATGAAACCAGAGTGACTTGCTCAGGATCACACACACAGATAATTTGTAGCAAAATGGAGCTCAAATGCTCTCTACATTTCTTGTTCATTCTTTGCCTCAGGACTGTTTTTAGGTATATGAAAGGTCCTGGTAAACCAGGCCTAATAGATCAGCAATAAGATACATCCTTGTTTCCCTTCTTTTCCTCCCCTGTCCTCAGTTAATTCATTAGCCAGTCCTCCTAATTCTTTTTCCAAAATGTATCTCCTTTCTATTCTGTCACCCCCTCCACGTCCACCACTGCCGCTCAATCCAGCCATCATCTTCTGCCCATGCTACTGCAGGAGCCTTGTGCCCTGATGCTTCCACCAACTCCCCCACTACAGTCCATTTTTCGCAGCACAATTTCAACTCTCTTTAAAAATCAGATCATGTCATTATCTTGCTTGGACATTCCAAAACTGTTTCCCATAACACTGATAATGACATCCAGCACATTCCTATAAGGCCCATGTACTATAAATGTTGCCCACATTTTGGATTGAGCCACCCTCTACCTTCTGCATCATTACTGGTTTGGGCACTGTCCTTTCTTTCCTTAGAGAAGTCAGCACACTCTTGCCTTGTGGTCTTTGCACTTCTGTATCCTTTTCCTAGATGATTTCTCCCCTGATTTTCACTTGGCTAGCTCTTCCTTCTCACTCAGCTCTCAGCTCAAATGCCAGCTCCTTAGAGGTCTTCCTTCCCATTCTAACCAAAGGACCTTCCCTCATTCTGTCTTTATTACCACAAAACCTATAGTGTTGGCGGTGGGCACTGGGGATGGAACCTAGTGCTTCATATGTTAAGAAAGTTCTCTGGGGCTGGGGCTGGGGCTCAGCTGTAGGGGGCTTGTCTTGCATGTGTGAGGCCCTGGGTTTTATCCTTAGCACCACATAAAAATAAATAAGATAAAGGTATTGTGTCCATCTACAACTAAAAAAAAAAAAAGAAAGTCCTCTGCCACTGAACTACAATGCCAATGACATTAATTATCACTTTTTGAAATTGTATTGCTTATTTATGTGTCTATTATGTCCTTGAGAATAAGGACGTCTTGTTTTCCTTAATATTTCCAGGGCCTAGAAGAGTGTTTGGATCAAGAATAGTAGCTCTTATATGCAACACTTGTGTGACACCGTTCTAAGCACTTTACAGATATTAATTAATTTAATCTTCACATGTATTCTTTGAGCCAGGGACAGAGCAAATCTTCATTTACAGGTGAGGAAATCAAGGCCAAGACATAGATCATTAAAGTTCTTCTTAAGCCAGTAAACAGGCAATGTTTCAGAACAGAACTGCTCAAACTTCGACACCCGTCAGAACCACATGCCCAAATTCAACATTTCTCTTTCAGTAGATCTGGGATGGGTCCTAAGAATTTTCATTTTCAAAGTTTTCAAAGGTGGCTGTTGCTGCTTTGAGAACTAATGCAGTAGAATTAACAAAGCATTTTCCTATATTATGCATATTAATGCTCATATTCCCATGAAAAATTATTATGCCCATTTTGTGGATGAGGAAACAGAAGCTCAGAGAAGTTCATCGGTTTTCCAACAACCACAGAGGCAGTGAGTGGAAAAGTTGCTTAGACCCAAGTCTTTTGGCTGTAAATCAAGAGCTCTTGGCATTGCCCTAAGAGGCTTCTGCCTGGTATTGAATTTTTCATAGTGATGCTTCAGTAGGTAAATTGTAAAGACTTCATGGAGTTGGCAGATAAACAAAGGAAGCTCATGGGAACAGAGGGAATTTACATCTTCTGCTCTGTTTTGACTTAATTAATTTGAATGACCAAGATGGTTTCTAAACAAGCTGACTTGATTGTAATTTATTTTTTGTCTAATTTAGACATGCCATAAATATGATCCAACCATTTTTCCTTTGTGTTTGCTATAATATGAGGTGTATGATAACATTGCAAATGAGGCCTTCCTCGATTTTTTTGCTATTAAAGAAGCTTTGGTGCAGAAAGAAAGTAGAAATTCAAGAGTACTTATTGGAAAATTTACAATATTTTAACACATTTAATCCTTTTTTTATAAATAAAAATTGTTCTGAAAGGATTTTTAAAAAATCTTACACAAGACAATTTTTGCTAAAATTTCCTAAAAAGTACTGAATTTTTTTTTTCTTGGATAGTGACTCAACTGCACAACAGAGATTTGAAGCTACAAAACTTGGTTTTCCTCAGGTTCTCTCTGGCATTAACATTCTGATGCCATATTCTTATGACAAAGACTAATAAGAAGAGAAAATGGCACACCCTGGAACTATTTTAGTGATAAAGATAGGAGTGGGAAATGGTAAAAACCTACCTTGTTCTCATTACTACTGTGCTAAAACTGTCATCAATTATAATCACTCACCACATCCCTTGCGGGAGACTTTGTTGCTAACTTCTCTTCAATACAAACTCAGTCTCCTTTAATCCAGTCTGGATGTGAAATATATATGGAAATATATTGATAGTGCTTACATCAAGGGCATTTTCTCCACTTATAAAAGCATGTGTTGAGAAAGCAGTGATGTCAGCACATAATAGCCGGGTTTCTAGAAGACAGTTATTTCTGTTTTATTGCCCATCATCTTATAGGCAAAATAGAAAACGTTTCAAGCATTTACCTTGACCTATATTTCATAGTCATAGTTATGCAGAACATTTCTTTTGTCTTTGCCCAGTGCACAAAAGTATCAGTTCACTTTCCCCACCTTTGCCCATGGCCTTATGCTCCCCCTGCTTCCTTTTCTTTTATTCAACAAAGAATTATTGGGTCCATGATTCTCCATAGTTTGAATGGTAAGACATTGACAGTCATGCTGGAGATGAAACCATGAACATGTGAGAACACCTATGATTCAAGATGATACATTATATGAAGAAGCAAGAAAATAGTATCCAGGAGGTGACACAAGTATGCAGTGGGGATAGAGATCTCTGTGGAACTGTTATTTTTGAGGATGGCTTCATAAAAACGTTTTGAGTATCTATGGCTGCATGATAACTGTCTCAAAATGTAGTAGCCTAAAACAATAGTAACCTATTATTTATCTTAATTATACCATCTGGGCCAGGCTCAGCTGTCTTCTGCTTCATCTGTTGTCTGCTAGTGTTGGATGTCCAGGATGGCTTCTTTATTCGCATGTCTGGCACCTCCTCTAAATGGCTGGAACAGGTGGCAGCTGGCTGAGCAACACCCCCACTCCTCACCCGCCTTCTGCAGTCTCCTGAATAGTTTTTTGCATGGTGGCTCAGGCTCCAAGACAGCACATCTCAAGAACACAAGTCTCAGTGTGCAAGCACTTACCAAGACTGCTTGTTACCCTAGCTCATGTCCAGCTGGTCAAAGCGAGTCAGTGTGGGAACATGGTTCTTTGTGGCCACCAATCCGAATGGAGCATTTGGAGGGCCTGATGATACATGGGCATGAAGAAATGTTCTCTCCTTTCAGATATGGAGAACTGGGGCTTGAGTGATTAGAAAACATGTAGTAACACTAGCCAGGAGAGAAGAGGTTACAACGTAGGAGGGTCAGTTTCTGATATGAGGAGTTTGAGATCATGAAAATGTTCACTGGGTAGGTAGAGAAAACTTACTCGAGCAAGAATGTGAGCAGAAGACTGGAGTACTAAACTCTGGAGTCACGTATAGAACATAAGTTGTGTGAGTGGAAGAGTTCTGAGAGACAGAAGTTGCATAAATGAACTTTGAACTATGTTCCAGTTAGAAGTTGGGAAGAGGAAGACAGCCAGATTAGGAGACACAAATAGTGCATAATTTCTATATTTTGTGATACTGTTACAATTTCTTTATTTCTAGTTGAATTTGGCTCTCATTCATTCACATATGTGGATCGAGTTAAAAAAATTCAGTTTTATTTTAGTAACTTTTACTGTGGAACATCTTTAGTGCTTAAGATTACTGATTTTCAAATATGTATTTACTAATAATAACATTTCTTTTTTATATATCATGCTTACCATCCTTTTAAAAATACCTTTATTTTATTTATTTTTATGTGGTGCTGAGGATCGAACCCAGGGCCTTGCACATACTAGGTGAGTGCTCTACTGCTGAGCCACAGCCCCAACTTCTGATAATAACATTTCTTTGAGATTTTCTCATAGTTCTGAAGTAGGGTGGAATCATTATTTTTTTTTAAAAAAAGGTAACTATACAGTTTGACAGAATTAAACTTTACTTTGTTTATCAATCTACCTACATACTGTCCTGCCTTTTTTTTTTTTTTTTGGTGGTGCTGGGTATTGAACCCAGGGCCTTGTGCATGTGAGATAAGCACTCTACCAACTGAGCTATATATCTCCAACCCAACTGTCCTGCTTTTGGAAACATTAAAAAAAAAATGGTATAAAAGCTTGGTTTCAATGATTAGTCAATTTTATTCTTATGCAACGAACTTGATGTTAAGACTAGATCAACACAAGCCCAGGAGATTAAAAGTTTATTGCAGAGATATTTTCTTGGTATCCACCAAAAGAACAAAGTCAGTTTCCAGAGGAAATTAATAGTTTTCTATGAACACATTGTACACTAAATGAGAACTGTTGATTGAGGAACTAAAATCAGAAATTCCCTGGAAAGCGTTCAGGAAGTTTTGAATTGTAAAGTTTGTATAATCACTCTCTCATGTCACCAGGGTGCTCAGGGAGGCCTCAGGGAGCTCTTAAAGGTAGATTGCTGCCCAATTCAATGTGACACCAGCCCAAACCACTGTGGGCAGGCCATAGAGACCTCCCCCACAGTGACCAGAGGAATTAGACTAAACCACAGAAAGCGAGTGGAGTGCATTATCTTTACTCAGTCCTCTGCTTTTAAAGCAAAATGTGGAAGCTAAGAACTCAGTCCATTCTATTTTCTTCTTCACTTTTAAATCATTTTGGAACTATTATATGGAAAACACCTGTACAAGCTTGCTTGTCTCCAAGAATACAATGAGAAAGATATAAAATGTGATTGTAATTTTATATGTGCTGTATAACGATTTTATTAAGTACGTTACTTGGCTGACTCCACTTTTTTTTTTTTACTTTAATGGTAACATAGATACGTGTTATATAGGCCATATTTCCCCTGCATTGTGACCCAATAAAAATAGGTGACATTTATTGAGCTCCTACTATGTCTTAACTTCTTTATGTGTATTCTTTCATTTGATCCTTACCACAGTTCTATGAGGTAGGCACTATTATTATCCTTATTTTGTAGGTTAGGAAACTGAGACACAGAGAGGTTATATAAGCTGTCCAAAGTAACACAGCAAGATTTAAACATGAATTTCTGAATTTGCAGTCAGAACTTTCAACTACAATCCAGGCATCAGACATTTATGATCTTTCTCCTACTGTGTTGTAATTCCTTTATTTTCAACCTTTTAAAATCTTGAACTGTGAAACTGAGGACAAATTTGTTCAATAGAGAAAGGGAACTCATTATAATATTTTCTTGATGTTTTCTCATCATAACCTAAGTGGATACATCTGAAATCAGGTAGTTATTAGTAATAATAAATACAGGCCATTTGCTATATATCAGTACTGTTAACAACAGTGCATATTAGTTTTAGTTCATTTAATTCTCATGAGACCCTATGAAATAAGCATTCTTACTAACTTCCTTTTGGAACTATTATATGGAAAACATCTATACAAGCTTTCTTGTCTCCAAGAATAACAAAGAAAACAGAGAGAGGTTAAGTTATATGTCTGGAATCACCCAGCTATTAAGTGGCACAGTCAAGGTTCAGATCTGGCAGTCTAACCCCAGAATTCATGTGTTTAACCACTACATATATTGCCTATTTATTTTTAGTTTTTTTTTAAAAAAACAACATCTTTATTACATAATGATTTTGATAACTAACTTAACCTATGTAAAGGCTAAGATGTATTTCATCCCTCTCCCCTAATTTCTGTTAAAAAACTGATTGGTTTAGACTAGGATAATGAAGTTATTCTTTGTATTAAACAATCTTTGCAGTTTATCTTACCCTTCTAAAGTAATTTTGTTTATTAGAGGTCTACTTATTCAATCGACTATATATTCAGGGCCAGGAAACGTGAATCTTCACCCATCATTGGCACAGAAGAATATTGAACTTAGATTAAATATTGTTTAAATAAAATAAACTCCTGATCCCGTTTGAAAACAAAACTAACATTAGAATATTCCATTATCATCTCATTCACAAGTATAGAAATAGACGCATCCCTTGATATTTGCAAGTTCTTCTGCGCTAGAGGGCTTCTGTAAGGACCCACAGCAGCTGTTTCATGCTCACAAGTGAGCCTATTGATGCAATACTGACAAGTCTTTTATGGTATACCATCTAACACTATGCATTCTTGGAGAAAAGATAGCTTACTGACTATTTTACTCCAGAAAAGCAATTATCAAAATGATTGTTGGGAATAATTCTCAAAATTACACCAAGGTCCCTTCTGCAAAGCTATAGTGATACTGTTGAGAGAGAAAATGACAACAGAATAGGTCCAGGTAACTCTGTGTTGCTAGTGTTTACTAAGCAAACATTCTGATGCCTGAAACCCAGAGTCAGAGAATGTGTGAGTCTGGGGATGTCACCTTTCTATGGAACATGTTAAACACCAATCTGTTGAAAGGAACCTTACTTGATGGAGGCAGAAATTCTTTACTTCTCTCATGGCGTCCCATGACAAGCAGAATGACTAAATATTATGCCTAAAACACCGAGCATTCTTCTTAATGTTGAAATGCAAAAGAAAAGAGTTTTTGAGCAAGTTACTTAACAAATAACAAGAGCAATGTACTTACTATGCCATACTATGAGATCATCTCCTTTCTATTTATTATGTTATGAGATTTAAAAATTTTCAGTTTTCAAAATTGTTTCTTACAACACTTTGCTGATCAGTAAAATGAAGACACTTGTAAAAATTTATCTTAAAGCCACTGGAATACTTTTTAAATCCATAGGATCTAAAAAATAATGGAATACAATAGTGTCACTTATAGAATTAATGCTTATAAAGTTTTCTCTAGTCCAACTAAATTAGACCTTCCAGTGAACTTTTAATGTGAAAATAATTTTTACTGTTTCTTTAATTTTAGCCTTTTAAGTGATTTTTTTTATTTTAAAAGCATTCAAAATTGTGAAATACAGAATCACTGAGAGTATATACATAGTGACTACATATCATTCTAATACTTTTCAGGATGTGAGTATAATTATATATATTATACTGGTAGATTTGTTGTCTCATTGAAGAGTTATAATACAGCTTTAACATCATAACTGAGAATTCTTTGGGATTTTTGTTATACATGAACAACTGAATTAATATCCTTTAGTTATAGTCATTCATTCAGTGAACACAGAGTTTAGGAAATATTCTATATAGGAATATGAATCATAAAGCAGAAAGATTTTTATGTAGCTACTTGTATCCCCACAACGATAGTAAGTATTAAACCAAAGCTAGAAGGAGATTCCTTACTTTCATATGGCCTTCAAATAAACCAACTAAATTCTTTTTGAGTTTGAATTTCATGTATTTCAATAACCACAGGCTCTTTTTTTGAATCTTGTTATCACAGGATGGGTGATTTTAGAAATGTTTTTATTTAAGCCATAAAATAAAATGTACCCCTGCTATTGCATGGATATTGCATGACTTTGGATTTAACAGGAGTCAGTCTTTTCTTTGCAAACACGAAAGTCAGAATAAAAAAGGCAATACTTCTATTTTATATGAAACATTACTAACTATTCTTGCACTGGAGAAAAAGTTTTGCTGTTTCACAGTGAATTCCAAGAGAGCAGGACCCAGTAGATACCATCAACTCAAGTTCAGTAGCTGGCTATGGACTGGAAGATTAATGACAGACTTGAACTGTGGGCTGTGCCTACATTATAAAAAAAAGCCAACAAGGTTATTTGAAGATTTGATCAATATAAGCGCAGTTTTATTCTGAATTAATGACTCAGCTCTTCACTGAAGTTAATGTATTAGTTCAGTGTACATATAATCTTGTTTTTTTAATTAGCTTTAAAGCAATAGTCCATCAATAGTAATTATTTAGCTTTACTAGAATGACAGAAAGGGTTAGAAGAGAATTGTATGTAAATATATTCATTCATCCATTCATTTATTCTCTCTCATTCATTCATCCAACAAACATTTGTTACCTTCTTGGTATGTGTTAGGCCCATTCTGGCCTTCAACATACTTCAGTGTGCCCTAAATCCAATGACATGTCCCTCATATAGATAAAAGAAGAGAAGAACTACCAAGGGGAGTCCATGTGCAGATGGACCCAGGGACGGGGGGAGAAGCCATAGCCAGGGAATGCAGAGGGCCATTAGAAGCTTCAAGTGCAATCAACAGTTCCTCCCTAGAGCCTCTGGAAGAAGCCCAGACCTGGGGTACCTTGATTTTAGACTTTGACCTCCAGAACCATGAGAAAATAAACTTCTGTTGTTTTAAACCATCACGTTTGTAGCAATTGGTCATGATACTAATTCTGGGATAACAGTTAGACTCTGATTCCTGGGGTCTTATTTTGTCATGGACATTCATTCAGCAGCAGCATGTGGATATCTGACCCAAGTCAGGAAAGAGAGGACTGGAAGAAGGGACCAGGAGAGTAAGTTTTCACTTTCTTTGAAGTTAAGAATTTAGTGAGTTTCTTGATCCAGAGGATGGTGGTGGAAACAGGTTGAAGAACTAGTTAGGAGGAAAAGGTGAGAGGACTTGGTGATGGACTATATACCTGAGTGAAGAAGAGAAGCAGGTATCACTTTTAAGATTCATGTTTCCTTGTGTTTGGCAGAAATGTTATCTTTTATTCATCAAGGATTATTTACTGACCAGTATGGTCTAGCACTGTCCTAACTCTTGGAATGTTGGTCAATAACAGAATTGTGCCCCGTCAGAGATTACAGGTAAAAGAAGATGAAGACAAATTATAATTCATGAATGTGTTCATAAAGCCAAATAGAAAAACTCAGTAATTTATTAAGAACATTGACTTAGTTTATGTTGGAACCTGAGTGGTCATTATATCACAATTATGTCAGACAGAGCTGAACCAGCAGACCTCATGGGACAAGCAGACACCCTTTTAGTGTAATAAAATTTTGATAAGAGAATTCCCAACACAGTGTCCTTTTTCTGGGTTGAGATGAGAACACTGATAGTTAGATGTCATGGTAATATTCTTATATCTAAACAAAAGAATAATTATTTTCTTCTCTGAGGAGATTAGACAAACAAATTCCCTAAGGTCCTTTTTAGCTCAAAACTTTTTTGACTACACATTATGAAATTCATTGTCAAGAAATCATCTTTAGAAAGAACTAATTAAATACGACTTAAGGACAGGCAATCATTTATAAATATATCTTAATTGGAAGAAAGTGTGAAGTTTCATAGATGATAATTTTTCCCCCCTGCAATGTTGTCAGGCCAGGAATTGGGGATTCCAGTATTATCTTTGGTCTTCTCTATAGATTTTATGTATTCATAAGCAAATGTCTATCTTAGCATTTTGAAGAAAAGTTCTGAGCATTAACTTTTAACTTATGAGAACCTGAGTCTAATTTTAGGAATCATTTCTTAAAACTTCATTTCTAAAATCTTATTTCATCAGCCCCTGGTTTGATAATTTTTAATTGGCTTTCTAGCGTCAGCTAAATTTAAAACTTATGCTGACATGGCCCCATTATGTGGTATTTTTCTAAACAGGGGCAGGATATCTACTTTGTGACATTTAGAGGGAATAGAGGGACCTTAAGAGAATAGATAGAACAGAGCCCACAGCTAGAGGAGGCTGATGGTGCCTGTGTGGGAATCCTGATTTACCACTCATGCACTATAATCTGACTTCTGCATTTTTTTTCTGTTTTACAACCTATAAAATACCCACAAAATTAATTTGAGGATTAGCAAATCTGCTCGGAAATTATGTAGCACAGCTCTTAGATTGGAGTAAGGGCTGAATAAAAGGTATCGATTATCATGATTATTGCAAACGTGTTGGGAAAAATCACCTTACATCTCTGCAAAACAGTTGCCATTGTGTAGCCATCTTAATGCTCTAGATTCAAGTTTTGGTGGCTCCCCTCATCTGAAGACATGAGCTGTAGATTCTCTGAAGAAGAATGTGAGGCTTATATCCAAGAGAATGCAGAAAGGTGGAGATCTTCAGAAATTTCAAAAAGCTCTATTCAAATATGCTTAGGGAAGGAAAAATCAACAATGTGCTTAAAATAGCATTTTACTAAAGCTTCAGTATGTCATCATACATATCTATTTATTTTATCATTCTTATTTTAAGCACTGGTTTCATTACAATTTTATATGTAAAAGACAAAGATATTCTTCCAGGTTATCAACTTCCTAGATGTTCCTTGGGTGCTTCTTAAAGTTGCATTTTATTCTTTGCCTTCCTAAAAGTATTAGTTAGCAAAGCATTATTTTCTCAGCTATAACTAAATATTACCTGAGTGAAATTGAAGAGATGCCTTGTCAGATTTCCTCTGAATGGCCAAGTACAGTTGGCTCTCTGAATCCTTGGGTTCCACATCTGCAGATTCAATAATTCTGAATTGAAATATTTGGAAAGAAGAAGAAGAAATTCCAGAAAGTTCTAAAAAGCAAAACTGAAATTTTGTTAAGATGAGCACTATGTTGAATGCTCTTGAATGAAGTGATTAGCAGACACATCCTGCCCTAGCTTCTGCTGTTCCACAGACCCTGGGTTTCGTCGTCTATCTCACATCTCATGTTCTATGCTCGGTTAGGCCTCTGATGTTTGCATCTGTGCTAAACATGCACAAACTTTTTCCACCTTTTAATTTTTTTCTAAACAATAAAAAACGACAACCATTTGCTTGGACTTTATATTGTATTAGGTAATCTAGAGGTGATTTAGAGTATACAGGAAGATGTATTTGGATCATTTGCAAACACCATGACCCAGAGAAGGGACTGGAGCATCTGTGGATTTTAGTGTTGGTGGAGGTCCTAGAACCAATCTGCTGTGGATGTAGATGGACAACTGTATTTCAGTACAGATCCATTTATTTTAAAATCACCTCGATTCATATTTTCTCCCATTTTATCTGGGAAGTGCACAATGTTTATTTGTAAAATGGGAATGAATTTCAATATTGCACTTCTTACTGCTGTGGGGTGTAGAGTTGACTTCCTATCATTAAATGCATGGGTGAATTAGTGTATTTATTTGCATGTATGATATATCTGTATTTCAAAGCAAACATTTCAAAGGATCACCAAAATATGTATGTAAAGTTTGTATTTGCCTCCTAGTAATATTAATAGAGAGGGTATGCACTACACATATCGGGTTTTATAAGAAAAAATTGGACTGTTTGGAACTCTATTAACCAATTTTCATGGGCATAGATGTAGGCAGACTTATGTATGCAAATTTTGTAAGTGTTTATGACATAATTTTGAAATCTGACCATAAATAGGTAAGATCAAATTCTACCCACAGGTGACTTAATACTGGTCAAAACAGTGCCTTTGCTTTTTCATATTTGTAACACAGAGCCAAGACACACAGGGCCAAGCGAGTTTGTGAGACAGTTAACTCATACACATTTCATTTTATAACGTGGGTGCTTTACAGTAAATAATCTGAGACTGAGCACATATTGGAAATAGTGCCAGGGGGTAGGAAGCCAGTTTCGTTATCCATGGATGTAAACTCCTTTAATTAAACACAACATGGTCTCATTTTTCTCTTACACTTTCTTCTGGATTTTAGTTCTTGCTTTTTATTTTATCATGAATAGATTTTAATCATGATTTGAACATATGAGAGCCTGGTTTCACTTTGATATATGTGTATCTGATTCCCATGGAAGTTAATGGAGGTTATGAATACATACAGAGGGGAGATTGCACCCACAGCTTCCAAAACAAATTTAGAACAATTTAAAATGCCCTGGAGTAATAAAGAGCTAGTTTAAGGGGTCAATAAGAGGGTAAATATATGTTTTAAAGATTATTTTTGTGAAAACTCTCATGGCTTTGAGGCCCAAGGGAGGAATAGATGGGTGTGAACAGAAAAAAAGGGTAAACTAACAATTATGCCTAGGGTAAGAGTGTAAATTATGGTTTACCTTGGCACAAAGCACATGCATGGTAACGTTTTTTTTTTTTTTATGAGTGCTATTTATATTTCCAAGAGCCATGTAACTGTTGTTTATCCCTCAGAATGTCCTTGCGAGGTGTGCATTTTCTACCAATCAGCCTTATGTGACAGTGACACAGACAGACATTTATCATTCAGTTTCCAGGACCTAATATTTTAAGTGATGGACTAAACTACCATCACTATGACCTTGTGCAAACAAGGAAATGGAGTTAATGGGGGTTAGGAACTTTCCTCAAATATTCCAATGGCATCATATGGATTGAATTTTATAAAGAGTTCCTCTGTTGTGTTATTTAGGAGGCATGGAACATATTTGTTGCCATGTTAGTTAGCTTTTTCTCACTGTGACTAAAATACTTGACAAGAACAAGACAGAAGAGGAAAAGTTTATTTTGTGATCATAATTTCAAAGGTCTTAATCTATGGTTGACTGAATTTATTGCTCTGGGCCTGAGGTGAGGAAGAACATCACCGCAGAAGGGAAGGCAGAGGAAAGCTACTTAGCTCATGGCTCTTGGGAAGCAGAAAGAGAAAAAGCAAGACAGAAGCCAGGGACAAGACACAGTTCAAGGGCACACCCTCAGTGACAAACCTCCTCCAGCCATGCCCCACCTGCCTAAGTTGCCACACAGTAGTCCACTCCAATTACGAATTCATCAACAGATTAATGGGGTTCCAGCTCTCATAATCCAATCCATCTCTGAGCGTTGCCACTTTGCCTAATACACAAGCTCTTTGGGGGAACATTTTTAGATAATACTGCCTCCCCATTCTTTCTCTTCATTCCCTTCTTTTCTTCAGGGCTGTGAACATTGTTATTAGTTATCAAGGTGCCAGGAAAATACCTGCTTAGAAGCTCAGTCTTGAATACTACAGAAATGTTGGAAATCCTACCCTCTCTTTAAAAACCACCAGCAAATATTAATTAGCTCAGTAAAACCAAATAACAAACTTTCACCTTTACTCTCTTGAAGAAAACGTAACAAAAATAACTTATGTTAATACCACTGGTATCATATACTTTATATCACCCACGTGATTTGAGATTGCATGGTATAAAAACCATTGACTATAGTCAGAAACCTGGCTTCTGATCCAGTACTTTCAATACTGGTTGCTTATTGGAAAAATATGATGAAGTTTGGAAAACTACAGGTGATAGAGACATTCCTTATTCTAGAAGAGTCTAATTTAGGTGTTTTTAGGGTGAGGATCAGTTATCAGTATCAACAGTTATCAGATGAATCCCCTATAATGCTTTCCATTTTATAATATTTAAATTTTGTGAATTTCTCAAGAAAACATGCCCCCTCCCTTAATTAAGCTTTCATTTTTGCATCTCTAAAACTGAAGCAACATATACTAACTAGCCTATTTTTCTTAAACAGTCATGAAGACAAAATGGAGAAATGATTTTAGAACTTGTGAAAATTATGACATGTTATACAAGTGTGAGACATGATAAGATAGACAAGTTTAGCTTTCATATAATTGAAAGGAGTAAAGTTAGAAGAAAACTTCTTGAGAAAACATTTTCCCCCATTTCCAGTTTCCTTGATTTTCCATGTTGATAACTTGATAGAATTTCAGTCTATTTCTACTTGAATATATTTGGAGTATTTGTTTGTGCTTAATGTTTGCTTATTATATTTGTCAAGTCACTGGTGAAGTATAGATAGTGGGGAGTGGTAATCTGTGTGAGTATATGTGAGTGTATACAAATTTATCCACATAGATACCTGAGAAAACTCTCTTGATAGATTTAAAGAACAGATAGAAAAAACTATAAAAATGCAATCAGCCAAAGTAAGTCATAGTTTATTCATTCTTCAAAAAAAAAAAAAAAAAAAAAGAAAAGAAAAGAAAAAGCTCTTTGGAGGGATAAATACTTGCTAGGCCCTATACCAATACACAGAAATAGATGACATTGTCAATGCCCTCAAAGAATAACAAACAAATAAACCAACACTTATAATACAGTCATGAATGCTGCAGTTGAAGATTTTTCAGCATTCTTAGGAAGACTGTAGGACAGAAGAGAAGGGCATGGGAATGTGGTCAGGTTAGAAGATATAAAGTATGAATGAACTGAGTCTTCAGAGACACATAGAAGTAGGTCAGGTGGAGGAAGGGAATGGGTCTTCCAGGCAGAGATAGATATGCAGGAAAAAAAGTGAGAGAACATCACTCATTCAAGAAAGTATGTGAAGTTCATATAACTGCATGTGTGAGTACATTTTGGGAATTAGTAGTGGATGAGGGAGGAGAGGGGTAGCCATGGGCCAAAAGCAAGTGGGTTTATAATTTATTCTGAGAGTCATGGGGATACATTTTCTTTTATATAGGGCAACAACAGATTGGATTGCTTTTTGGAAAATTCACTTCAGTGACCATAAGGCGGGGGGAGAAAGAGAGAGAGAGAGAGAGAGAGAGAGAGAGAGAGAGAGAGAGAGAGAGAGAGACTAGAAGGTGGGTGACAGAACAGTATATCAGTGATGTCTTTGAGGCAAAAAAACATTGAAAGACTGAACTAAGAGCTGTGGCAGTGTGAAGAAGGGGTAATTTAGTAGACTGAGCCATTTAGGAGGGTAGAATCAATAAAATTTAGTAACATTAATAATGGCTTTAATTTCTAAAATAAAATCAACACCTGAAAAATAGGATGTTAAAATGGGACTGTGATGGGTTGATTAGTGGCTCCCAAAGATGTCTATGTCCCAATTCCTGGAACCTGTGAATATGTTACCTTATACAGAAAAAGGGACTTTGCAGATGTCATACATTAATGATTTTGAGACAGATTTTCCGGGCTCCTCAAGGTGATCCAATGTAACCACAGAGGCCTTTTAAGACAGCAGAAGGGTCAGAGTCGGTAATAGGGGATGTGACAATGGAAATGACAGGTTGCAGTGATGTGAGGAGTGGGTCATGAGCTACAGTATGAGGGTGACCTCTAGAAGCTAAGAAGGTAAAAGGTAAGACAGATCCCCCCTCAAGCCTCCAGAAGGAAATCAGCCCCACTGATACTGTGTCATTTTCTTCTATCATCAGTAAGATGCTATTCTTGTCCCCTTCATATTCTTGTTCTTCCTACTAGAAGTTTTTAAGAAATTATCTTGAAACCTTAGTGTTCAGAAAGTTTACAAGGTATGTCCAGTTGTAGGGCTTTCAAAAATTAATTCTGCTTATCTTCTTGTGATTCTTTTGTTGTAACAACTACCTTTCTCTAGCTCTGGATACACACACACACACACACACACACACACACTCCCCTCCCCCCCCCCACCCATACTGAGGATTGAATACAGGACCAATTCAACATTGAGCCACACCCAGAGTCTTATTATTTTTTTTTTTTAAATTATGGGACAGGGTCCCACTAAGTTGCTGAGATTGGCCTCAAACTTGTGGTACCCTGCCTCAGCCTCCCAAGTAGCTGGGATTATAGTTGTGCACCATCATTATGGACAAGCTACTGATATTTTGTTTTACTTGCTCCTTATTTCTCTTCCCCCTTTTTTAAAAAAATAATTGTCAGATTTAGTTGTATTAATATTAGACCTCCAAGAGTAATTTTTTTGACCTGAAAGTTTTTCCTATATTTTCATCTATTTTTTATTCTATTTTTTTGTGATATAGTCTCAACTTTCTTTTAAATTTTTATTTCAAATTTTGTATTTTAATTTTTAAATGATTATTTATTTTGCTTCTCTTTTTTTTTTTTGCAAAGCTTCATGTTTTGTTTTATATATGTTTTATGTCTTATCTCCAATCTCTCTGAGTACAAGAATTACTACTTTAAAAAATTTTTAAATAGTTGCAGATGAACATAATGTTTTATATATTTTTTTGTGGTGCTGACTATCAAACCCAGTGCCTTACACATGCTAGGCGAGTGCTCTACTACTAAGTCACACCCCAGCACCAATTACTATCAAAAACAAAATAAAAAACAACTTTTCTTCCATTTACCAAATAATCTCTTGTTGCATTGAAGTGTGTGTGGGTGTCCTTAGGATCAACATCTGGCGAAGTGGAGGGGAGGAGAAGACACAAAATGGGCAGAGGGAGAAGGTACACTGAAGTCCTGTCTCAGTGGAGCCTTCAACCAAGCTTTGGAGAGTTTGGAAGCTGGGATGTGAAGCAGTTCATTGTGTACTGGTCACAATTTATCTGAGTCCACTGAGACTGAATGTACTCATATGCAAAAAGTTACATGAAGTGAATTATTTCTTTTTCAATAAGAGCCAGTACCCCAGGACTCAGAATGCTGCATGGGGTGAATGGAGTCTTGATTGCATGTGTCCCTCCTGAACTGCAGATGAGAGACCCCAGAAAGCAACCCACCTTGGTTTTTATATCTCATGGTCACATGACTCACTGGGCTGAAGCATTTGAGGACATCCTGGCCTGGTTGGGGTGGGGAGAACTGATACAGATCCTGAACTGCCTTAGCCAGCCTGCCTCAGAATGCTACATTCCCAGTACATTTTGCACTTATTCTTGAGAACTACAAGTAAAAAGGAGAGGAGAACTGGGTCAGTTCTCTTGGAGAACTCCTGCTGACTCCTTCAGTTTCTTTAAAGGGGAGGGAAATAAATAGTTGCTGATAATGTGTTAGATGGGGACCACACTAGGAAGGGGCATGGTCATGGGTGAGGTGCATTTCTTTGGCCAGGGCAATTTCCCTGGGACTTCCTATTGGCAGCTTTCCCAGCATCTGGGGAATAAATCATTCATTTCTAAAGGGGAAGTCTATGTGGTTCATCTCCGCATCTACCATATTTCTATTTTTTTCTCCCAAGGTTTGATTTAAGTTCTACTTGTTCATTTTTTTCTTTTTCTTTGGTGCTGTTGTTTTTCTCTCAAAATATTCACTGAATTTATGTTCTCATTTATATGTAGGCATAAAAGTCTAGTGAGTTAATGCAGCCAACTCTGTATCTGTTTCTCCAAATAAGGACCATCCCTGAATGGAAGGGGGCAGCTCACAGAGGGCTGAATGTACATCGGACATGTTGGATCATACATGTTGGACTTGTATCCAGACAGGACTCACTTTCAGATGCCCAGGCAGAGAACTTTCTGGCATTTCTAAATGCCAAAATGAGGACAGACTTATTCCGGGGAGCAACTTATCTCTGCTAGTTAACCTAGACGATTTTAGAATTTCTTGACAAATTAAATATCTGATTTTTAACTGGGGGAGGGTACATGTCAATCCTGTGTGCTGCACAGATCTGTGTGGGGTGGTAGGAGTTTCTGTACAGGGAGCTCTCCATATTCCTATGTTGTTCAAACTGTTTTACCATAAAGACCACATGAAACCCTACTGCTGGACTCTCTGAACAGAGTTCTCAAGGAAAGGTCCTGAGGTTCTTTGTGTTTAACAAGAACTCCAGGTTAATCTTCAGTAAGCCAGGGTTGGCAATACTGCCTATGCACCCTTCAGTCTGTACTTCCTAATACGCTCTTACTCTCTGAATGCCTTCTCCCTTAATCTCTTTGTGTCCACAGTCAGGAAGAGTGTTTCTGTCTGTTGGTGTTATCTACTGAGTTTGTTTGTGATGGAGGCTCCCACTTTTATTTGCCTATTAATATGGGTTCAGTTGCTTCTCAAGTTAGAGAAAGTCATCAAAATCTCTGATCTTCCTGTTCTCAGGACTGTTTTGAATTTATTCCCCTTTATACTTCTGTAACTATTTTTTCAATGGGTTTTTAGTAAAGAGGGAAGGTAAACATGTGTACTCAAAATATCATCTTGAATCAAACCTCAATAATCACACTTTGGAAAAATCTCCTGAGCTAGACTATTGTTGATGTGCAAGGTAGACAGATTGGATAAGGGGATAAGGGAGATAGGGTGGTCTTGGATAATCCTCAACTATATGGCCTTACAAATTGGGAAAATTTTTATGTGAAAAGAAGAACAGAAGGAGAAGAAACCATTTTGCTGGGGAAAAATAATGAATTTAGTTTTTCACATGTCTAGTTTCATTTGAAGGCCTGTGGGGGACAGCTGACCTGAAAGCATACCTCTGTGAGTCATCCATTCATTCATTCATCAGTTTATATGAGCCACCTTTTAAATATGTGCCAGGATATGAAAATAAATATATTTTATAGGGTGTATAATAAATAAACAAGTGCAATGGTGGAGGATATAATAGTGCTACGGAAACTCCTTCAACAGGCAGAAAACCCAGACTTGGGTGATCAAAGAAGGGGCTTATTCTATTTTTTTTATTAGTTGTTCAAAACATTACATAGCTCTTGACATATCATATTTCATAATTTGATTCAAGTGGGTTATGAGCTCCCATTTTTCCCCCGTATACAGATTGCAGAATCACATCAGTTACACATCCACGTTTTTACATATTCTATTTTTTTAAAGTAGATTTCACTGATGCCCATACACAAACTTCTTAAAAAATTTTTTTCAGTTGTAGATGGACACAACACCTTTATTTTATTTATTTTTATGTGGTACTGGTGATTATACCAATGCCTCATACGTGCTAGGCAAGCACTCTACCACTGAGTTACAGTCCAGACCTAGGTTTACTCTTATAGGATGGATTGGGTGAGCTTGGACAAGAAACTTTGCTCTTTGGAGAGCAAAATTATTTTAGGAAGAATGGAAAGTTAGTAGGAAAGCTGAGAGTCACATTAGAATACTGCTAGGAATATCTGAATGACAGGTTTCTGGTAGGAAGGAAGGCAAGAGAGGAGACTGGAAAGGCAAACAAGTGTGAAGTGATGTAGGGTCTTATAAATGGGAAGCCACTGGAGAGTTTCACATACTCATCCTAAAAGTGGATTTGAAACTTTGGGAGTGGATATTTGCAGTGGTTCTCTAGCTTTGGTCTACATCAGAATCACTCAAGAAACTTGTTATGTGTGTGTGTGTGTGTGTGTGTGTGTGTATATATATATATATATATATATATATATATATATATATATATATATACTATGTGAAGCATTATGCTAAACCTTTACATGTAACATCTCATATGAAAATTATCTCTTAACCGTCACAGCCTCAGAAAATGGGTAATATTTATATTACCAAAGTCATAGAGCTATTAAATGCCCAAGCCCAAGCAATCTGGCTGTAAAGTCTCTGCCTTTTCTCTTGCTCTGTGTTGCCTTAGATACATGCAGTTTGTAAAATACACCTTGAATTTCATGGAGACATATAATGAGGCCTTGGAGATTCTTAGATTCACAATACCACCACAAGAAACAATTTATTTTCTTCCACATCCAAAAAAATTAACTCAGGAAAACAGAAATAGGTCCAGGGATCTGAATTTTAACAAGCATTAAAGATGTTGCAGATCACCCCCTGGTCCTGCTAGGAGTAACTTCAGAGAAGAGAAGTTGAGGATAGAGCCTTAGGGCAGGAAAATGAGCAAAAATGACTAGAGAAATAGGAGGTAAACTTTAGAAAAGTGTCATCAGTTCACTTATAAAACTGAGACCTTTCCCTCCAAAGCCATGATTGCTACTTGGGAAGACTTCTTACTTCTGCTTGTCTGGTTGTCTGTGTTTCAGGGAACTTAGCTTAGAGATACTGCCATATTCCTTACCATTCTCCCTTTCTTAGAGGAACAGTTAACAAGGTAGATATTGGGAAAGTTATTTCTCTATTACATGTCTTTGTAGACATTGAATTTAAATCATGGGTAGCTGTGAATGACAGATCTGCTTAAATTTCTTACAAATTCTCAGACATACTCTTGGATTTGACCATTGGTAAAATGATTATTTAATTTGTTCTATAGAAGGCTGCTCAAGCAGCAGTTGCCTTTACATTGAGGAGCCCACCACCCATGATAACTGAAGGATAGACAAACGATTTAAGAAAAACTTTGTGCCCAGTTTCAAAGGTAGGCAAACAAAATTCTAGCAATTCCAGTTTAAGCTGGAGGTATATAAGTCATTGTTCTGGAGAATTAATGCTTTCAAAATCAAAATAAACAGACTCTGCTCTAAAGCTATGTTGATTATTCAGGAACCTGATTTCTCTTCAACCTGCTGTCATGTCCGTGCCTGATTCCTGCTGGCTTTTATGGGATTCAATCTCTGTGCACAGAATTAATTAATTAAAAAAAGTGTTAGCCATACTGGGAATGTAGCTCAGCAACAGAGTATTTGAACCCTTGTTTTGCACCTTTGAGGCCCTAGGTTTCACACCAAGTACTACCAAAAATCAATCAATCAATCAATCAATCAATCAATTGATAGATCAGAAAATAGGAAAGGGGTTAAAATCTCCACATAGGGCTGGGGTTTGATCCTCTGCATCACATAAAAACAAATAAATAAAATAAAAGTATCATGCCCATCTACAACTAAAAATAATTTTCTCTTTTTAAAAAATTATTTATTTATTTTAATTAAATATATATGACAGCAGTAAAAATATTTTAAAAAAACTCCACATAACTTATTCTCAATATCTAGATGTCTATATTCTAACCTTCAACAGCTCTTATTTCTTCCTGTAACAAAAACATTTCTTCCAAACTGACTTCTAAACCTAATTTTCTGCAGCCATTCCCTTATTTTTACATTAACCAATGTGTTCTTTTAAATCAGGGTCCCAAATTCACAGCCCTAGATATTACTTAGAAATGTTATGATGAGAAAGATGAATAACAATTATCAAGTACCTGCTCTGTGTGGCATTGTGTTAAGTTCTTTATACATGTTATCTCCTTTAAGCCTCACAGTTTTGGAAAGTGAGTGATATTTATATTCCCTAGGTCATATAGCTAGTGATATTTATATCCCCCAGGTCATATAGGGGAAGACTTAAACAATCTGGCTGTAAAGTCTCTGCTCTGATTCCTGCACTGCATTATCTACTTGCATTATCTCCAGGTATAGACATTGTGTGTAAATTTCACCAAAGAAGTAGAAGAGGCCTTTGAGAATTCTAAGACTCAATGCCACCACAGGAAGCCATTGCCCTCTGAACAGCAAGTGGTTTCCTGAGAGCTTGATGACTTTTGCAGACTAGCCTCAACACACACTAAATTCAAATCTATGTCTAACAACACGGTAGGTTACACACTGTAGACCACTGAGTTCATTAGCTGTCATGTTTGATTTACTCAACAAATGTTGAACATCTGATGATTAAAACAAGATTCTTGTCTTTGCGGAGTCTCTAATACAGTGAAGGGAAACCAAGAAGGGTAAATCTATAAATATCAAGTCTAGTAGGTATTGTGGTTTTTATATACATGTGTTAGAGTCTGTAAACAAGTCTGGATGGCGCCTGGCAAAATGCCAGAGGGAGTGGTTTGTGAAGTAACAAAAGCGAGCCATTAAGTGTGGAGATTCCTTATTGGTTGACTGCTGTATCTAGTTTATGTTAATTAGATAAGCTGTGTGAAATGTATAAATACCGCTCCTGTCCTACAGTAAACAGCTCCTACTCCTGCTGTATCAATGTACACAAGTTGAAAGTTGATCGTCCCCCCCCCCACCCCCGTTATTTTGCTGCAGCTGGACTGCGGCAGGCATGTAAATGTGGTTGAGGTTGTAGAAGCCACTCAAATAAGATTTATCTGTTTTGCTTGTTTTTCCTTCCTTTTTTTCCACATTTTTATTGATGTATTTAATTGTACATGATAGTGAGATCTGTCATTATGTATTTGTACATGCACATAATATAACAATGTAATTTAGGCAATATCACTCCCCAGTACTCCCCCCAACCCACACACCCCAGTCTCTTTCCTCTACTCTTTTGGTCTCCCTTCCATTTTCATAAGACCTCTCCTCTCTACCTTTCTTTCCTTTTTTCCTCTAGCTTCCACATATGATAAGACATCTTTTGGGATGTGAAAAGAGGTTAATGAAATAGGTTGATAATGATTAAGGGATGTCTGTTTGAAAATGTCTGAGAGCAACCATTCTAATCAGGTAAAAGTACCAGGAGAAAATGTTCATAGGAAGGAAAGAAAGAAGTCTTGTCAAGGAAATGTTCTGCTATGAGTTTTGAGATACAGACATTCAGAGAGTACCATCTGGAACACCACCTTTCTTTGGCTTGCATATCCTTGTCAGATCAGAGTTAGAGCTCCCTGACAATCATTGAGCATTTCCACAGTATCTGAAGATGCTATTTCAAACTTCAGTTCTTTCTGGAACATTGCTTCTGTCTACCCTTCCTACCCTTGTCTTCCATTTCTATTCAAGTCTTCCTGTAAAGGCCTATCACTACTCCAAAAAGTTTGAGTGTTCACAGTTTTTAAATATCGAGCTCTTCAGATAAAGGACAGAAACTTATGCTTTTATGATTATTATTAGAAACCAGGCAAAAATAATTTTCTGTTCTGTTGCTTTTAATCATGGTATTGAGCTTCTAACATTAAATTACTCTGTATCCTAGATTTGGTGTAGGGATTTTGAATTTATTTCTTGCAAAATTTTCATGAGACACAAGTTGTTTTTAATAATTCACCAGAGGACCTGAATTAAAGGCCCAACAGTTATTTTTATTGTTTTATTTCCATATGTGGTATTTTGTTGAGTTCTTTACATATATTATCTCTTTTAAACCTGAAAATGCAAATGGATCAACTATTATATTAACAATCACTGTTAGCCAACCTACTAGAAGTCTTAAGATAAGTATTACCATAATATTCCTTTTCTTCTTGAAATTTGAAGCAGTATCTCTAGGTTATTTTCAAGGCAATCTATTTAGCACTGTACTTTGTTAAAATGTATAAACGGAATTATTTTTAAAGGAAGAAATTCAATTAAGGGACAGAAAAAGTAATTCAATGAAAAAAATTTTCTCAGGAACATATGCAAAAATTTCAATCATCTATATTTATGGTAGAAATATTCACCTATGTCTTCATTCACTCAAGCTGTGGAAAACAATTTTTGGGGGGCTACCAGGATTGAACTCAGGGGCATTTGACCACTGAGCCACATCCCCAGCCTTGTTTTATATTTTATTTAGAGACAGGGTCTCACTGAGTTGCTTAATGCCTCACTGTTGCTAAGGCTGGCTTTGAACTAGCAATCCTCCTGTCTCAGCCTCCCAAGCTTCTAGGATTACAAGCATGCTGGAAAAACAATTTGTCTGTACAATGCAACTTAGAAATCATTTGAGGGAAATACTACTCTAATTCTTATTAGAAGAATAGAAATGAGCTCTTCTATTAGGTTCATGTCTTATCAGTTTAAAAAGCAATGTGACTCTTGAATTTTATTCTGAATTTAAATTCTGTCTTTATTACTTACTAGACATGTGTACTTGGACAAATCCTTAACCTAGCAGAACTTTTGATTTCTTATTTACAAAATAAGGGCAAACATAACAATATCCAATTACCTAACAAATTTATCGAGAAGATCAGATGAGATAATGCATGCACTGTGGATAAGGGGTATAAACCAGGAAATCCTACACAAACTATATACACAAACAAATACTCATAAAACTTTTTTTTAAAATTTAGATTGTTTGACTGGGTTTTAAGGGAAAAACCTAGTCAGTTGATAATTATATAAAAAATATTTTATTTCCAGAAGATTACATAAGAAAGGGGAATATATTAAAATGAAAATGCACCTAGACTGAAGTTGGAATAGAGGAAAGACCTTCCAGGAGTTATCCTGGATGGCAGGAATATTTCTTCTGTGTTGGCCAGATCCACAGGTGATATCATCTTTACTTTTAAGGCCTTATAATCCAATTGAAAGAATGCACAGCAATACCTGAAACAATGGAAAACCCATTGATGGACCAACATTCCAGAAGAAGCAAATTGATAAAAAAAACTGCTGACCTAACAGAGATGACAGACCCAAACATTTTAAATTCAGATTGTTTCCTGCTTGGGGATAGTCTGTTGTGGCCACATGTGATGTGTCTGAATGGTTGTCAAAAGTGTGATCTGAAACTTTCATTTTACAACTCGTCTCTCTCTATCCCCTCTCCTGCTATCCTTGCCCTATAAATTGGACAAACTATAGTTTTGTAGAGTGATTTGTATGTTAGTCTGTGCATTTTCAGACTTACTTCAAGAAATTACATTTGCTCTCTTTAACAAAATAAAGAAAATCCACTGTCAAATCCTATCAAAAAGACAATTTATGTCTAGACTAATTACTAATAGTAGTTGCATTAGGCAGCAACTGTTCTTTTGTTATGCAACATGAAAAGTTCCATTAAATAAGTGAGTTAAGTGATGAACTGTAGCCAGACTTTTAAAGTTGTAGTTTCTATCCAGAGCTCCACAAATGACAGGGCTTAATTAGTTCTAATAAGCTATTTTCAGAGGAAACTACTATATCAGTCGGGGTAGGATAGGACAACAATTCCCAAATTTTTGGTCTTTTCGTTTCTTTACTTTAAACATTATTGAAGACTTCTAAAGAGCATTTGTTGATGTGAGTTACATTAAATTTTTATTTCAGAAACTAAAGTTAAGAATATTTAAAATTTTGTTATGCAGCATGAAAAGTTCCATTAAATTTTATTAATTTAAAGCTAATAACAACAAACCCATTATGTGCTAACATAATGACACATTTTTTTGTCTAAATTTTCTAAAACTAATGAACAAAAATTTAGTGAAGAAAGTGGCTTCTTTATTCATTTTTACAAATTATTAAATTTGGCTTAAAGAACAACCATTTATCACAGTTCTGGAGGCTGGAAGTTTTGTTTAACATGGTTGGGTTCTTGGTGAGGACCCTCTTTCTGGTTTACAGATGGCTTCCTTTTTGCTGAATCCTCAGATGGAGGAGGCAGGGGATTCTTATTTCTCTCTCTTATAAGGACAGTAATCCCATCATGGGCCTCCATCGTCATGGCCTCATCTAAACTTAATTACCTCCTCAAAAGTTAGTGTATCCAATTTATATTTTGGAAATGCCATTTAGTTTGAAATATATTGATAAAACTAGACAAATACTCAAATTATGTCATTTTATAGATTTCTATATTAGAGATGCAAATTGTCCAATACCTAAAACTTCCAAGACTCAAAAGAAAAAATAAGACAGTTTCAAAGTAATTATAAATGCAGAACTTGAAATACCTAAGCCTTGGGTATTAGGGCTTCAACATGTGGATCTGGGTACACAAATTTTCTGTCCATATGACCACTGGATTCCTATATTAGCAATGATGGTCTGTTGCAATATTACACACCATGGAGCCTTTGAAAAACTCCAGTTAACATTTGTGAGAGAATGGAATAAAAAGAGGAAATAACATTTTCATATTATTCTGAAAATAATTTTGAACACATGGATCCATTGAAAGTGCTTTAGGGACCGTGAAGTGTCCTCAAAACGCACTGTGAAAACCACTGGGCTAAGTATACCATGATAACATAAAATTCTCAAATCCTACTGACCTTAGCAGTGAAGTAGGGTTTTGTTTGTTTTGTTTTGTTTTTGCTTCTCTCTCATTCCATATCCACTGTAGATCAGTTAGATATTTTACTTCATGTCATTCCAGTCCTCACTCTGGGACCCAGTTTCTGAGATCAGAAACTATATAGAACTTTGCTGGTAACTCTAAGCACAAAAAAGGAAGAAAACATGACAAAGTATGGACAAATTCTTAAAGTTTCTTCCTACCCCTCCTACAAGATACCTATTGCCACTGCTTAAATCTCATTAGACAAAGCAATCCACATATCCTAGCCTGACTTCACTAAGGCAGAAGATCTACCCCTCTTATAGAAGAGGCACAGAATGTTAGTTAACAACATTACTGTCTGTTATCCCCACTGATATTTTTTTCCAGTGTTGGGGATTGAATCCAGGGGCACTCAACCACTGAGCTGAATCCCCAGTTCTTTTTATTTCCTCCTCAGTAGCTGGAGTTAAAGGCATGGGCCAATATGTCCCACACCACTGATATTTTTAAGCACATTGAACTGTGTTGTGTCAAGTCATTAGATGCCTTGTAGACTTCCATCCTGGTCAGAATTTGTAAGGTTACCTTTATCTTTGCCTCTAAATCTGATGCTTTTACAGGTTTTGAGAATTTAACAAGTGGCTGGCATATATTCAGTATTTAATAAATACCATTTTTGAAAAGGGAAAAAGATGGAATATTTGATAAAATACCATTTAGAATTGGGTGCTATATTTAGGTGTCTCAAATTCCAAAAATGGTCTGTCTAAATATTAGCTAGGCTAAATTTGACTCTGGAAAGAGGCTTCTTAATAATCTAGCTCAACCTCATCATTTAACAGATGACTTCATTGTAGTATCAAGAAATTAAATTACACCATTCTAATATGAAATGGAAATAGTTGTGTCCAGCTTATATTTTAAAAATGATACTGAGTTTGGGACATTTTCTAAATTAGTCTAGATAACTATTCAAATGACATAATTTTGTAGGTTTCTATATCAGAGAGGCATATTATCCAATACCTAAAATTTGTGTTACTCAAATAAAAAATTAAGATGGTTTCAGAGTAACTATAGGTACAAAACTTTTATTTACTGCTTCCCTTGAGGTTCCACGGGGAGAAGAAGTCTTTCCTGATTTCTAGTTCTGCAACAAGCTTGCAACACATTTTGAATGCCACTGTGTAGACTACTTCTATTGCAGAAGCCATTTTATAAAACCAGTTATGCTCATGGAAATATCTTGCAGGTGATAACAAGGTTATATAAAATAAATCATCAAGATGTGGTGATTGCTTCCACTTCCAAGAAATCTAATGAAACATTTGTGGTTTATTTTCATTAATTCTAAGATCAAAAGTCCCAAACTTAGGAAAAAGAGATAGGCTGGATATAGAAAAATATACAACACTGCATTTTCTCATAATATAGTAAAATTTAATCAGTGAAAAAAATGAAAGCTTGCATTTAAGATACCTTTTTCTTAGGAGTGATATTTTATCCTAATTAAACTTCACAATAACTCAGTAGGGGTAGGTAATGGACAAATATTTCCTTTCAGAGATGGAAAAAAAAAATCAAGGCACAAACAGGTTCAGGAAGACTCCAGAGGTCACACAATGAGTCATTAAAAGAGGCTAGAAAACATAATGATTTTTTTTCTTTCAAGATGGTACCCTAAACATGTAGCCACTGTCACCATGATTATACATCTTTATAAATAACAAAAAATAAGGAAAATACCTTGGTCAAAATATATGAGATGAAACCTGAATTTTATGTATGGCAATTACTTGGGAGGAAACAAGAAATTACTTACATTTTCAAAAGCCTACTTCCCAGTATTTTATTTTTTTTCCCTTTTTTATATTCAAAAATTTCTATTGTCCAACTTCAAATAAATGCAAATATAACTGTAATACAAAGTACCATTTGTGCCACTAGAACCATTAAAAACCCTCATGTGTGAATGGGTGTTTAATTAGGCTGTATTAGATTAATCCCATGTCTCCATTGGTTGTAACAAATGAAAAGATAGTGTGCACTGTCATGGGGATAGACATTTAAAGCTCAATGTAACTTTCATATTTTCTGTGTGATCGGTCAGCTAGGACTTCCCTTTAATTTAATGAAAATTTGGTTTATACATCAGAAAACCTTTTTAATTGCAAGAAATGCAAAGCAGGAATTTTTTTCAAGGATTGACATTACCTTTGTTGTTTGATACATTAAAATAAGGCCCATAAGGGACAGCTATAAACAATGAACTTCATATAAAATAGATAAAAGCTTGCTCCTTGGGCCTACATAGTAATCCAGACAGAGGCTTGGAAGGAACAACCTAATACTTCTAATAAGATAATATTGTCTAGGTAGCAGAAGAATATTTGTTATAAAAGATCTTAGATGTCATTTCTTAAGACATTTTGAGGTAATTTTTACCACTTTTAAAATAATTGCTTATAGATTATAGTTATTGTATAAGAAAAGACTTGCTTCCAATTTAAACAATGTTGGGAAGTTAAATAGAAATTTAAGTAGTGAAACCTAATTTTTGAATCAGAAAAATATTCCAGCCGACATCTAAGTTTTGCTTTGTCACTGTACTGTATTCTGTTCAGTAGAACAAAGACGGGATGCATAATGAGCCAATGTAAATGAAGTCAAATCAGCAAAAGCATAGTGGGGGAGGGGAAGGTATAAAATATGACAGTCAGTATAATGACCAGGGAGTAGAGAATTTAAATGTTTAATGCCTACACACTCAGATTCATTTTTCTATCGTTGCTTTGAATGGTAGACTGAGGTGTTTGAAAGTCTAGAATGAAAGCATCATCCTTTGGACAAAAAGAATTATTAATATTATTTAATCGCACAGATATGATCTGCAATCCTAATTTTCTTTTTCCTACAAATTCCCACTCACCTGTCCCCACTGGGGTAAGAGGGGCTTAAGAAAGGTGGTCATAATTACAGGTAATTAGAAAATGCCATCAGTATTTATTTGGGGTTTTTCTGTTTTACCCTCTCTGACTGCATGCCAGCTTCTCATCTCCCAGCCATGATGGAAGCTCAGAACACAATGGAAACACAGCAACAATATGAATTGCAAATGCATGTATATCTTTCCACACAACCTATCTTATTGACTCTTAATAAAATAAGTATCTTCCAAAAAATATCTTGAGCTGTAAATTGCTTTACTATTGATGATGGGCTTTGGAAAAATACTACACATGCCTTGAAATCAACTAGACAGAGTTGTGTTAAACAGAATTGCTTAGCTCTTGTCTGTAAATTATTCCCCTCCCTCTCCAATAAGGGAATGAATCTTGCTTAATAATCTATGCTGCTTAACATGTTTTATAACTTCACATGGGAAAATCTGAGTATTTTATATACCCCACACTTTAGGACTACAGCAAGCCTTTATTATAATGTTCTCATATTTAACATTCTTCTACATAGAGTGAAATTTCAAGAATACTGGCATAAAGACCACTTAATGCAGTGCCCCCCCATCATTCCATTTTCTCTCATATGCCATTCCAAAATATTGCTGTCTTGAAAGATATTCATAAATTAATTTCACTGTCTAGGCAGTTTAACACACAGTAATTAAACTGGAGCTATAAACAGAAAAGCATATACATGGTCTTCTTTGATTTCGATGTTATGTTAAACTAGTGAATATTAATCCCTAAAAATAAGTATACTGATAATCTGAATGTGAATTCTTTGGGGGGAGGGGAGTGGATAAGTGGGAAATTAATTGAAAATTATTGTAAAGTAAAATTCTAGTTTGGATGCAAATTAAATTAGTAAAAAAAATTGTCTTTACATATTGAAAAAAGAAAAATAAATTTCCTTGACACTGTTAACGTGTGCTAAAGGTCTTATGTTAAACTTGCTTCATATATAGGACAAGTGTGTATATTAAAGGCTAAAGGAACTTAGGAGCTTGAGTACTTTGTAAATATTTAAGCTTTTAGCAGACTAGTATCTAAAGAAGGAATAAGATTCTAGCCTTTTACCTTTGAACCCTTTTGTGAAATATCTTAATGTTGCCAAATGTGAATATAGTGAACTTAATCAGCAAATTTGACCAAGATTTATGAACTTTTTCATTTTAAATGCATTTACATATACACAAGCACATATATGTACATAAATTTATTTTATTACATCCATTTTACACAAACTGAACCTTATGCAGTTGAAGTACTAAAAAAGCCAATCAAAATACTCTTCATATATCCTTAAGTCCATAAACCTCTTTAAATTGTCTCTTTTAAAAAACAGCTAAATTATGGAAATGCAGACTGCATTACAGAATATTTGCCAGTTATATCTTGATTCTTATTTGAAATTCCCACAAGAATATAGGCATGACAGTAATATAAACCATAGAAACAGGCAAAAAAAAAAAAAAAAGTAGAACACAGGGACTTGTAAATAAATCCATGAATATCAAGAAGCACAGATGCTAAGATTATGCATTTTTACCAGTACAGTTCTGTGCTTGTAAACTATAAGGCCAGACATTTGTAAGATGCAGTGTAGCAGGCCCTGCTGAGGGAGGGAGAGGAAGGAGAGACTCTGAGAAAGCTGGGGAGGAGGGAAGAAGGGAGGGAAGAGGAGTGAGAGGGAGAGAGATTGAGGGGAGGGGGACACATAGCCAGACACAATACCGCATAATAATGTTAACATTCCTGCATGTCTAATGGCTTAAATATGCTGTGCGCCTCACTCTAGCCCCACACTGCAGCTGATGTCAAAGAACCACTTAATATTTTATCAACAGTCCTTCTTTGAACGAAAAAAAAATTTTTTTTTTTTTCCTTCATGAAAAGGATTCAGGGGTTTCCAAGCTTAGGAAAAATGAAGTCCCTTGAATGGTAAAATTTTGAGACACAACACTTGTGAATACCTCATGTTCAGCAAGATTCACATCATTCTCCAATGCATCTTACATTATTTACATCTTAGCAATGTCAACATGTCTTATTTACTAAGGAAACATAAAGTTATATTTTAGCTTCTTTTTTTTTTTTAAACAATAGGAATGGATAGCTTGATTTTTTAGTGTAAAAGAAACTCATTGAATAATATCACTTGGACTTTTAGTATTTTGTTTTTTGGTGGTTTTTTTTTTTTGGTGGAAAATATTATTTTCTTGTTTAGTGGATACTACGACTGTAACAAAGAATGACTGAATTGTCTTAACAAAGAAGATGAAGGCTGTATGTGTTGGTTACAATAGAATAACCACCTTCCAGATCTCTTAAATCCACAATATATGTAGTGTGGGTCCTGAGTGGCTTTTGTTTTCAATGTCTTTTGTAAGCTTTTAGGGTTTTTTCTGCATCAAATGTCAAGTTAATTTACAGGGCGCTATTACTGATATGTTTCCTTGGTTTGTGGTTTTCTGTGAAAGGCAGGCAGCTGAGACCAAGTCTTAGGCTGGGGGGGGGGAGGGGCAGCCAGAGCCCATAACACATACACTGTGCCAGGGTCTGTAAATTGGCTGCCTGTATGACAGCGGGCCCAGGGAAACCTCTAGTCTTCATTTGCATGCTGAAGAATATCCAGGATTAAACCGGACTGATTTTCATACAGGATTTAGACCTGACATTTATTATTCGGTTCACAGACCTCTTGAAGGAAAGTTTGTTTTCCACTCAGAGATGAAAAATCTTCTAAGATAAATAAGGACTGGCTTAGCAGTAACTGTAAATAAATATCTTTCCTGTATTTCTTATGAATTGATCATATATGATTAACAGACAGATGTTTGCCACCAAATGATTATATGTTGCTCCTTAGCAATTCTAAAGGAAAATATCTATCAAGGTCCCACTCAGTATTTATAAAATGCATTCATTTTAATTCTGGAAGCTAATTTTTCACAAATAAAATTTAGAGACAGACATTTGATTTTTTAGGAAAAATTAAAACAATATTGGAGCAGTAAATGAAATGCTGAATTTTGCATCTGCTCCATGTGTTTTTATGAGGACAGAGGAGATTTTGGTTATACTGTAAGCATCAATTACATACTTTTATATAAAACATGAAAATCATAAGTGAATGCTACACGAGTCTTATCTGCCAAATTTATAATGTGGCTAGTTCATTTTCATTGCCAAATAGGTCCATAAAATATACTAGTGTCTTTTAACATTTTAGGTATTAATTGTTTGTCCAGACAAACACTTATAATCTGATACTTCAGCAATATTTCAGTAAACAAAAATTTAATTTCTAATATTTGAACAAAACATATTTTGACACAGTGCCAGTATGAAGAAACATGATAGAGCTGCTTTACATTTTCTGGAATGCATTTTCTATGTGAGCCAGAAAAAAGACTGCAAATAGTGATTAAGCAGGCCCAGAAGAAATTTAGGTTTCCTCATGTATTAATAAACAGAACAGATTTTCAAATGCATTTAAAATATACTTTATACATTTAATAAACATAAGGTAAAATAATACAAATGTCAGCAATTAAATATATGATTGTGTCTGTCAGTGCATATGGAGAAAACACTGTAAAATCTGCTACATATTTGAATTTTTAATGTGCCAATGAAACTTTGAAAATGTGCTCTCATATTTGATTTCTTTATGAATATTAACTTATTTATGATAAATCTTAAACATGTACAGTATAGGACATATTCCTTGGAAATTTTTCCTTGTTTATTTTAATGTTGCATTTTATTATAAATGTACACATGAATCATATTTACTCCTTCAAATCAATTTATGATTATACTCAGAAATATATGCTACTAAAGTTTTAGACAGACTATACCAATGGACTTTTTATAGTGAGCTATCAGTACCATATATACAAATCTATTTATTAACCAAGTGTTTAATAAATGATCATGAATCTGTCTAGTTTTCTTTTGATTAAATCACCATATATAACATGAACACAATGATCTGACTCCACCAAAAAGTAGGTAAAACCAAAGAGTAGAAGTTACTGCTGTGAGAAGATTTTGGTCACCTTGTGTGTAGAAATAATTCTATTTTATATGTGTGTAAATTGCAAATGTTAACATAAATATTGTTGTAAAATGCATCTACACATGCAAAATGAAGAGAATCAAGGTAATTATTTGAACAATTCAGACTAAACCCTTCACTTTTGCTTGCAATAGATAATTGAGGCAAAAGTGTTTTCCCCTTGAATTATCTGGATGATTGCATCAATTCTTCACTTTGCTTTATATGTGTATACAGACGTAGCAATTGTGTGTCTTCAGAAAGTGCCATATTAAAAATATGCAAATATAGAATACATTCATTTACGACCCTACTACCCTTATGGGTTTAATATACTACCAAACTTGTTTGTTAATAAAATTGGGACCTTAAAAAAGGTTAAATATATTTTCCCAAGTAATTATTTCTAAAGCAACATACAATGATATTTAGATGTAACATACAATTATATATGCATCATACAAACTAGGTTTCTCCAACCCACTCTGGCATACTAATGCCCCCATCTCTCATTATTATTTCTATTAACAGTGTACTTCCACAGTAGGCCCTGATAATTGTATGGAGAGTATTCACGATGGTGTGTTAGCAATACAGTACTGAGCAATATTTAATTGTGAAGGTTTGACCCTCAACCTGAAATTCTGAAATTCTTGTGAAAAAGAAATTCTGTATCTAGTTAGTTGAAATAGGGAGGGTCACTTTCAATCAAGCCAATTTTTGGTGACTTTACAGTTAATACACTTAAAAAAATAAGGCTGGTATAAAGACGTGAGTGAACATGGTTATTTCATCTTTTTTAGTGACTGCATGAGAAATAGGTATTAATTGCCCCACCGTTTAAAATTCTTGATACAATTCACATTTACTCACTTTAAACTCAAGATGTCTCTCAATCAAATTGTGGTACTCTTTATATCTTCAAGGTAATTAGTATTGTACAGTATTCATGACAAACATAAAGAAGAAGGAAAAAGAATTCCTACTTGATAATCATTGTAAATATGAAATTGTCAAGCTAGTCCTAATTAGTCACTGAGATAAAGATAATATGGAAGTCTCTAAGAGGTGCAATAGACTTAGAACAATATTCAAATATGCCACAATTAGATTATTGTTTCAAATGCCTATGCTTAATAAAGTTGGTGGACCATGTTTGCCAAATAATTCTGTCAGGCAAGCAGTCATAGTTTAAAAGTAATTAAGCAATTTATCCTCATCATAAAATGGCACAGGCAAATGTCCATGCTTTTGTTGCCTTAGAAATGTGTAAGATGCTTGATAAAAAGTATTGCCTTAAAAAAAATTCAGTATATTCTACTTTTTAAACTTCAACAGGTAAAGACTCATTTTAAAACTTGCCTTTAAAAGACATTCTAGTAAACATTTGATTGTTTAACATTTTTATTATTCAAGTTCTTACCATTTCATACTACTCCCTAGAGAGAGGCCAAGGAAATATTAAAAATACTATAGAAATATAAAGGATAAGATATTTGTCACTCTCGTTTAAATTGATGTATGCTGCTGTCCTATAAACGTCACATCGGATAACCCTGAAAAATTACCATGAATCTCCATAATTACGCATATTCATGATGGTGTTTTGCATACTGCTAACAGCAGACTGCATGTGGGGTGGGACATGAAGGGGGGTAGGAGTGATGTGACAGATTAAAATTATTACCAGTATCATGGAAATAGACATAGCAACAGATCCATTTTGTTAGGGCTTAGAAAACAAAAGCATATCATGAAATCGCACAGTAATTAAATAACTAGAAATTTTTCTCCTACATATTTCATCATAAAAAGTTAGCAGCGATGAACTGACTAGGAAGATCATTGTTACTTGAAATGTGCTCATATTTATCATAGATCCCTAAGTATAGGACTCCATTAACTGAAAGGAGAGGGTGCTTTTTAACTTTTCTGAGGGGGGAGGGGAGAAAGTGGGGTGATAGTGAATTTTCAAGCTTGCCTAGAATCCATGGGTTGCTTACATGGTTGGGAAGCTCTTGGTGACCTGAGTGCAAATCATGTAGGTACATTTCTTTTCTTCTGATAAATATGAGGGCTGAGTCATATTTGGTAAACTGTAAAAAGGCTCTATGAGAGAGAAAAGTTGTCTGGTGTCTATCTCAATAGCTTTTTTGTGCTGAGGCAGAGAGCAGAGTTAATCAGGGACTCTAGAAGTAATTATCGACGGAGTTTGGGTAATACAAATGCTTGGGTAAACAGCGATTGTTCTTTCCACAAGATTGCGAGTGGAAACAACAATACTGGTATTGTCCTCCACTTCTCATTAGGGGGACTTGGGAGGGAGTGCTGCACTGCCAGGCGGATGGGAAACTGACAGGCGAACAGTGCTGGGAACGACTCTCTCCTGATCCCACTACCACAAGCTCTGGCTTTTGGCATCAGGAGTGCCAGCTGCATCGGGAGAAGCCAAGCCTGTCATACCATCTTCACATCAAATCTTCAGGGTACAAGAGCTAGAGCATAGTTAGAGCTTAATGAAGAAACAAATACAAAAGGGAAGATTAAGCCTTGTTAACACTTGCATTCATTTGTTCTTATGGAAACTGCACTGGAAGGGTTGCTTTATAGGACCCATTCTTTTTTCTCTTAAGTAGAAAAGTTACATTGAGGGTGCATTTTTAAAATATATTTTAAATATGCATGGGAAAAAAATTCTTTCAGTTCCCCTGTAACTATCAGCCAGCAAATTGTTTTGTCAAAAATGCCACTTGAAATAGTGATGCCCATGACAACTGTCAAAATTGGTAAATAAATACTTTTCATTTTTTATATTAATAATATTGTACTTGTTTCCAATTCTTTCCATACTTAAGTGGAACCATATCATTCTTTTGAAAAATCGGGATGTGAAACTTTATCTATTGTTATGGGATAACAAACAATCTCCTCTTTGGGTGAAACATTTATGTTTCATGGCACCACTTACTTTCATCTTCAAATTAATTGTATTTGATAAAAAGGAACCATATTTTTGAAGTTCACTATAAACTATCCAGAAAGTTTGACAGCAGAATGCTACAATTATTTTTTATTGTTGTAAGCAATCAGTCAACTATACAAAGGTGTATTGTGTACAGCTGCAATGTAAAACCTATTTTTGTTTATGCTATCTGTCAACCACTTAATATGCTAAGGTGCATTTTAAATTCCAAAGGAAAGAGGGACACGTCAATGGAATAATGTACCTTCTATTCCACACTTCGTATTTAGAGTCTACCCAAGAAGGGTTTAAACATATCTGTGGCTCAAACTTTAGACCTATGTTGAAACAAGACATGTTACTTCTTAAAGACTGAAATAGAATCATGCAATACTTATATTAGGACTGAAATATTTGACTTTTAAATATTTCACACATTTTAGACTCAAGCTTGTTGAAGAGACCCTTCAGTACTTTGCTTTGCCTATGATAAACAGAAATATGGACATCTTGATATGATTTTCTCTACTTTCTGTTGAAAGGTATTACTTTCTGGAAGTTACTTTCGGTAGAAGTAGGAAAAGATACATACCCAGACACAATGCAGTCTAATTAAATGAATTATATTATGAAAAAGGCACTAAAATAAAGTATACTATAGAAAAAGCCAAGTCACTTTTATATAAATTGAGTCCACTCAAGGCAAATTTACATCTGTACTCAATTAATGATGACAAAGAAAAACATAAGAAGTTAAGTTTTATACTGTATAAATCAAACTGACAGTTTCACAGAAAGCATCTCAGATATTACTGCCCAATTATCCCTTACATTTTGAAGGTATTACTTGAGTTTACATTGGCCTAGTATGAATGAGTCCTTCTGTTTTATATGGCCTAAAGACAACCAGCAATTTCAGTAGCTACAAGTGAATCCTCTTTATTCTGCTGGTGTCTCAAGGTACCACCAAATCAACGTCAGGTGCTGTGTTCCACTGAACTTTCACTGGTTGTAATTATTATTTTTGCAAGATGTGGTGTAGTCCATGGTGTACACATACCTGAATAACAGTGGGCCTTGAAATACTAAAAGTAGCTCAGATTTTCTAGTCTACATAGTTCTCAGTGCTCTGCCATTGTGGATGTCACGCTTGAAGATGACTATATCCTAAAATGCTGGGTCATGCTATAGGGAGCTGATCTCATCACAGACTCTTCTCAGAGACTTTATTACAATGAATTCATTGATTATTTAAATAGTACTTGGTATTTGTAAGTGGTGATTCGCCTATGCTTTCAGGCCAAGAGCAGTTAAATAAAGAATATTGATATTTTTATTTTCTAATATTTTAAGCAATCTCCTCAATCACTTGTAATTAAACATGACAGGTAGATCTGCATGGTGTCTTCAAACACAAATACTATATGGTAACTACTATATGATAGTGTTAACATAACTCTGTAATAACAAGTAAAAATTAGACTACATTTTTCTTTCTGATCAATACAACTCCTTTGTAAGATTTTATGAATAATTTCTTTAGTCATTAATTCAGCAACAATATAATATTTATTTCTAAAACTGCCCAACTATGTTTAGCCCATGCTAAATTATGTAGCATATTTGTTATGCATAATTATTTAGCAGCAGGACAAAACTTTATGTAACTAGATTTACAAGAGAATCTTTACCTCTTCAATTCATTATATCTTCAGTAGAACAATGTAAAATAAATGTTTGTTTGGATTGTTTTAAGACAACAGAGTGATGGAATATAGTAAAATAAGTTCACATTGCAAAGAAAAATCCCAGAAGCAAAATTTATAAAAGTATTTGTTTATCCTTCTATATATGTCATGTGTAAATATTATATACATTTAAATATTTTTCTGATGAAAACAAATACAAGACAATTTTCTGTTTGAAAATGTATTGCTGGATTAAAACTTTAGAGATTAGGTGACAGTGGATAGTACTATGACTATTAGTACATGCATTTAATTGACAGTGATCTGGTCCTATTTTTGATTACAAAACATTATTCAAAGAAGAATACATTTTTATAAAGTTTAATGATAATTTGCATAATTCATAATTTAATTGATCAGAAATCGAAGGATAAAATGTTCTGTCATTTATATCAGGAAGAATTCACCATGAATTTAATTAAAATTTTCTTTAATATGGGCTGGTCTTTGGGTGAAACCTTAGCTACCATGTGAAGAATCAACTTTTCTTTTTAAAATATTGAAAATTTTGTTTAGTAAGAAGAGAAAACATAAGAAGTTAAGTTATTCAACTTATTCTTATTTTGTAAGTTTCTTTTTTCTTTTTGGTGATTGAACCAGACCCTATTCATGTTAGGCAAGTGTAGCATCACTGAGCTATATCCTCTCCCAACTTCTTTCTTTGAGAGACCGCATCCTTGTTCAGAACTTTAAGGAGAATGAAACTGTAGCATTTCTCTGGCCTTCCTGCTGGCCTCCAGTAGAGTGGGACCAGTATTTAGAGGGGAAAGGAACCTGTAAGAGAAATTTCCAGAATCATGGCTCATCCTCAGAGCAACTCAGTTTCTACTACAGTATCCTAACTGCAAGTTTTACTAAAAGGAGACCTGCAATCTCATTAAGAATATCTTCTGGTCTCTACTTCCAGCCAAGCAATGAAAAGCATAGTTTTCTTTGAGAGAAAATTGACTGAAGGTGGGAGTGGGTTGGTGTCAGAGTTCTTTCAATCTGAGCCCATGCTTGTTTGTACTGATATGTTTATCTTTGTTTATTATCTTTTCCACAGCTTTCACTACCTAGGGATTTTAAAAAATATTCAGCCAAATTTTAGTCTAATATTTTAGTCTAACTAATATTTAGTCTAAGTAATATTTTTACTCAATATGCAAGTTGCTTGCCTCTTGTGGGTCAGGTGGTTATTTTGGCCTATTGAATCCCTAAGAAGGCTGATTTAGGAATGAGAAAGTATGCATCAGAAATGTAGCTCCTTTTCACATGGAGCTAGTTGCATCTCCTTTGAGCCTAAGGAATTTCTTCTTTATACCGTGACCCTAAAAATCACATAAAATATCATATAACAAAATAACTAGTGCTGGGTCTATAATGCAAGAGATGCCCCAACTTAGTGACTGAATTTACATATGAATGTGCAGAGTTCAGGACAAATTCAGAGCTGAGTGTGTTTTTTTTTTTTTTTTTTTTTTTTTTTTTTTTTTTAAAGAGAGAGTGAGAGAGGGAGAGAGAGAATTTTAATATTTTATTTTTTAGTTTTCGGCGAACACAACATCTTTGTTTGTATGTGGTGCTGAGGATTGAACCCGGGCCACACGCATGCCAGGCAAGCGCGCTACCGCTGGAGCCACATCCCCAGCCCGATGAGTGTGTTCTTAAAAATGGTTATTTTATCCTGAGAGGTGCATGAGGGTTGGGGGACTAGGGACCACAGAGCCCTTCATCACCTATAAAAAGTGACAGGGTGCTATGTGGTGCTGCTACTTGATTCTCAGATCAGGCTTTCATATTTTTTTAGAAAATTTTATTAGTTATTGATGGACTTTTATTCATTTATTTGTTTATATGTGGTGCTGAGGATTGAACCCAGTGCCTCAAACATGCTAGGCAAGCACTCTACCACTGAGCCACAACCCCAGCCCCCAGGCTTTAATATTTTATCAAGTCACATGAAACTTTGCTACAATGCAGGCAAGACTTGAGACACTGGACACTTAAAAAAGAAGAAGAATGAAAGTTGACACAAAAATCCAGTACTATTTTTTCTCTTCTTTTTAACATGAAAACTTGCACATAATAAATGAAAACCATTTGCTGAATAATTACAGGTGAATTTTAAAGCCACTGAAATTTGAAAGTGAGTAATTTATTATTATTATTATTATTATTATTATTATTATTATTATTTTGGAAAATAAAAAGTTCAGGAGACTTTAAGAGAGTGAAAGGTACTTCTTATATTGATGCATCTTGAAGAATTATTTGGCACACATATTTATTTATTGGAATTTACCTTGAAGTACAAGCATCAGACTCATATCAATAGATGCTTCTATACAACTTAGTTTACCACAAATTCTATCATAGTCACATGCTTATTCACAGAATGGTCTATCATTTCTTCAGAGTATAAGCATTTATTCAAAATGTTTACTTAAATAGCATGGCCAATATTTACTGGATATACCTTTTAACTATTTCATGAAGAACAATATATTTTCAGACATTACATTTAGGTCTCATCAAGATTGCTGACGTATGTAGGCCAACAAAAATGAGAGTGGCTCAGCTGTAGGCACTGTGTTGACCTGTTAACCTGAATTTCATTCTAACTGCTATTGTATTTAAACTTAAATTCCACAACCTACATATGCATGGGGAATTAATTCTCATCTGAGAATTACCATTCTACTTTAAAATAACTATAACAGCAAAAATAGGTGTTCATGCCAACCATCAACTTTTTTAAAGATTTGGAGCTTGTCTCCTTGAAAGTGAGTGCTTCCATACCACAGAGTGAAGAGGTGGCTTAAGAGTGATGTCAGTGGGAGAGGTGTACAGAGATCCTGCTCCATGATGAGTGGAGGCCCTTCATTCTATGTTGTTCGTAGACATTATACCACACCTCTACCCATTTTAAGTTTCAATGTAAATATACAAAACTTTCTACTGAATATAATTCAAGTAAATATCAATGATTTGAAATAAAATTGGTGATGCTAATATTTTCTATCTGGTATAAAATTTGTTTGTAAAAACATAGAGTCATTGTAAACTAAAAATAAACAGATGAGAGGTTTTATTATAGTTGCCATATATGCCCACTTCTAAATGGTAGTAATATTGTAAAAAAAAAAAAAAAATACATGGATGTTTAACTCAGCAGATGCATCCATATAAATTAGGAAGAATATTATCTTTGAATCTATTAATCAAAGGACACTCTTTACATAAAAGTTAATATAAGAAAATATTTCCATTTCACTCTCTATTCTCTCATTGTGTATTGATTTTAAGTCCCCAAGAAACCTCTTTATCGAGTATAATAAGTTTAATTTTGTCCATTTTTATCCCAAGAAAGCTGATCATGATTTTACGTTATTACTTGAATATATGATTGGGTGCCAAGTTGGTTATTTTTTGTTCACTTTAAAATGATTTTCACATGATGAATATTTTAACTGAAATATAAAATCAAGATGATGCATTTACCTATGCTCCTGGAGTACTATATGATCTGATAAAGCATACTTATAATCACTATTATAATAAAAAATGAACAGTAAGTTTTATGTCCAGCATTTTGGGATAATAAGCACTTCTCACAGTAGCTTATTTTAAGAAATCTTCTTATTGTGTAAATAAATGAACTTATCTTTTTAGAAAAATTTTTAGATATTTTTTGAAAAATCTTTGCCAACATTAAGCTTTTTCAAGTAAAAAGCACAAATATCTCCTTCAAGCATTATTTCTCCTCAGTGTGTTTTAAAGAGCTTAGGAGGACAAATCTGATGAGGTAGTTCACTATTGCATAAGAACTTGAGATAACCATATATAAACCAGAAGGCAGTTGTGTCCAATTTTTATTTTGAGAACTAATAGATAATACCACAGTTTTTACTGGTGATTAGGACTCAGAGATGTACTCATTAAGTGCTTTGTCTGTGTCACACTTCACATCCGTCTGCAATGACTTTCTAATAATAAATTTGCATTTATAAATCTTGTTAATTATAAGGTTTATTTTTCCTTTATGTTGTTCAGTTTTAGCAAATATTACATTTTCCTTAAGATGAACTGTAGTGAGTTTATAGTAATACCACACTCATAATACATTCTAACACCAAAAAATATATTTACCATCCTTCCTACAAAACACACATGCCAATTTTTAGTATTTTTGCTCTTTGCAGTATACTCATGGTTATATATTTCTCACCGGTTGAATTCCTTTCTCTTCCTCCCTCTCTTTCTCTCTGACTCTCTCTGTCTTTCTTCACTTCCTCTCTTCTTCCCTCCCTCCACAGTTCCCTTCCTCCCTGCCCTCAGTTCCTCACTGCAGAGTACAGTGAACATATTAAGAGCGTTCAGTTGTAGTTGGGCTTCTAACCTTGCTCAACTCCAGCATTAGCAAAGGGATTCAGTTTCTTGAATTCATTAATAGTGTTTTGCCACAAAAGGCTTTGTAGTTCTCTCCTGAATATTGAGCCTAGCTTAATAACATTCCATTTATGTTAAAGACACATTTAATCTGTAAATGTGACCTTTAGAAGAATTCTCTTGTTTTTCATTAAAGAAACACTGCATTACAAATATTAATTATTCCTTGATGCCGTATTTTAATTAACTAATCATGTGCTATTTGCAGCAATAAAGAGTGTAGTAATGTATGTGCAGTAATGCTATGTAATGCAAGATCAATATCAAAGAATCCACTGCTGCAGAAAAGACAAGTTTTGGGCATCTCCTCTGGTTGAATTTGCTTATATGAAACACTTAGTCTAGAATGATGCTTTGTTTTGCTTTGTGTTTTGTATTTTTAAATGCCAACGCAAGTCTGATTAAAATGCTGAACATATCGTTAGCCCCATCACTAATAAGTGAACGTTCACTGATGCATATTAGCAGGGTCTAGCAATGTGGTGAAATTGTCACTTAAGTGTTTGGAATCTGAACACAGAAAATGACAGGCAATGCCGAAGGTCCGGCTCCAGTGCATGTCTTCACTGTAGCTGGAGTCACTGGAATGGTGAAACCAGTTTAGGTTCAAGGTCGCTGCTGACATTCAGCTGTCATGGCTTCATTGTCTGCAGGCCTTCTCTCCATTGACACATTCAAGAGTACTTTATAGCAACCACAAAGAGCCAGTCAATTGATACCATTACACTTCATGCACACACAAACCACAAGCCTGTTCAAGACTGTTGATACAGTCTAACATTTATTCATTAAGGGATCTATTGAAAATGCAATTTGCCCAGCCCCACTCTTAACAACATAGACTTACTTGTTTAGTCCAAACATTTAGCTACGTCTTTTTCAAGTTTTGCACAGCATTCTCTAATTGAGGTAACATTATCTGCATTTTAATGCTACACCATTTATGTCCAATGAAAGATTACCTGAAGAACCCTGCCATTACCACACTAGTTCAAATACGGGCAGTTGTATAGAAAAAATATACACAAAAGATGTAAGCAGGGGGAAAAGGGAGATATTTATTTGTTCTGGGAGTGCCACGGAAATCCAATTGCTCAGAAATGAAATAAGAGTCTGGAGTGAAAGGAGGGAAAACCTAAGCTTGGGTCAGGGAAGAGGCAGTGATTAGCTCCATTGTTAGGAGCTCTTTGAGCTTCGTTGCTTATAAAGAAAAACCCACTAATGAATCTATTGAAGCTTGCCAGAACTTTGTGTGGAAGACAACTTAAGTTATGGTGCTTATCTAAAAAATGGTGGTAAAGCATGTGGATAAATAAAATAGCACATATGTCTCTTTATTAACAGCTTGCTCATAAAACAAAAAAAAAATTGTTTAAAGATTGTATGTTGTACAAATGACCTATTTAACACACATATGTTTGATTCAATATTCATAGGTCTTGAAAAAATCACCTATTTGATGATGAGATGTAAGAAAATATGTCCTGTTTAATAGTAAAAGGGCAGGAAGTACGCAGAAATAAAATGTAGCTAAGGTTTTCTTGGTTTTCCACCAGTATTTGTAAAGAAAGATGGATTTTAAAGTCAACTTTGAGGGCTTTTTCATGGTTAGCATATCTTAAATATGCAGAAACATTTCATTAAGGAACATAATCAACTGACATTAAAAATAATAGACTTTTGGAAAAAAGACCATGTACTGTGCATAGGAAAAACGTTTGCCATTCTTCCATCATATATGGCATTTCTAACATAGAATTGAATCAATTTCTTTTGCAGTTTGATAAAATATTTAATTATATACACCTATTTAACTCTACAAAATACATTACACTGTCTAAAATAAGGCTAATATTAATGTAAGAAGAATTTAGTTGGGCAGAAGTATATTAGAAAAAAAACAATTTGAGCCAATCACTTGGTCAAGATCATTGCTACTAGCTAGAAATGCATACTGTATAGTAAGTAGTGGTAGAAAATATTCTTCAGAATATGTCATCCTATGTTAAGTTTTGCCAAATACATTTAAATGTTGTATTGATAAAGCAAAGTTCAAACACTAAATGAGAAGAGATCCTCATACCCACCAAAACTCAACCATTAAACATATGTATAGTTCTATGATTTTTTTTTCTCATAAGAATGAACTTTGTTACTTGGGAAGCATAATTCTCTATCTCTGAGAACTTGTTTTTATAAATAAATGAGTGTTATGTCAATTAATTTGCTGTCAATTAATTTGCTGTCAATTAATTTCCATGAGCATATATACATTATTCCTTTAAAACATACAATTTTGGGGCAACAGGACCAACTGCTAAGCAAAATTCTTTCTGACAATGTCAGGGTTCTCTACTTTGACATTCCAGATTCCTAACGAAGGCCATAGGAAAATTTGGGGGGAGATTATCTTGTAGTTATCATGGTATTGTCTCTTAAAAACAGTGTCCACATAAGGGAAGATAACATTGCCACAAAAGATAGGAGCCACTTTTCTTCAGTGATGGCTGTTAATGTGCTTCAGTGTTTGAACTAGCCAAAGTGAAAGCTAAATATGACCAAATAAAATTTTGATTCATGGTTCAAATTTTCCTTAGGTTCAAACTATCAAGAATCCAGTATGTCAATATTTGTTACCAATAATCTCTTTTTCTATATTATTTTAGGTCAGGCAATTTGACTTATTTTCTATATTATTTTAGGTCAGGCAATTTGACTTACAGACTAACAGAAATTTTGGATAAGAATTGCAAGATCTATATCAAAAGATTGAGGGAGTAAAAGGAATTAATATTTATAGAATAGGTACATATTTTAGACGCTGTATTGGACAATTTACCTACTTTTTAAAAGTTTCCACAACACTTCTATGTACCCTGGGATTGTTATTATTATTTGTTTTCATGGATGAGGAGACAGAAGATGTAGGATCTTTAAGAACTTACCTGAAGCTCTTAAGCAAGACAGTGGAAAAGATGCTATTTAAATCAAAGCTCATATTCTCTTGAAGTTTATGCTTTCTTGGAAACTTGTTTCACTCAAGGAATTTTAAAGACCTTGGTTAAGTTTGCCTGATATTGCTGATGCCATCTACGGTGAATACTACTTCTTCTCTTTATTTATATTACCTTGCTTCTTTTCTAATTAACTCCTTATAATGAGCTTTTTACTTTGCCTTTCTTTCTGTTCCCTCTTTCCTTCACTAGTAGAGAACACTGAAGACCAATCATCTTCTATTTGGGACTTCTTTCATCTCAGACATATTCCATATCAGCTTAATAGAAGCAGCTTCACTAATAACTGAAGATGATCTAGCCGCTCATAATTGTTTCCCCTGAAGTTTTTTCCCCCCTCAAGAATACAAACAATACTGTCAGCCCCAAAATTGGGTCTCTGTGAAGCATTATGTTATAACCCTTAAAGCTTCCTTTCAAAATTTGTTTTTATTTCCTTTTATTAATTTAACATTCGTTTCTAAGAAATTTCTTTGAGTTGAGGAAGCATATTTTCATGGTAAGTTACCCTGTATTTCCAGTGAGGAGAAGTGTGATAGCCCGTCCCACAGTGGCCTTCTGCACATGCGCGGTGCACGTGTGTGTGTGCATGGACTCCCAGGTGGATTCATTCTCTCTAACATCTAATCATTCTCTGTTCACACTACTGTTGTATGGAGGAATTTTTTTTTATTATATGCTTCTGACATATTTCTTCAAGACAAATAAAAGACTGTTGAAGTGCACATTATCAGTTAAATAGCTTGGTCAATTTTTGGAGTATTCACTCATTTGAATGGCAAAGAAATTATCCCATTTGAAAATTAGAAAGGGTATAGTGCTTTTATCACAGATACATTTACTGTCTCTCATAATGCAGTTTTTCTTTGTCTGTTCAGCTGTATTCCCAAAAACTATTCAAAACAGGGACTTGAAAAAAATGCCTTTCTAAAAATAACACCAAATAATATTCAAATAATAGCAGATGGAGAGAGATGACCGGAGCAAACCATTGACTTTCTTTCTCTAAAACTTTGCTGAAATTAGATATCAATTTCTATTTTCCATGATGTAACCTGATCAAAAAAGATTTTGAAATTCTATTTACATTAGGGAAAAACCCCTATTTTTCACAGATTTTCTCCATGGTATAATTTTTATTTTGTATAATTCTTTACTAATGTATAGTTAAAGCAAATCTTTTATGGCATGGTTACTGTTACTATTTCACCTTTTTTGGTCAAAAATTTTAAAGTTTTAACTTAAAAATGAGCTCAGGAAAGTGAAATGTGCTTTTAAGAAATGCTTTCAGTTAATTTCTAATCTAGAAGGAGGCTTATTTGATGGTTGTATCCTATAATTAGCAAGATTAGTAATCAAGACAAGTGTGATTTATTTTCCTGGAAGAGCTTAGAGAGTGAAGACATCTGGCCTAGACAACCGCAGTGGTAAAAATTCACAGTACACCAAATTTGCTTTGTTACATGATACTCTTCAGAGAGACAAGAGATGTTAGATTCTCTGCAAGAGGACAATTCTGCAGTGTCAAAGTTGAATATTTGTTTTATGGCAGCAGAATTTTATATAATATTTCTAAAGACAGTAAGCACTTGGGTGGACATCAATGAATACCAAACACTAATTGATGTGATATATCCATATGCACACATGCAAGTACTCGTGGTGGCATGTAATGGTTGAAAAAATTACGTTTTGGTTCTATTAAAAGATCTGTCACTTTTAGGCTAGAGCGGGATTTTGGAGGGGTAGTCCCTCACAATAGAGAATGAGCTTGACAATGGTGGTGTTTTAGAGTTGTTTGTTGTTTGGGTTGTTGATGATGCTTAGCCAAGGAGACACTTCCTTTCAGATTCTGTCTTCCAAACCCCAGGGCTCTGTTCTGGGCAGTTCAGCCTAATGGAATTAAGCCTGACATGTTTCAACTCTATTTCTTTATAAAATAAACATAAAACAATGGTTCAGATTTCCAATAAAACTCTTGAAGCATGGGGGACTCCAACTTACCCTGTTCTTTACACATCTGTAAATAAAGCACATAAAAGAGGAACACAACAGGATAAATCAACATAAATTTGAAATCCACTGCAGCATATTAAATGGCGAAGTCTCAGTCAAAGAGAGGCTGACCCCGAGGCTTCGTGCAGTTTGAAGCTAATTGTTTTCGTCAGGATGGGAACGTCTGGAAGTCCATGGCTGTGTCCCACCAGTAAGGCTCCAGTAACTGAGCTGGCCCACAGAGAATGGACCCACTTTGTAGCGACACAGCGGGCTCAGACACCACCTATTCTGCTCTCCAAACTGTCATGCATAACAACTTTATTGTGCTAAATTGAACTTGAAAGCAACCAAAGGCTATGAGAAGGAGAGGCTATGAGAAAAGCGTGCTGTCAGCGCTGGCAAAGGCTGACCTGGAAAGTAGGCTCAGAGACAGGGGAATAAAAGACCAGGCCCCATGAACACAGCATATTGTTTCATTTTAAAGTATGATTCCCATACCAGAGAAAGTAGCAAATGTGATGTAAATTTATTTAAATAGATTCGACCGCTTAAAAGTTTGCCAGCCGCTCTTATCCAACTTTCCCAGCTCTCTGATTCGTTACTTACAGTGGGAATATAATGACATATAGTCATCATTGTAACAGCTTCTTTGCAGGGGCACAATGATGATTAATAGCCAGCAGCAAATTTTCACATGGGCTCTGAAGCACTATGGCATTAAGCAGCCAAACAGTCCCAAATCCCCCTTTTCTGTTCCGCTGAAAAGTCCCCTCCTTGTACCTTGCAGATAGGAACAAAGCCTATCTTAATTCCAATCAGCTTTTCCTCATTCAAAGGGACCTTCTCTTTTTCATAATTGATTCATGTGCATTTTTTAGTGTTCCACTGAGCTGAAGCCACTTTTCTCCTATTTTCTGTTCCGTCTCCACACCCGCACCCCTCTTTTTTTGAAGGGGTGAGGAGTGGGAAACATTTTAACAACAACAACAACAATAAAAATCAGTGTTTTTTTTTTCTTATCCAAATATTTGCTAAATTGATTTGTCAATTAGTATCTTACATTTCAAGAGTTTAAAACAAAAATCTACTCCTTCATTTCTGCATCACTGGAAATGGTTTTAGTTATAAAAAGCCTGGACTTAACTGCAGTGACTCCAGTGGGAGCCCGGCATTGATTCCCTGTTCCACTGGGGGAGTCTGCGTAGCATGCATTCCCATGAGAGACTCACAGCTGGAGCAAGGACAGAGTCTCTGGCTCCAGACAGATTCTTTTTTTCTCCTCTGTGCTGGTAGCCATCAAAAAAAAAAAAAAAAAAAAAAAAAAAAAAAAGGCACAAGCGCCCAAAATGGAAGGCAGCAAATTGAAACCTCCTCACCCATTCTGTCCTTCTTAAGTATCATTTCACCCCATAGTAATCTTACATCATAATTATTAGCAGAAGCTCCTATGCTATTTGTAGAAGTGCTCTCTCATCTACAGTTTCCACCTCCTGTGATAACGACACAAATGACACCAACCAGTGCTGACTTGGAGGGGGTTTTCCACAGGCAAACTCATTTGTGTTTCTATGACAATATAATGGCCATAAAGTGCAGAGTTTTAGAGATATACTTTGCATATTTGTTTACATTTCACAAAACCCTGCTGTCATTTTTCTTTATGAGTAGGGTGACCATATGCCCCTATTTACTCAGGACAAATCTCATTTATGTCTATTGTCCTTACATAATTATTGACAGTGAGCTCTTTCACTCTCAGAAGTGTCCTGATTTGAACAATTTGAAAAACTCATGACTTTTTGCTAATAAAATGGTCCCAAAAGGCTTAAACAAACAAAAACTATGGCCTGTCTCTTACCTGATTGGCCACAGATTGCTTTATATTACCCCAGTTTAGAGGAAGGACTCAAACTTGGGAACCCTGTCACTAGTGTAGCAGCACTGAGTTCTATCTTACCCATGTCTAAAAGGTCCCTTGACCCTATATAACTTCTTTGATATGTGGCAAAAAGGAGGTCATTTGCTGAAATGAAAGACACATTATAAGCCAGATTTTAAGTGTGATACCCTCCCTCCTTCATCTGGATCACAGTTCTCACCGGGAACCACAGCAATATACTTTGCTAACCAAACAAAAATACTCTGCCATATTTTAGAATAGTAATCTGTCTTATGTTATGGTGTCTTTAGATGATTAAGATTATATCCAATTGATAGGAGTAATTCTGATCATCATTTTCATATTAGTGCTTAAATCTTTTCATAAAAAATTAACATATGAAAATAGCAATAACATCATATACTGTATAAATGCTGTATTTGTCATTCAAAAATCTCATAAACATGAGTGTAATCCAGCCTTTGGGTTAAAAGAAGTGAAATATCTCAAAGAGTGTTACAAATCCACACAGCAATGTCCCTGAGGGATTGGATTTGGATGTGGATTATGTAATTAGCTGAGAGATACAAAATATTATCTGTAGTCAGAGAATTTGCCATGGATGGGTCACTGAAGAGGTTCATACTGTTGTTTATTCCTGAAAGTATATGGAATAAATGAACTTTTGATACAGTAGCTTCAGAATTGCTATAGCAAAACCCTATAATCTCCCGCTTACCATCAAACTATAGCCACATTCAGGACAGACATAAGAATTATAACTCTGCCCAAATCGCTCCTTTAGAGGATCACAGTCTGCTGGGTGAAACCAACATCCTAAACCAAATCTGTGCCTATGCAATATTTATGCATACTTTTTACCTTCTTTGTAAGATAATTCTTTCAGAAATAAAATGAGTAGAGGGGCTGGGATTGTGGCTCAGGGGTAGAGTGCTCGCCTAGCACGCACAAGGCCCTGGGTTCAATCCTCAGCACCACATAAAAAAAATAACTTGAATCTAATGTATGAAATATGATATGTCAAGAGCTTTGTAATGTTTTGAACAACCAATAAAAAAAATTAAAAAAAGATATGTGTCCACCTATAAGTAAAAAATAAATATTAAAAAAATAAAATAAAATGAGTAGAGAATATAAAAGAGCTTTTTGGATAAAGCCTTTTAATTTTTTTTATTGTGAGTTTCTTTGTGAAGTGAATAATTGGATAACTTTAAAACCAATTCTACTGTTCTTCTTTGACGGTGATGGCAATCTGTTCTCTTCAATAACAATGGAATGAGCCGCCACTAAAATTCCAACTCTTGGAAATCACTGTGTGTGTAATCTTAGTCTCTGTGAATCTAACAAGGAGAGCTCCTTCTCCTAACAGTTCTATCATCTTGCATGTAGCTGCATCTGTTCCCAAAACTTTGACTCATCTTGCTGGGTCTTTTACAAAGGTGCAGGTGTTTCTTGAAACAAGAGATCAAAGAGAATTTTTGTGCCTAATGTGCTAGAATAAGTCTGAGTTCTACTAAATCTGATTTGAACATACTAAATAAAAACTTTCTGATGTATTCACATGCCCACATTTTCACATAATGTTACTCCTATTAGAAGTATGAGTAAGATTTGATATGAGGTATCACACTCCAAGGAGTGCTTTCGTGTCAACAATTTTGTCAGATTATTGTGATGGGTACAACTGTGAAAATCCTACATTCATGAAAGGCTCTACTTTTTTTTTGTGGCCAAGAACAATATTTTAAAATAAAGTGACTCTTAGGACTCTCAGATAAGTTGTCTCTTCAAGCTGAGGTTCTTTGATAAATTGTTGAGGACACACAGAAAGAAGGATTCATGAATACTATGCTCATCTTGTCTGGTGGCACCATTTAAGGAACTGAAGGAGGACATGGTGACTCTTTAGATTTTGGATGGAGATTACATGTTGCCTCTTACTTTACTATATTCACTATCACCCAATCTGTCACTCTCTAAAATCTTTCAATGCCAAAAAACACTTAAAGTACTTTAGAAAAAAACAATTTTTTTTTGTTTGTAGTTGGACACAATACCTTTATTTTACTTATTTATTTATTTTTTAGTTGTAGTTGTACAAATATCTTTATTTTATTTTTAATGTGGTGCTGAGGATCGAACCCAGCGCCTTGCATCCACTAGATGAGGGTTCTACTGCTGAATCACACCTCAGTCCTTAAAGTATCTTTTCTTAAGTAGAAAACCTCTTTATACAAACTATATAAACTGAGATCTACTGTCCTTACAGAGGCAGGTTCAATCACTTTTCCCTCGTCAAATCGAATTCTTCCTGGATGCCCAAGATATTCTCTCTATATATATTATCTTTATCCTGATCCCAGATGACTTAAAAAAATATGCCATACCCAAGGTGCCATATTCCACGGTGTCTACATTTGGAAGTATAAGTTCTCTTAATGATAGGGATGTCACTAGACTTGAGAAATGACTTCTAATATTCTGTAGTACAGTAGGATTTCTATAGTTGACAACAATTAGTTGGATATTACAGAATAACTAGTAGAGAGGATTTTTGAATGCTCCTACCATTCAAGAATTGGTGTTCATGAGATGATAGATCTACCCTCATCTACTCATTATACATTGTGCATGTGTACCAAAATGTCATGCTGTACCCCCTAAATACTTGTTACTATGAATCAATTAAAAATCTAGAAAAAAATAAATTTTAAAAAGAATCTCTTAATCGGTTCCTGTTCTGTTCCTTCATATGCTTTTTAGGCTTTTACTCTGCTTTTTCATTCCCCCCTCCTCTTTTTAGTTACTAATAAAACTCTGGTTTCTTTTCCAGTTATCATGTAAAAATAGGCTCAGAGAAGGCATGCATATTAGCCCATGAGATGAATCATAATGGGTCCAAATCTTCCATAATAATTACACTCTCCTGTGCCAGAGATTGCTTTAGGGAGGGGCACGTGACTCCTTTGCCAATAGATCTAAGGGGAAATCTGTTGAGAAAGATTTACTCCTTTAAGAAATGAGACAGACTCTTGAGCAGAATCCCATGCTCCTCCCTGATTTTAGGTGTTGTTTATAAGGACAGGAGGTTGGACTTGTAACAACAATGACAGAACAGCCAAGAGAATCCTAACAAAGGTGTCAGAGAACCAAAATATTGGTGAGATGTTATTTAATCCATTTGGAAATGGCTGTGTCTAAACTTTTCTAAATTTATTTTATGAAAAACAACACCTAAAATTTATTTTTATGAAAAAATAAACCCTTGATATTCAAGCCTGTCACTAGCAGTCCAAAGTACATTAACCAAATTCCTCACCTTTTCTTTCCCCAATTACTCCTTTCTTTGTACACAGATTTTCCTAGTTTCCATTAGTCAACTTAATGATGGTAGAGAGACTGTCTTCATGGAAGCACAATTGAGATTACTTCAGTTAATCTCCTCAGTTTATGCAGGCATCTCTGTGTATGCTAACTTTATCCCCATAATTATTTGTGTATCGCTTTTGTAAGGTAACTTCATTTTCTTTGGGTATACACTCAGGAGTGGTATAGTTGGATTGTATTATCTTATTTATTTTATGGTTTGGTTCTAGAAGAACCTCCATACTGTTTTTCACAGTGACTATACTAATTTGTATTTCCACCAACAGTGTATAAGTTTCCTTTTTCTTGCCAGCATTTGTTGTTGTTGCTGTTATTATTATTATAGTCATTCTGACTGGGACGAGATGAAATCTCAGTAAAGTTTTGATTTGTGTTTCCTTGTTGGCTAAAGAAGTTGAGCATTTTTTCATATTGCCTGTTAGTACTTCTTTTGAGAAGTGTCTATTCAGACCATTTGTTCATTTATTGATTGTATTACTTATTTCTTTGTTATTATTTTTTGGCTTCTTTTTGTATTCTGGATATGGTATATATCCACAGGACACTAATTTAAAAAAAGGTAAACTGTAAATAGATTGAAGAGGGATGTGTGGAGTGCGGGGGGTGGGGGATGTGCTGGGGACTCAATTGGACTGGGTTGTCTTCTATGCTTTTATGATTATGTCAGGATATATCCTGGTATTGTATATAACTAATGAGAATAAATAAAAAATATATAGAATTTTTAAAAGCTGTGAGCTAAGTAAACTTATTTTCTTTGTAACAAAAAGTTTCAGGTCTTACATTAAGGTCTGTGATCTATTTCAAATTGATTTTTATATATAGTGAGAAACAGTAATCTAGTTTCAATCTTCTACATGTTTTTCCAGCACCATCTGTTGAAGAGACTTTCTTGTCTTTAACATGTTTTTGTACTTAAGTGAATGACTGTAGATCACTGTGGATTTATGGGTTTAATTTTGGATCCTCAATTCTGTTCTTCTGGTCTATGTGTCTGTTTTTATGCCAGTACCTTGCTGTTTCTGTAACTATGGCTCTATAGTATATTTTTAAAATCAGGTATTATGATATAATCAGCATTGCTGTATTTACTCAGGCTTGCTTTGGCTATTCTGGGTCTTTTGTGATTCTATATGAATTTTAGGATTGTTTTTTCTAGTTCTGTGAAGAAAATCATTTGTATATTTATTTATTTATTTTTAGATATCTATGATGGTAGAGTGTATTTTGACATATTATACATACAGAGTATAACTCATTCTAATTAGGATTCCATTCTTGTAGTTGTACATGATATGGAGTTTCATTGGTGGTATAGTCATATATGAACATAGGAAAGTTATGTCTGATTCATTCTACTGTCCTTCCTATTCCCATCCCACCTTCCTTCCATTCATTTGCCTTTGTCTCATCCACTGAGCTTCTATTCTTTCCCCACTCTACTTGCTGTGTGTTAGCATGCACATATCAGAGAGAACATCTGACCTTTGGTTTTTTGGGATTGGCTTCTTTCACTTAACATGATAATCTCCATTTCCTGGAGCCATTATTATTTTGGTGGGTATGCATTGCATCTGTAGATTGCTTTTGGTAGTATGGCAATTTTAACAATATTAATTATCCCAATCAATGAACCTGGGAGGCCTCTTCTCCATCTTCTAGTTTCATCTTCAATTTCCTCAGTGTTTTATAATTTCTTACATATATCTTTTACCTTCTTGGCTAGGTTTATTCTTACCTATTTTATTAAATTTTTGAGGCTATCTAGGAAGGGATTGTTTTCCTTATTTCTTTCTTGTTGAGTTCATTATTGGAGTACAGAAAAGATGCACAATTTTAGGTTGATTTTGTATTCTGCTATTTTACTGAATTTATTTATCAATCTAAGAGTTCTTTGGTGGAGTATTTAGGGACTTCTAAGTATAAAGCCATATCTTCTGCAAATAGAGATAATTTTAAAAAATATTTGTTTAGTTGTAGATGAACACACAGCATCTTTATTTATTTTTATGTGATGCTGAGGATCGAACCCAGTGCTTCACACATGTGAAGCAAGTGCTTTACCACTGAGTACAGCCCCAAATAGAGATAATTTGATGTTTTAATTTCTATTTGTATCCCTTTGATTTCTTTCTCTTGCCTGATTACTCAGGCAAGCACTATGCTAATTGAGAGTGGTGAGAATGGACACTCTTTTCTCATTTCTGTTTTACAGAAAATATCCTCAGTTTTTCCCCATTCAGTATGATGTTGGCAATGATTTTGTCATATACAACCTTTATATGTTGAGGTATGATCTTTCGATCCCTAGTTTCTTCAAGGATTTTATCATGAAGGAATGTTAAACTTTGTCAAAGTTTTTGTTTGTTTGTTTTTGCATTCATTGAGGTGCTCATGTGATTTTCACCCTTGATTCCATTATAGTCTATAATATGCTTATTGATTTGCATGTTCAAACATCCTTACATCTCTAGAATAAAACCAACTTGATCTTTAAATATGTTATTAAATTAAATTTGTAGGTATTTTTGCATCTATATTCATCAAGGATATTGGTCGATAGTTTTTGTTATTGTTGTTGTTGTGCCCTTATCTGGTTTTAGTAGTAGGTTAACACTGGTTATGTACAATGAATGTGGAAGGATTTGTCCCCTTCCTGTTTTATGGGACAGTTTGAGGAGCAATGGTTTTAGTTCTTCTTTAAAAGTTTGTTAAAATTCAGCAGTAAATCTATTCCTAGGCTTTTCTGTGTTGGAAGATATCTATTACTGCTTCAATCTCATTGCTTGTTATTTCTCTGTTTAGTTTTAAAATATCCATTTGTTTCAATTTCTGATGATCATTTGTTTCTAGAAATTTTTCCATTTCATCCAAATTTTCTATTTTTTGGAATATAGTTTTTCAAAATAGTTTCCAATGTTCATCTGGATTTTAGGGTATATGTCATAATATTCCCCTCCCCTTTTTAAAAATCTTTCTTTTTTTTTTTAATTGGGTCTTCTTTCTTTTAATTTAATTAATGATTTGTCAATCTTGTTTATCTTTTTGAAGAAACAATTTTTTGTTTCATTGTTTCTTTGTGTTGTAGTCTGTATTTCATTTAGTTCAGCTCTGATCCTTTTTATTTCTTTTCTCCTACTCATTTTAGGTTTCCTTTGTTCTTGTTTCTCTAAGACCTTGAGATGTGCCAGTACGTTATTAATTCAAAGAACTATTTTCATCTTTCAAAACTGAAACTCAGTATCCATTAAACAATAATTATCCATCAACACCTATCCCAGGCCCTGGCAACCAACATTCTACTTTCTCTCTCTATAAATTTGACTATTCTATGTACATAATGTAAGTGGAATAATCCAGTGTTCATCCTTTTGTGAATGGCATAATTCACTTTGAGCATGTGTGAGAATTTTCTTCATCTTTGAGGATGAATAACATTCTATTGTATTTGTATATGTCATGTTTTGTTTATCCATTTATCCATTAATGGACACTTGGGTCACTTCCCCAGCTATTGTCAATAATGCTGTTATAAACAAGGACCTACAAAAATCTTTTTGAGTTCCTTATTTTAATTATTTTGAATACCTACTCAGAAATCTAATTGCTGTGCAATATGCTAATCTTATTATTAATTTTCTGGAGGCCCACCCTACTGTATTATATAGCAGATGCAATATTTTACATTCCTCCCAGCAGTACACAAGAGTACCATTTTCTCCACATCCTTGTCAACATTTGTTATTATATGTTTTATTTATTTATTTAACAATAGGTATCTTCATGGATATAAAATGATATTTTAATGTGGTTTTGATTTACAATTCTAATAATTATTGAGATTGAATTTTTTTGTGTGTGTGTTTTCTTTTTTGGTGCTGGTGATCTAACTTAGGACCTTGTGCATGTTAACCAAGTGCTCTACTACTGAGCTATATGCCTAGCCCCTGGCAATATATTCATATAATTATTGGTCTTGTATTCTCTTATTTGGAGAAATATATATTTAAGTGTTATGCACATTTTAAAATTGGTTTTTGATGTTTTTATTGACGACGAATCTTAGAAATTCTCTATATACTCTAGATACTAATCCCTTATCAGATATGTGATTTATGAATACTTCCCCCATTCTGTAGGCTACCATTTTCCCCTATTGAGAGCTTTCTTTGATACATAATTTTTTTCATTTTGATGAAGTACAATTTGTATTCTTTTTATTATGTATGACTTTGATGTTCAAGAACAACAAGAAATCATTGTGAAATCCAATTCAAGCTTTTCTTCTGTTTTTCCCCCCTGTTTTGTAGCTTTTTATATATGGCATTAGAATACAATTTTTTTGTGTGTAAAAGTGCTGTATACAGCATTCTTTTACATGTGGACATTCAGTTTCACTAGCAATATCTGTTGAAAAGACAGTTAATTTTTGTTTTCATGTCTTCAGAGCATATTCCTGAGAACAGAGCAAACTAGTGACAGTAGAGCAGGCATTGCAGTTAGCTACCTGTATTTGAATTCCACTTGTTGACATTGGCACTGAGTAATTCAGTTAGCTGCCTGAATCTTGGTTTGCTCATATTTATCATGCATTCATTCATATGAACTATACACTACGCTGATCACAGGGATCCAACAGTTCAAAAGATAGACTCCCAGGCTCATAAGGCTTATTTATTGTGATATATCAAACGAGAGTGGAGGGTATTACAATGCCCACTTCTTAGATTTGCTAAGAGGATGAAATGGGGGGGGAAGCACATGACAAATAATTGTATCCTAAAAATATTAATTCTCTTCACTTTGTCTCAAGAACTTATACTTATGATGACTATATGTGGTTGTTTAAAAGTTAGTCCAAGATTTTGTGACACTTTTCCCATCAAGTGGTAGGATAGTTATGTTGTAACCAAGGTGTGGTAACAAGGACTAAATTTTCCCTACCATCTGAAACAACAACAACATTTTTTTTGAAATAATAGTTTTAAGTGACAGGACATTAGGCGATGAAGAACAGAGATCCTTGAGAGATGGAGAATAAATAAGGTGTGCCCAGTGATTGTTTCAGTTTCATGAACTGAGTTTCCAAACTTTGTCACAGGAAGAAAACCTCAGCTGAGTCCACCACAGTACCCTGTTGAGGGTGTATAGTTGAGAGTCTGGATAGACCAAAGCAACATGTACAAAAGAGAAGAGTGGGAAAATGAGTGAAATACACATAGAAAGAAATTCAGATGTCTGCACAGGATGCTCGTAAGTATTTAGTACTTAGCAGAAAATTGATCAGTAAGTCCATGTGAGGAAACCCCAGAAGCCAGAGATAAAACATCCAAAAAGGTCAGAAGATATAATGCCTGGAACTTTCACAGGGCAGGGAACAGTCCCTATTTCTACCAACCAGACTAGAAAATCTCATAATTCAAAAGTTATAGGAAGACTAGTCAGAGTATCTTGCATTAGAGATGGGGAAGAGTTGCCCCTAGACTACTTGTTGCTCTGGTTCCATATAACAAACATTAAAAATTAGATCCAAAAGAATCAAACTGCTTTAAGGAATTTAACATCACCCCAGAATAAAGTTCAAGAATATTATTATTGACAAAATTATATCCAGCACCCAATAAGGGTAAATTTATAATGTCTAGTATTCAATCCAAAATTACCAGGTTAACAATAAATAAAGCCCATGACAAAAGGGAAAAGGAGTCAATTGAAACTGACTTGGAATTGACAAACTATTAGAAGTAACAGACAAAGACATGAAAATAGATATTAAATTGTATTTCAGGTGTTCAAAAATTAAGGGTAGAGAAAGGGAATATTAAAAACAAACAACAAATAAACACAACAATAATGATAAGAAAAAAACCAAACTTTCAGATAAAAAATATACCATATCTGGGATAGAAACTCTCCTGATGAGAGTGAGGATAGATTAGACATTGCAGAAGACAATATTGATTAAAATCAAAGACACGTAGTAGAAACTATTAAAAATGAAACACTTAAAAAAGAGTCATTTTTGAAAATGAAAAGAGTATAAGTGATCTGTGTGATACCTTCAGGAGACTTAATATCTGTGTAACTTAAAGTACCTCAAGAAGGGGAAGAATCAAAGAAATATTGAAAAGATAATGGTGAGATATTTTTCCAAATTTGATTAAAACTATTCAAGAATTTCAATGCACTTCAAGCAAGAAACATGAAGAAATGCACATTAATACATATCATAATCAAATTGTTCAAAACCAGCAATAAAGGAAAATTATATTAAACACAGCAATAGCAAAAGGGGGGATAATATTTTCTAGAGGAAAAAAGGTTAAGGATGACAGTGGATTCCTTTTTGGAAACAATGCACATGAGAAGACAGTGGAGCTGTCTTTACAGTATTGAAAAACAACAACAAAAAAATCAACCTTGAATTCTCTATCCGGCAAAAATAACTTTTAAAGATAAAAATATTTTAGAAATATGAAATTGAAGAGTTTATCACCCTGTGCATTAAGAAATTTAAAGAAATTCCTTAAGAAAGAGAGATCACATAGAAATAAAAATTATTAGAAGTGGCTATTTTATGAATAATCTTTTGTATTATTTAAATCTCTTTTAAAGATAACTGATCTGACAATTGACTTATATACACTATAATAAAGAGCTCTAAAAACTCAACAATGTGACTATAAAAAGGAGTACACAATTTCCAACACACAAAAATGATTGTTAAGAAATAGAAATGCTTATTATCCTGATTTGATTATTATATACTGTATACATTACCATAATGTACCCCATAAAGGTGCACAAATATTGCTCAACAAAAAGTTATTTAAAAAACCTCAACAACAAAAAAATAATTCAATAAAAATGTGCACAAGTCATGTACAAATCTCACTGAAGAGGATATAGGCAAATAGGCACATACAAAAAAAGTTTAACATCGTTAGTCATTAGGTTAAAACCACAATGAACATGTTAGAATGGCTAAAGAGAAAAAAGAAAAAAAAATCAAAGCTCCAAATTCTGGCAAAAATACAAAGAAATAATATCGCTCATACAGCGGTCCTCTGGAAAACAGTGTAGCAGTTTCTTAAACACTACACAGTCACCTACCATACAATGCATCAATCTTACTCCTGGGTTCTCCAGACAAGTGACAATGTACTTCACTACCAAAACAGTTTTGTTTATAACAGCTCCAGACTGGAAACAAACAAATAAACCTCTCAATAAATTATTATTTAAACAAACTTGGTACATCCATACCATGGAATACTAACCAGCAATTAAGGGAAAGTACTAGTGATAACAATTTAAATGACTCAACAGAACTTTGCTGAATGAAAAAAGTGTCTCAAAATGTCATATTTTATGTTTCTGTTTATGTAAAATTCCCCAAATGACAAAATCATGAAATGGAGAATAGATTAATTGTCTTCAGAGATTAGGAATGGAAAAAAAAGGGATATGGTGGCATATATGACTAAAAAAGATAGGCACACACAAAAAAACATATTTGCAATGGTGAGGTAGTTCTGTATGTTGACTGTGGCTACATTTATATTCATTTTTGATAATGGGGCAGACAACTATGCTCTGATGTCAAGTGACAGGGCTTGATATTTTGTTATCTTTCATAAGATATAACCCCTGGGGTCTGTTTGGGGGAAATGTATACGAGTACTATCTGTACTAATTTTGCAACTTACAACAAATCTAAAATTATTTCAAAATTTAAAGTTCAAAGCATTATTAAAAGAATGAGAATACAAGCCACAGACTGAAAGAAAATCTTTACAAAGTATATCTTTGAGAAGGGACTCACATACAGAACGGATGAAGATTTCTCAAAGTGCAACAAAAATATAAAAAAGGACCTAGTTTAAAAATAGTCAAGATTCAAATATTTCACTAATGAAGATGTATTGATAGCACTAAAGCATACACCAAAAAGAGGCTCAACCTTATTGGTCAGGGGAAAAGGCAAATTAGAATTACAATGAAATACCACTACTCACCTTTTATTAAAATCTGGCTGAAGCATAAATGGTATTGGTGGTAACATAAAATGGTGTGGCCACTTTGGAGAACTGTTTGGCATTTTCTTAACAGTTACACACATACTTACCACATGATCCAATCAATTCGTTCCCAGGTAAAATGAAACCCAAGAGAAATGAAAGCCATTCAAAAGTTTGTGCATGGGTGTTTGTAGCAGTTTTGTGTTAGTCACAAACTGAATACCACCCAAGTGTCCACAAGACTTTAATGGATAAACAAATGTTGAAATATCCATTCAAAGGAAATCTACTCTACAGTAACACAGAATGTATGAGAGAACTGTGGATATACACAATATGGATGAATCTCAAAATAATTTTATTGCAAGAAAGAAGCCAGACAAAGAAAACATTTGTAGTATTCAATTATATAAAAAAATCTAAAAAAAAAAAATGCAAACCAATCAACAGTGACAGAAAGTAGATCAGTAATTGTCTAGAATTGGAAAGGAAAGCAAAGAGGGAAGAAACAAAGGAACATGAGAAAAAATTTGGAACTTTTAATTATTTGGGTTATTATGATGGTTTCACAGATTTATAGATGTATCAAAACAAATCATGTAGTTCATTTGTTTCTTATATCAATTATTCTTAAATTTTTTTAAAAAAATGGTTAAAATCAAGGTGGTGTCTATTTTCCTTTCTGTTGGAACTGCTTCTACTAAGAGAATATGGCAGATGTGGATTTACATGAGCTGTGAGCTTAGGCACCGAAATTGCAGACAACTTTTCCAGGTTCATTTTTCTTGTGGAGAGTCCCAGTGGACCCCATGTCTACTGTGCTGTTAAGACCCTGAAACCATGTGCAGTTAAAGAGATGTCCAGATAGCTGCCATTGGCAGTCTGAGCTCTGGCCATCATCTGACTGCAGCTTCATGGGAGATCCCACACCAGCACCATACAATTGAATCCTGGGAGATAATATGAGTATTGCTGTTTTACACCATTAAGTTTTGATTTGATTTGCTATATAACAACAGATAACTAGTGTATCAAAGTATTTTCCATGTTAGTAGTATAACTTTTGGTCATTTCAGAAAAGACAATATGTTAGTTAATGACTAAATGTGATTGTTCTTTATATTTTGTTACAGCTCTCCATGTAAACAAATCTGCAAATCAGAAAAAAGTTGTTTTCTATTATTTATGTTCTAGTTTTAAGCTTAGAAAAAAATATAGCAACTCTATCTGTGTATTAATAGAATTTCTGGATTCAACCCAAACCCTTCAAATTTAGCTAGTCAGGAGTGAGATTGTGGCTCAGTGGTAGAGAACTTGCCTAGCATGTGTGAGACACTGGGTTCGATTCTCAGCACTGCAAATAAATAAATAAAATAAAGTCCATTGACAACTAAGAAAATATTTTAAAAATTTAGGGTTAGTCAATTAATTAATCAATCAATCAACAAACTATCAAATGTTGGACTTTGGGGAAGATAGATACAAAGGACATCTGGCCTCATGTATCCTCCAATGGTTTTCACTGGATTGGTGAAACAAGGCATTTTTTGCAACAGGATGCTGGGGAACACCTTCATGGAAAAGGAAGAATTTGGGCTATAAATAATAAATTATGCACATCAGTTATTTAAATGATTTTGAATTACTTTATTGTGTATCAAAAGAAAAAAATTTGTGCATGATTATTCTATTAACATTGAACCTCAGAAAATACAACCTAAAAACTCTTACTTGCTAATCAAGCAATTTCCCTCCCATAGTTTATCCAATTCTTTCAATTTAGGATTATTCTTGAGTGTATATTTTTCAAACACTTTGTCAGCTTTAATTTGAAATAATCTTAGCAATGGGACCATTGTAATCCAGCTAATGTGAGGATGAGCAGGGGTGCTGCTTAATGTAATAATGTTGTGAGGTGATGGATTGATATAAACAGTGACTAAGAGCATTAACCTGTATTGGGTCTTCAACATGATTTCCAATGTTTCATATTCAAAATGTGTCTGATTTGTATTCAGTTCATCCATTGCCATTGCAGGAAGCAAAGGCCTTTAGTGGGTCTCAAAACTTATGGGTGGCTCCATAAAGAAATTTGTGTCTTCTGATACCTCTGAAATCTGTTATCTGCACTTAAATAATTTTTTTTTCTTTTTTCTTTTTCTTTGTATCCAGTGTTAAACCCAGAGACACTCAATCACTGAGCCACACCCCCAGGCCTTTATTTTTTATTTTGAGACAGGGCCTAAGGAGGTTGCTTAGGGCTTAGGGCTTGGTTAAGTTGCTGAGGTTGGCTTTGAACTTGTGATTCTCTTCAGCATCCCCAGCTGCTGGGATTACAAGTGTATGCCATAGTGCCTGGACAGTTAAATGCATTTTTAAAGTCTGTGTCTAGTAACTGGATCCAGTGGAAGTAGAAGTTTATAAACTAAGATTTCATGTTGTAAGATACACACTTGTTAAGCTTATGGGATAGAAGAGTTAAAATAATGAATTAATTTTAAAAAAGGTAAAAATGAACACAGGACACCTGTAATCCCAGCTCAGGAGGCTGAGACAGTAAGATCCAAGTTCAAAGCCCAGTCTCAGCAATGGCGAGTTGCTTAGAAACTCAATGAGACCCTGTCTCTAAGTAAAATACAAAATAGGGCTGGGGATTGGGCTCCGTGGTTGAGTGCTCCCAAGTTTAATTCCTGGCACCCCCCTCCCCCCAAAAAAAGTTTGTGTCTAGTAAACTGAGTATTCTAGAGAAGTCTTCTTGGAGTGGCCTGCAGGGAGCAATTGTTATCACCTCTCTCCAGTATTACAATCAGTGACATCACATTGGAAGCTTCAAACCTGCCATAATGGTAGTATTGCACTATGGAAAGATGAATGCTACAAGGCAAGCCTCTCTACTATCCTTGCTCCTCCCATCTCAGAACAGATTGTTAAACATTTACCAGCAGAACACATGATATACCTCCAACTCAGGTGATATAATCAATTTCAGTAGCTACTTGAATCAAATGTATGAAATGTGATATGTCAAGAGCTATGTAATGTTTTGAACAACTAATAATAAAAAGAAAAAAGAAAAGAAAAAAAATGGGTCTGGTTTGAAAGGTGATGAACTGTGTCTGCAGATGAGGCTAGGGCCAAATAGGTTGGGATGAGAGTACATAGCTGGGTGCAAGTAGTCAGGTTTCAAGATGGTATTTATCACACAGATTTTTTTTTTCCTTTTCTTTTCCAGCCACTATCAATCCTCATGGGACAAAACTGTGGCTTCCTGACTGCTTCAACATAGCAAAGGAAATAATGTTCAGTTAGGTAGTGAGAGTTCTCCGCACAACAGTGGCAAACTGGAGTGTTCTGCACCAAAGTGTCGCACAGAAGACAGGTTTGGCCCCCCAAATCCCAAAGTGAGGAGAATGCTTGTCCTGGAGATTCTAACACCAGGAAAAGTTTCACGTAGTTTGGTGAGAAGATAGAATCAGTCAATGTTGACAATAGCTAAACTGTAGAACCAACCTAGATGCCCTTCAGTAGTTGAATGGATAAAAAATGTGGCATGTATACACAATGGAAAATGAAAGCTTTGGGAGAACTGCAGCTATGTGAGACTTTCTATAGGTGGGTGATGGGGATCTTGGATTTTAGATCAGAGAGATCCACTTCTCATAATCAACATGTTTGAATTTTTAAAATGTAAAACCTAGTGATACTCATTGTATTGCCATCCAACTCCCTTGTATTTGATTCCCCATTAACTAGTTTATCAACTCCCAGGTCCTTCTTGAATAAATATATCTGTTACACTATTGAAATTTATTCATCTCTAGGTGTATCAGAAGATTAAAATTTTTGAGCATGAAAGTATATACTATATGTTTCAATGAGTGGACAAAAGTAAGTATGCAGTTTGCAATCCTAAATTTAGATACAGTTTGATGGACCCAGTAGACAACATTAGTCCTTTTTATCTGTGGCATGTTTCCCAAGCAGAGCTTCTCTGGCCGATTACCTCCTGATGTATGCTACTTCCTTATACCTCTGCACTATTTCCTCTTCTCATTGGCATTTACAGTTTCCAGGTTTGTATCACTTATGGATTTTATTCATGAGTCATTTACCATTTTTTTTCCAAATAATTAAGCCCAAAATTACATTAGAGTTTGCTCAAGCTGCTTGCCACTTGGATAAATTACACATTATGGCTTCTCCAGTCAATCACTATCTAGTACTTGCGACATTCTACAAGTCCCTTAACTTTAGTCATTGTCTTCTCTGGCAGCCCTCAGAAGGACCAGTCTTGTTAGAGAATTGCAATGAGAAAAACAAAAGTAGATCTTTTCTGTTTTTTTTTTTTTTTTAACATTTTAATTCGAATGTTCTTCTACTATCTTTTTTTTTGGGGGGGGGGAAACAATGTTATTAACCTCTTATTATATAATGTTTGGTTAGCTCTACCATTTTGAAACCAGTAAGATGGAAAATATTTTCTTTAATTTGAGTTTTAAGATACAAATCATGCATCACTTAACAATACAGTCTGAGAAATGTGTTGTTAGATGATTTCATCACTGTGTAAACACCATAGCATGAAAACACAAGCCTAGATGGTATAGGTGAATTACCTGAGTAGACAAAATCAAGAGGCACAGTTAACATGCCTTAAATTTTATTATATGTTTGCATATTTGCAAATTTTATATTAAATAATAAATGTAAAATTAATATTAATTACAAAATAATATTTTGTAACAAAATTTCCAGAGAAATATATCCAATGATATTTATAATAATAATATTATTATATTTCAGACTGATGATATAAAAGTCATATAAAAGTATATCCTTTACAATTTTGTATAACATACAACAATATTTCAGACTGACACTTCATTCAAGTTAGCAATACATTTTTGTCATTTCAAAACAATACAGAGAATTGATAAATTTTATCCCATTTTACTTAATACATCTTTAACCATTTCTTTCTAACCCCAAATATTCAATGTGCTCAATATTAAGGAAAGATGTGCAAAATGAGCTGTGGCTTAAATACCCAGTTGATGGTGGCACTCACCATCAACTCCAGAGTAGCCAAATTTAGAAACCATCATTTCATAAATGCATTTTTTAATTTTTGGTACCAGGGATTGAAACCAGGGGCACTTAACTACTGAATCACATTCTCAGCCCTTTTTTATTTTTATTTTGGGACAGGGTCTCAATTAGTTGCTTAGGGCCTTGCTAGTTTTCTGAGGCTGGCTTTGAACTTGCTATCCACCTCAGCCATGCTTCACTGGGATGACAGGCTGTGTGTGCTACCACACCCAGCCCAGTTCTCACTCTTGAACACCTCAGTCATGTTTTCTTAACATACTGCACCAGGTAGCTTCCACTACTCAGCCCCAGCTTTTCCCTATCATATGACCTTGTCTTTTAAAAAATTTTCTGTTTCTCTTACTAGAAAATAAGCTCCCTGAAGCAGGAAAAGTGTCTTTATTCATTATTTTATTCTTAGTGGTTAACTAATGACTGACACTCGGTAGGAATTCAGTAAATATTTTTGAAAAAAAAAATGAGTGAGTAAATGAATGAAAAAGATGAAGAAATTCCATTAATAATTCCACTGTAGTGACTTAATGCCCCATTTTTTGATATTTAGATTACTTAAATCTCATATTACTATAAATATCACTTGTATATATTTCTCTGGAAATTTTGTGCATATTTATTTTCTTAAATTCTTAGAAGAAAACTCGTTTGGCCTAAAGATAAGTGAAATTTTAAGATTTTAATATATATTATAAGAAAGTCTGGCAATTCACACTCTCATCAATGATATTTCAGACTGACACTTCATTCAAGTTGGCAATACATTTTTGTTGTTTCAAAACAACGTAGTTAGCTAATAAATTTTATCCCATTTTAAATGAAATATTTTTGATTTTTAAATATATGTATTGCTACATATGCATATAATTATTTTCATTTCTCCTTTTCCTTTGGTGAATTGTCTGTTCATATACTTTGCCAATTTAATTTTGAAAACTGATTTATGAGTATTTTATATGCTAAGGGTCTATTTAATTTCCTGTTATTCATTTTGCAAATATTTCCTGCTCATCACAGTTTCTCTGTCATCTTTGTGTATGGTATTAAAAATTTATACTATGTTAACTTTAAAATATATACAAAAGTAGAGATAAAATGTATTAATTCCATTTATTCATCATCCAGCTTCAACAATTATCAACTCTTGTCTAATCTTGTTTTATTTCCCTCCACTCGATTTTTCTTTTTTTTCTTCCCAACTTCTGATTAAGTTGAAGAAAATCCCATGCATTGTAGCATTTAATCTGTAAATACTTAAATACATATATCTAAATGACAAAGAGCTTCTTTCTCAACATAGACTCAAAACTCAAGTTATAGATAATGGTATGAAAGAGAAAAATTTAACTTCTAAAAACTATAATCTTTTCACTTGTGGTTTCTGCTTTTGTTGTTATCCTTAGAAAAATTTTCCTTACTTTATGACTATGAAAATTCATTTATTTTGTTCTAATTACCCTATTAATATATAGCTTTTGTACGAAGTTTTGAAAATACAGATGAATAAAAAGATTTGAACCTCATATATATCATTACTACACTGAATACGAATATGGACTATATTCTGGAAATATTTTACAATTTATGTTTTCAAAAATAGAATGACACCATACTTTGTAACATGATTCTTATTGTAAACATCGTTCTACGTCAAAACATATGGATGGATGGCATTATTATTTCCTAAAGCACATAGTATTCTATTGTAAAATTATACCATAGTTTACTTTGCTCAATGCCTTAATGTTATTTGGGTAACAGGCAATTTTTTTATACCTTTATTTATTTAATTTTATGTGGTACTTACGTTCAAACCCAGGGCCGCGCACCTGCTAGGTGAGCGCTCTACCACTGAGTCACAATCCCAGCAAGAGAAATTTTTTGACAATGTAAATAACTGATTAAGTGCATAATAAATCCCTTTAATATTCTAAACATGATAATTGATGATATTAAAGATACAAAGATAAGGAAAACAAACACATTAGCTTCCTATGTGTAGCACACTGTAGTTATGAACATTTTTGCTCAAATATTTTTGCACCACTTTCAACTGCTCCCTTTGAAGAAATTCCTAAAAATGAAAAATACTTTTAAGAGAATGAGTTTTATAAATACTGTCCAATTCTCCTGAAGAATTATCGTGACATTTACATTTCTAAACATACTATGTTAACATTAATACTAGGCATCACTGCTCTTTTCAATCTTTGGTAATGTGAGAGATGAAAAATGGTTTGTCACTGTTGTTTACATAGCATTTCATTTATTACTAGGACGTTTACTACTTGCTCAGATTTTATTGAACATTTGTATTATTTCTTTTGTGAATTGTCTGTTCATGCTCTTTGCACATTTTTTTCTCTCATTCAGATGTTGTCTTCTTTTACAATTTTGCTTTTAAAATTTAAACAATACTTCACAACAATCATTATAAGAGGAGGTCATTATTGTAAGACATTACATTTGATGTATATTTACAATAATAGTACCAACCCAATTGGGAGACTTTTCTATATTGCCCAACACGGTAGGTAAATATTCTTATACTGGAAGACTCAATTTAAGGTACAAATTCATGAACAGGTCAAATGCTTCTTTATAAATAAGTGTAAAACAATTATGTTTTTGTGTTAAAAGGGCCTTCAGTGGTTGTGAAATTACTAATAGATTATAGTATCTTCTGGTTCAAACGTGGTAGTTTTGGCAGTGACAAAAAGTCATTGCAACTTCCAGTTGTTGGATCATGCAAAATGGAATGGAGAACTTAGAATAATTTTAATGTTAGTGTAAGAAAAGTCATCAATGCTGGGACAGGGATGTAGCTCAATGGTACAGTGCTTTACTAGCATGCATGAGGCCCTGGGTTTGATCCTTAACGTGCATGCACACACACACACACACACACACACACACACACACAGACACACACACAAATCACCACCACCGACAACAAAACATCAGTGCATGCAGTTAGCACCCTTGTGGGCAATCTCAAAGGAATAGCCATGGACTAAAGTAATGAGTAGAAAATACATTCTTAACTTTAACACAAATTGGCATGAAAACAGTTTCCTAGAGGAGACTAAGAAATTATACCACAGGGAATGAATGAATGATTGGAAATTGATTTCAATTTCTAATACCATTTTAAACCTCCTATCTTTTATGGGTATTAAATTATCTTTAAATTAAAACAAATAAATAGTATAACTGTCAGACTAGGTGTCAGGATAAACATAGTTTCTCTACAACTAGTAATTAGAAACTCTAACCTGATTTACTTAAGTGGCTTTGACAAACAGGGGAATATAAAACCGATTTTTGTTTCCAAAGAGAAAAATAACTTTTAATCAAAATTTTGAAAAAAAATGACAATTTTTACATTTTTTCTACGAGTAGTGTATTACATTGATTTTCTTTAATCACAGCAGTTTTAAAAACAGGCTGAGAAATATCGCTTGTGTTTATGCCACATTTTTTGTTTTGTTTTTATTTTTGCTTTAATTCTCATATTCAAGAAAGTCTGGGGTTGGGGATGTAGCTCAGTGGTGTAGTGCTTGCCTAACCTGTGCAAAGTCCTTGGTTAGGTTCCCAGCAACACACATGTGATGTCTGTGTATGCGCACACACACACACACACACACACACACACACACACAAAGTGGTTGGAATGTAAGTCACTATCACTCTTGTTTTCCAACATGTAAAGTCAGTAACACATTTCTAACCAAATTAAGTGCCAGCTTGAATGAGTAGTGTCTTGAGAATATGCTGATATTCTGCTTGTCCCCTACCCAGAATTCTGTGGTAAAAGATCTTTAGTCTGTGGGAAACCACTAACAGAAAAACTGAAACTATAAAGGGTGGCAGAAATAATGTTATACATAGGGTAAAGGTTATTAAGTTTATTATTTGAGTATTTCCATTGAATAGAATAGTTTTAATTCTCCCTGTGAGTTCATTTTTAAAAAAATTAATAAACCAAGCCTATGGTACGGAGTCAGGATCCTTTCTGTAGGCTGTGGTGGGATAGGAAACCTGACTTAAGCTTGAGTTCCATAACTCAAATGCCAGAGGCACCCTGGCTGCAGGTATGATGATATGGGGATCAAATTGATTTCAATAGGATCTCATTTCTCTTTCCCAGGATTTAATCTCTACATTATCCTCTTTAGCTCTATTCACAGGCATTCTCTACCTCATTTCCTTTCAAAATTCTCAGCCTTTACCCCACCAGGACTGGCTGAATTCAGGAAATACTTGACTTAACCTTAGCCAAGGCTCCATCCACAGAGCAGGAGGGAGGAAGCCCCTGCCCTGCCAAAGGGAGCAGATTGGGGAAGGGGAGAATATCTAAGTGAGTGGATGCAGGAGAAAAGGGAAATCAGGGCTGTAGAAGAAAACCTCAAAGTTCTGCTATTCCTGGGAATGCAGCAATTTTCACTACTGGGCTTTTTCTTTCCTTTTTGGTTGCTTCTTAGCCAAAAAAAATCCTTAAGAATAAGTACAGAGAATCCTTGTCACAAACTCTGAAGGAGTGAGAGATAGATAGCAGCATTGAGAGATGAGCCTAAGAGACATGGACATCTAGATAGAATATTATATGCTAGGGATGTTGTCCAGATCACCTTAATATCTATCAACCTTTTAAAAAAAATTATGCACAATAACTTTAGTGAACTATTTCCCTCTTCCTAAATAACACTGAAACTAACCTGATTGTATATACATATTATTTTGTGGAGCCACCTTTAATCAATTAGCTATCTTTGAAAAATTGCACATATTTTGTTGTAGCTGCCTATATATTCAAGGAGTACATGATTTATAAATGAGAATGATTATTTTATTTCCTGAAAATTTCCCAATTGTAGGCATAAAATTATTTTTGAGACCATTATACAATTTACACAAGAACTTAAACAAAAAAACCTGACTATATCTTCTTTATAACACCAGTAGGAAGTCCTCAAGAGTTATATCGGTTTTCTTGCAAAACATAGAATGACATTCTAAACAAATAGGTGACATTTGATCTAGAAATACTGGGGTATAGATGTTTTCTGCAGGGTGAACTAGAATGGCCAACTATTTCAGTAAACTTCTACTTATTGTTACCAATTAAGATATTTCAGTTTTGTACAATTTTCAGGATAAGAGCTGCAAAACTTTCAATTACACCACATAAAGAATATTTGCATATATATGAATACACCCCAGTGAATCTGAATATTGTGTACATCCACAAGACTGGGATCCTAATTAGAATAAGATATATTCCATACTTGTATAAATATATCAAAATAGATTCTACTGTTATATATAACAAAAAGAAAAAATAAGATTTTTTTTCAAAAAGAATATTTACCATGAGTAAGAGATGTCAAATAGACATACAAGAGCCCAGTAGAAAATTGGGGGACTTTTTCTAAGATTATTTCTGTTCTTAGTGAGAATCGGGGAAAAAAGAGCAAGCAGGTAAAGGAGAGCTCTTCTCTGAAAATGAATCCTTTGAAAAAGAGGTTGCAATTGTAGTATTTTTCCCTGAGCCACGAAGAGCTCATGGGAGTGAAATAGGTGTACATGTATTCTTGATGGATAAGTTTAAAATAGAGGAAAATGGAAAAACTTAGATTTCTCCCCCATTAGTATCTGATTATAAAATTATTATTTCAGATAATTAAAAATGCTTGTTTTGACTATTCATTGTACCAAGCTATAACAAACATTAAATCATTCTCTGAGTAGATTTTTCCCACCCAGTAGAAAATGTGTTATATGCTTTCAAGAGAAACTTGTTGTTCCTTGTAGAGACCAAGATAGATTTGGCAATGTATCTAAGGTTGTAAAAATACAAGTATTACTTTAGCAGTTACTTTTCCCTTATTTTTAACAACATTATTGTAAATATAGTGAACAAACAATGTTCTAATTCATTTTTTATTTTTTCTAGGATTGTGTGTTATATATTTTTTGGGTTGTCATTAATTTTTATAATGAACTCCTACCAATGAATTACTAAATCTGAAGACTCCAAGATGGAATTTGTTGTGGTGGTTTTCCTCAAATTATTATGCCACTTGTCTATCTTATGCCTATCCCACCACCATATTTTTGAAACACAAAACTTGTTTGGTTTTACAACTTAATGTCTAGAGGAGACATTTCCATAGGGGTATATTTTACTTCTAGTCTCAACTACATCTGATTTAGATTATATTTAAATGAGACTTTGGGTTTGGTCTTTAGAATTGATGTTGAAATGAATGAAGACCTTTGGAAAAAAATGTATTTTGCACATGAGATGGACACGAATTTGGGGGGTGGCAAGGAGGGATATTATGGACTGAATATTTGTGTACCACCAAAATTCATATGTTAAAAGCCTAACCCTCAATGTGATGATATTTGGAGGTAAGACCTTTTGGGGTAATTAGGTCATGAAAATAGAATCCTCGTGAGTGGGGTCACTGTTCTTATAACAGGCATGAAAGCTGACCCTCTTTTTCTACTCCTTGCCATGAGAGGTTACAACAAGAAGAAGATCATCTGCAAACCTAACTGGGATTTGACCAGATGACAATTTGCAGGTAATTGATCTTGGAATTTCCATTCTCTAGAAATGTGAGAAAAACATATTTGTCCTTTAATCCATTTAGTCTATGGTAACTTATGATAACAGCCCAAACTTACCAAAACACTGCCCAATGGAAAAATCAAGCACAGATGCAAAACTATATTTAAGATATTTTATTCATTTTCCTCATTTTGTTTTCTTCTTGGGTGTGATTCAAGTAATGTGTTTTAGGGTATACCTTTCCAATTTAAGGAGTTGACATAGTTTGTGGCCTTAAGAAGCTAAGGGAAAAGAAATAACCATGGTGTAATGGGAAGAATACAGGCTGGTGGAGAAAGACATGGTGTCAATATCAGCTCTGCCACTTGGTAGCTCTCTGACTATGGGTAACTTTCCATAGCTCTGGTTCTCTCATACTGGAGGGCACCCTAGTTTATTCCAGCTAAGAGGTTAATAGAGAGAATTTAACATGCTCATGTACATGAGATGAGATGCCTAGCATACCACTGTTAGTGACTGCCAGTAGATCCTCAACAAATACTATTTGCTATCTTCTATTAAAATGGTTGTTTTCACAAACATTTATTCAGTAGCAAAATACGTCTTTTTACCATACTGAAAGACATTTAATCTATAGTGCATACAAAGTATATATCGTATAATGAATTACTATGGATTATACACTGTAGGCACTCATGTAAGTCAAAAGTAGGTTTTCCTATTGATGGGCTAAGTGATTCAGGGTGCTAGACTCTTTTTAGCTAGTGGACTACACCATTTTCAATGCTTGACCTCCCAGGAGATCATGTTCATCTGTACAAATCTATCAGAAAGAAAGAATGTGGAAAATGGTACATGAAAAGTTTCTATGGGCCTTATCTGGAAGGGCACATCACTTCTAGTCACATTCCACCAGCCAGAATGCCATTATATGACTATATCTAACTTTAAGGCAGCATTAGGAATGAAATCCAACTGTATGCCCAGAAAGAAAAGAAGATGTGTATGAAGAGCAGTCAACTAGTCTGCCACATCAAGCAGTTAATAATATGAAAAGTTGACATGAAAATTATATTATGAATAGACAAATACATTCATTCAGAGGCTATATTTATAATTATATTATGGATTATATTGTGCAATTCGCCTGGCAGAAAAAGAAATGTATTTTTAAAATAACAAAATTTTTATGGGAATAAGGTATATTTGAGGAAGTTTGTGAAATGTGTAGTGCAGAAAAGGAGGTGGATATAGATGGGAAAATCATCCTACATTCTGAGAAATAGTCTGGGAATATTTTTGGAATTGATAAGGGACAGCAACATTTATGAGAATGGAAAGGTTAGAGAGGAGTGAGATACGAAGATTAAATAAGTAGCAGTCAATTAGCTCTCATTCCAATTGGTCACTTGAAATCATAGTAATCATTTTGAAGCACATGAGATTGACCCACAATTGCTCAATTGTTGGTGAAATTACAAGTGTTTACTCTATATCCATGAGTAATTGCACATGCAATACACATCTATGCCAAAATTATGTGTACAGAATGGGTTTTACTAGGCAACTTTATAGCCTTTATCTTTTACTCGATTATAGCTCTCTAAACTATGCATAGGGAACACTTGTAGAACTGTGGTTAACTGCTTCTTTTAATCCCTCAATATATCCTGAAACAGTGATTTAAAGGGTGGGGGGAGAAAGCAACTGTAATTTCACCTACACAAGTCACACCACTGAATTTGTTCCTTTGGCTAAGGTGATGGTATTAGGAGGTGGAAAGAGGCTTTTTGAGTGATTAAGTTATGAGGGCAGAGCCCTCAAAAGTAGGATTTGTGTCCTCATAAAAGACACCCCCGAGAGACCCCTGACTCCTTTCACCATGGAGGTTACAGTGAGAAGACATCCATGAGGAAGTATGCACTCATCAGATTCTGAATCTGCCAGTGCTTTAATCCTGGGCTTTCACTCTCCAGAATGAGTAGAAATATATTTCTGTTTTTAAAAAGCCATTTAGACCATGACATTTTGTTACAGCAGCCAAATTAGACTAGGACCCAATATATATGTTAAGGACCCTGGCTTGTTATGATACACTAAGTTTCTACAAAATGAAATTTTAGTTGTAGAGCCAGCTCTTATTCTCTTATTTATTTTACTAGCGTAGTTCCTGAAATCAAATTTTTATGCTTTTCTAATATGAACATTTGGACCTGTATTTACTTAAGCTGTATTGATTTGCCCATGTGAATGACTTCTGCTCAGAGAAATATTTTAATGACATCAACATTTAAGAGCTTAATATGTGAAGCCTTCATGAATGGAATTAGGGCCCTTATAGAAGAGGCCCCGGAGAGTTGCCTTGTCCCTTTCATTATGTGAGAATGCAATGAGAAGACATCATCTATGAACCAGAAAGCCAACACTCAGCTGAAACCTAGTCTTGCCAGTGCCTGGATCTGGGACTTTCCAGCCTCCAGAACAGTGAGAAATAAATTTCTGTTGTTCATTAGCCATTCAGTCTGTGGTAATTTGTTATAGCATCTAAGCTGTGTAAGATACCAGGTTTTTAACCTTAAGCAAATTGCACAGCCACTCTAAGCCATAGTTTGCTCACTCATAAGGAGGGGGTCCTGATACTTTGTGAGGAATAAATGAAAAGGGATATGTGAATAGAGTCTTTAACAAAGTGTCTGATGCACAGCAAATCACACAAAAAGGATAGAAGTATTAGAATTATATATTTTATGTGAATTACATGGAAAATGAATATCAATTTTATGAAACATACATAATTTAAGTGGAATAAGAGTTTTAGGTACTACTGTTTTTATCAAGTCTATGAAGATTGAGGTTTATGTACTCCAGTGCAGTTAGATGTTATATGATCTTTTCCTTCCTTCCTCTCTTCTTTCCTCTCTTCTTTCTTTCTTTCTCTCTCCCCTCCTTCCTCTTCCCTGTTCTCCTCTCCTTTGCCTTTCCTGTTCCTCCTATAAAGTCTTATTTTAAGTAGTCTTGGAAGGGGAAAAAAAGAACATGTAAGGCAGATGATTGCAAGGTGTTCTGACTGGTGAGGAAGTGCAGTGCCCACAACTCAGCCCACTCAGTCACCCCTCCCTCCTTCTCATTCCCTAACGGCCTGCGAAAGGCACCAAAGAAATTCCAATGGGTTTCTAGAAAAATTCAAAATCATTCCCAGTTCTCTGCTTCTTGGGTTAAAGTGACTGGTGGAGAACTAGGATGACTTCCAAAGGTACTGATCTTTGCACTATTTCAAACTGCCTTATTAATCCACTATTTAAGTACCTGAGGGGAGGGAGGCATCCGAATTGTTGAGACAACCCGTCCAAAAATGACCCTTAGACAAGTCCTGTATAACTGACAAGAGAAAACTCATTCTGCACCTTAACATTATCAAGCAGTATTGGAGACTTTAGAGGCCCCATGACTGTCATTGATATTTTCGACATCAAGTCCCAGAGGGTTTTAAGGTAAGCATAGAAGTGAGATAGAATGTTAAAGAAGAAGGTCCTGGAGGGAATTTAAAGAACTGAGAGGTGGGCTCTTTTTGAGAGAACACTGCAATAGGTTTCATTGATTTGTGGGCTGAGAAAACAAAATCAGTTCAAGCTAAACTTCTTAATATGTCCAATACTAATTAAGACCTGCTTAAAATAATACATTCAAGGTAGAAACCTAAAAACCACCATCTTTTTAGATTATTTTTTATAATGAAAATAACAAAGAAATGAGGTGATACTAAAACAGTGTTATCTCAGACTAGAGAGGCAAAGACTGAGAGAAGATAAAGCTGAATCTCATGACATCAGAAAAGATATTGACAGGGCTGGGGATATAGCCCAGTTGGTAGAGTGCTTGCCTCACATTTACAAGGCCCTGGATTCAATCTCCAGTACCACACACACAAAAAAAAGATATTGAAAAAGGAAGACCAGCACAACTTCTCCCCTGGTTGTAGTTTCACTGAAATATTTTGAGAAGATGCCCAAGATTTTTTTTCTTTTGTGTGTGTGTGTAGTAATTTCTTCTCATTTTTCATTTTAATATATATGTCTCTGTTTCATACTTATGGAACAAAATTATAAGTCAAATTTTCCAATTAACCCTTATGATGTCAGGTACTTGAACAATAAAAATGATTTTTGGGGGACTGTTCGGATATTCAAGTCTCAAGTCCCAATTGCCATTCTCTGCACTGAATTTAATCATTTGAAGGGGTACTATATTCTAAGAAAAATGTTTTCCGTAGTTGCTGACTTCCAAAGCTAATCTTTTTTTTTCTTTTTTACTTTTTAGTTATTACTCAGTCCTGATTATGTCAAGAGAAAGACTGAGGTTTGTGTTAATATTTCCTTAACATGTAACACTTGTTCACATCCTTCTAACAGAGAATGAGAGTTCAGTAAATAACTGAATTTACAAGGAAGATGCGTGGGTTTGACAAAGTTTGAGGTGAAAAAAAGGAAACACTGAATTCATATCAGAGACACCATAGATATTTGCAATAACAGATCTGAAATTCACAAATCCAAGGTGTTCATTATGTTAGTTTACTCAAAGAGCAGCATATAAGTGGAACTCTGTATCATGAAAACCTGAAACATAGACTTTAAGAAAGGTTAATCTAAATTCACAGATGACAGGAAAATATCAAGAAGTCTTGAGTATATCCCTAATCTTTTGAGTTTCACATGACATGCCCCTTTATGCTTTTAGAATAGACAGAATATTGGATGGACCATGGCTCAAACCCACTGAACTAATTCTTGTGCCTTTAACTAAAATCCTCTATTTCTTTGAAAAGACCTCTTTTAAATTGCAGATGAAGCTGGTCTGGGGAAAGGTGTCCCTAAAGAGAAAGTAGCGTAAGTGCCCATGTTAGTGCTATCTTACTGTGTGCACAGGATAAATCTAATGCAGATTGAACTAATCTAAAGTTCAACATCTGTTTCATTCAAAGTGGAACATTTGAAATTCAATGCAAAGAAGGACTTTCAAGCCTGGCTTTTATTCTGAACAACTAATTGCTGTAGTCAGTTTCCAATTTTTGAGTCCATAAAACCCTTTAGCTAGTCCCAATGAAAGTCCCATAAAGTAGCATTGTAATTTGATAAATGTATTACAGGTTTCATTCTGTCTTAAAAAGAGCCATTGTATATAACTTAAAAAATTTTTGAATTTAGTAATATTGAATATCAATGATATTGAATGTCATGGTTAAGAGCCTGCATTTTTGGAACTGGACAGACTTGGAACAAAATTTCACATGTGATATTGAATGATTCTGGATGAGTTTTTTTTTCCTATAGAATGAGGATGAAAATAATACCTACCACACGGGTAGCATTAATGAACTAGTGTTTGTTAGGGGCATTGAACAAAATAATTTAAGTAAGCTCGTAGTGCAGTGCCTGGCAAAAGGTGAGGGGTCAAAACACATTAACTATAATTAATCATCATCAGAATAGTAGCTTTATTCAGCATTGATCTTTTGATTTAATAACCTGGTTTATAGAACATAAACACCCAGGTTAAATGCCTATTTACAAAGTATCACTTGAAATTTTCAAACATGCAGATGTTTGGCACAATGAAAATTAAAAAAAACAGTTTTTCTTTTTATCTGGGGTTTTTGATATTTCAACATCTATAACACTGGCAGCACAACATCTATTCTAGTCTTCATGTATTCATATTTTCTAAGATACTCACTTGAACTCCGCTCTAGGCTGGGTTCTATCCCCACTCCCTCAGGTAGTAGAATGCTTAGAACTAGAGAGTGAGAGCTGATAAGCTCACCTACTACATCCTTACCAACCCTACCACCTTCTATGAAAAGAGAAGAAGGAATCTCAAGTCTCAGGGGTGGGGATTGTTAGTGGTTTGCATACGTTCTACTGAGTCAGAATTTAAACTCTAACACTATGCTCATTTCATTGCATATATGGGTCTTCAAAACTGCAAAGGCTCAATGTTGTTCCTATATGTTACATTTCTTGGGTCTGATTAAAAGCTACATTTCAGATGATCCCTAAAGTTCCAAACAAGTCTTGATTTATATGCAAATATTATTTTTTCAAGATTTTGAAATAAATTTTACATGCTTTACAGATTTTTTGGTCTCTAGACTGATTTTATTTTTAATACATAAATATTCTATATTCTGTCTGAGGTGTGCTAAGAGACTGAAGCTATTATAGTCCACTTGTACACAGGAAAGTAGATTTGACAAATAATCTTCTGCCAAGGTTATTGCTAAACATAACTTAGTTAAGAGGTTTTGTTAATCACATTCTTTCAAATGCCAGACAAAAGTTTTTTTGTGTTTACGTAGCGTTGTGTGTAAATGTAAAATACCCATTTATAATGCACACATTTTACATCTATCATGGAGAAAAATCATCATACATGGTAAGTACTCATTTATTACTCAAAATAATTTATTTGTGAACTCTTGCATGTCTGTGTTGATGGTGTCCAGAACCTAGAATAGTGCCTGGCACACAGGCATTCAGAGAGAGATTTCTTGACATAGTGAGTGCTGTCTCTCCTACAGAGAATGTGCTATTACCTATCACTGTGCTTTATACAGCATTTTACCATGGCACAAAATTCAGATGCACACCAATTTTGGGTCTTGAAAATACTGTCGGAAATTAAAAATAAAAAAGTGTAACTCAGTTATTCCACATACTCTAATAGTACTTTTAAATTTTAAAGTTGTAATTATCTTATTTTAATGTTATAAGTAAGCTTCTTTTTGAGAATATATATTAATATTGCCATGCATATAGCTAACCATCATACAGTGGCAGAGTGAAAACTCTGCTGGCTCCACAAAACTTTTCAAAATGGTTAAAGAAGAATTTCTGAGCAAATAGGAATATTAGGTATCCTGAGCCAAAGCGGCTCAACTGTGTAAATTTTGTGAGGGGCACTGAAATCATTGTGGCCCATTTAAGAAAAGAAGATGACCATGAAGAGTAATGTGATAAATAATGAAAGAACAGGAGCATATTTCAGTTTTTTTAAATTGAATAATAATAATAATTATCATTATTTTTTTTTTTTGCAAAACACTGCTCCTAAGGTTGTGTCCAGAAGACAGTTTATAAATATATACATACATGAAAATTTTCTTTACAGGTAAAGTATTGTTATGATATCACCAAAGAGCACACCATTTGTTCTAAAAAAGTTCAACCAATATTTAGTTGGAAAAAGTGCTTTTTCAGATGATATATTAAACCTTAGGAAAAATCAGTAGCTAAAACCTAAAATGGCATGGAAAAAAGTCCTGTTCTGTAATTCTGTATATGATGCTGGGATTAGGCACGCAAGTGATGGCTTGATCTGTCAGGGGTAACCTGAAAACTGCTGACTTCCTGGATGTGAGCCAAAGGTTGCCCTTGGGGTTCAGATAAGCCAGTTAATCTCCTGACGGAAACAACTAGTCTAGACGTTGAATTGCTCTGGCACAGTACTTGTCAGGGATGCTGTGGAGTGACTACATTCTAATTTTGCCTACTGTGGAGTCCTGGAATTGTAAGGGTGTTTGGGGCAGGAGTATGACACAGTTGCTATGACTTGACAATTCAGCTGCTGAGAGAATGTTATATATAAGGTGAGGTATTGGGTTTGCTTGATGTATTTTTTTAAAGAACAATTCTCAGTTACCAATGGAGAGAAAATAGCTGCATAATAGGTCTAGCTTGTTTTATTCATGTGTAAGGATGTAATAAGGAATCTGTAAGCCGGTATTAGACTGTGCTTCTGATCCTCTGAGAGGTTCTTCTGACTGTGAGGATCCTTAACAGTTGTTGAGAGAGTCACTTGGGACTACTGTATGCTGATGACTGAATTGGAAGACACGTCCAAAATGAAAAGAGGACTTTCTAAAGAGCCAGCACAGAATATAGGCAGCGATTGGACATTGAGCAAAAATCTGACATAAAATTCTACCATTACCTGATTTTTTGATAATAATAATAATAAAAAACTGAAACAGATTACATAGCAGAATGGGTGTTTCTCAGGCTTGGAAGGCTTCAGAGCTAACATCTTCAGCCTGGAGAGAGCTGAAGACTCCAATGCGTGGTTGGATGTCACACACTGACATGTTTTGCACCATATCCTATTCAATATTGAGGACTTCCTTCTTTCAGGATGCTCAGAACTAGAAAGATGGACAAAACAGGTACTTCTTTTAATGATGTTACATTCCATCAAACAGGGCTAGATCAAATAAGGAAAGAATATTACCAAGAGGAAGTTGAACAGCCACCATTACATGGTACTTGGAGTTTGTATCTGTTAGCGGAAATGGGTAAGATTCTCTACCTTTCTAGAAGTCTGACTTCCCTAATTGTCTTATATTATTCTACATATTCTTCTTCTTATACTCACTTAAACCTGTGACTACTAGTTTTAGTCTGTAGACACCAAAGTTTTCTTTCTAGCCCTACGCTTATTCATGTTTTTGTAGCCAAATGTATCCTGTATTCTTATGAAAATGATGTAGGGGAACTTTGAAGAAAACAGTTCTTTTCTCCTCTAAACATGTCCTTCAGATGTGACCCACTTAGGTTTGTTGCATCATATTCCTCCAAAGACCAATCTGAATCTTGGAGTCTTCTGAGATCCCTTCATCTCCTTCAGTTTCACATCTAATTTGCTTCTATTCCTCTTGATTCCTCTATTATGGGCTGGGTTCTCTAGGATGAAGATTCCACCTAAAATCAACATCTTATGGAAGGGTGATGAAGGAAGCAGGATTAATAGAGCAGAGAGTCAAGCTGTGATGTAGGCCCAGTACCTTCAGCCAACTTACAAGGACCTTGGAACTAACACGGCTTCTGAGTAGTCCCACATGATACAGACATGTTGAGGCCTTCGGAAGGGGTTGTGGGCTGTTCATTTCCATGTATTATGTTATACTTTACTTTGGGATCACCTTTTTTTTTTTTTTTTTTAGATTTTCAAAACGTTTTATTTGAAATTTTCCAGAAAATTTCTAGCTATGCCCCATCCCCTATTCTATGTAGCCCTCTTCAATCTAAAACAAACATCATGCCACTTTGCTACTTTAGAATCCTCTACTAATTCACCATGATCTGAAGTCCTGGTTTCATAAAAGGACTATGAAGAAGCTTCATGAGTTCAGATTTCTCAATCTTATTAGGATCATTGCTGAAAACTGCTCCTGAACCAATCACAGGTGCCAGAGATATGGAGCTCTCTGCAGTTTTCAAAATGTACTGCATTCTTCTTCATGTCTCTACTTTTCTATCCAACTTTCCTGGAAAATCTTTTTCTCACCTTTATCTGCCTGCTGAATTCATTCTGATCATTCCTCAGAGTCAACTCAAGTTCATTTTCTGTTAAAGCACTCTCCCCCATTTCTAGATAAATTCAAGCACTTTCATTTCTGTGGACTCTCACCCATGAGCTATAATTATTTGTTTTCTCTTTGTCTCATTCTCTAGGATGTGAAAACTTAAAGGGTCAATAACATATGCTTTTGTATGTATGTAATAAATATATAAAATCACCTTGTGTTCCTAATGCTTAGTACAATTAAGGCAGGAAAATCCTGACTTCTACCCCATTCTGGACAATTTAGTAATACCCTATATACAAAATAAATATATAAAAATATAAGATATGGGGAGACAGGGAAAGAACAAAGAATTTCTATATTGACTATGCACTGTATCTTAATTAAATCTTTGATTTCTTCATTAAGGCCTTTATGAGACCCTTAGATAATTATTTGTCAATTTAGAAACATTAAGATTTTGTGAAATTTATTCTTAATGTACTTAAGCTTTTGCATGACTTTTACACACCTGTGGGATAAAAAACCCCACATGCTTGTAATTATCAAACACAGCTATTTGATCAGTGATAAAATGGTCCTGCCTGGTAAGGCGTAGAACTGAGAACCCAAACAAACCCTTAGGGTAGCCTCCTAAGATATTAAGAGGCATTTGAGACAGTCCTTGTGAGAATAACTCACAAGCAGGCAGGAAGTGCGTCAGGAGGTGAGTAGAGCAAGACATGGCAGGAGGGAGAGGACAAGGGCTGGTTTTTGACTAACATTGAAAGAAGTGATTAAGCAGATACATGAAAACTTTGAGGTGGTCCATCCAGAATTAGTGGGCACTGACTCACAGAAACTTGTATTCAAAGGCAGTTGACAACTGTCAGAAGCCTGGCACGAGAGGCGAATCAAACTTCTAGCTTTGTGGATGTTAGGATAGAAGCAGAGGATCAAGGAGAAAACTGGCACAGCAGGATGGAGATCCAGGGTATCAGAAGAGGACTGTGTGGCAGAGACTGTCTCACTGTGGACAAAACAAGAACTTACAGAAGTAGTAGCAAGATCATGGTAGGGCTGCCAGGAGATCCTGCTGATGCTGGGGATATTGAATGCAGTCTCTGTCTCTACAGGCTCAGAGCTGGAAACCACTGGGGAGGAGGAAGTTGTGTCTTTGAGAATGACTCTCAATGTTAGAGAGATTATGGATGATAAATTAAACTTCGTTTTAGTCAGCTATAGTGTCTAAGTTCTAATAAACACTATGAATTGCCAAGAAATAACCTAAGGTCTATTTAGGGAATATATTTGTGACTACACTAAAAAAAAGAATTCCTTAACTAGCCCTTCCCTACTGTACTTTAACCTGTGTGCTCTCTATAATTCAGTGAAGAAACGGTGAAGGAGAGCATGTATTTAAAAATATACATTTAATCTGTTCTTCAAAGTCAAAGCCTAAGGGGGTAAAGACACTGTAAGAAAGTAGGAGGGCCCAGTATCACTTTTTTTCGCCAATTTTTAAAACTGATGCATTTTAGTTGTACATAATAGTGGGATTTGTTGCTACATATTCATACATGTACACAATATAACAATGTAGTTTGGCTCATATCATTCCCCTGCAGGATGACTCCCAAAGGAGAAAGAAAAGCATCTTTTGTCCAAAACTAAAGCAAAAATGAGGTCATAAGACAACGTTGTTTCATGTTCATAAGCAGGTCATAACTAAATGACTACACGTCTTAGAATACTTAGATCAGGATCAACAGAAATCAGGGAGGGGAAGGCAAGTCTCCCTCAGTGTGCTCCACATCTGCTGGGGACAGTTAACCATGTAGGGGCATCGGGGAACAGAGAGTGAATCCCTACGTCATCTCTGCATTTGCAGAGTAGGATGCTTATTTTGATTTCTAGGACAGAAATTATTTTTATCAATACCCATACCTTGGATGGTTCTGTGATGTGTCATCTTGGTGAAGCTTGACTCTCTCTAGAGTTCAACACACTTTCTCAACTGTGCTTCTTGCTAGGGTGGGCCTCAAAGAAGATTATAAAAGTTGGAGGTCAGGAATGTGGCAACAGCACTTAGTAGGCACACAGACCTTCTTCTATGTCTTCAAGTGTTAGTCCAGGTATTGTTCTGAAAGAGGTTTCAAGATGAACTTGTAGTCCCAAGCCATTGATTTTTGAGTCAAGTAAAATGGAGAGTAACCAGGAAAGTTCTAACTTAATCAGGAGGAAGTCACTTAAAGAGGGACGAGGCCAATCTAGAGAAGGCAAGACTCCAAGAAGCACAGGGTAGAGAGAAACAGTTCTACATTCACATCTTTGGAATAAAGCAGCAGTCAGACCTACAGTTGTTCTTTCTTCCTGCTGATCATCCATCAGTTTCCCTGAGTCCAGAGCCTAGAATGTATTCATCTCCATGTTGAAGCTGCTCCAGATTCTGCAGAATATCCTTGTTGAATTGACAAATGCCTTGGTCTATCCTTATGGGGTTCTAGTCCATTCTTGTTGGATTCCCACTGGCCTGTGCACTCTAGGCTGTCTCTAGGAGAGACAGCCTTACAAAGGCTGCAGAGCCAAGAATTCCATGTAATAAATCCACACAAGTGCACACACACACATAGTTATATGTGTATGTATGAATAACAATGTATACATATTTATGCATATTTATGTATCTGTATCAGTATTTATAAACATATACAGAAATGCATCTAGAGTATTCATATTGGTTCTTCACTGGTGGAAACTTAACTTTATTTTTACTATTTTTGTATATTACTTTATGGTTTGTGAAGCCCATCTACATGTTTTATTATATTATGTCATAGATAAAAAACTGTGGCCCAGAAACATTAAAAGACTTAACTGATGGCACACAGTGTGTAGGGAACCCCATGGGTCATCTTTGGCATTTGTAGAGTAGGCTTAATCAAGTGTTGAATTAAAGCTCATGCACCCCAGTCTGACCACGTTGCCTATAATGGCAATGTGTTTGTAGTGCTGTGTAGAAAAATATTTATGATAGTACAATAAAAACTTATTGGGGGATAAAGGAAAAAAAACATACTGCAAATTGGGTTGGAAGAGTAAGTTCTCTTTTTATATTCCTAAAAATTATGTAGAATTCCACTTTTGAGAGAGTAAATTGTGTAATTAATTCTAATATTTACAAAAAAATTAAATCTAAATTAAGTAAATTCTTTGCTCTTTTATATTATTGTACTTGCTGCAGTAAGAGTAGAGAGGATAGGGAAGGCTGAGTGAGGAGAGATCTTAAACAAGTAACAGAAATGAAAAATCAAAGAGTAAAATAATACATCTATGCAACAGGCATTCTGTATTTGCTCATGTGTTGCTTAGATATAACCATTTCTAATTTAAATGAGTCCATAGCAGTTATGCTCTGTAGAAATATTTAGTATCTTTACCAATGAAAGTCAGTATCAAAAGGTTGTATATTTATAAATCTTTAGATATAGAATATACATATAATTTTCCCACTGTGAACAACAATAGGTATAAAACCCTGGACTAAGGGGACACTTTAGGAAATAACAGTAATTTTTAAATTGAAGGGGAAAGGTTGAAAAAGATGTGCTTGGCATGAAGAAGTAATATCTAACTCTTCACTGTTGTGCTCTTTCAATCTTCACACAAACTGAGAAAGCCACAGCCCATATAAGAGTAGAAATATATTTATTTAATCTTTTTTTTCTGGGTAAAACCCACCTCTTTCAGTGGGGGACTGCAATTCCACTCCAATCAGTCCTAGTGAGGAACACTAATTACAGAATAATTGCCCAGGCCACAGTGGGTGGCAGGGCAGTGAGGACCCACAAGGAGGGAACATCTGACTTAAGCAGGGCCAAGGAATCCCCTCTCCCAGGCCCCCCCCCCCCCCATATCTCATACATGTGTCTGAGGCAGAGGGCTGTTCCTTTCCATGTGGTGAAGGGTTGACAGTAGTCCACAGCCATGTCTTCCAGAGGAGAGAATAAAAACAAATTCTAGAGAGCTGCAGGGGACAAGGCCCAAGATGGAAACCTGATATTCCCACTGGGTGCCTCCAGCTAACTTTTGGATAACTATGCATTGCATTTCAAAGAGCAACTGAAGAGCCCTGGGGAGTTGGGATGGGAAAATGCTCTATTTCTAGTTACTTGCATGCCAAACCTGAAGTTGGCCCTGCCTGCTTCAGGGCCCATCCAGAATCTGAGGCATTTGATTAGAGCTTGCATTCTGTGGCCTGCAACATTTACATGGAATGAGTTTAATGTTCACACAAAATAGTTGGAACCATAAGAGTTGGAAGGAAAAACTAAAATGTACTTAATTGCAAAGTTTCACATATCTTTTCAGCAAAAGAAAGGAAAAATCAGGGAAAAGTTGTGAGAAAGTATTTTGAGAATTTTTTTGAATGGTCCCGGTTATTTTGTAGTCAAGGGACTTGGGCCTCATGTGAATCTGTAAGTTCTCAGAGGGCATTGGTAGCACTAAGAAAAGGGTGGTTAATTTGCAGCGGATATCAGCTTTTGTGCGAAGGCAGATGTACTGTGGCATACGACGCAGATCACTGTAGTAATTGAACCATGGCTTTTGCATGCTTTCGATCTCAGGCTTGTCTCTATCTGAAGCCTATGGAAAGTCTTTTTCCATTTACATAACAGGGCAAAAGATTATTACAACTAAAATTAGATCCATGAATTGCTATGCATAGTGCTCTGTAGCATAATCAAATTATGATAAAATAGCCTTTATTTCTTTATAGCTGTATAACATAGTTAGGGCCTTTAGCAGTTTGTTTAAAGTAAAAGGGTGGCAGTATTGTCTTATTGTACTAAAGCTTCGCTGAGTTTGAGCCAAATTGACATCCTCACTTGACTATCATATAGGGAGGCTTATTCGAAGAATGGGGAGGAGCCTGATAGTCTAATTTGTTTTTCCTTCTTGCCACCCCTTCCCCAGTCTTTTTTTTTTTAATTGGGTCATTTTGCTCATGAGTTTTTCCTGCTCATCCTTATCACTCACTGTGATGACACGATTCTGAGAAATCTGTTCCTGTCAATTTGATGTGACCAGATAAAGTAAAAAACGGTCTGCGTTTCCAACCCTGGAGAATCCTTAGCTGTTTTCCTCCAGATTCAACACAGAGCAAACCACACAAACCTTGTCCTCAGACATAAATGTAGAAGTAGGGAGGGAAAAACACACTGAGAAAGTTGAGGAAAGAGATGTGGCAGTAGAGGAGGAGAGAAAAGTGGAAATTAAACCTAACAGGGGACGATGAACAGAAAGAAAAGAACAGGTAAAATACTACAAGCAATTGATAGTAAAGAAGTAATAGAAAAGAAAAACAGAGAAAGGGCAAAATGTAAAGCCAAGGGTAGCTTATACCATGGTGTGAGATCAGATTGCCATGCTGTGTTGGGGTTCTGAAAGTTCCTCCACGACTCTGACTCCATCGAGCCGAACCCCAGCCCCCGCTCGACATTACCATTGAGGCTGAAGGTAGCTATAGCTGCAGAGGCAGCATTTTCTCCTAATTTAATTTTCAGTCCCTGAACTTAGTTACCGACTCTTCAGAGCCTGAGGGAGGATGAGCCTTTGTTAAAGCCTTGGCCATTAACTTTCACTTTTCTTTTCAACCTCATTAGATTTCCTGAGGTTTAGTTCTAGACCTAAAGCACCATGCTGTGGCTAAACTATGTAAAATAACATTTTTGGTGAAAAGAGGCACCTGCAAAAATGTCACACAAATTTTGACTTTGGTTGTATCCAGCAACGTCACCAAATGTAGTCCTTGTGCAAGTGACACAGTAATAGGGTATGAAGTTTGGCACAGGCTTCATGGAGGTCACAGTCTGTGATTTTCCTCATGACATCCTGCAGTGCAATGAAAACCCAGAAACAGTTCCTGTCTGATGGGATGGATCACTGCATTAGAGGGATAGCACACCCATGCAGACCAGATCCTGTTTGAAGCAGAATTTGAAGCAAGATTTGGGCTGCCTATGTGGCTTGGTCCTCACTAGACATCAAAATTCTGATTTCATTTTCTGTGTGTGGGAAGATTCTTTAACTCAGAACATTGAAAAAAATGGCACTTTTTGATTTCTTGAGAATGTCTAACAGCTAGAATGAAAACTATGGGTGTTTGTGAACAAGGATTTACAATGTTCTGTTTGATTAATATAATATATCCTGTGATCAGTCAGGTTCCATGTGGTTCAGGGAAGCATCTCTATGCTGTCCCAGTCTGGGAGTCCTGGGTTGGTGACTTTGTCCCCAGATCTCAGGCACAATCAGGGAGGCTTTACTGCCTCAGGACTCACTTTGCCACTTGCAGACTCTCTGTGCCTCTGGTCTCTGTGACAGCTGTTTTCTCGCCACTGGTGCTGCATTCTGACCTTTATGGGACATAGAAGGACATTTCGAAGCCATCTAAGTGGGACAAGTCCCTCCTGTGAGGAGTGTGAACCTAATTGGATACACCATCTCCTTGGTGCCTTGGCACATCTATGCAACACCCTGGAATTTCTCCAAGTGTCTAGTAACAGGGATGTACTGTGGAGTCAGTTGTCCAATATCATGTAGATCTGCCTGTCTTGAAATACCAGCTGAATAAAGATCATTCTAAAGGATATATAATGATAGATGAATTACTAAAGGAAAGCTTGGCTAAAAAGATGGCTACAATGTTTTATATCATGTTGTTCTTAGATAAAGATTTAAAATCAGATTTAATTAATAGAAAAATGTAACCAGATTTCATTTGGACTTATTCCAGAGGAGTGTTTTACAAACTTCTTTAAAAATATACAATATAAAATGCATTTTTACATTATGACCTAGTTTTTACAGTATACACAGTTTTTGCTAAGAAACAATGTTTTGTGTTCTGGTTGTTTCTATTCTATTTATATCACTTAAAAGTGTTGGTTATAACCCATCCCATGTACTTCATACTCACCAATAGGTAGAGACATACATCTTATAAACTACTTTTCTAGATTTTGGAAAAAAATAACCCAAAGGAATGAAAAAATTCAGACTTCATGAAAATTAAGCAGCAGACATGAGCCTAAGTTCAAAAAACAGAATGGATGTTTTGTTCTTACTATTTTAAGTAGTGGATTTAATTGATGATTTTTTTTTTAATCTTAATGATAACTAACTACTTGATGTTTAAAACCAGTTTTCAGGTGAATGAGCACAGCATTACAGCCCTCTATGATTGTTATCTTATTTAACCTTTAAATTAACACTGTGAGGTAAATAGTTTATTGGATGAAGAAACTGTGACTGTGAGTTAGGCGATTTGCTTCAGATCATGGCAGGGTTAGTAAGTGGTTCAGTCAGGTTATCTTAAGTTCTGTGACTCCTCCATTGCTTGCCCTTAGTGAGGAATAACCAATCAGCTTTTCCCAATGAGCCCCTTCTCCTTCCCTGTCCCAAACTACTCAGGTTCCATTCTACTCTTGGCTACTGCTTAGACCAGAGGAAAAGTGGGTTGTTAGTACTCTAAATAGACCTCATCTCTACATCTTCTGACTTGACATTTTTATACTCTAATGGTTGGCTGATATAATAAATGACTCAGAAAATGTTATAAGAAAATTGAAAAGTATACCAATTAGTAAAAATAACTAAACTAAAACTAAATTCATTATCCTTTCTAAAGACAAAATGTAATTTGGAGGTATTACTGCTTCTAATAAAGAAGACATCATTAGGTAATACAGACATCATATTGGAAATACAATGGCTAACAAAGGTCACCCCCTCCCCACTCCCTGTCTCCCTCTGTGACCCAGTTGTTGGACTGGAGCTGTAGTTTATTGCAAATGGCCTCAAGTCAGTGAATTTGGATCTGAGGTAGTGAATATGGAGTAGATGGCTAAATAAATATACACAAAAATTATATTCATTTGTAGGACATAAATGGGCACAAGCTGAAACATGAGACATATATCCAGAAAATATTTAATTTACCAAAGAACAAATTTATAGGCAAAGCAATCTAGAAAAGACCAATTCACAAGCTGAATCAGCATAAAATATGTTTAAGTATGTTAAATAGACACCTCTTTATGAATCCAAAAATTAAGTTTAAAAAATTTACATTAATAGCAGACATTGAAATGTAGGGCATTAACAAAAAAGAAAAAGGAGGAGGACAAGGAAAAAGGCAAAGAAGAAGAGGAAAGAAAAAATGTTAAGGAGCCAGGTGCAGTGGCACATGCCTGTGATCACAGCTACTTGGTAGGCTAAGGCAGAAGAATCACAAATTCAGAGGTACAGAGAGTCTGCAAGGTTAGCCTCAGCCAAGCAGTGAGATCCTTTCTCAAAATAAAAATTAGAAAGTACTGTGAATGTAATTCAGTGGTAGAACACTTGCCTGGCATGTGTGAAGCCCTGGGTTCAATCCCTACTACAGGAAAGAAAGGAAGGAGAAAAGGAACCAAGGGTACAGGAAGGAAGGCAGGAAGATGATAAGGAATATAATTTATTTTCCTTAACTTTTAATTATGAACTTCCAGAAATTTGAAAATATAGTAACTGACTTATCAATTTTAAACATTTATGTAAATTGTGTGAGGAAAGATGGCATATTTCTCCTTCATCGAATTGGGCAGAAGCCTTCATATTCCACATGCCTGGCGAGGTGGGCTGGTGTGGGTGGTGAATGCCGCTGCTGCTGATGTGTTTTTCCAACCCTCCTCTTCTCCTGGCACATGGGTGAATAAAGCTTCTGTATCTCCTTGAAGTTAGGTGTTGTTCCATGACTGCTTTGGCTAACGTGTAGAAAAGAAGTACACAAATCCCAAGTGGCATTAAAAGCTTCCATGGCATTCTTCATGTTTTCTTTTCCCTCCTGTGTCAAAGTAAGGTGTGTGCTTCATAATGCTAAGTACAGGTGGTGACTCATGGAAAACAGGCTCTAGGCCTTCAGACTGAGGGTGAGCAAGCAATAAACGTTTGGTGTGTGCTATTCGCTGAGATTTGGGGGTTGTTTGCTATCACAGCATAATCAAGCCCATGTCATTATAAGAGATAAATAGGGGAAAAAGCTGTTTAAAGGAAGAAATCTTTAAAACATTATAATAAGTAGTTATCTATAGCATAACCAGCACTTTTGTTGTTATTAGCCAGATCTTCAGTGATGAATTCACTGACTGGACCGGACTTCCACATTACGTTTTGTGCATTACCACAAAGGTCACACTCTGTATGATTTCTCCACCAGAGGCATAGATGAAGCGACGGGTGCTGGTTCTTCTGGCTCTTTAACATGTCTCTTGAAAGTATTTTACCATTGTCTCTCTTACTAGGCCTACATCAACAGCACTTTTTTCAAGAGACTTACTCTCCTTAAATTTTTCAAAACACTCTTCTCATTTTCATATGAATACTTCTCATTCTTTTCACACTCACATTTTATTAGCTTATGTGGTATTTAATTAAATTAGATAATTCGAATAACAAGTACAGATGGAAAAAACAATTTAGGAATGAATGTAACTGATTTTAATTCTGATGAAATAATTCATCAGGCGAGAGCAGATCAGGGAATTCTAGGGAATAGCCTATCCGTCATGGATTTGGAACCTTTAACAGGGCCCTAGAGAATTAGTTTACTGAACACAAATCCAGTGTACCCTCTCAGATTCCCTAGATGACATTGCCCTCTTTCTCTTGGGTGGCATCAAATTCATACCATGTTACCATTCCACTTTGGATTTGAATGAAATGCCTATCACAGCCCTGGGATCTGACTTCCTGAGTGGTTCCCAAGAGTCCAAGTGAGGCCAAAGAAAGAGCTGGGAAGACAACTCAGGTGAATCATGACCAATAGGAAATGAGAGATGGGAGGGATCTGGCAGGCAGATCTCTCTTCCTTTCTTCCCTCCATGGACAAGGTAAGCTTCTCTTTCAGCCTTTCAGGAGAAGGCCTTTGTGTGGAATAAACGTCTGCCTAGGGAACCGTCCTTATCTCTCTTGAACCCTGTGTGACATGGTGACCATCACCATAATGACATGTATTACTTGATGTCTTTTGTGGTCTCACTTCTCTCTTCCTCCTCATCGTCATTACTTTGGGTTTACAAGTCCCTCCAGCCAGCACTCTAATCGCTGCCCCAGGCTCTGCCTTCTAGAAGAAATGTACAAAGATAGTCAGTTAATTGGATGCGTGTCAGAGCTTTATTTAAAGAGATTCCATGGCATAGAGTTAGTGCTAGGTGAAGAGAGATGAGGAACCCAGAGGACTGGGGGGAATATCTAGAGCTATTTATAGTCTATTGGGCTTAGCTAGGCAATACAACACACATTGAGATGTCTGGAATTAGTAAGTACCAAAGGACAAAAATGAAAAAAATATAGATCACTGGAGGAAACAACGCTCACAATCTGATAGAAAAGTAGAGGTATAAACAAGAAAAAATTATAAGACTATTAATAAAAGTAACAACTAACATTTACTGCTCTGTACTGTGTCCCAGGTATTATGTTAAGTAATTTACAAAGGATTTTAAGTATTATAACAACCCCCTGAACTAGGCTCCAGTCAGATGAAGAAACTGAGACTTAGGAAACTTGAGATGTTTTCATATAGTTACCCAGCTAAGAAATGGTGGAGCTTAGATTAAAATCTAAGTAGTTTGGCACTTAACCACAGAACAAAAGAGAAGGGGAAAATATTTAAATGGAACCTGATTGGCCAGCTTTTTTTGCTCCTGTAACTAAAAGGATCTGACCAGCACAATTATAGAGGAGGAAAAGTTCATTTGAGGGTTCACAGTTTCAGAGACTGCCTCTATTCTTCAGGACTCAAGTCGAGGCAGAACATCATGGTGGAAGACTGTGGCAGAGGGAAGTAGCTCACATGGTGAATAGGAAGCAAAGAGAGAGTTCTCTACTTGCCAGATACAATATATATCCCAAAGCTATGCTCCAATTCCCACCTCCTCCAACCATACCCTACCACTGCAGTTACCACTCTGTTAATCCCTATCAGGGGCGCTAATTCACTGATTGGGTTAAGACTCTTATAACCCAATCATTTTTCCTCTGAACCTTCTTATGTTTTCTCACACATGAGCTTTGGGGTGGGGGGCATCTCACACCCAAACTATAACAGCGCCTGAGGAACATGGTAGAAATAAAGTCCAGAAAAATGGGAACAATATCTCAGATTCTAAATAGGAGAACCATTTCATAAAACAGGACAGCCTGGGTATGACTACTGGTGCAAAGTCAATTGTGTAAGCTCTACACAATTGTACAGTTTCTCTGTACAATTGTGTAGAACTTAAGCAGCCACCAGGTAAAGTAAGTGAAAGGTAGCAGGTGAAATCCTGTTCTTTTTGAAAGGAGCCACTTCTACTTTTTCCATTAATTGCTGCAAATAGCTAGAACTCTTAATTTGTATTATTTCATTTATTCCGTCATTCAACAAATATTTAATAAACATTTGCTTAGGGCCAGACAAAATTGTAAGCACCATGGATATACAAAAATTAAGGTACAGTCCAAATTTTAAAAAATTCTTGGGCTGGTAAAGAACCCAACCAAATACTCAAAAAATTATGGAAAAATAGCTGTGAACACAGAGTGTGCAAAGAAGAGAGAAGTGTAATTAACACCGCCCTGATAATAGAGGAATAGAGAGACTTCCCAGAACCCAGAGAACTGGCCAGCTGCTCCAGAAGACAAATGAAAGAAAAAACATTCTAAGCAGAAGGCAGAGCAGGGAAAGAAATGGAATCATGAATAAGTATGGCACCTTCCCAAAACAGCTGGTAGCATGGTGGATTTGGAGGACAGGCATAGTGGCCATGCAATTCACCAACAAAACCAAAATGAGGTCTTTGAAAATGAAAAGGAATGCTTTTCAGAGTTACTGGGATGACAGAAATAAATAGGAATTGTCCCAGGTGATCCAGGGTATTCTGTCACCCCAAGGTAGGAGGAAAAGGTTTTGGATCACTTAGAGTGGGCTATGAATATTGGCTTGGATGGTAGGAAGCAGATATCCATTTTCAGTCAGTTAAGAAGTTGATTATGCCTCAATTTCTTCCTTTTAATTGAATTAATTGATTGAAGTCAGGGATGTCTTCCTTGGAGATTTGTGTGATGACTTAATGACATTGAGAACACATAACAATACCACTAGTACAATGCTGACCTATAAGAGGTATGTTTCCTTATGTCTACTCCCACCATAAAATAAAATGGGGTATGAGACTGGGGGATTAGGTAAGTGCGAGATTACTGTGAATCTTGTATGTGATGTGCTAAGAATTTCAACCTGAAAAAAAAAAAAAAACCAATCAAAGACATTTCCCAACTATGTTTGCATTTGAGAAACAGGAGTCTGACAGCAGTGTTTAAGACGTCTATCCAAGCAGTGAAATAAATCCAGAAGCTCCTGGTGACCTCTGGCATCATGAAGCTTTGAGATTTGAGTGTGATACTAGTTTTAAAATAATATGGATCCCTGTTTCTGAGACCCCTCCTCTGTTGATGTTGGAAAATTGGGGTGGAGAAAGTCATCACTGTCTGGGGGAGTGAGGTTGAGCATCTCCATGTGTGTCTCTCCCTTCATGTATCTTCTCCATGTTCTCATAAGGGCAGCAGTCATATTGGATTATGGCTCACCCGAATGATTCCATCTTAACTAATTATATCTGCAAAAACCCTAGTACCAAATAAGGTCACAATCTGTGGTATTGGTGGTTAGGACTTAAACATGTTTTGGAGGTGGTCAGGGGGACATTAATCAATTCATAATATAACCCATCATTCATTCTTACATAACTGACACTGTATAGTTTTGATTTTCCTAGAAGTCAACTCTTAAGCAAAAAGCCATGTTTAAGTAGTTTATTTAGTAGGTGATTCCAGAAAACTCCCTAGGAAAAGCATGATGGGGCTTAGGAGGCGTACTGTGAAGGGTGTGGGTGACATGCTTCATTCCACCAGGGAACTCTGGGACTGCTGATGGCCCTGTGCTGCAGAGGGAGCAGGTGTTTGCACAGTCTTGAATGAAGGCTACTCCAGGAGGGCCACTAATTCTTAGGCATTTCCAATCAGTTGCATGAGTAGGAGGGACAGGCCTCACTGGTCAAAGAAAGCCCTCAGGTAAAGAGTGGCTGGCAGTTGTAAGTCAGTTCAGTGTGCACTAAAATGATGAAGGCTGAAGGTCACTGAGCACCAAAGACATCTACTGTGAGTGGGAGGGTGGGCCTTAGGAAAGCAGGAGAGAAGGAGGAAATAAATAAATGCAAACCCCATGTGCAATTCAGAAGAATAATTATTTGGGAAGTCTGTACCATATAAAATGGAAAATCTGATTTAAAAATTTAGGATAGGAAAGGTAGCAGAATACAACAGTCACTAGTATGGCAATATGTAAAAACGTGGATGTGTAACCGATGTGATTCTGCAATCTGTATACGGGGTAAAAATGGGAGTTCATAACCCACTTGAATCAAATGTATGAAATATGATATGTCAAGAGCTTTGTAATGTTTTGAAAAACCAATAAAAAATTTTCTCAATAAACTGAGTAGATTTTGCTTAGTACAGTTCAAACCTTTTTTGTGGCCACTGACATGTTAAAAAAAAAACTTGTATTACTTTAATTATTGTAAATTTACTGGCAAGACTATTTGTTGTTTTTCTGGAACTTCATTTTCCAGGCTTTTGAGAATTAAAAAAAAAAAAAAAAAAAAAAAGCCAGACAGTTCCCTGATACCACAGGGCAACCCTAAACAGAGAGACTCTAAGCTTTCTGTGATCATTTAGTGAGGTATAGTAAGATCTGGAAAGAGCATTTCCTGCCTTGACCTATTCTCTGCCTCTTTAGCTATCCACTTCATCTACCTTCTCTAAAGATTCGCATAAATTACAGGTTATAAGGTGCTCTTTCCAAGGAGGCCTGGAGAGTTTCTTAGTATGAAGATTTCTTTTGGAGGTTAGATACCAACATTTTCATGTAGGTGGAGGTTAACACCATTTTTGTTTGCTTGCTTGTTTTGTGTATCTGGGACTGAACCCAGGGGTATTTAACCACTGAGTCATATCCCCAGTCCTTTTTATTTTTTATTTTGAGTCAGAGTCTCTCTAAATTGCTTAGACTGGCCTCAAACTTGTGATCCTCCTGCCTCATCCTCTGGAGTTGCTGGGATTACAGGCATGCACCACTTTGGCTGAGGTCAACACCAATTTTATTTTATATAAAAAAAGAAAAGATAGTTTCAAAGAGCTTCTTGCTTAAGGTCATGCTGCAAGTTTTTGACAGAATCAGGATTATAATACAGGATTTTTTTCTTTCCTACATGTATATTATTTATTTTCCCATAAGTACAGATATTTTCCAATTATTTAGGAGCTATGTATGCAAAGTGATCTAGTCATTGAGATTGCTACATCAACTAATAATAAAAAACAACTAATAATAAAAAAAGAGATTGCTACATTAACTTGTATTTTACTGGAGATAGAGGTATTCCAACATAATTTGATCTTCTCATTTATTAACTGTGTACCAAAAAAAGAAAAACCTGGCTTAGCTCAAAAAGAAATGTTTTCCCCTGTATATGTGGTGCTTTTAATTCAGAGACTTTGTAGGAAGTATATATGACCAATGATATTCCTTTTTATATCTAACATAGTAATGTAAGACATGCTGTTTTATTAAAGTACTGTAACTTTGGATAATAAGCTAATTGAAGTTATATGTTAAAAAGTTTAGCCAGGGGTTGGGATTGTGGCTCAGTGGCAAAGTGCTTACCTAGCATGCATGAGGCACTGGGTTTAATCCTTGGCACCACATAAAAATAGACAAAGGTATTGTGTAAGTCTACATCTAAAAAAAAGATATTAAAAAAAGTTTAGTCAGCAAGAATCATATGAATATCTAACTGGTCATCAAATAGTCAAGGGAGAAAGGAGAGTCCAATTATTACTTTTCCAACATAGGACTTACTGGGAAATCAAAGCTTCATAGGTCCATAATCTATAATGGTCTCATGGAAAAAAAATTGTGCAAATTTTACTTGTGAGAAATGTAACCCCAAACAAAAATTTTAAGTGAAGTTATAGAGTGGATGAGAATTTTATATTTTATTTTGGCCATGATTAAAATTAGAAAGAGGATTATATATTAATTATTTCTTTGGATTCTGGATGATTTGGTTTCAAATCCTGTCTTCCACTTATTGTAATATGATTGGACAATTTATTTAATTGTTCTCTGTTTTGTCCTCTGTAAAGTATTTCAGACTTTGATGCCCATCTGTTAATATAATGCCTGCTACATATTAAGTGCAATTAAAGACTCTTATTCTAAAGAAAATGACTTTAAACTATTATCTTTAAGATAACTGACAAAGCCTGACATAGAGACACTCACTAAAAATATTTTTGTTCCCAGTCATGGTATATGCTATTTGCATTACATCATGGAACATGTTGGAACAAGTATGAAAACAATCAGAAAATTTGGAATTGGGTAAATTGAGATCTACAAATCCCTACGAGATGTTTGCCAGTACGATGACTATGTTTTCACAAGTTCCATGACATGTTTTTCAAACTCTCATAGCTTCAGTTCATTTTTTTTCTCTAAAATAAATAAGAGGAACAACTACCCTTCAGCATTGAGAATCAAATAAATTAATAAATTAATAAATACATAACATTATTCAGTTTTAGTTTTCATCTCTAAAATGGCAATTTTATTTATTACATATCTTAAAATGTTGATATGAAGGCCAATTTAGATAATACTTTTGAGAATATTTTCTTTTAAAAGCTGCTAGTTATTATACAAATGTTAATTTTTGTTATCATTAAAGTTCTAAAAACATTAAATTTATCTCTGATCAGTAATTTTTACATTTATCCTATAAAGAAACACTATGAAGTATTTGCTTCACTCCCAAACTTAATCAAGCCATTAAGTTGGTGAATATTATAAATCATGGTACAACATTTTTAAAATCTTATTTGTGAATATTTAAATTTCTAGCAAACCAAACATACCTGCTAATGATTATTAATTTTACAATTTCTTTAATTTTAAAAGTAGTTCTTACAAACTTCCTTTAATCAGTAAGCTCTACTCATGTTAACTATGTGAATTGATTAGTAAATTTCCATTTTACATTACTTTTTAGGGTCTCACTGCTTTTCAAATAATAGTGTAAAATTATTTCCTGTAATTAAAATGATCAAATTAGAAACATTGATTAATTCCTGCACATGAAGCCCCCTGCAAGGTAATCTCTGAATTGCAAGATTCAAGCTTAGGTAGGAAGTAAAGCTGAAGACAGAAGACTGACATTGTCAACAAAAGATAGAAAGAATTGGTATTCCAGTTAGATTTGGAGGCTAAGGAGATGGGAAAGGAGACAAGAGTGGCCAGTGTAAAGGAAAGCAGGAAATGGTGAGATGTTTTCAAAGAATAATAGAGATTGTGAGTTAAATTCAGTCATTGGTGATGAGAAGCAATAGGAAATAAGTTGCTTGTGGGAATCACTGTTTTCAGGCTAAGGAGGGAGTGGGCTGACATTGAGTGTTTTTAGCAAGAGTTACCAACTTGAAAGTAAAGTTCTGGAAAATTAACTTGTCAGTGGATCTCAGAGCTGAAGGTAGTGGAAAACAGACAGAAAAACTTATTAGGAGCATATCAGTTGTCTAGGTATGATTTGTTAAGGACCTAGAATTGAGTATAATAACAGTAATAGATAAAAGGTTGTGAAGTGAAATATTATGAAAAAATTTAAACATTGTACTTGCCAACTGATCCAACTGGAACACATGGAAGTCAGAAAGGAAAAGTGTTTGGATTTTTTTTCTGTTTGGCAGATATGTATAACATGGCCAGCTCAGGTATAGGAATGTGTTAATCTGATAGGGCATCCAATTAAATTTATCATGTAGCAAACTAAAGCTAGAGTCTTGAGGCCAAAATAGTTGTACAAAGAAGAAAGTATGAGCTTGTATGGTCTGACTAGGGTCTCAGATATAGAGCTCAGATAATTAGGTTCACTACTCCATAAATCTTCCATTCCTACTGTATTTACATTGTACCAAAAATCAAGATGCACTTACAGTTCAAATTATCAGGTAAACTTCAGTTATGAGGGATGTTTTAGCTTTTACACTGTCAACCAACACGCTTATATCCTGTTAAGTTGAACACTAGGAAAAGTTGTAGATATTCACATTTATTGTAATGGAATGTTCCTTGCAAAGCTTTAGCTATGGCTACTTAAATGTCAACATTGTTAACAATGCTGTCTCTAAATTAGATACCTACAGAAAAGCTCCGAGTTGAAAGACCTTGCATGTTATAATGCTTCTTAGGTTTGAAAGCACTATTAATAAGAAGTCACTTCCAAAGTATATGTGATTCTAGCCTCAGAAAGACATTTCTGCTATTCTAATCAGTGGAGTTTAAATTTACTTTTAAAAAAACAACAACTTTATGATTAGTTAGGAAAATCATCCCCAAAGTAAACACATCAAGAAAGAATTGTAGGATCTTAGGTAGGATCTTTTGTATCTTTCACCAGTCTTAAAACTGATTTTAATAGAACACAGCTTCAGACAATTATCTACATAACATGTAGCTATCTCAAGCTTATCAGTTTAGTAAGGGATCACATTTCTTATTTCCCTAAAATGCTGCTCTGGCTTTGTACCTATCTCCCGACCCTGTTGTGTCTCTCATGGAACCTACTTTAGAAAGTTAAGTGTGAAGATATTGGGGCTGACTGTTTGGTGATGGAAGATGATTGAGAGCATGGGCTCCATTCTCCTTTCTGCAGCATTCACGTCACTCACATATTTAGCTTTCATGATCACTCCCTTACTCCTCCTCATTTCCTCTTTGTGCCTCCCCTAGTGTACATTCTTGTAACTAAGAAAAGTGTCCCCTATGAGTTGGAGTGTTCCTCTTTCAAATATTCATAATGTAACTTAACAGTTCTTTTGAATCTTACTATAGAATTTCCTAATTTTATTGTTATCTTTCAAGACCTTTTTTTTTTTTTTTTTTTTTTTTTGCCACCACGAGAAAGGTCCAAGGGAAATTTATTTGTGCTCTCTCAAAGTCGTATGATCCTTTGATTCTTTAAACTTATGAGCTTTCAAAGTTACAATCTTCCCTCACAATAGCAGGAAGTTCACACTTACAGTTGCTAGCATTATCCTAACGCTAGGATTATAATAAACATTTGCATATCTAAAACATAATACAGTGCATATTTTGATTGTTCAGGCATTAGTTGGAATAGGATTTCTCACCAGCACTCACACAAACATGCATACCAAGTAGCAACTAATCCAAGTTTTAGGAACTCAGTAGGAATTTATTTCCTAAATAAAAAATAATCAATCATTGCTGATTTTCTTCCTTTTTACATATACACTGATTTTCTTCCTTTTTGAAAAGATTTTAAAATACATAATTGGAACAAAATCTCTAGTTCAAGCTTATATATAACAAAGATATAAGCTTAGAATTATACTAAGCATAAGATATAATACAAAAGCATTTAAATTATATGTAGAGATATAGCTACATATATAAAGTAGGTACATATAGATTTTATATGCATATGTGTACATATCTACAACTATCTACTTATTTATGTTTCTATCTACTATCCACATATTTTTCTATGTATGTGTATATATACGTATGTGTGTGTATATATATATACATATATATATACACAAATGTCTGTCTTGCTCTATCTATATATGTGTGTGTGTGTGTGTGTGTGTGTGTATATATATATATATATATATTTGCATATATATATATATATATTTGCATATATATATATATATATATATAGCTATAATTGTATGTATATATAGACACATATTATGTTGACTTTATCAGCATTCAGTTTATTCTTTTGGTCTTCCCAATGTTCAGGAGGCAACATATTTTAAAGATTGATTAAATATTTTTTTCTTAATATGAAAACTGAAAATTCACCTGAAGTTAAAAATTGGAAAGTGTTACATCTAGAGTCTTCGTTGATGCCTCTTTTTAAATTATGGTAAAATGTAAATTGCAAAATAACGACTGAATATTTCATTCGGTCATGTTTCACATTGCCCTGAGAATGCGTGCATACTGAGTTGGTATAAGAATGCTGCTAAATAAGTGCTAACGATTAACCACTTTCACTTTCTAATGTAGTTGCAACCTCTCCTACCTGGAGGTAGCCTGGTAAGGCGGAATTCCAGCAGCAGCCCCTGGTAGACAGGGCAGCACTCTTTTTCTTTGGATATACTTAGAAGCTTATCAGAAAATGAACACAATTGAGCAATACCTAAAGAATTATTTTTAACAATAATATTTTAAGATGTTTTCAATTTAAAACTATTTTATAAAGGATCTATCTGCATTTCATATTCTCATCATATGTTCTCACTCCCAGTTTGCTCTAGTTCACTGTTCATTAGCCAAACTTCAACAATGAAAAAACAAGAATCCATCTGTAAATCATTTATATTGGGGTAACCAGCCCCCAATAGCAGGTGCTTAACTTATTCACCAACTGAATCCATAAGATGCTTTTTGCAAAATACATTGCTTTATCACTTGAGATTTCACCATGTGAGACCACCATAATGACTTATGCCTTCTACTTTTAGTTAACTTGAAAACCTTTGCAGGAATTTTTATTAGCTCCACAAAGTTTACAACTCTTCAGCACAATTCTTCAGAATGTCTCCCTATCCACCTCTAATAATTACCATTATTTTCAAGTTATTGTAAATCAAGCAGAGCGTCATTGATTCAGGAAAGCTTTCCTTGCTGGTGTCATTTTAGCCATATTGTTCTTTTTTGGCAGTAAGACTAATCCTATGGCTTTTTGGTTTCAAACTTAAAAGACAAAAGCAGCATAGCCAAGACACAAAGAAATATAGTTCATTTCACTCAAAGGGCCATGTTGCTTTTACAGTAATGCAGTCACAGAGGCTCTGCCTCATGTTCCTGGGCTTTCTTTTTATTTGAGAGTAATTTCTGTTTTCACACATTAACACTCCATGCCAAAATCCAGCTGGTGACTTCCCCCTCCCACAGAATTGTGGGCAAAGTTGTAATTATTGCTTAGTTAGGTGCCTGCTCCATTAGACATACATGAGTCACTTTTATTCTTTTCTTTTTTTGTCGCTAGGCTCCTATTCCTTTAGTTTCCTTTTTTTCCCTTTGTAAATGGGGAAGTCTCTCCAGACTATTCCCACAGTATCCTCAGTCCAATAGGTTACAAAGGTACTAACACATTAAATAGAAGTGGTACCCTTGGGAAAATCCATTCCTTCTGAGTTGTCCCTGTTCCAGTGAATGAAGACGTCTTTGAGGTCACAAATATGTTTAGCAACATCTTCATACAAATGATTACAGGTTGTTTCATTAAGACTCCAAGGAGAAAGCCCTCCTATCCTGGATAGGCATGAGGTGATGAATACACTCTTGGAACAAGGAAGCCTTATTTAAAAGACCCATTGTGCTCTTCTGAGTACCCTAATGAGCTATCCAGGATGGTGCATCAATGTGGGGGCAATCAGAGAAGTTCCGCACCCTCTTTTCATTAGTCCTGCTCTCCTTTGTAACTGTGCTTGTTGTTGACTCAGTACTCATCATCCCTCTCTGACTGAATAAAAGAAAAGGCATGACTTTCATTTTTATGGCCCAAATCACCAAAACCATCAGGTTTTGCATATGGTTAACACCCTATATTTCTGTTCTCCTGTTCTCCTGCTTTTGTGCCTATGAGAGGTAGAGAATTATTATTTCAAAGATGGATGACAAAAACAAAACAAAAACAAAACCACGAATCTGAAAGCTTCAGAGATACAGTTTGTTGAATTTGCTGGGTGATGGCTCAATCTGAATACAGTCATTCAAGTTTAAATTACAAAGAAAATGAATAGTGAAGATCTATGTCCAGGTAACTTGGGCCCCAATTCATATTCCAAGAGTAAGTAACTGGTGCTCACTTTATTCAGATTATGGATCAATTCTTCAACTTATATAAAATATGTACATTCAGTCTTCTGATAGTGTTTTCTTATCCTAATAAATTCACACTGCAGTTCATTTATCTGAGATATGATTTATAATTACACATTCACAATTTCATAATATTTAGTAATGTAGAGACTGTGGAAAAGTTCAGAATTAAACCCGTTTCTAGATGAAGGTGAAATAAAGTTCTTGCTTAAAATATGCAGGTATTTAAGGCCAGATGTAACATTTTTCTCCCATGATTTTGTTGATCATTACTTGAGTCTTCATTTCCTTTTGTGTATACATAGGCACCATATTTTGAAACAGTGCTACATCTGCAGAAATCCAAGAAATATATTTCTTAGACCACATGGTACAGGTAATATTTTTGTAGAAGATCATTTTTACCATAATATCATGAAACACCTCATGATTGATTTGATTACAAGAAGAAAAAAAAAGTAAGTGTGTCACTCTCTCATTCAGCTGGTGGTTGCAGACAGATGTAGGCAATTCAAGGCAGAGAGCATCCTCAGTTCTTGAGCATAATTTTACTGATGGAACTGAGAAGCTCAGGGACTTTGTATGGCACTTAACCATCCCTTCATGTTTTGCACATCCTTTCTGTGTAATATTCTTTCCTTTAAATAGCAGGCTGAAAACTTTTGGAAGAATGTAGAAATGCATTAGAAAAGTTGGTGTTTGGTAATTTAAAATTTCAAAATGCATAATTCTCATAGTTCTTGAAAAAGAAAACTACAATTCTTACTCAAAATTAGTCAATCAGTACAAACTGCAGGGTGTTTTATAACATATACTTAAAGTTTGCATCATTTGAGGCAAAAAAAGACAAAGGCCTTATTTCCAAGTTTTGCTTGTACTAGCCCATTTGCAGCCCCTTGGCAATTGGGCACTTCATTCAATTTATTTTTAATTGAAACCTCAGTTATAATTAAACTGTCTGGAGTGAGGGTAGAATGCCACTACCTTAACTCAGATCAATTTGCCTGGAGTTCATGGGCATGGCATAGTGTGAAAGAGTATTATGTGCAGCAGACACATTCTATACAGCTCCTACATGTTCACTGTATACCTGTGTGTCCAAGGTATAAATTTTGAGGCAGTGATCTAAACCTCAACACTTAAAAAAGCAACTCCCAAAGCAATTGAAAATGGTGCTTGAGGGTGAAGTGACAGAAGCTGACAGAAGCAATACCAAAATAGGCAGTGAAAGTAAACTCCCCATGTGTATTCCCAGGTTTGTGCCCAAGGTGCTAATTACACTAAGGACAAGAATTAAAAGAGAGAAAACAAAGATCCAGAGCTCTAAGTGAGGCCTAATTGTATTTACTTAGATAAAGAGAGACTAGATGGTGGGAGGGTGGGGAGAAACAATGAGTAAAAAGTTCTCCCTTTAGTCTTGTAATTAGTTGAGAAACATTTAAATTAATAACACAATCTGAGTTATACAGTATATGTGGCATATATCATATTTTAAATTAATTCTTGAAATAGTTACTAGTGTCCTACTTTATTTCAATTTTGATAAATTAGCTTACAGTCACTTTTTGATGGGTGTCCCATAAAGTAAAAATTAGTATTTCAACTGCCATTAAACTATTCTTCCTGTAGAAAAAAAAATTACATGTAAAAAGGCAGGATTGAAAATAGATATTTGAAGCTGATTGTAAGTTTAACAATGTTTTTGAGGGAACAGGTTTTATTAGGTTATTTGTATAGCCTTATAGTAGAAAAATCTCTTGATTGTCTATATTTGATTTAATTGGTCACTTGCATTCATTATTCTTCATTGATATGATATAATCAGCATCCCTCATTTTGGAGTTCAAATAAAAAACAGAGATTATAAAACTGCTTTTAAAAGTCTGGCTTTCATGCTATAATTATATAAAAAAATACAATCTGCTGATTACACTATTAGGGAGCTGCAGCCTCATGAACCTGATATAATAGTTACCTTTGGAATCCTTCGTGTCTCAAGGCAGACTTCTGCATGGTCAAGGGTGTGCCTCTAAACATTCTCTAAATTGATTTTGTCTGCATTTGTGTATATGTGTGTGTATACACTTAATTTTGAGCAATTGGTGGGGAGCCTTTTGTATGACCCACTTTTAAAAACCATGCTCTTTCAGTCTAGCGGTGAATTGAGCTACCTTGCTTCATGTTTATTTTGAATACTTTCCCAACAAAACAAGCAATTAAACCAAGCATATGTGACAATTGCAGAGGATCAAATATAAACTCAAAAATGCTCATATTATAAAGCTCAGACAAAAGAGTTGCTAAATTCACAATAAAGTGAATTTAAGTAGTTGAAAGAATGAATCTGCAGCTTTATTTATAAGTTGTTTTAATTGTTGTCCCTAGAAAGAAAGTATGAGAACTTGAGTGCACAAGCACATTTTGTCAAGTTGATAAAAAATAAATCATAAATGTTTCTTTTGGCTTATAACTCTGTCATCAACACATGCTTGTTCATGGTATTTTCTTTCTGAAATATTTCTAAAGGACTGGTTAATTATTTCTCCTAGTCTGATTCCACTCCCCACCCCCAGCCTTGCCTTTGCATTAATTTGTCTATCCCAACAATAAATGTATGTTTTAATTACATATATTTAACCAACTCAGCCTTTTTAAAAGTATGTATTTATGTCTTAGAAAGCCAAAGTGATTCCACTTTGTTCTGACACAACAACTTACATTTCATTCAAGTGTCTTTCTTTAGGTGATACTCTTAGCAAAGGATTTTATTTACTAAATGACATTTCTGCTAACCTGGAAAGGAAGATATCCATTCTTCAAATACTGTCATTACCAAGCTTTAAAAAGACTTGATTGTACCATGTTAGGGAAACAGTGTCAGATTTTCCATCAAACTTTCTCCCTCTCTAATAACTGAGCATAAAAATGAACTTTGAGTGATGAAATGACTAGAAAGCAAATTAATGCAATCAAGTCATTAGTAACAACTCTGTCCATATCTGTTAAATATTTTCAAACTATTCTAAAAAAACACACCCAGAAGGCAAACTAACGGTGAATAGAAACAAAATGGTCAGCAGCGTGTGTCGCATGTTATTTGAATGGAAAGTAATTTATCGCGTCTGAAATAAAAGCTGTTTATTCTTGTGTTTCACTGTCTGTAACAATCTTTACCATTTATCTGTGAAAAAGTGAGAAACTGTACCGTTATTAGCATATGAATACTTGACACATCAAATTGGCTGTACAATAACAGAAGGACATTTGCTATTGGTGTATGCACACAGACAAAGCAGCCATTTTGAAAAAAAAATTGAAATGGTGTGGGTGGTTTAACCCCTTACTTATCTTTTAGGTTTCCCATTTCTGATTTTGACTAGAACAGTTTGGCAGTTAGAACCAGAATATTTTTATAAAGAATAAAAGTAATCAGGGTCCATTATGCCTATGATAATTATATTGATACATTCAGTCTACTAAAAAAATAGAAGCAGAATGGAAATAAAGGAGCGTGTGTGAGTGTGTGTATGTGTGTACATGCATACGCAGAGTGGGGGAAGGGAGTGGTGTCTGGCAGTGTGTAGAGGGTGCTGAAATGAAACAATGCCTACGTACAGTTTTATTTCATGGCAACAACATAGTGGTCCTTGGGTCAGATGTGTGAAACTATTTCTCAAAGAAGCTGCATACATAATTGAGGCCCTCCAAAGGGTTCCCAGTTGAAGTTGCCAGGCTACATTCATTTCAAAAGCAGAGCCATTTGTTATCAAATTTAAATTAACTCTCTGCACACTGAACTTGAATTTTAGAGGTCTGCTTACTTAAGACACTTAAAATAGTTGAGAAAGTGGAAAATGTATCTGGAGAATGGAAATAAGACAGTCCTCACAAGGATCTGCAGTGGTTCTCATGTAGGCCTGCAGTGTAACCAGCCTTTTACAGACTAAATTTAGAAAATTCTATTTGCAATAACTAGAAACAAGTCTGCATTTTGTTATGCAATCTCTTTGTAGATACAGATTTATTGCAAAATCTTTTCAATTAGAATCTGTAATTCAACTAGGTTTTTACCTTTATGAGGGTATTAACCCATCTTCTTCCTTATTTCTCCATATTAATTAGTCTTTGCTGGAAGATTCAGAGTAACATTTCATACGGTTGCACAAAATTTATACTTTTAAATCTAATATGTTGATTTCTGTTCTTGGCTGTTTTGAAGTGGAGTTATTTCCCCCTAGTTTGTTTGGATTTATTCATTTTTCTTAAAAGCTTATGCAATTCACTAGATAAGTTTTTATTTTTTGACAATTTTGCCAATTGCTGATATAGCCATTTATTCAAACAATCAAACTCAGTGGAGATTCGAAACATGTAAAATGACTGGCATTGGAACTTTCCTCCAACTGCATTAGAGGAGAACTTCCCAAGTGAGAATGTTGTGAATGGTTGCACACAAGATGCACATAGAAATAATTATACTTTATTCTGTACACCTGTTTTTTAAAAAGTTTAAAATTTAAAGTATCTACATTATCAATTTATTTTTTACTCTATAAGTTGGTAAAATTAATTGTGGAACAGAATTTTATTGCTGCTAAATTTAATATACAGAACTAATACCCCATTCTGAATAATCCATGTATTTTTTTTTTCATCTGAAATGCAATTTTAAAGGTTTTAATCACCATTCCTTTATCATTATAAGACACTGATTTGCTATAATCAAGCAAACCTATTTTCCTTGTAATGAAATAATAACTTTTTAGTCTGAAATGTACAGCAGAATTTGCTTTGAAGGCAATAGAAATAAACAAAAAATAAAATTAAACAAAGCAAAAATATACAACAAATCTGAAATACCATTAAAAGGTATGATGTAAAATGTAATCATTCAAATGCCTGCTGGAAGACCCTCATATAACATAAAGATTATTTCATTGTCCTTTTTAGAAATAATTAGTACTTGTAAAGTACTACAATTGCCTTAGAAAACAGGAACTGATCATCCTAATGATGATTTCTATTAATAATATAACAATTGATATGCAATATGAAAGGAAGTTTACAATTTTAAATTCCTCCAATATTGTTGAACACATACAAAAATTGCCCATTAATCTTTTTTTTAATAATAGTATGTATTCTTTTAAAACCATAAACTGTTTGCTTTAGGTTCTCTGTAGCCAACAATACTGCAAGGTTAGTGTGTCCTACCAAGTGCTCTTTGAGAATCTTATTTGCTTACTGGTAGAAGTGATGTTCCATCCTTGTGTATCCATGACAACACTGCAAAATGCCAGAGCAATACTAGATCTTTTTTTTTTTTGAAACTGCAATGTGAGATTAAAAGTAAGAATCTAAAACTTATTAAATAGCAGAATCTTTTCAAAAAGTAAAGCAAACTCTCTGGGAATACATGAGAGTTGTTGGTAGTGCTATATTTCTGCTATTTCAAAGCTTTATCCAGATCTATCCATTGACTCTAAATAGTTCTGAATGGTATATAAATTAGAAAAATATCTGTGTCAAGAATGAATCTGTAACCATATCAGTTTCATACCAGATAATCATATCAAACTTTTGTCCTTTTGAATGTTTTACATTATATTTTTTATTTAAAGTAACTTTAAATAAAATTATTACATGTCCCAGGGGATTATTAATGTATTTTTCTATTAGCATTTATATCATACTTATGACCAACAGTTTGTTCATTTGTATTTTATATTTTTATTAAAATATTTTAATTAATGTGCAGAACAAAAACATTTGAAAAATAAAATATATAATGTCCTTGTTTGCTTGCTAAAAGAGTTTTTAATTCTGTACAATTATTTTAAAATTTGTATTTATTTCAATAAATCTAAGTAATCATGTCCTTTTTTTTCATTGATGGATAATATTACTCATTGGATCTAGATGATCTTACATTTAAGATTCTATTTTGAAATTTTTCTAAATCTGAAAGTAAAATTTGAAATCAAATGATTTTTAATATTTGTTTTATTAGAGAAATCTCCTGTTATTCATCATAGAAAAAAACTTAGAGAAGACTAGATATCAAATTTTCTCAGTCTTATGGCTCACCTATTTTGTACCCATTATCTTGACATTCAGTACCTTTGAAAATTATCGAGCAGTAGAAAAACTACTGTGAAATGACTGGAAAATGTCTCATCAATATTTACTGCAAAATCAAGAGATTAAGTTTAAAAAATAAAATGAGAAGTACTCTCTCCCTCCCTCACTATCCCCAGCCCTGATCTCTCCTCCTATGTTTTACTTCTTTCTCAATATCTGTTTGCTGCTTGTTTCTCGTTTCTGAATCTCTTAAGCTAAACCAATCAACTCACATGCAGCATGCTCTGGAGAAACTGGCACACATATGGTAGTGAACTGGTTTGGTAAACATATGTCTTTGCAGGCATTGGATGTCTTGCCAGGAATGAGATATTCCATTTTGGGGAATGAGGGTGGGAAATGCTTAACCACCTACAGATGTTTTGCAGCAAAAGCTAAAGAACTGCAGTCAAAGAGCTGCAAAATGTGTAATTTGGAATTTTTCCAGGTTTCTTTTTTTTTTTTTTAATAAGAAAAAAGTTAACAGCTTTCCTATTCATCTCTTTTGAGAAAATTTACAGTCGTTTCCCAGTTCTGCCCCATTCTGAAGTAAGGACAAAAGCCTGAAACCGAAGCTGTCCATCTGCTCCATAACAGTAATGTTATAATGGGTGCTGTCTATTTTTATGCTATTGCTCATGTGTGCCCAGGGGACTGGAACTATTTAATTCACTGATTTCACAGCTCTGTTGTGTGTCACAAAAGGTTAAAAAAAATCCAACACACTTTTTAGCACCCTGTTTACAAGGACTCCCTGTAAATCTAACTGAAGTAACAGATTCCCACCCTGCCCCCCATACCAGCCCCCCTAGTTTTACTTCTAATTTGGTGCATTCAGATAACAGGTAATAGATGAAACTCACACCACTGATTTGTCCTCTATAAATAGTGCATATTTCAAATATGCTGTGAATGTTACTTTTGAAAGCCCACAAATTCCAGAAGTAGATTTGAAAAGAAAGATGTTTGCCTTTAAGATTTTAGGATTAGACAACTCTGTTTTCCCAGAAGTCCAAGAATTAATGCTCTAGATTAGAAGAGAGTTAATGAAAACCTGCAGAGGAAGACTGACGACTTCTGTTCCTTTCTGCTGGGCAGGGGGCTGAGCAGTCCCACACGCAGCTGGTGCATGCTGGTGTTTTGCCAAGGCCGAAATGAAGCCTGTGCACTCCAGGGCATTTTCCTGGAAAGACAGAGGTGGCCAGGAAATACCCACTTGGGTCTACTCTGTGGTCTTCTCAGAGCAGTGGTGTGGGGTGTTGAAACTGGCACTCACTCATGTTTGCCTTCAAAGAGAGAATGTGAACATGAAGTCAAAGGGATTTCTCTATTTCCCAACAAAGAGGGCCTCAATTGGATTGTTGCAGCATATCATTTCCTTCCTGTAGCCCATTTGTGATCACACATTTCTGTGATATTTTGGATAGTCAAAATATTAACCATACACAGTGTGCTAGTGTACTATGCTTTTATAATTGTCACTTTCGTTTTGATACCATTGACCAAACTCACTTCCAACTGTAGTGGCTGTGAAGACACCTATATCGTCTTTGAAAGCTAGCTTGTGAGAGAACAGGTTTAAAGGGCAGTAGTGCTCTCCTCACAGGCCATTTTAAAAAATATTATTAACAAGCCACATCTCTTGATTTCTTTTTCCAACAATAAAAGCAAATATTTATCATGTGTTTATCAGTTTCATGAAACCATCAGATGGTACAGGAATCTAAAAAACATAAATTACAAATGTACTCTGACCTTAGGAAAATTTCATAAAATAACATGCTTTTCAGTTAGCACTTTTCAAACTCATTTTTTTTCATTTGTTCATTCATTCACTCATTCATTCAGACATTTCTTGAGAATATACTGTGTGCTTAGCACTGATTCTGAGATATTAATAGGAGAATCTCAAAAGAAGTTTGGGAATTAAGTTTGGGAAATGCTATGTATTATATTTCACTTCTTTGAACTATAATAAGCATGTTCTATTTACCAAGGAGGAGCTACCAATATATTACAACATCTGAGATAGTCCTTGTTTCATTCATATTTTCCATAGTTATTGGAATTTTTGTTTTCTCCAAGCTCCCTTTACAAAATGAAACCAACTAAGGACATCTGAAATCCTAGAGTACTAAAAGATGAAGTTCAGCAATTATTGGTGTAATATCGAGAAAAGAAAGGAGTTAGGAAGATTCTTGTTGAATAAATTTCCAATGATAATACTAGAAGACTTTAAACCAGAGTAACACTAATAGTAAGCAAGTACATTACACTTCTTGAACATGGAATCCTTAAAGAATCAAAGTTTTGAATGTACCAAGTTTAAAGCCTATAATGCTAGAACTGATGAGCACAAAATTGATTTTTAAATGTACAAAAACTGATCAAATGATTCAATCAGGTAGATATAAAGGTAGAATTTATTTCTTGAATAAATTGATACATGTTTTCCACTAAGACATAGACTCTTTCAAAAAATATTTTGAACTCTTCTTAAAAATGTGTTTAATGTCCAGATTTATAGAGGTGTCTGAAGTTTTTAGAAATTGAAATCTGGCTAGTCAATAAGAAAATCCTGAAACTGATTAAGCCAATGCCTAGATATAGACTAGGAAAATAGGATATTCCCAATATTTTATTTTAAATCTTGAAGTTTTGTTTTTACTCTATAAGAGTTAATGTTACAGTGAAATATGTTGTCTTCGAGCATAACTACTTTTTATGAACCACATAAATTGGTGCTCAGAACAAGTGACAGTTTGGCTGTCAATTCAACCTCTGATGTTAGACTGAAAGGAAATTTAAATATGTACTCAACAGAAAATGACAATAACCATGGTATTCTATAGATCTGTGTCATTATTCAAGGAAGAAGGACCCAAATGGGGAAGTTTATGAATCTCCTCCCCCAAAAAAGGCCTCCATGATGGAACTATTACTATTATCTTTCTGATATTGTACTGAAAACAAAACATAGTCACCAATTCTCCAAAGGTAATTTTTCTTCACCTCAAATAAATCTTCCTTATAGGCCACATAAATAGAATTAAACTCGTTTATAATGTTTCCATTTGTTTTCCTACAGAATAAACTCATTATAGTCAGCCCATTAGAAAATGATATTAAAGGATTTAATTGTCTGTGCATATTAAATATGCTTAAAATTTATGAAAATAAACATTTTGAAATTGAGTAAATATTCTGGAATAATAGAAGTGTGAATGTGGACTTAATACAAATATTTAAGGTGATACAGATACATAGCGTAGAGAGTGGAAGCATACGGAAATTCCAGAGTCTAGAATCTAAATCAGACAAGGATAAAAATCCATTTTGTGAAACACATGTGGAATTGCTAATAGATTATAAATGGCAATTTAGTTTATTTAGACAATATCTTTGGATGAAATATTGCATTTATGATAATGAGAGGCGATTTACAACAATTGACATGGTTGGTGTTCTCTGAGCCTGGGCATTCATCCCAAGGGAAAATGTGTATTTGACCTTGTGTCCTTACACTTTCAGAATAGCTTGTTCCACATTGCCTGACTGACAGTTGCCGATTACCAGAAGTTTGTATGAAATGAAGAATCAAGTTAACAATTTAACCCTAATTAGGAGTATAAATGAAACTGAGTATCAAGAAAAGTTAACCAAGTCCCCCAATCCTAGAGCTGCTAAGAAACTTATTTTTTCCTTAGTTCTGATTTCTCAAACGCTTCTGGAAGGGGTCTTTAGCTTTTAGATGTCATGGTCAGACAATAGCAAGGAGGAAAACTTTGAAAGAATATACTTGGGGAAATTTTGAATTACAAATAAGTCACTTTTCTATAAACATCAAACCACAGAAACTTTAAAAGATGTGTTTTTTTTTAAAAAAACATTATGTTTTCTCTTCAGTTAATCTTAATTTCTTTTTTTTTTTTTTTTGAAGTAAAATGAGCTACTTATTGGCCATTTCTACCCTCTTCTAACATCCAGTCTAATTCAAGAGGCACAAGTTTCTGTTAACACAGGGGATCTGGATCTTGAAATCGATGAGTGCTCCTTTGGTTTAAACATTGCTGGATTATCTTTATATTTCTTTATCGTCTTTTTTCTGTATTGCCTTTCCCCAAGTGGAATTCAAATGCTTTGCCCAAGGTTACTTAGCTGTAAGTGCGGGGTAGATTTCGGCTGTGAGAACTTCACCTGATTTCACCAGGCATCTATAGCTGTGTGGCCACAGAACCTCTCTCACAGTGCTGGTGGCTGTTTGGTGACAAAACTGTTCCTTGTTCACTTCTGATTTCCCAATAATTCACATGGCACACGGAACATAGTGAGTGCTCAATGATTTCTGAATATATCAGATAGATTTAACAGTGGTTGTGGAGTTTGGCTCTTGAACCTGGGCTGAGGATTGAGGATTCCTTGCTCCAGACAGGGTTACTAATAGAAACTTCAGGATGTGCCTGATGAGGTGGCGCTGGGCTGTAATTCCAGGTACTGGGGAGGTTGAGGCAGAAGGATCACAAGTTCCGAGCCATCCTGGGCATCTCAGGAAGACCCTGTCTCAAAAAAATACTTTTAAAAAGGCTGGGAATATAGCTCATTGGTAGAATGACACTGGGTTCAATCCCCAGTATCAAAAGGAAAAGAAAAAGAAAGATGGGCTGGGGATATAGCTCAGTTTGTAGAGTGTTTGCCTTGCATCTTGCATGCACAAGGCCCTGGGTTTGATCCTAAGCACCAGAAAAATAAAACCAAACCAAACCAAACCAAACCAAAACAAAAAACCACTTTTGATTAAATGTTCTGTCACTACATAGTGACTTACAAGATTACCACTAGTCACATATAGCTATGGAACACTTCAAATGTAATCATTAAAATTGATGAAATAAATTTTTAGTTTCACGAAATTTTTATTAATTCAAACTTTAACTTAAATAGCCATAGTGACTGACTAATAGTTCTCACTCTGCTCCAGTCATACTCCTCCCCTTGCCAGAGAACCTGTGCATGACAGGCTATGATCCCTATGAGAGACCATGCCTCAGACATCTAGAACTCTGGATTTGCCTGCCCAGTTGTGTTTACTTCCTGGCCCATACAGTCCTCTTTCCTGAATAGACTTGCTTCTGGAGTAAAAATCCTAAACCAAAGGAGTGTGTAAGGGGTGTTTGCTGCAATGGTGGCAAGAATGTTCAGGGCATAGACATGCACCTACATTTTTCCATACAGGTATATGAGGCCTCCCAAAATGCCGGAGGATGGGACAGGATACTGGGGATAGAAAAGGAGAGGGTGCGACTCCCTCAGTTGCCATGTTCTGGGTTATAGATTTTGTTACAAAACATTAGCGAGAAATAAATCAATGAGTAGAATACCATATGTGCAATGATCCAATGATCAATCATTCATTCATTCACAAATTATTTTTGAGCAGCTACTATATTTCATGCATTTTGGGGGGAAGGGTACCAGGGAGTGAACTCAGGAGCACTTGACCACTGAGTCACATCCCCAGCCTATTTAAAAAAAAAAAAAAAAAAAAATATATATATATATATATATATATATATATATATAGTTGTCAATGGATCTTTTATTTTATTTATTTATATGTAGTATTGAGGATAGAACCCAGGACCTCATACATGCCAGGCAAACACTCAACTACTGAGCCACAATTCCAGTCCCCCAGCCCTATTTTGTATTTTATTTAGAGACAGGGTCTCACTGAGTTGCTTAGTGACTTGTTTTTGCTGAGGCTAGCTTTGAACTTGTGATCCTCCTGCCTCAGCCTCCCAAGCCACTGGGATTACAGAAGTGTGCCACCGTGCCTGGCTATTCCATGTGATTTTGTTCTAGGCATAATAGATTTAACAGTGAAAAATATAAAGCCTTTGCCTTCATGAAGCTTTTATTTTTGTAAGGAAGAAAAGAAAAGTCAAATAAATGTTTATGTATGTGCTATAAAAAATGAATGCATCTTGAAGGAAAAAGATGTGATTTTATGTAGATTATTCAAAGAATAATATGTGGATATGACATTTGAAGAAAGACCTAGATGAAAGGAAGAAGCAAGCCATTTAAGTATCTGAGCAGAAAAGTTTTCCAAGCAAAGCTAACAGCAAGTGCAAAGGCCCTGAGATGGGACATCCCTGCCCTTTTCAAGGAATAGCCTGGTTCTTAGTCTGGTTGGAATGCAGTGAAATTGATTGGAAAGAAGTAGTGTTAGTTAAAGTTCAGATCATGTAGGGTTATGCAGGCTATATTGAGGGTTTAGGACTTATTCTAGGTTTGATGGGAATACACTGGAAGGTTGTGATCAGGATCATGCCATTTGCATTTTTAAAATATCACTCTGGTTGCTCTTTGGAGAATAGGTGGTAGGGTTGTGGAAACTGAAACAGGGAATACCTTTGAGAGGTTTCTGAAGTCAAGGTGGGACATGCTGGGAGTTTGATTCCGGCTGTCAGCAGTGACGGGTCAGAGGCAAGGCAAGAGTTTAAAGGAATACAATGGACTTCTTTCAGTCCTGTCAGTGTGGCTCAGCCACTGCACGCATGACCTCATTTGGAAATAATGTCCAGTCTGAATTTGAGATTATTGTGATTGTGAGTCCAGTATTTTGAAAGGACCCTCTGCTCACTCCTCATGATGCTCCTGCCACTGGCTGGATAAGCTTCATGAAAGCTTGTCCACATGTCATGGTGGTTTCATATCCCTCAGTGGTGTCCTCAATGCACTATGACACCAGTCACTCCTGTGGCAACTGCTGCTTATAGTGAAGACTCTGGGTTTTCTTGGTTAGAACACAGATGTCTTTTCATGTAGACATAGGTACAAAGTGCCTTCAGGAGCTCCTCCTGCCCCATACATCCTTCCTCTGTCTGAGCTTTCTGATCCAATTGGATGCTGTGGTTAGACTTTGTGGAGGATGAGAAAGATAAAACTATTCCAGTCCCATATTTTTCCACTGCAAAATCTCAGTACTCCAAACATCTCAAAGTGGCTTAGAAACAGAAAAGTCTTTCTCTCAATCTTTTCAAAATTTCCCACAAAAGAAAAGTAAACCCACTTTAAAAAAGGAAAATAGCAGTTTTATACAAACATTTCTATCCCTTTTCTACAGGTTTTGTTATATTAATTTTTTATAATTTTTGAGTCACTCACTGTGATGCGGAATTTTTTTCCCCTTCCCACTTTCCTCCAAGGACATAATATTCTTGAAGGCTTTTTACTGAAAGATAAAATTACTCCCATAAGTAGTAGAAAATCAGAGAGAGAGATCATATTCCAGATTGAATAGTTTCTGAACAAAGAGGATACTTATTAAAGATTCTACTAAATGTGACTTTTCAGGGACCAGTGCAGGCAGCCTTGGTGCCATAATTACCCAGCCCATCTACATACAGGAGGGAGCCATGCTTCCTTGGATGACCTACCACCGCACAGAGGGCTGTCTGTTGACATTTGGAAATAACTTACCAAGGGTCAAACCTCAGAAACAGCAGTTTGATTTCCTGTCCTATCACCTTGATTCTCAGTGACTTTGTATATGAAATATTATATGGGAAATAAAAAAGTGTTCTTACCTTATAGTTTCAAAATTTCAAAGTACTCTCATATTTTTACTAACAGAAAACATATGTGAAAATATCTTGGAAATTGTAAAGCACTATAGAAACGGAAGTTGTTAGGATTGTTACTGCCACATTGTATTTCCTCATAAATCCCAGGAAAGACAAGTTTAAACACAACACTTAGCATATGAAGAAGTAGTCAGGTACAAGACCAATCCAGATTCAGTATTTTCAGTGAATGATTTTTGGGTGACAAGAGAGTCAGTTAAACATTCCATGTGTAAATTCTCTTCTAACTAAAAAATATGTTGAATGCTAGATCTCTATGAATAGGTTCTCTGTTATATTGTCGTTTCAACACAATTCTACTCGTCCTCAAAACCTTACTGTAATTGCTATAAATAACTTTTTAAAAATATATAAATTGGGCTGGGGATGTGGCTCAAGCGGTAGCGCGCTCGCCTGCCATGCTTGCGGCCCGGGTTCTATCCTCAGCACCACATACAAAACAAAGATGTTGTGTCCACCGATAACTAATAAATAAATAAATATTAAAAATTCTCTCTCTCTCTCCCTCTCTCTTAAAAAAAAAAAAAAATATATATATATATATATATATATATATATATATATATATATATATATATATATATAAATTGTGAGTGTCAGGAAAGAGCAAGACAGGAGATAATAGGAACAAAAATTTGGAATCTGGAAAGCAAGAAGAGACTACTTACTTAAGCAGCTACAAGAAAACTGGATCCTGAGCTACTAATAGGGAAAATAAGAACCAAGGGTAAGGAGCTAGAATCCAGGAGGGGTTGAGGGAGAAAAGAAGAAAAGGTGGGGGTCAAGGGAAGAAGAGAAAATACTGAGATCCCCAGAAGAGGAAGGAACTCTGCCTGCAGACTGTCCCTGAACTCAACACTGCAGCATTGACTTGTGCTAGAAATTCCAACTTGTCAGCTGCCACAATTGAATTAGGAAATTTATTAAACACACACACTCTTCCCCACTCTCTATGTTTGTATAGATACATGTACTGTTGGCCCTCCATATGAATGGATTCCACATTTCAACCAATTGGAGATTGAAAATGGTTTTTAAAAAATACATTTGTACTGGACATGTGCAGACTTTTTTTCTCATCATTTATTCTCTAAACAATACAGCATGACAATTATTTACATAGCACATTCATTGTATTAGGTATGATAAATACTATCAAAGGTGATTTAAAGTGTATGAGATGTGTGGCACCATTTTATATAGGGGATGTGAGCATCAGTGAATTTTGGTATCTGAAGCGAGTCATAGAGTCAGTCTTCTATGGATCTAAGAGATATATACATATGTAATAGAAAGCAGAATATCCACACAAGAGAATCTCATAGATGTTTTTTTACTTTCTTGGAGATGCCAAGATAAAATTTGTGTACCAATTGTGGAGGGCAACTAGTACATATTAAGCAATATGACTGGCACAGTGACGTGTCTAATCCTCATAATCTATACCTCTTTTCAACCTACAAAAGTTCAAAAGAACATCTTCAATCACAATAAAGGAACAGACCCAGAAAGAGAAAAAACTAAATAAAGGAAACGGGTAATACTACAGGAGAAGACAAAGAGGATTCTATAGATAACAGCAAAGGAACAGCTAAGAAGACAGCATAAACAGCAGCCAGCTCAGGTGAAAGAAGAATGTTTGTTCCAAGCCCAGAAATAATATGAGCTACTAGAAATGTTATGATATAATTGAACTTGAGGATAATTGTACTAAGAATTTATTTTAAAAGCGGTGGGGATATGTGAAAAAAATAAGGCAATCAATAACTTCAGGCACATTTAAAATAAGAAAAAAAAACAGTAATCATACTCTATGATTTGACTGTGAAACATTTGAATGGCTATTATAAAGTATTAAATATTGTATTTTTTGGAAGATAGTGAAGACAAAGTATGACAAGGTAAGCTTTAAATAATCATCTATATTAATAGAAATAAGAGACAACATCTAAAAATGATGCATCAAAAGATAGCATTCATCATTTACACGTTATTTAGAAATACATGCTGGGAATGTGGCTCTCTGGTAGAGTGCTTGCTGACATGCATAAGGCCCTGGGTTTGATTCCCAGCACCACACACACAAAAATAATAGAAATATATCAATCCCCTTAAAGTATGTGCATGTACTAATTAACAAACTAATTAATTTAAAGATATAAAATTTATATTGTAAATGGATAGCACAGTGCAAAATTATTAAGCAATGAAAGCTAACAAAAATAAACCTGTTCAAAATAATTTTCAGAGTCAATAAAAAACATGAATGAAAATTTCTAATAGCTCAAACCTCAGATTTTTGATATCTCTCTTGATTTATAAGAACTGTTTCAGGTCATCTTCAACCTGGTCTTTATTATTTATGTGTGTGAACACATGGTCGTAAATCCTTCTCTCTTTCACTACCAACCTGTTCAGCTCAAATATTTCAGTTCAAATAATATGTGTATGGTTGGTGGACATAAACTCTTAAAATATATATTTTACTAGTTTTATCAGCATTTTAAGTATGTGAGGAGAATCTCTTCCATTCTTATGCAAATGTCAGAGGCCAAATTTCACCTTTTAAATGCCTAGAGGAAAAAAATCCCTGCACACAAAAGTGGCCCAATTAAAGCTCAGTGAGGAAAAAGGCAGTCCTTGGAATGTGTCTGAGCTTTTCTGTAATTCAGCTCCCTCTTCTGTAACCTACTCTTGACTCTTCATGAAGTTGAGGATTCCACTTGTTTCTTGTTTTTCAGTGGCTTGCATCCCCAGAGTGAGGACTTCCAAGTCTCTTTTGACAAGCATTTGTTAAATGAAAGAATTGTATTGTCCTCTTGAAATATCATTGTGAAATTTAATTACTGTCCATCCCTCTGTAGAGTCCAGATGCCTTTCCCCAGATCATGGAGAAAACCCGATGCCTGATCATTTGGTTCAGTATCTGCCTACCCCACTCAACCAACACCTCATGAAGAAGCTGGGCACCAGCCACATAGCAAGGCTGGAGCTCAATCTTACCAGGTTAGTGCTTACAAACAGTCAGCAGGAAGCCAGAGCAGAGTGCATTAGAGAGCCAAGAACAAATACCAAGAACACCATTTTTAAACCTCAAATTAAAAGGCCAGAGGAATATAGAAGATTAGGCCTACAGTTTTTATTAAGCTTCAGAAGAAATGTGAACAGGTAGGGAGGGAATTTGATGGAGAATAGTTCAAAGAGAGAAAAGGTCACTATGGCTATAGTACTGAGCTAAGGAAGGGGATAGGGTCATTGAAACAGAATGCCTAGAGTTATATGAGGTAGCTTCTAAAAGACCTAGAAACACATTCATTCTTTCATTCAACAACTAGTCATTGAAATAGTTTTATGAGCCCTCATTCATCAATCAACCTATGCTTACTATAAACCACATAGGCAATTATGTCATTGTTTAATTTATTCACTCAGCTGGTTTGGAATCCCTATCATGTCACTCACTAGTTAAGTGACCACAGGCACTATACTCAGTTTTTTCATTAAATGAAGGTGAATAGTATTGGATATATTGTGAGCACTAGATAAGTCATGTAAAGTATTTAGAACACAATGTAACGTAAAAAAAAAAAAAGTCAATAAACTTCTATATTCCTATTTACTAAACATTATGAGTTGAGTTGTGTCACCAAAAGGCCGTCAAAGTCCTAACTCCCATATTCATGAACAGAACTGTATATAGCAAATGGGGTCCTGCAGATGTAATCACATTAAAATGAGATCATTAGGGTGAGCTCTAATCCCTTTTAATTTCAGTGAGTGCAGAGGGTTTGTTTTTGTTTTTGTTTTTGTTTTTGTTTTTTTGAAGGAGTAGTGACCAAATTAAATGAAAGGAAGTCTAGGATCAGGAGACAAAGGTGACAATGTTTCAAGGATATGGGTACTGTCACTGATGTCAAATATTGCCAAAAACTCTAAATAAAAGGTAAGTGGGCTTGCTTTCAGGTAGTTGTTGTGATCTCATCAAGAACAATTTAAAATGAACTGATTGGAGCATAAAACATTATGTTGAGGAGTAAGAGAAAGATAAGAGAGGTGACCTTGAAACTTAATTTAAAATGTAAAAATTCTTTGTTAATTCCAATATAAGTAACAAGGATTTATTTTTTCAAAATGGGTAAATCAACTTTTAAATTTTCTTATACCTGGGGCTGGGAATGTGGCTCAAGTGGTAACGCGCTCGCCTGGCATTCGCGAGGCACTGGGTTCGATCCTCAGCACCACATAAAAATAAAAAATAAAGATGTTGTGTCCACCGAAAACTAAAACATAAATATTAAAAAATTCTCTCTCTCTCTCTGTCTCTTAAATTTTTTTTTCTTATACCTGTCCTTTCACTTTTCTTGGAAATCCTGTTTAATTTCCGTTATTATTTAGTGAACTTATTTTCTTCTCTAAAAGAAAAGTCAAAGGACAAATCCTTAATGAAAATTGTTAGATCTACATGGAAACTAAAAGCAGGAGAATTAACATTGGTCCCAAAATAAACATACAAATATATATATTATATTTTATATATATAGTTATAGATTAGCACTCAAATGATTGTTGAGTTGAATTCAACTACATAAAAGAATCATCTGGCTGAACAATGGTGAAAAGATGTAAATCCAGTTAGTCTTTTAACTGAGTGCAGGGGTACACATCTGTAATCCCAGTCACTCAGAAGCCTGATGCAGGAGGATTACAAGTTTGGGCCCATCTTGGACAACTTTATGAGACCCTGTCTCAAAATAAAAAGGGCTGGAGATATAGCTCGATGGTAGAGTTCTTAGCTTTTGCCTAGCATGTGCCAGGCCCTAAATTCAATCAACCCCCAGTACAGGGTAAGGGGAGGCCTCTAGGAAAGAGCCTTAGGCTATATCTAAACCATGTCCTAACTTTTATCACAATTATCCATAAAACCCAATAGTTTTATATTTATATCCTGGTGAATAAAAACACAAGTTGTTTAAGTTTTGTGCTTCAAAAGGTGATGTGGCCTTGTCTATATCCCTTTAACTGCTTATCTAATCTATCCAATGCAAGTATCTATACAAATAAAAGCAACAATTTGTAAAAAAAAAATGATTTGGCATCAAAGAAAAAAGAATATTGTTAAAGATAGCTTTTTCAAAAAATAAAAATATCCAGTAAAAGGGATGAGGATTACATTGATCATGTGGTTTATTTTCCTTTAAAAACATTCTCTATGAAGTTTATTATGGAGGAATTGAAAATGCCTCTCTACCTCTCTCCATTCCTCCACATATTGCCATTAAAGTTCAGTGACACTTTGGTGTACCTACACTTGTGTATCCACTTCCCTCTACTACTTAAGCCTTTTGGGAGCAGAGACTGTATCATATTCATCTTTATATCCCTACCAATAGCACAATAACTAGGACTTTAAAATGCATTAAATGAATAAATGAATTTTAATTATTTACCCAAATATATCCACTAATTTCTCTGTGTAATAAGAACTGGAATTTTCCATTGTCTTATAAAGATGACTATTTTCCCATAATGCATTTGGGAAGCATTATTACTAAGACAATGGAAAAGAAAAATGGTACAGTTCATTTGAAATGCAAAGAGCAAATAAATAGCCGTTAAATACCAGACACTAAATGTTGCACATAAGTCAAGTAATAACAAGAATGCTTTTCTTAAAATTTGAAACATTGATGAGTGAGATTGTTATGGCATTAGAATTTTTTAGACTAACTTGGAGATTAATAGTTATATGCATTAAAAGAAAAAAGAGAATAGTGAATTGGCAGAAACAGTTCTATTGGTGAAGACACCACAACTTTAAAGCATGTTATTTGGTATTATGAGTGATAGAAATGCATATGACTGGAGGAGAAAACAAGAACAGTTTTCTTTGATTACAAGAGTTATATATTTTAGAGTTTACTAGCTCCTCAGGGATTATAAATGGACCCACTCAGAAAGGGGTTACTACCACACTAAAACAAAACATAAGGAAACAAACTTTAAACAATGTTTAAATGTAGCTACCACTAGATACAATCACTGAATTGGACATTTATTTATTTATCCAACTCTCTGCAATCATGATGAAAGAGTCAATGAGAATTTTCGAAGTTATTTTTGATCAATAAGAATTAAACAATCATGCATAGAAAAATGAAACTTCACTTCCATATTCTAAAAATATTTAATATGGCAAGATTCATTTGGTTAATATTAAAAAACAAAAACCAGATAACATGTATCCAAAAATTCTTGTGGTATTTGGAACTACAGAATGAAAGTATCCAATGGTCTTAAGCATGGTTCTGTAGTGCACCAAGTTATGTATTTCTGCAATACATGACAGACTTTACTAAAAAGTGTCAAGGGATGACAGTGATCATCTGTATATTTATTATGTCATCATACATTTATTGGGTACCAGGCCCTGATATTACTACTCTAGTGATAAGCAAAGAAGCAATTTTAAAGATATAAAATATTTTTCTGTATAAAACCATGCAAATATTTATCTGCTTATTGGAATTCTGAGTGAACTTTTCTATCTACAACATCTGCCAGGAAATCTCACAAGAATATAAGTTTGCTTGTAGAATTTCTGACCCTTGTCCTTGGATGATATACTGTGATGTCCGTAATATTTGCAGCTATTGCATGAACAGTTTTCCTACAGAGATTTTAAAGTCAGACTCTGAGACTAAAGAGAAGGTTTCTTTTCTTCTGGTCATAGAAGCAAATCAAAATGAAGTTGCCATAATGAATTCTCTACTCTTAAAATAAACATGTTTGGAGAAGAGTTACCTCAGAGAGATGGCTTTCAGCATACACCTCCACTTCCAGGATGCTTGATTAGAATCATTTCCAATTTTTCCCACTTGTGCGAGGAGAAGCCAAGAGATAATATTGAATGCCATTTTAAAAACTGAAGATTTGGATGTATTCTTTATATGATCTCATTTGTCCTCTCATATTTATATGTCTAGTCCTGACGTCACCCAATATTCAGATTCAAAGTCCAACAGTGTGCTTGAGAGTTCTACTGAAAATTTAATAGGTATGCCAAAAGTTAACATCTGGCTGGGTATGATGGCACATACCTGTAACCCCAGAAACTCAGGAGGCTGAGGCAGGAGGATAGCAAATTCAAGATCAGTCTCATCAATTTATTAAGACCCTTAGCAACTCAGTGAGATTCTGTCTCAAAACAAAAAAATAATAAAAAAAAAAATGGACTGAGGATGTAACTTAGTGGTAAAGCACCCCTGAGTTGAATCCCCAATACCAATACAAAGAAAGAAGCAAAAACCTGCCTCTGTGGGTCAGTTTTCCATCACTATACCAAATGTCTGAGTTGAGATACAAACTTACAAAAAGGAAAGCTTTGTTTTGACTCACAGTTTTGGAGTTTTCAACCCATGACTGATTGGCTCTGTTGCTTTGAGCATACGGAAGCACACCATGGCAGAAGCACAGGACCCAGCAAAGCACCTCAGCTCATGGCCAGGATGTAAGACAGAGAGAAAGAGAGGGGAGAGGGTTGCAGTGCCTCTATCCCCTGCAAGGGCATGCCCCAATGACTGACGAACTCTTAATAGGTTTCACCTTTTAAATGTTTTACTACCTCCCAATAATGACAAGCTAGGGACAAAGCCTTTACATGGGCCTTTGGAGGATGCTTAAGACCCAAGCTACAGCATCGCCTCTTCCAACAATCTTCTTTTCCCACAGCCAACTCCCTTACAGCACATCACACCATCATTCACTCAGCAGCCTGGGCAAAAGCACTAGGAATCTCCTTAATATCATAATTCCTTTATCTTTAATCAGTTCTGAAGGTTAATATTAAAAAACAAAAACCAGATAACATGTATCCAGAAATTCTTGTGGTATTTGGAACTACAGAATGAAAGTATCCAATGGTCTTAAGCATGGTTCTGGTCTGAAGCATGGTTCTGTAGTGCACAAGAAACTTGTCTACTCTCACTTTGCCACTCCACAGTCTCCTCTCTATTCAGCAAATGATTTTTAAAAACATATAATTCAGAACATGCTTTTGCTAAATAAAGCCCTCTAATGGTTTCCTGTTGCTGTCTCCTTCCGTAGCTCACAATGCTCTGTGTGACTTGGACTTCACCTCATCCCTGACCTCATTTCATTCAACTCTTCTGCTCACTCCCTGTGTTTCAAGCAGAGGGCACACCACTGACATGCCAAACTCACACCTCCATGTGGCCCTTCCATCTGCGCTAATGTGCGGGATCTTCACATTTGTCTGACTGCTTGTTTGATTTCCTTTGGTCATTTTGGAGTCAACTCAAATGTCACCCCCTCAGATGTCTTCATGATCACCTGATCTGAATCTTCACCTAAACCCTTCCTATCCATTTCTCCACTGTGTTTTCTTCACAGCCCTCTTCACAGTCTGTTTTGTCTTTGTTATTGTTGTTATTGTCCATGTCTAAAAAAATAACCTCCAAAAGAATAGGCATTCAGTTTGCTACATTAACTACTGTATCCACAACGGCTAGAAGATTGGTGACCCATAATATGTACTCATTAATATTTGTTGAATAAATAAATGAAGGAAGCCCCAGAAATTTGAATGAGTATATTCAGAAATTTAGTAATTAATAACATTGTGCCCAAAGTAACATGATGCTGAGCCTTTGTGGAATAATCACCTACTAATGTTTCAAACTACAAAGGGCCTAATAAATCCAGATGGTGGTACGTTGGTGGTCAAAATATGTTATACTAGCACTGGGAAGTGGGGCCTTGAAGTATTATAATACACAAAACCAAAAATTTTTGACTTGTGGGTTGAGATGAACTCTTTAGAATAAAAAGGGGCTGAGAATATAGCTCAGCATAGAGCATCTACTTAACATGTACAAGGCCCTGAGTTTGATCCCCAGAACCAAAAAGAAAAGAACAAACAAACAACAACAACAACAACAAAAACATGTTTTGGGCTGGGGATGTAATTCAGCACCATGAACAAATAAATAAAATAAAATATATAAATAAGTAAAATACATACAATAAATAACATTAAGAATCTAGGGATGGGGCCACATAGGCTGACAAGAGAGCAAATATATAGAGTGAACAGTGTGAGTCATTCAAAGTTCTGAGGGTGAATTATAACCAGTGAAGTGGTCAATACACTAAGCAAAAAGAGAAGCCTTTAAGAGAATCTTTAACTGAATTGAATCCAGTTATGGTGAAGGTTGGGGGAAAAATAAGAGGTATTCTCCTGTAATAATAACTTAAAGCACTGTAAGCATGAGTAAGAGTTCTTTTCCTAAAGGCTTTCCTATCTTTGTACTGTGAGAAGTAACTCTCATAGAAACTGAGATAATAATGCTCTTAGAGTTGTGAAAACCAAATCCTTCAAAAGAATACATACAGTGTGAAGACTTTGTGCAAGAAAGGTGAGATTGTGATAAGGTCCAACACAGGACTTAAAATGTTGGATGGCAACTTGTGCTTTAAAAAGTTAATACCAACTGGGCATGGTAGTGCATGCCTATAATCCCAGCTACCCGGGAGCCTGAGGCAGGGGAATCACAAATTTCAGGCCATCCTGGGCAACTTAGACCCCATCCCAAAATAAAAACTAAAAAGAACTGGAGATGCAGTTCAGTGGTAAAGCACCCTGAGGTTAAGCTCCAGTACCTAAAAAATTAAAAATTTTAAAAAGTTGATACAAAATTTAGGGTTAAAGGCACATGCGATTGATTCTAATTATCCATGGAACATGGCAAATGTTAACCCTGGGTTGCTTCTCATCATCTAGCAGCCAGAATTCAGTGTGTGAATTTGAAATAGAAACTCATTTCATTCTCACACAATATAATTATGAGGTAAATTTTCTGGAAAAAACAATGCATGTAATAGATTTGAAACTCAAGTGGAAGTGATTTTTAAATTATTTGCTATTTTGGGTTATTCAAAATAACCAAATGTTGATTTTATAGTTATATCATCACATAGTTGAAATGAATAAAAGAATAAATGAATTTATATAAAGTGAAACATTATATTGGGGTGGTAATTGGCTGCAAATAGAAAGGTTGGCTAGTTCAGTATATAAGCTTTCATCTCTAGTATAATTTTATGTTTTAAAATTTAGAAATGTTTGGAGAATGTGTGTGTGTGTGTGTGTGTGTGTGTGTGTGTGTGTTTCAAAAAAACTTGAGCAGAATGCACCCACTAGATTGCCAAGTCCATTTCTTCATTATTATCATGAGTTTAACTCTTTCCTTTACCATTAAATATATACTAATCAAAATTCCTATGTTAAGTATGCCTAAGCAACCTTAGCCCAGAGAGATCCTGAGTTTTGCCCAAGGTTATTCTTGGTTTAGGGCCTAATAGGTGTGGCTCTTAACTCTTAGAGTAATGGTCCCCTAACACAAATATATCTCTGTCTCTATGAGATATTTCAAGCCAATTTAGTTACAACTTTATGTAGATTATTTTTTTGCCATTCACATAATTAATTTCAGTATATTTTTATTTTTACTATCATTTAAACTTTTTTCACTGTTTTCTAGAATCACATGTTAGAAATAAAGCAAGAAATCTGTGCTGTTTTTCCTAACATGGTATTTGCCATATTTGATAAAAACTGTAATAGTCATAGAATTATTCTTGACTTCTAGACCTATATTTACCTCTGGATCACATAATTGTGGAAAAACCTGTAAACTGAAAAAAATATATGATAAGTTCAGTATCTTTCTGGGTGTGGTGGTGCACACCCGTAATCCCAGTGCCTCTGGAGGCCAAGGCAGGAGGATCATGTGTTCAAAGTCAGCCTCAGCAAGTTAGTGAGGCTCTAAGCAACTCATCGAGACTCTGTCTCTAAATTTAAAAAAGGGCAGGGGGGGTGGGTGCTGGAGATGTGGCTCAGTGGTTAAGCAACCCTGGGATTCAATTCCATTATAAAAAAAGAAAAGTTCAGTATCCTTAAGTTAAAGAGATATTTTAAATATGCTGTAAGAATTTGTTGCTTTTTAATGAATGTTTTGAACCAAGAAATTGTGTCTTCATTTCCTTTAGGAACTCTGGAATGGAGAAGTGACTGTTGACACCTGATTTCCCTCTGGCAGATGACCAGATAGAATCAGCATTAACAACGTGCAGAAAATGCCAAATGCAGGGAAAATGACAAATGTGCCAGATGATTTAATATCAAGTAAAGATAAAGGTTAACAGAGATGATCTTGTCTTCTTCATTTGCAAAATAAGTTAAAAATGCTTTTTACCTTTGCAAAATACAAAGTATGAGGGATTGCGCATGGCTATCTCTCAGGTACATTCCACTTGAAAACTAAAATAATGTTTTTTAGGTATGTTCTATAAAAATATTATACACTACTGGTCACACAGCTATTTGACCAGCATATGTTTAATAGTAAAAGGGAATGGTCAAGCCCAGAATTTGTGGGAAAACCAGATAATGATAATAAATTTTTGTCAAATAGGTTGAAGAATAATAATCTTACCTGAGAATGTGTCTGGTATAAGTTCGTAATGAGGAGCCAGAGAAAAAAGTCTTCCATTCTGTGTCTTGTAGACCTGTTGCCATTAATATCAGTCTTTCTTATTCTTAGCTTGTTACTGAGGGAGTTTGATGGCAGAGAATGGTGGATTAATATGAATCTAGCACCATACTCATAGGCAGGAATGGACTGAGCAATGTTTCTGTGCTCAACTTTTCACCTCTTCTATCTAATCATGTTACCTTTAGGATGTTTTTATAGTTTTAAAAATGATAAATACCCAATGCAGAGAAACATGAAGAAAAGATTTAAAAGTCAGCATGATTAAAATCAGATATAGTCATCACATCTCAGAAAATTTATTTACTCAGGCTGCACCTTACTCCTTTCATCCACATTTGAACAGAACATTATGGCATACTAATGTGGCCATTCAAATGTAACCCCTACTAAGATCTTGGATACTTTTTTCATAAAGTTATACCAAGTATTCTGCTTCTACTTTTCTTGGCAGGACCAATTTTCTATTTCAGTAAGTATTCTTCTACAACATCCATTAAATGACTATATACTATTCCATTGTATGGATATAGTATAACTTATTTAAACCATTCCTGATAATTAGAGTTCTAAATTGTCTTATTGTGCTATTATTAATAATGCTGGTATATTTAGTTTTATTCTTTGGCATTTGTAGTTTATTTCAAACAAGGATATCAACTAATGAAAGAATGATTAAGAAAGAAGCATATATCCTATTTTTATGAATATATACATGCATTAGCAGAAAGGGTTATAAAAGTTATGAAAAATGTCCTTTGTCAGCTTGCAACAACTTGGTACAATATTGAATTAATCATTACATTAGTTCTTCCATACTAAAAGAAACTGGTATATTTTTTGAGTCTGTGTTATGATTCTAGCATGTAATCATAATGTTAGACAAATCAGAATGTTTCGTTTTGTGAAATCTCATTGATATCTGTAAAGTATATTCCAGAATCTTCTTAGTAGCTCACTAAATACTGGAAGTATTGAAGTTGAGCTTTGAAATAACGTGAAATAGGCAGAAAGTTATATATCCATATGATCTACTAATAAAAAAGGGAACTATTAGAAACCATATTTTATACCTTTGTATCAAATCTTATATTTAAATATGATATTGCAATACTTATTTTAAAAGTATGAGTTATCGGGAAGCATGTGGAAAATCTAACAGGAAAAAGGAATAGAGATGGCTCAACTACAATATCTGTTAATGGAGCAAGATATGAGGATGTGATAGGCTTCTGTTCAAATGTGGGTGGAGGGAGTAAAGGGCAGCCTGAGTAAATAAATTTTCTAAGATATGGTGCAAACACTGGTAAACTGATTTTAATCATGGAAAAACTTAATTTGTTAATTAGTTTCTTTCTAATGAGTTTATTGTATGTAAAACTATGTACTGTGCTATTTTTTTCTACCCCAGTAAAACAAGGCCTCTCAAATTAATATACACATCCAAACCAAGGAGATGTTTTGTTGCAATGTGTTAGGAAAGGAAATATTATTCCATTTCCTTGGAATTAATTTTTGACTCACAGCTGTACTAAATTCCATTTTTCTTTCTCCAAACTTAAAACAAATTCCATGAATATTAGGGCTCAGAACACAAAGTCTTCTGAAAGCAGCTGTTTACACATCTCTTTTCTGTTTCATTGCTAAGCTGCTCATGAGTATTTACAGATTCAGGAGTGCAGAGAATTCTCCAGAGCCACATTCAGCACACTGTGTGGCACAATATTAAAGAGGAGTATGTATTGTTCTCAAGATGAGATTCTTTAAGGCTGATGCACATTTTAATGATCTGATAATAAATACTAAAATGAAGCTGTATATTATCACCTCTTTCAACATTTTTTTTTTTGGATTATAGAGATCACACAAACATATTGTGCATTTTGAGATTAGTATGACCAGTGGATAATGATGCTGGCAACACTACTATATTAAAGATATGAAAAAAATATTTCTGTTGCATTCACTTTCCATTTGGAAATACAACACTGGCATCAATTTTAAGATGCTCTAAAGTAACCAATGCTTGAAACACTGAAGCACCACATCAATATATGTGTGTCCTTGTGTGTATGCATATATATTTCATTGTTTAAGTTAAACTCATACTGAGTTTGCAAAGGATTTTGAATGTATTTCCCATCAGTCTTTATGTTTTCTAATCATATAAGCAGAACTGCATATGATGCCCAAAAATATAAGCTATAAAGTCTGAAACAATTTCTACATCTTAATAATATCATCATTTAACACAAAATAAGTGTTCTTCATTCTCTATTCCCTAAGAGTCACAGAACTATTACTTCTCAGAATATATCTGCAGAAAGCAAAAGAGGTAATTTTTAGAAGTATTCCAAAACTATAATGACATAATTGGAGGGACTTTATAAAAAATGATAAGGAACTTAATTTCTACAAAGTAAACCTCTTGGATTCTCATTAAACTAGAGTGCACATAGATTTAAAAATGAGTAAATGGGTCAATGATTATGGTAGCTACGCAGTTTATTACTGCCAACCTGGAGTCAGATAGCCTGCCCGTGAGATCTAAGTGGAGAATAAGGGAAAAGGGGGATTATATATGTTGATTATTCATGTTTTGGTCTAACCTAGATGTCTCCATCTTTCATCTTGGTTCATCCTCACAGCTATAAGGCAGATATGTGTTCCGTTTAAAAACCGTGCAAATGGAGAATCAGTGGTTCGATGGAATTTGTTCCTAAGTGAATGGCCATCTGATTTTCTGGTAAGATCCATCCTTTGTCCATTACAATACACATTCTTTGGCTCCATCTCTTGAACTTCTTACATATAAGTTTTCTCATATTTGGAAGAGGAATAAGAATATCATGCTATCTGTCTCCCAAGGATTTTAAGGAATCAAATATAATGAAAAACAACTTCGAAATAGGTGTTTGGGGGGTGTTTCATTGGATCAAATGAGTGATTCTGGCCATTCTTTGAAGTGTTGAGTGATCTATGAAAATCATTTAAAACTCTCTAGACCTCAGATTCCCCATGTGTAAAATGGAGAAAAATAATAATAGTGGAGATAAGATTCTGAGGCTGAGTAAACATTTCTGAATTTTAAAGTGTTATGCAAATATGAAGATTAAAAGATTAGGAAATTGCCTAACAAATGTTCCTAGATAGCAATCATTGGATGACTAAAGAAAAGGTACAATTTTTCTCATTTCTCATTTTTTTATTCAGTAAAAGAGGTAACCTCAGTGGTAGGGATTCATGCTTTTCTATGGAGTTCAATCAAGTTGCTTTTGTCTTGATATAAAAATTATAATCTATTAGCAGTTCTGTTTATAATTATATACATATTCATATATATATATATATATATATATATATATATATATATATATTTTTTTTTTTTTTTTTTTCCCCAAGATTGGAAACTGTGCTCACATCTGTTCTGTGGCTTCTCTGAGTGGTGTGTGGCACTCACGTCCTCAGCTCTCACCTCTGCTCTGCTGGTTTTGGAATTGTTGTATGGTTTTTGTTGTTGTTGCTCCCATAAAGAACCTAAACTGTTTCCTTCAAGGTGATCAAAAATTCCTTGGTGCTACACTCTGCAGATTCCTTTAGGCTTTATTTTACTTGATCACCTTAGTGGCATTTGACAGATTGGAGCATTCCTCCTCATTGACGTGTTTTCTTAGCATAGAGTTTATAGCATTACACTTTTCTGATTTTCCTTTGCATTTAAAGAATTTTCCTCTGGGTTCTTTAGCTGCAGTCACTGTTCCCTCGAGTTATATGCTGGGCATTTTTCCTACTCTACATTCACTGCCCAGGCAATCTCATGCACTCAGGCTTTTACTCATGATCTATATGTTGGTTATTCTCAAATCTCTTCTCCAGGCTAGGCCACTCTCCAGAGTTTCTATTTGAATATTTAGCTGTCTTCTTGAGAAAACCAGGTGGATGCTCACAGACAGTTTAAACAGAACTTGTCCAAAATTGAGCCTATCATGTTTCCCCTCCCCAGCTACTCCTCCTGTTGTGTTCCTGGTTTAACAGATGGGCCATGTGAAAGTTAAATTTCAATACAGGAAAAAGACACCAGTCTAAATGTCTTAAGCAGAGGAATATAATTTACCTCTTCATATTGTTCTGCCTGAGGTCCTTCCCCCTGCACCAGCCCCTGCCACCCTGTCATCTTTGTTCCCTTAATTGCTACTTAGATTCTAAGTTTACAATTTAGATGTAAACCAGTCCTGGAAATTTTCCATGATCCTCAAAGTCTGGATAAATTGTCCTTTGCATGTATTTTGTAAAAAAATAAAATAAATGAGCAAGAAAAAAAATATATATATAAATCATCCATAGATACTTTTCTACCCCAAATAGCATCCCTTAGTATTGTAATTGTAAGTGCGTATGTGTCCTTTGCTATAAATTTCAGCTCTGGCCAAGTCTGTTATGCTTGTCTTTGCATATACAACCTCTAATACAATGGCTGGCATGAGTCATTTTATAACTCTGCTCTTACTGAAGGAACTGCATCCCTCACCTTCTCAGTGGCACATGTGTTTTGCAGTTTTCCTGACTCACCTAGGTGTGATTTGCAACATCATGCCTCCCTAAGGTACAATGTATTCTTTTCTTCTTCAAGATCTCTGCTGTTCTTGGGGATTATTTGTTTGCAAGTAACAGAAACTCGTTCAACTATTTCTAGTGAAAATGGAGGCTTTATTATATACATACAAGCAGGTTTACTCAGATACAGCCATAGCATTAGCTAGAATCTTGAAATATTTCCATAATAATTGATAAGTAGCCACTGCCTGAGTTCCCACAATGGCCAACCCAGTCACTATAGCTACTCCCTTTGGACTCCTCCATACAAACTGGAACTAAACACCAGGGGGTTCCAAAGCACCTGCTCCAGCACCATGGATGGTGATTATGAGGACCTAGAATGTGAAAAAACTCCATCATTCAAGACTACACATTCCTTGGTTTCCTCTTTTCTCACAATAATATTTATGCATTCTATTCTTTGTACACAGCCTTTTCTGCATATCTTAAGCATATAAGGACAGATGTAGCTACCCCAACTCCCTGTTCCTTCCCAGCACCAACAGAGATGTTTTAGCATCTGTGATTGATGATTTAAATTCCTGGGAGAAAAAAAAAAAGTCTGCCTTAGCATGGATGTTAAACCTGCCTAATTACCAGTGATCAGAGGGCTGAGTCACTGCAGAAATTATTGTATATGTCTAACTCCATACCTAGAATGAAAAGTTCCCAGAGAACGGGGCATGGGCTAAGAATACACAACACAAAGTTTCTTTACAGCTTCCTGACCTGTGCCCCAGCTCCTGCCACACAAGCTAAACCACTTTTTTGCACTCACATATGGACACACACACGCAGATATAAATATATACAGACACACACACATATTTTCAATGGACTGTAAGCAGTTTGAGGCAGAAGCTATGATTTATATTTTTATATTCCTAATGCCTAGGACAGCACCTAACACAAACAAATGCTCAGTAAAATTCATTAAATGCATAAATGAAAAGGAAAGAAGGGAAAAGAAACTAGAAACAATAATAATCTATTGTTTATTATTTTGTTATCTATCTTCCAAGAAGCAAGGAAACAGATTTTCCCCTAGATCCTCCAAAAGATGACATCTTGTAGACCCATTTTGGACTTCTGACTTCCAGGGCTCTACAATAATAAATTTGTATGGTTTTAAGCCACTAAATGTGTGATAATTTGTTACAGCAGTAATTAGAAACATATTTAGATAATATGGAAGAATACATTCCCCTTTTTGGATATTTCATTATGTTTATTTTCTGACTCTAAGAAATCCTGATATAATCTTCCTCCCATGCTCTCTCTCCCTACCCCACTTTGAGTCACCCCTCTTAAATCAGAGAAAACATTCGGCATTTGTTTTTTTGGGATTGGCTAACTTCTAGATAGGGAAGAAGGGTGGGAGGGAAAGGGAGGGGGAAGGGGATTAGCAAGGATGGTGGACTGTGATGGTCATCATTATACAAAATATATGTATGAAGATTTGAAGTTGGTGTCAACATACCTTATATACAAACAGAGATACGAAAAATTGTGGTATATATGTGTATTAAGAATTGTAATGCAAAAAAAAGAGTATATGTATAATGGCATAATTTGGTGTGAACATACTTTATATACAGAGATACAAAAACTTGTGCTGTAAATGGGTAATAATGAGTGTAATGCATTCCACTATTGTCATGTATGTAAAAAAAAGAAAAAAGAAATAGTGATAGAAAAAGCTATAAAAAGAAAGCTGTTTACACCTGTGTAACAGAGAACTTTCCAAAGACTTTTTTAGTAGACACCTGTTTGGGTTGGCCAGCACTAATTCTGCTACCTATTTCCTTGGTATATTTCATGGAAATGACACCTACCCTCTCTTGCTGTATATAATTGGCATGAGATTTATGTCAACAGCCATATTAACTACTCCAGAAAAGGCATCTGACCCACTCATAAAGAATGGAAATCAGACTAGGAAGTTTTCCAGAATTTATTAGGAAACATGTTCCAACAATAGGAAGTAGATTGGACTTGCTAGGACCACACGACTTGTAAAAAGAGACAACAAGGAAGCAGAATGTAAAAGTAAAAAGTACCAGCTATTATTAGTCTTTTGTTGCTTCTATAGAAAATTATCACAAACTTTAGCAGAATCAAATTTAAAACAAATTTAAAGCTGGATGTGGTGGCACACACTTGTAATCCCAGCAACTCTGTAGGTGGAGACAAGAGGATTGCTGAGGCCAGCCTCAGAAACTTAGCAGAAACTTCAGCAACTTAGCAAGACCCAGTCTCAAAATAATAAATAAATAAATAAATAAATAAATAAATAGGACCAGGGAAATAGTTCAGCGGTGGAGTGGCCCTGGGTTGAATCCCCAGTACCCAAAACAAACAAACATTAATGTATTGTCTTAGAGATCTGGAGGTCAGAGTATGATACAGGTCACTGAACTAAAATTAAGGCATCAATGAGGCTTTGTTTCTATCTGGAAGTTCCAGGAGGGAGTCATTTTTGACTTGTTCGGGTTGTGGCTAAAGAACTGAGGCTCTCCCTTACTTTCTGGCTGTTCAGCTGAGGGCTGTGTTTCTAGGAACCAACACATTCTTTTACTCATGGACCCTTTTCTCCATCTTCAAAGCCAAGAACAGCACACTGAATTCTTCTCATGGCATCTCTCTGGTCCTCATACCTTTCTCTTCTGCTTCTCAGTATTTGTATGATTAGATTGGGTACAGGATAATTTCTCATCTCAAACTTTAATCACAACCATGAAGTCTTTTTTGCCATGTAAGATAACATCTCACCGTTTCTAGTGACTCGGGTATGGACATCTTTGGGGGATAGTTATTCTGCCTATTTCAGATTTAATGTTATCATTCAAACAGCTGAATTGGCCATGTTGAAGTTTAGCCTGACCCTTGGACTTTTCAGTGATGTGAAAGGATAAACTCTATTTTTTATTGCATTGCTTTGAAGCAGATATTGTGTCACTGATAGTATTAAGGAATCCTGACTGTTACATAATTCGACTAAAAATCTCTGAATTTAAAAAAAAAAAGTGTGTATTTATATCCCACAAAGCTGCAACTCCAAAATCATACTCTTTGGATAGTGTTGTTTTTTTTTTTCAATTCTTTAATTCTATGGAGGAAACCAAGAGCCAAAGAAGAAAACTAATTTTTCAAGGTCACAAAGCTAATTCATCTTCATGATACCACTATGGTGTTTATCAACACATGAAAAACTTTTTTGTCATTATAAATATCTAGCTTCTTCCTCAATGGTCAACATCAGCCATTGTGGAAGAAGCTAGATATTCTAGGCATCTCTTATGAAGACATGTCCTGTCCCATCTGTGCCTCAATGCTCACCATCTGGATTTTATTTCATATTGCAACTACTGATTTTCTGTCTACCTAGAAAAAATCAACTGACTCCTGGTCTGCATTTGGAAGAGTTATATATTTACTTTCTCTCTGTTTCTTGAACAAATTTGCTTAGTTGGTAATAAGAAAATTATAAAGCAATCTTAAATGAGACAAATTATCTCATATATAACAAATCTTCATTAAATCTCTACAAGGTACTTTGTCTTTTATTTAAAAAAAAATGTTAGAAGTCTTTAATGGCAATATTGTCATCTTCCTGTAGACAAGTGTCTGTTACTGTTTAGTTCCTGACAACCTGGGCCAAGGTGACCTTGTTCAGTTCCTAGTGGGTAAATGCATCTTTTTTTTTTTCCCCCTGGCAAGGATATAAGAATACACACTGGAGAAGGATTTCTAATTTCTGGACTGAGAACAGCTTAGTCTCATGTAGTCACTCACAACTAGCTCAAGAGGTGTCTGTGACATTTGACTCTGTTCCTAGCTATCAGCGATGGATTAAAGCAATGAAGTAATGTTAGTATTAAACAACTTCAGAAATTTTCACTGTGTTAAATTCTATAGAAAAGAATATACTTGCAAATTTTATTTTATAAAATTTGTCCATTGTTTTTGTAAAAGATAGAAGCAAATATGTCTTATTTGGTGTTTTTCTATCTTCCTACCCTCTTCTTTGCTTCTCACACTGCCAACCTAGAAGTGTCGTGAAGCTGGGCTTCCTCCCCACCTGGCAAGTTCAGCTTCTCAAAATCTCCTTTTTGTCCTTTGCAATGTCGGTTGAGGGCTGATTTTGGGCGTTGTCTGTATGGACCAGATGGTCCCACAGTGAAGGGAAAAGGAAAGGTTGATCCCTTCAGATCCACCCAAAAAATTGCTGTTGTTTCCACTTTGAGGCCAGAACTTACTGTTAGAGTATATTTGCTTCTATCTTTGTCTACCCCCAGAGCGGTTGTCTCATTACAAAGCACCAGGTATTTTCCTTGAAATGAAGATGAGTTGCATACGTTATTGCTGACATATTGGAGCTTTGCTTTTTTTCCCCAGCACTGTTAAGTTAAAAAAAAATAATAAGCTATATTGGTTTTATTTCCACCTGTTTTCAGGTTGTTTTTAATTTAGTTGTAAATAAACACAATACCTTTATTTTATTTATTTTTATTCAGTGCTGAAGATCGAACACAGTGCCTCACACATGCCAGGCAAGTGCTCTACGACTGGGCCACAACTCCAGCCCATGTTTTCAATTTTTGTAGAGGTAAAATTTTGTGTGTGTTTGCATGTGTTATCTATCTGTCAATATATCTTCCTACCTGTCTACTTTTTAATCATCTATGCTCATCTTAAAAAGAGATGAGCTCTAGAGTACAATTGCCTAAGTTTAAATTCTTATTCCACCCTCTACTAGCGACATGATTATCAAGTTTTTTTTTTAACTTCTATGCTCCTCAGTTATCTCAACTGTATAATGGAAATAACATAATGCTTTACACACAGTGCCGTTATAAGGATTAAATGAGAGAGTGCACATACGATACTTAGACCAGCATCTGATATGTAGTAAGCACTCAAAAAGCTCTGGCTATTATTATTGCTACTGAAGTAAGTTATGTGTCTGTGTGAACCAAGAAAAAAACTAAACGCAAGCAGGTTCAAAGAGAACAGTAATAGGAAAAAAAAAAAAAAAAAGTGGATATATCTAAGTCACCAGGACAAAACAAAAAGGAAAAAGCTTTGGAGCCTCATTTTTTCCCTCTTAAACTGCAGGAATCCATAGCACATTTTTCCACTAAGCCCCATGTTTGGGATTTCTCATGCAAGTGGACTGTGTTCTGTAATTTGAGAATACTAAACTGAATAATTCTCTGGTTAAGAAGGTTCTGAGGAATACTTTGGTGATCCCACTACTATGTTTAACATCGTTTCTATGGGAAAATATATTTAAAAAATTGAAGTGAAAAAAGAATTATTAAATGAGATCCGTCAGTAAATTGGATGGACAAGAGAGTATACTTCTTGTTGAGGAGAAGAAAAGAATGTAGGTGCCACATAGATGACCATATTCTTGTTTCTGCAAAGTTTTCCCAAAAGAAGAAAGACAGATGACTTCTTGAAAGTTTTTTTTTTAAGAAGCTGGAGTTGTAGCTCAGTGGAAGAGAGCTTGCTGGCATGTGTGAGGCAGTGGGTTCAATTCTCAGCACCACATAAATAAAATAAAATAAAGGCCCATCAACAACTAAAAATTTTTTAAAAAACTTCATTTAATTTCAAACATTAGTAGAAACAACATCTTCAATAACAATTTTTAAATGAAATATTTTGCTATATAGTCATTCTCCCTCATCCAATGTGTTGCTTTCCACAATTTTGGTTAGCTGTAGTCTAAAAAATATTAAATATTTAAAAATGTTAAATGGGAAGTTCCAGAAATAAACAATTTTTTAGTTTTAAATTGCAAGTTGTTTTGACTAAGTAGGCTGATGATATTTCTTGTGGTCCTTCGTAGGATATGAATCATCCCTTTGTACAGTGGATCCATGCTATATATGCTACCCATCAGTTAGCTATTTAGTAGCCACTTGGCTTATTATATAAACTATTATGGTATGGCAATGCCTTCATTCATATTATTTTATTTAATAATGGCCCTAACATTTAAGAAGAGTCATGCTGACAACTTAAATAGGCCAAGGATAAAAAACAAATTTCTTTCTTTAAGTGAAAAGTTAAAAGTTTTCAAGTTAATAAGAAAAATAATTATATGCTGAAGTTTTTATACAAAGGACTTGAGTATCCACTGATTTTGGTATCCCAGGTGAAGTCCTGGAGTCAATATCCCATAGATAATAAAGGTAACAGTTCATTAAAATATATAATAATTTTTAGACATGTCTTTTCTGTTTTGGTTTATAATTGTCTTTCTCTATATTTTAGATTATTTTCTCTTTTTTGCATCTATACACTTCAATATATCATACATAGATGGAATATAATTTCTCATTTTTCTGAGAGGATTATTTTCTAATTTTACCTTTTCATTTTTTTACTGTTGAATTTTACATTAAGGTTATAGTTTTCACATTCAAAAGTCATTTATTTCATTTATGTCTCTTTTTCACAATATTCTGTTCTTGTTTTTGGTAATAATATTTTTCTTATGCATTTGAAGATATAACTGTAAATTATTTTGAATTTTTTTTCTCTGAACTTTGAATTCTTCTCTTTCTTTCTATCCAGATATTTTGCCCTGACTTAAATGTATCAAATGATCCTTAGATGTTCTTTCATTTTTAAGAGCAGGATATCATAAAGCTGAGACATCTGCCTGTATGGCCAGAGCTTATTGATGCTTAAACTACACTGTAAAAGGTTTGGCTGGTGAGGCAGCATTTTCCCAGGAAAACCCCAAATTTTACAGTTTGCATAGATCTTTTCTTGGGAGCCATTCAGTTAATCCAGATTAATATCTTGGAGTCTCCTGCATAGAAAGGTCTGTTTCTGACTGCTAGCATTTTGAGAGCAGAGGCAGATAAGGGGACAGAGGTTTTACAGGTCATCATGAAACTTGCATTCATTTCAATCCTGTCTTAACCTCGGCCTGTTTTATGCCTGGAGACTTTGAAACTGAGCCAGTGTTGTTCCAGTTTCTTTTGAGAACAACCTCCTTTCTTCTGCTGGAGAGAGTGTGAAGGTGGTTGTGTGTGTGTGTATGTGTGTGTGTGTGTGTGTGTGAGAGAGAGAGAGAGAGAGAGAGAGAGAGAGAGAGAGAGAGAGAGAACGCATGAGTGCAAGAGGAAGGTGATCAGGTAGTCCCATCCATCCTGTCTGTATTCAGACTCCTCTGCTGCTCTAGATCTCAGGGCTGTGCTTCATCCTCCCTTGAGTTCAATCTCTCGGGACAACCTGGCATATCACCTAGCTACCACTCTCTGCTCTGTCTACACTGCCCTATCTGCTCTGTCTTCCAGATAGTTCCATCACTGTTTCCATCCTCATTTTCTTTTCTTAGGCAAATATCTTTATTATTCTTTGTCTCCCATTTTGGCAGAGTTAGTGAAAGGAGAAGAGATAAACAATTAATTCACCATTTCTAACTAAAAGCCCTTTAGGTTTTTTTTTTTTTTTCTCTACAAGCATCAAGGCAATCAGAACTTTTCACAAGAGCCCTTGATCCTTTAATTCTTTTTCTCCTACATTTTGCAAAGTAGAAAAAACAAATTTACTGTTTTGACCTAGTAATATGGATGAAAAATCTAAATAAATAATTACTCACTATAAAATGTTTTCCTCTTCAGCTGTTTAATAGACTTATGTATAACCTCTGAAGTATTATTGTATGATTAGGTGTTTTGAGACAAGTTTAAAATATTACCTCATTCATTTGAAACACTACTAAGCCTCTTAATAAATTTTATACTATTTTAAACTATTTAAACTACTTGGGCCATCAAAAAGGCAAAAATAGAAACAAATTTTGTAAGTAACTTGATTTTTTTTTAATGCTTCTCAATATTTTCTAATCTTCCTGGGGCCACTTAAAGCAATTAAGACTTCAAGATTCCAAATTTCAGCATTTCTTCAATATATTTCTCACATTTGTATGTAATAATTGCTCTAAGTTATTGTCTTTGTCATCTCACTTTCTACCTAGGTTTAAACATTGTATATATGTAAATACTGATTGCTGTATTACTTATTTGATTATAAAAAAAATTTCAATAAAATGTTCAGAAATATTCCAAAAGTGTTGTTAGGTTTAAGTTGTTTTCTGATCCCAGTGTCCAGACTGATTTGCTTTGAGAGTTATCTAGCTATAATTTTAAACTTCCCAGGAGAACCCATCTCACAGTTTTCAGCAATATATAGTTATTAATATCATTGCACAATATTTTTAGAACCCATTCTAGAACATAAACAAGTTTTCAGCTTGGGGAAATTATAGTGTAAAGTGTGATGAGACAAGTAAACATAAAACACGATGCTGAATGCTATCGTGATGAAGGTGTTTTCCGAGGTAGGAAGCCATGGAAAGGCATCCAGTTGACAGTGTGAGAAGCAATATGCCAAGCTGGTTGCCACTCCTCTTTCAGATGAATCTGCCACTTGAGTTCCTCAAGATGAAAAGCTGTATGTACCCACATCAATTGTCAATCTTTTAAACTCATGGTTTGACCCAAAAGAGCAAATTGAAACAGATTGGAAATTAAAAAGGCATGACTTTAATTGGTGTGCTTTACTTGGTAGGACCAACTAAGTTATCCTATTTTTATCTCTAAAAGTAATGCCAGTAGAATTAGATGGTTTTATAGTTTTATCACATCAGTACTACAGTGATTAGCTTTAAACAAGTCAAGTAAAATGGAAACTTAGCTAAAGTGAAATGAGGCCATTTTGAAATGAATAATGCCTTCCCATTTCAGATAAGCCTATGGTGCTGTGGTATGGCCAGATGACATTATTAGCACACATCTAGTTCACCTGCTGTTATAGGGTCTAAGTTGAGTCAACCCCCAAAGTTCCCAGGCTATGGGTCCACACAGATTAGATTTAGATTTATCCACACAGATTCAAATTTCAAGATACATAAGACAGTATGTCTTATATGAAAAATGGATGATTATGAGAATAGAAAAAGAAGAGGTTCGATTTGATTAGTAACTATTCCACCCTTAGGATTTAATTTTTATCACAAAATTCAGGTATTGTATAATCCTTCACCTAAAATTTTGCTCCTAAAGATGAAAAAGAATCAGATGAGTAGGTAAAAGAGAACAAACATAAGAGTGATAAAAATAAAAATACAGTAAATGTGAAAGGTGGCATCTCATCCATATGTTAATAAAGCTACAAGTTCAGTACTTTAGGAGCAACATAACTAAATGGTGAGTTTCCATTCCAAATGTTCCAGAACATACAGAAGTTGTTACAATGAAGTACTGAACTGGGATTTGGATTTAAAGAATTCTCCAGCTTTTTCTCAGCACAGGATTAGTCAACTACCCTCTTGGGGATCCTCTCCCTGTCACCATTCACACGGAAACACACAAAGGAATACTTGCACACAGAGCAGAGCTTCCAGTGTCCCATAAATAAGGTGGCAAATTTCCCAAGAATAGTATTCAGGGTTGGAGGGAACCAAGGATGGAGACTGGCCTTAAAAAGAAAATCCACAATGAATTATCTGACCTTGGCTACCAGCACCAGAGAGAAGAGAAACAAAGACTTTGTTATACAGAAGACATTTAAAACAAACACATGTACAACATTGATAAGCATTTTGCTCAAAGAGAAAAAAAGAGTGGAAGGGACTGAAAGTCTCCATACAAACCAATCTTTTTGATGAAAACATATTTCCTTTTTTCTTCTAGTCTCCTCTGTAAGACAGCGCACAAAGTGCTCATTTCTATTTTCTTTGTTTTCATTCCAAAGCTAGAAGATCAAAGAGTTAATAAAACCTCCTTGCTATAGAAGGTCATTACAAAACTAAATGCAGCAATTCAAAGTGGTAAATAGAATGAATGCCAAGGAGATGTTTAACGAAGTAACATTCTAGATGTATTCTTTGAAGAACATTTGCAGACTCGTTTGATTGCTTTGGAGTGCACAGGGAACAATGCGTCTGCGTGGAGCTAACACTGACTGATGGTTGTGTTCCGCCGAACCACTGCCAGACCACATGGATTCACAAGTATATTTGATATAGAATTACCTAATATGGCTAGAAATATTCATGAGTATTTTGCATAGCAAAATGGTATTAAAAACCCCCATGTCCCTTTTCCCTTGGATCTAATTAAATGCCCAAATATGAGACGAGAGTCTATTCATTTGAAAAAAGAATTTGAAGCACTATTTTCCCAAGAACTAAAAATTTGAATGGCAAGATAGGGACTAGCTTAATGCTCACCAATAGCTATCGAGATACTTCTTTTTCTTTTTTCTGCAGTGCTAACATGTTTAGAATGGGAGCAAGTAGAGAACGTAGAGTGGTGGCCTTGGAAATTGTCAATATTACCATATTGGTTTATTTGAAAGACAGGCTTTTATACTGATCTTGAATTTCAGTGTGACATGTCAGAGTTTACGATTCACTATATGCTATGGTCTGAATGTTCCTGGTTCATGGTTCCACCCAAATTCATACGCTGATAGCTAATCTGTGATATAATAGTGTTGAGAGGTAGTTCCTCTCAGACACGAATCTACCAGCACCTTGATCTTGGACTTTCCAGCTTTCAGAGCTTTATTTTTGCGTTTATAAATTACCCAGTCAGAAGTATTTTGTGAATTGCCAAGATCATTGTAATGTCATGTGTAGCTGATAAAAAAAAAAAATTTAAAAAAAGAAGTATTTTGTTATAACAGCCCAAATGGACTAAGACACTGTTTCCTGGAATCTCAGCAATAGAACCTGTTAGGCAGGTTTCTTCCTTGCAAAGGAGCAGCAGTACAACCTAGAACATAAGAAGTGACTATCCTGATGGTAGACATTGTGACTCTGGCAACATGGAAGCCAGATAACAGAGGTTACTTAGGGTCTCCAATTCAGGCACATTAGAGTTATTTTGTTTCCCACTGTTTGAAAACTTTGTGGATGCAAGTTGTTTTCATGTTGAAGTAAAAAGAGTTCTTTCCTGGGGTTGTTTGAGGGTAAATCAGAAAATTGGCATAGCTAGGTGATCTGACAATGATTTTCAGAAAAGTATAATGAAATACCAGCATAGACATGTTAAAATAACTGAGATTGAGTTTAAGCAATTAAACATTCTAATTATTCGGGGCAAATAATTGCCCTATTTCAACTATAAAGTGAGTCTGTTGTGAAGCACCATTGAAAGTTGTGCTGATGCCAATAAAGAGTCTTTTTGCTTCCTGCACCAGTGGTGCATGTCACCTTCCTGCAAGGCAACCAGTCTGCAGATCTGGCCAGAGGGAAAATTACTGGGTTACAAAATGAAATGCAGGCGTAAGTCAGTCCAGCTCTCTGAACCCTAGGAAAGGAAACTTCCCTCCCACTCATGAAAGAGGGCGATTGTGCTCAGTACCACTTATCCAGTGCCAACAATCTAGCAAGCTCTTTATTCAGTGCTATACCACTGCTACAGCAAGGTGACCCCGAGTTTGGGGCCGAGGTCAGGGAAAGGTCACTGCTTGAAAAATGAAACTAGTCAAAAGGAAAGAATCCTAGGAATGAGTGAGGTTACTCACCCACAAAAGTTACCTAATCTAAAAGATAGTAGAGAGAAGCATTTTTTACATGGAATCCAAAGTTCTAAACCTTTTAAATCATCCTGATGGCGCTAGCAAAGTGGTGGTGGGATGTTCTGATACGTGGCTGCAGGGATCAGCATTTTGTCACTGAAGTTCCTATAGACTTCCTCTTGTTCCGTTATTTCTGCCTTCAAGAGTTCACCTTCCCTCCTTCCCTCTTTCTCTTCTTTCCACAGCCACTTTAACCTCAGCCAAGGAGCAGACAAGCGGTATGAAGACATCACTATCCTGTTATTTGTGAGCTGCTCTAAACTGGCTGGTCCGCATTCCTCCTTCTCAGCATCTTCCAGGTGCCTCTCTATGAAGGCAGGTTGTCAAATTCGTGCCTGTCCGATGATGGTAGATGGCCATGAGTGCCTGTTTTAAATAATCCCTTTTAAGGTTAAAGGAATCGGAGTGCTTGGAATATTGATTTGCCCTTTCATAACTTTTCTTTTCTTATGAGACATATATGTATATGGATGTTATGAGGGGTAGGAAACTCTTAAGGAGAAAACCAACAGGGTGAAAGAATATGGACTCAGACTTTCTTATTTTTGTGTTCTCTAATAAATAAATAAATGGCAAGTCCTCCTCTGAACAGCAAAGTGAAAGCATTTCATAAATAAATCCATAAATAAAACCATATCACTTTAAAGATGTGAAAAGATGAGGTGTACTCTGAAGAGAAATTTCATTTTAAATAGGTAGCCAAAAGCTGATATGGGCAACTAAAATTTTTACTATTCATCTGATTCTTTTTTCTAAGAAACATAAAAATCATGTTCAAAAGCATTCAGTTAATTCTCATCAGTGGACAGAGAAATGAAGAAGGAGTTCAGCTTTTTGTTTTTGTCATCAAGAATTTAAGTGAGAAAGTCAATTCAATTTGATACAAAATCAGTTTACAAAATAATTTTGAGAAATAATTTTTTAAGAGTCAGTTTCCAAAGAGCAGTTTCATTGGGTCATACAATAAAAGTCTTTTAATATGAACTACTTACTTTTATTAGTGCATTATAATTTATTTGCCTTGAAAAAAAGTACACTAAAAATAGAATTAGAATGTCTTTGGTTTCTATAGTTCATGGTATTAAGTTAAAATAGTATTATGTATGTTATACTGAAAGTAATGTAAATGCTGCCTAAAAGAACATTTTTGAGTCAGTTTCACATTTAACATTGAATAGAAAAGTTGACTGAAAATAAAGCAAGTCACTACATCACTCTGCTACAAGCAAACGCTTCTTTGTAAATAAGGATGAACTGACAATGCTTGAAAGTGTAGTTCATCAAAATCACAACAAGAAACCAAATATTATGAACGTGTAAAATTCCATGTTTATTTAATATCCATTACATAGCTGGTTCATTGAAACCAGACTTTGTAAAGACAAATAACATTTCCGATGAACATAAACAATTTCATACAGTTGAAATTCATCCTGTATTTTCACATGAATAAAGATGTCATTATGCAAGAGTTTCAACAATAAAGACCTTGCCTTGAATTGGCAAGGCATCTTTCAGTGCTTCAGTTCAGGCCTCTATCCAGATCTGGAGGAGAGATTAACAGTGCTGCATCAAGCTCAGAGATCAGCATGTCCACACCCAGCTGCTGCGAACCTTCCCCCAGTTTCTGCATTGGCCTCCAGTATGGTCAGCATTGTGGACACTTTTTCAGAGACACATCCAGAGCTCGAGATGGGTATTCCTAGGGAAACATTATTTTTGAACAGTTAAAGGCAATATACAGATAATATCAAAAAAGCTTGTTCTCATCAAGGGAAGTATGAGTGTCTGCTTAACAATAAATCAATGATTATTGTTTATTTTTACAGTTGCTTGAATTTATTTAAGTGTGCTATGTGCCAGACATTGTGTTAAATACTGTGCATTCACTAGCTCATTACATGAACAAATATATAAAGTAAGTACTATAATCATATCAGCTCCTGTGGCCAAGAAACCCAAGGTGACAGAAGCAGAGGGTCCTTTGTGTCATCAAACACTCAAACACGGTCCAGGTAATACTAAGAGCCCAATATTGGGGAGGAGAGAATAGTTTTCCCAAAGCAGTTCACAGCCCTTTTCTGCCTTGCTTTTCTCTTCTATGGTTCCTGGAAAACGAAGACCTCTTTCTCTCTCTCTGATGATATTTTTTCTTCCAATTTTTATATTCTAAACTACAAGACAACTTTTTCCTTGCTCCTAGGAGTGGCCACAGGTTTCTGGTTGAGGTTTCTAAGGACGATTTTTAAAAGAGTCTTACAATCTCTTCACCCCTCCTCTTTATCTATCCTATATTTTTCATCCTCAGACTTTTTGATTCATGAAAAAAATTTTCTTCTCTTAGGGCATGTTAATTTGGTTTTCTGCTACTTGCAGCTAACTGTACTAACTATCCCAAACTGCTTTTAAAAGCTTTGTAACTAACTAGGTGGGATAAGCCATGATCACTGATACTCCTTATGTAAAAGGATAAATGAATTGTATATCTTAATTCTGGTATTTTCTGTATCACATTTTAAAATTAATTTAATGTCAAAAGAGTATTCCTGAATTTGACACTAACCACTAAATATCTAAAATAGCTATAATATCTTCTCCCTGCTAAAAGCATGCAGGTAAAATGGCAAGATAAGCCCTCTGGACTAAGTGTACTAAAAAGGTTGCTGAGGCTCTTGCCCTCATCAGAGGATTCCACAATCTAGAATTGAACTGCTTGGAAGCCCAATGGAGGTGAGAAGGAAGAAATACAGAGAAAAAAATCAGAAATTTCTGGAAGTGAGATACTCAAAATACCTTTTTGGATTTTTTTTTTTCAGTTAAATTGTACAAAGCCTACCTTCTGTCCTTCCCTTGTTGATAACTGAAATCCCATCTCTAGCACTTACTGGATATGTGATCTCAGATGAGGTCACTTCAGCTTTCTGAGATTACCATTATTTTTTCAGCCATAAAGTCAAATTTTACAATCCATATCATAGCACTGTTTTTAGTATTAACTCAAACAGTGAATGAGAATCATGTAGTACTGGGTTTGACACATAATACACAATTAACAGATTTTAATTTCTTCCCCACTTCTCCTTTCCCCATTACCATTCCCTTTGATAGAAGAATGATTTCAAAGACTTCTGTCTAAAAGACACATACTGCAGTGTTTCACCTGTATTGCAAATCTTACAAAACTGAGTTCATACAAGTTGAAAGCAGAATAGTAGTTACCATAAGCCAATGAGTGTAGAGAAGAGGAAGAAATGGAAAGAGATTAGTTAGCAGTTACAAAATCACAGCCAGATGGGGAAATAAGTTCTGGTGTTCTGTTAAACAAAAGATGGTTTTAGTTAAAAAATATTGTACCATAGAATTCAGAATAGCCAGAAGAGAGGATTTTAAATGTTCTTATCAAAAAGAAATGAGAACTGAGTTGATCAACACCAATGTACAATGTGTAAATGAACAAAACCATCGCACTATGGAACATAGAGATGTGTGTAACTGTTATCTTTCATTTTAAAAGAAACCTAACCTTTGAAAGCATTTTTCTTTTTCTTGCTTTATAGCCTAGTAACGGCACAAAGGATATAATTTGACTAGACACAGTTATTAGTGAAAGAAATACTTCCTACTAGGTTGTAAGTTTCCTGAAGGCAACAGCTGTGACTTGTAAATGTTTATATTCCTCATAGAACTTAAATTTCTAAATAATGAGCAATTAGGATATCTGAACAGAGAGGGTTTTTGAGCCATGTAATTTTGTAATGATTTAATGATTTATTTATCGATCCAAATGACTCATGGTTTTTAAGATGCAATCTTGTCAGTATTTACCATCCATTAAGCATAATGCTGGAGGCCCTATAAAGCAATTGTGAACACGGACAAACCCACATTGTGGATAATAACATGAAGGCGTACCAGAAAAAAAGCCAAATAACTTGTAATATAATGGCTGTTTACTTTGAACTATTCACTATTCCAAACACCTTCATACATTATCACTATTCCTCTCCACAACGTTGCAAAGCAGATGTCTCCAGCCCCATATAACCAAGAGTCAGAGACTTGACTAGCACTCATAGCAAAGTGAGTCTAGTGTTCCTTAGCCAAAGTTTGAATTCAAATCTCTCCTATTCCAGTGTTTGAGCCCTGTGTATCCCATACGCTAGAGCCCAGAAGACTGCAGATTATGTGTTTCTGGAAAAAGAGTGGGGGGTAGTTAAAGAAATCATCCATCTAGTTCAATAGAAAACTATCCATAATAACAAAATTATCCATAATAACAAAATTATTTACTGCTAATAAAATAAACAGTAATAATATTTATTGTTACCAAGGCATATGACCTTGTTGAATATTTTATTTTTAATTCTTTTGGCTTTCTTTCTTTCTTTCTTTTTTTTTTGAGCCCAGGGGTGCTTAACCACTGAGATACATTCCCAACCATTTTTATTTTTTTTTTATTTAGAGTCCCCCTAAGTTGCTGAGGCTGGCCATGAACTTGTAGTCCTCCTACCTCAGCCACCCGAGCCACTGGGATTACAGGTGTGCACTCCCATTGTTTAATCTTTACGTTTCTATAAGGTAGATAATACTACCTCCTCGTATGAATAGATGCTGAAATTCAGAAGGTAAATTAGTATTCCAAGAGACCTGATTCCACACTCTGACCCCAGATTCCTTCTACCACTCCTTCAGCTTCCACTTGCCATGTTATTTTGCCTGAATTTTAGTGAGAAAAGGTAATGAAAGGGATGATGGTGTGGACTAATCACCATCCTTAGCCTAAGTCACTTTCTGCTGAGCAAGGACTTTTTTTCTTTACAGGAAATCTTCAGAGAAGTTATTCTGATAAAGAATGTATTTAATAAAGCAAAGCTTCTCGCTGAGCATGCTTGGGCAACAATTAGAGTGATATTCTAAAGGTCTTTAGTTTGTGCTTGGTTTTCAGCGTGTCCTTTTCTCCTCTTTCATGTCTCTTTTCAAATGAGTAGTAAGGGTTGGAATAGCTCGGGGGTATTTAACAGGTGCTGGAACTTATATGTAGATCACTGGCTCAGATCCACAGATACATGGTTCTCTCCTGCTAACCTGTGATTTCAAGCAGAAAGACCAGACCAGTATCTTCGAGCCAGCATGTCCTACGATAAAATCATTCTTTGCTACCTTGATTTAAAGGTGCTGGTGAGAAATCAAGTAGGAGTGTTACCAGTGGGAGATACTAGGGCAGTAACCATGGTTTATTCCAACAACACAAGGTGTCTTTTATGCTGTTAGAAGCAGGACAGCTGGATATGGGCAACCAGATGAGGTGGGAGAGCATAATTCCTTAAAAACATCTGTTGTTGTTGTTTTTAGTTTGGGAAAGGTGGGATTAGGAAAACAACAAGAACAGCAAAGAAGAGACACAATGATACAAGTCTGGACTAAATTAAGGACAGAATGATTAAATGAGTCAGTAGCAAACATATGACTGAGTCAAATGCCAAATTATCAACTTTGAAGCTTAGAGAGCCCTAGATAATAAAAGCAACAGTTCAAGCAGAAAGCAGTTGATGTGGTATTCAGTTATTCTAATGATCTTTTTTATTATCTCTACAAGTTTTTAACCTTGTCTTCTGGTATTATTAAGGCAAGATGACTGAATCAGGTGGCCTCAATAATATCGATAGGTAATACTGTTGGTCCTGTAGTGAACCAAAGATGTACCAGCCTATTGCCTGAAAAGGCTTCTGTTTGTGCCATACATCACATGTTTCTCACTTCATTCCTTATAGAACCTTTATTTACTGTTGGAAATGTCTTATTAGCGAGGGTAAACACTTTTATTCACTCTTCTCTGTAACAAATATTTACTAATGCAATCCACACAATGGACCTCTGAAATGCGATCTATTCTCCCAAATTTTCAGATGAGAAACAGTGCTGAAAACAGAAAGGTCCAGAAGCTTTTCTAAGGTTATGTGGTAATTAGTGAAGTTAGGATTCAAATACGGGCAGTCTTCTCCAAGTTCTTGCTTCTAACTAATACATAGCAGTTCTTGCTTATTAAATGCAATTAAAATATTCCAGTCTTCTAAAAGTAAAACTTTAGGACAAACAAAGCTAAAGTTATGCTTGCAAGTATTTATTGCACCCTTAACTGACCTGAAAAACAAAATTGTTTGACATTATAAAAATATGATTTAATCTCTAATCCATGTAAATATGAAAATTTTATTTTTAGAAATAAAAGATAAAATTACTTTACTAACATCATGATAATAATTATAGAAATATAAAAGTTTCATGAAGAACTAAAGAAATGTAATATGTAAGTGGTTTTGTTCAAAAAGCTAAGCTAGGGCTAAACAGGGCACTTCTTTGAGGTGTGTAGTTTACAAATAATGAAAAACTCCTGTATTCCTACCACCACTCATAGACACTGCAAACACTGTTTGTATTAATGAAAATGCTAGTTCAGGTGGTGGCATTTCAAAAAAAGAAGCAGAGGCTGTACTTTGGAGCTGCACATAAACATAATTGGAAAAAGTGATGATGAACTAAACCATATTTATACAAGCATTTGAAATAATGGCTCATGAGTCCTGCAGAATATTTTCTTCCTTTAAATGGAATCATGCACAGTACCCTATTGATTCACTTCTTGGTATCTTATTTATGCTATAAATCTCCTTGCTAAATAGGAAATCTAGTCCATATCACAACCAGTTTTCAAATTAAGCTCTCCTCTCTTGCTGGATGTTTGGATGAAATAAAATCTAAAGATTCCTCAATTTGTGTCATTATATTTTAAAATAAAAATTTCAACCAGTGACAATTAGAATGATAAACAACCCCCACCCCCCGCCACACACACACACACACACCTTTTCCTGTCTCGCTCTTGCAGTGCTAGACACTGAATCTTGAATCCAGGGCCTCATGCATGTGAAGCAAACACTTCACCACTGACCTGTATTGTCAGCCCTAGAATGACAGACTTCTAAATATTATGGAAAGATTTACTGGGCACAATGCCTCATACCTATAATCACCAACTCTGGAGACTGAGACAGGAAGATCTCATGTTTGAGACCAGCTTCAGCAATATAGTGATGTCCTAGGCAACTCAGAGAAATCCTGTCTCAAAATAAAATATAAAAGGGATTGGGAATGTAGCTTAGTGGTGAAAATATCACTGAGTTAAATCCCTAGTATCAAAAGAAAAAAGAAAAGAAAGATGCATAAGAAAAAAGAAAAGAAAGATGCATAAGAAAAAAGAAAAGAAAGATGAGCATGGGGGCAGGGTGGGGTTATGTGTGAACATATCTGCCCAGCCCAACCACAGACTATTGCAGTGATGACAAAAATTGGGGAATAAAGACTGTTAATTATGCTCTCTTAGAGGAAAAAAAAAAAAACAAGCAAATTTTAAAATAAAGTGGACTTTTATTGTGTGTTCATGTCTCAAGGTCATAGAAAACCTACACTTATTTCTTAAAAAGTAATCCAAAAATGATTTAACATATCTTATACAGTGTACATAAATGACTGGAATGCTGGATATCGTAGAAGAGGGAAAAGCAACTTTCTATACTTTCCAGATTAAAAAAAAAACACACACACACAAGAAAAACCATTCCAACTGTATTGGTGTATATGGGCTGCCATAATAAAACATCAGACTGGTTAACTTAAACAACAGAATTTTGTTTTCTTACAGTTATGGAGGTTGGAAGACCATGTTCAAAGTGCCAGATGATTAGGATTGTACTGAGGGCTTTCTTCTGGCCTGCAGACTCTCACCTTTTCCTATGTCCTCACATGGCCTTTCCTCAGAGCATGTATTTGGAGGGAGAGATTTTTATTCTTCACCTTACAAGGTCACTAATCCCATCATGAGGACCCCACCCTCAAGATACGGCTACACCTGATTACCTCTCAAGAACCCACCCCCAAATACAATCTCACTGAAGTCTGGAGCTTTAATGCATAAATTTTGGGAGGGACACAAACATTCAGTCCACATCGTTGACTAAAAATCACGCTAGGCGAACCAGTGTGTAAAATGTGAACATATTAACCTGAGGGGTTTTTTTTAGCTCTAAACCTCAAGTTCCATCTTTATCCTTACTAAAAGCATAAGGTTTCTAACTATATATCCCAGACATACACCTACTCAAGAAGAGAAAACAGTAGCATAAAGTACAATGGAGAAGTGATTGTCAAAATGTGATCCAAGAAGTTGGACATAGTAGTGCTCACCTGCAATCCTAGCTACTTGGGAGGCTGAAACAAGAAGATCACAAGTTCAGGACCAACCTGGGTAATTTAGTGAGACCCTTTCTCAGAATAAAAAACAGAAAAAGAGTTTATTATGTGGCTCAGTGATAGAGGTCCCTGGGTTCAATACTCAGTACTGAAAAGGAAAAGAGAGACGAGAGAGACAGAGAGAGAGAGAGAGAGAGAGAGAGAGAGAGAGAGAGAGAGAGAGAGAAGAGAGAGAGAGAGAGGAAAGAAAGGAGAAAAGAAAAGAAAAATACAATTCAAGAACTCCTGGAGTACCATGAAAATCCTCTGTGTACCTATGGATGGTTTCAACACAATGTAAAGTAGTCAATTATTAGTGGCTGTGTCCATCTTCCCTGTTCTGGCATGAGCTAATAATGTTCTTAAAAAATTAGAAATGCATATCCAAAAGAACACTAATTTTGATGGATTACTTTGATGGATGACTTTGACACTTTCCCAAGGGAGGAAGAGTAGGCAGTGGATTCTTTGACTTCATCCAAGTGGCATAAGGGTTGAAGTATTTTTCTAGTCATGTTCTTGAACAGTTACTTTCATGGCTTCCTGACATATCCACACTATTGAAGATGTGATGGTTTACTGATCCTATATTCTGTAAGAAAGAAGGTTGCATATTCTAAAGGAGATAGGTTTCCAATGACTATACAGTGTAAAATTTGCACTGGAACTCTTTCTTTTATTCTCAAGCTTTAATCATCCCCATTGCTACGGGGCCTCCTGAAAGTGAACACTGTTTGTAAGGTCTAGGCTGCCTTCTGGCCCATTAACATATTCGCTGTAGTCTCAAAACAAGGGCACTTAAAAACAGAAATTATTCTCCCCTCTCTCATTCCTTCCTCCCCTCCGCCCACCAAGTTCCTAGGAATAAGAGTCTGTTCCATAGAAGTCTGTTTGAGGGGCTGGGGCTAGGGCTCAGCAGTAGCACACTTGCCTGGCATGTGTGAGGCACTGGGTTCAATTCTCAGCACCACATATAAATAAATAAAAATAAATAAAGGTCTATCACAACTAAAAAATATTTTAAAAAAGAAGTCTATTTGAACGAATGCATGAAGATATTTAAAATGGATGATATGTTAGACATTGATACTTAGTCACCTATATGTAAGATTATTATCATAAGGAAAGTTAAAAAAAACCCATAATCCTATTGTTTTTTAAAAGTGTACAGAAAAGAGAGGCATGGTGGTGCATACTTATAATCCCAGTGACTTGGGATGCTGAGGCAAGAAGATTGCAAGTTCAAGTATAGCCTCAGCAAATTAGCAAAGCCCTAAGCAACTTAGCAAGACCCACTCTCAAAATACATTTTAAAAAAATTTAAAAAGATCTGGGGACATGTCTCAGTGGTTAAGCAACCCAGAGTTCAATCCCTGGTACCAAAAAAAAAAAAAAAAGTGTATATAATGGCCTTTGCTGAGAGTATCCTGCATAATCATTTGCAAAGGAACCCGGACCTCCTCTTTCATATCATCACATCCCTGCCTTGTGTATGTTGTACCATATGAATTGAAAAACCCATTCTCAGTCCCAAAACTTAGACCCACTAACCTTAGGTTTCACTGATGGATTCTACAAAGTATGATAATAGCACCTACATCACAGATCTCAAGTGTCTTACCGCGTGCTGTTTCATAAACCCCTGTGTTTTGGGAGAAAGGGACTAGTCTATCATCCTTCAGCTCATTTCTTTACTGGCACTTTTTTTGGGCCATCAGTGATTTGGGAGAAGAAATAGTGTGAAAATATTATTCAAGTGGTCACTAAAGCAATTAAACAGATTAAAATTATATAACTGTGGTAACCAGTTGTCCTGATTTTTGAATTTTTAAGATACCTCCCAAGCTTAAAATCTCTGGTTTTATATTTTTATACTTCTGCATAATTATTACCTTTATGAACAATGTTCTTCTTGTTTTTTCCACTACACAAAACTTTGGGGCCATATCCAATGTAGTCTTCTCCATGACATCTGTCCTAACTTCTTCATTAAAACATGTGATTGTAATTAATTTTCTCTCATGCCTTTCTTCTTGGTCTGATCCTAAGGCCTGTTTCTTATTCATTTACACATTCATAACATCTAATAGAGTGTCTAACTACTATATATTGGATACACAGAAAACATACATTAAATGTAAGTAATTCATGAAAGCAACAATTTCTGAGAGATTTCAATTCCTTCTCCTTTTGGTGGAATGTTAACTCCAGTTATCTTAATATTTGGTATTTTTATTGTTGTTGTTACATTATTACTAAAGAAACCACTTGGCGGGCTGGAGATGTGGCTCAAGCGGTAGCACGCTCGCCTGGCATGCGTGCGGCCCAGGCTCGATCCTCAGCACCACATACAAACAAAGATGTTGTGTCCGCCGAAAACTGAAAAATAAATATTAAAATTCTCTCTCTTTCTCTCTCTCTCTCACTCTCTCTCTAAAAAATAAAAATAAAAAAAATAAAAAAGAAACCACTTGGCAAAGAGAAATGAAAGAAAGAAAAATTTTCCCTTTGGTCTTACCCAAGGAGGTCATGCCCTTGTCTTTTTAGAGAGGACAAAATCAAACATGATATTATTATAGCCAATTTAATTCTCATATTCCTGGGGCTATTTAACAGTTAATTATCTGCTTGTATCATTAAAAAAGAAAATAAAAATATATGCAAAACTAGACATCTGTCTTGACAAAACCAAGTTCTAAATAGTTCCAAGGTCTTCACTCTTTTTATGATCACTATATCCTGAATGGGTCAACTTTAAAACAGTTTTTAAATTGGGTATTGCGATGCACCCCTGTAAACCCAGCTACTCAGGGGCTGAGGCAGGAGGATCACCAGGAGTTCAAGGCCAGCCTCAGAAATTTATCAAAACCCTGTCTCAAAATAAAAAAAAAAAAAAGGCTGGGGATCTAGCTCAGTGATAGAATGCCCCTGGGTTCAATCTGCAGCACAAAACAAACAAACAAATAAAACAGAAACATGCTCTATACGACTTAGTGAGCCCTGTCTCAAAAAGTAAAAGGGACTGGAATATATGTCAGTAGTAAAGTGACCTTGGGTTCAATTTCCAGTACCCAAACCAAATCAAAGCAAAACCATAAAGAAGAAGGAGGACGAGGAGGAGGAGGAGGAGGAAGAGGAGGCGAGGAAGAAGAAGAAGGGGAAGAAAATAAAAGAAAATTAAAGCAAACACCATACCTCAACAAAAAACAGATATTAACCTTATGATGAAACCAAAGAATCTAATAACATTTTCAATGTATAAAAAAGTCTCACTAAAGGTGTTTAATCTTTTATAAATGAATTATTAAATTTGCAATTGATAGCAGCCTCCATTAAAAACTATTTAAAGCTCTCTTTAAGTACTTAAAAGATAACAGAAAATTAAATAAGCTTTTTCGTGGTTGAAGAGCAAAGGCTTGTATGCTGTTGACAGTGTGGACAAAACCTGACAAGTGGCTCTACTTAAGCTGAAGAATGTGACTTCATATTTGATAGGTAGATGAACTAACCAGGAGGCCAGTTCTAGAAATTGAAATGAAAGACAGGAGATGATTGAGTCAGAACCTCTAGAATCAAAGATAAATTATACTTTTTATTTTTTACCAAAAGAATCAATACTTTATATTGCTGACTTCTGTGGCTTTTCCCCCACCAACTAAGGTATGGTTTTTCTCCTTAAGATTCAGCTCCCTCCTCTCAAAAATGGTACTATTACAGTACCTTCCAAAATAACCAAGATAGGCAGACCCAAGATAAAAGTCCAGAAAGGGTGAAAACTGAGACAGAACACTAATGAACACTGTAGAAAAACATCTGAATGGGAAGCTGAATACCGGAGTCTATTCCAATTATGACAAGACTGGGGTGATTTGATGTTGATAAATAAGTAAATAGCTCTTTGTGACTGATTCCTCACTGATGAAACAGAGGAGATTTGCAATACACATAAAGCAATTGAAACTTCTAAGCAAGGGCAAAGTCATAAAAATAATTTGTGGGTCACATAAACCAAATTAACTCACTCTGACATGAATTGCTAAAAGGGGCATTGTGAAAACTTCACAAATAGTGTTGCTTCTAGTCTACTCCTCTCCCTTGTCAGGAAGATTACAGAGAGATATTTCCAAAGACTGGGTGCCTATAATGGAACCCCAAAGAATATGAGGTACACAACATGATACTACTGGATGAGTGACAATCTTGTGAGTGAGTCAAGGGAATGTGAGATGAATTCCAGGCCCTTATGAAAATGGCTCATAATCAATCTCCAATTTCAAAAGATTGACATTTCTGCTTCTGCTTGGATATTCTGCATCAGAAGCAGGTCTTCTCATGAATCCTTGGAAGAAAATTGGAGAGGATACAACAGAGTCACCTCTTTCTGGTGAACTGATGCTCAGGTACCTCCCTCCCACAGAAACAAATGGTGTGCATGAAATGACATTCCTTGGAATTCTCCAGAGACTGCAATTTCTCAAGGACTCTTCAGTTGGGCTCTCAGAATCAGGAATGAAAATGTCAAAGCCAGAGGAGTGAGTCTGAAAATGGGAATCTTCACTATGGGACAGTATTAGTTATCTAGAATACGTGGTGAATTTCTCAGTCCCTTGTTTACAACCCAGGAGTGATTTAGGCATTAAGAGAAGCAGCATAGTTATTTCCCATGTTTAAGACCTGAACTTTATACTCTATTGATTGCTATTATTTCTTTAGAAAACCCAGTGACACAGATGTGTATTTGTCCCTTTGTTCAAATAAAAGGAACTGACGCAGAGCAAAGATAAAGAATTAGTTTCCAAATGGCTTATATTTTAAAATATATTAAATCAATTTTAAAAAGAACTGGCTTGAATAAAATATATATAAATAATTTTTTAATATTTATTTTTTAGATGTTTGTTGATACAATATCTTTATTTCATTTTTATGTTGTGCTGAGGATTGAACCCTCATCTGTGCTAGGCGAGCACTCTACAACTGAGCCACAACCCCAGCCCCCCCATTACAATATTTTTAAGGTCTGAAAGATACATAATTTGGGGCTAGGATTGTAGCTCAGTGGTAGAGCACTTTCCTAGCATGTGTGAGGTATTGTGTTCAATTCTCAGCGTTGCATATACATAAATAAATAAACAAATAAACAAACAAATGTCCATCAATAACTAATAAAAATACTTTTTAAAATGATACATAATTTGTCCTTAATTTAAAACTTTGCTTTTCTAGAAGCATTTCAGTTTTGTATTTCAATGAAAGTCTAAAAAGTCTGCTCCCAAATATGTATATGGTTAAGAAATTTAATCTGGCCATGTTTTTAAGAATTCAAAACTTGCACATTTAAACCAAATCACATTTTTTTACTTATTTAGGTAAACCAGCCCTGAAAGAAGAAAAAAAACCCACTCTGTTAAGCTTTGAATTTGAAGTTGAGTTTTACATGATGGGCAATATTTTCCCTCTCCCTTTTCACTAACTCATGTCCCACAGATCTGGCTTAGTTTTTCTGATATTTACAGTTCTTCTTCAGTAACCTTGTCAAGTCAGTTCTTTTATTATATGGGGATGAAGAAATAAAGTTTTATTGCTTTTCAAGTTCAAACTTAATGTATGTTGTTCACAAAGTGATGGGGGAAAGGCCATTTTGAAGGAAATGATTCACACTGTCAAGTAAAGAGGTGAAGGTAGGTGACCTGTAAGCTGCGATCCTGTCTATAACTTCTTGACCTCTCTGGGCTTCAGATTTCCCATCTGCCCAGTAAAGAGCTGGTTTCCAGCTTCCCAAGTTCTTAGTCCTTCCCATCATGAATTTTACCTTATCATTAACTACAGGCAGTATGTAATGTTTGAACTGTTGTATTCACTAATTTTTACTTAATATTTGTTTTAAACCAATTCTTTTTAATTTTAAACTTAAATAAGTATGTTTTAAAAGAAAGCTTTATATCCCTGCCATTAAAAAAAAAAGAGTGTCATCCACATAGATGGTAATCTGAAAATTTTTAATTTAATGAAAACCATACAGTATTATTAAATTCTAGCTCTACATAGTTGTCTGCTGAAGACTCTGAGCCTGAGGCTTGTCTTCTATTTCTTAAAAAGGAAGATAAAAGTGTTAGAGAGTTCTTTGTTAGCACCAGACTGAGACTTTCTTCTTGATATAATTAGAAGTCTGAAAAAAAAACCCTGAAAAGAAGCAATTTTCCCATTGTGTCACTCACTGTCCATATGCTTCTTAAAATTATCTTGTACACACTAGTGGTACACAACCCTAACCCTGTGGTTGGGGGGCTTGGGGAAGCTGGGCTGAATTTTGTCTAAGGCGTCTTCCAGCTACAATTTATTATACTGCAGACCAGTGATTTCACTTTATAGACACACAAGAGATATTAAAGGTGCATTTCTCTTCTGATGCTTCAAAATGCAGAAACACAAACATCTTATAGTAAGAGCTGACTCCTCTCAGTACTCCATGACTCTGGGTAACTTGTTCAGACATGAAAAGGTAATGAGGAAGTGTGAATAAGAGCAGGAATGAGAATCCAACTGGTCAACTTGATTTGGTTGTTGTAAAAGACCTTTATCTAACAATCAGATTGAAAAATTTCATTAAATCAGAAGAAACTATTTTTGTCGGAGCTGAAAGGCAAATGCTGGGATCAGTTTGACAAAGTAGTAGATGTCTTTTGTAAAGAATTGATGCAGTTTGGGAAATATTGCCAAACTTACTCAACCATCTTTAACTTGTTCTGACAGTGACCATTCATATGGTGAAAGTAAATGTTTAAAAACTTAAATGAATAGCTATTTCTAAAGTACCATCTCACAGTTTTGTTTGTATGTTTTTTTTTTGTTGTTGTTGTTGTTTTGCTATAAGCTTGTACAATTAGACACAGAGAAAACCTCCATTGAAAAACTTTGCTTTCTGCTTCGTAGAGAGTTTCTAGAGTTACACAAATGACTAAAGCTTAGAATCTTTTCATTATCCAGCATGAAGTAAAACAAATAATTAGAGCTGACTCGCACGGAAAGTAGCAATGGAAAGTTAGTGGGAAAATTCATTTTTACTTCCACTGCCAACATAAAACACCATAATGGCAATTGAGATATCAATATTTTTTAATAAACCATTTTACTTGACAGAAACTCCAAGGAAACCTATCCATTTGCCTAAGTCATACAGGCAATACCTTCATAAGATTAACTCTGGCATTAGCTGCTTCAGACCCTTGATTCTGAGAGCAATGGTGATTCACCATCACCAAAAGCAGTCTCAAAAAGACCCCATGGCATTTGTCATTGTGAGACACTAATTTTCAGTTAGTGCAAGCTTCTGTTTCTCCCTTATACCTTGATCCACTTAATTCCTACTTCATTCGGTCAAGAAAAATAAAATAAAATAAACATAGCCTGGCTACATGAGCTACAAGGCAAATTATCCCTATACCTAAAAAATCAGAAATTGGATTAGGATCTTCAAATTCAAAATTTGGCATTTTGGAGAACAGTAACGTGGGACTCAGGAGCCCTGGCTTCTGAAAGACTAGCTCTATCACTAACAGTGTGACAGCACTTTGCTAATCGTTAGTATCCCTGTCCTAAAAAAAAAGGATGAGAAGAAATCTATACAGCTGCTTTTTGCTTGAAAATCCAATCATTCTGTTTACCTGCTATGGTGCTATAGGGATATCTAGTGTTTAAAATAATGTTTAATAATCTCTAAGTAGCAAGCCAGACTGGTAAAAGATTTTTTAAAAAGACCAGGTAACGTAAACTCTCATCAATCCTGGACCTTATTAAGGGATTAATAATAGACCCACAATTAGATGTACATTGTGTTTCTGATTTGCTAGTTAACTCATTGACTCTCCTATATATTGACTTTTGGGAAGCTAAAAAATGATAGATATGGACCAAACCATTAAGTATATAACCTTCAAATATACCTGCATTAAAATTTTATTTATTGCATTCATTTAAATTGTATTGTGGTTAAAATTTCAAAGAGATAAATATCTCTCTTTATTTGAGAACCTTAGCTTTGAAACATTTATCACTAAAATAAACACAGACGGATACCCAAAAATTATATATAAAAATGTCCATGACTAATATGGGTCCTTGTGTAAAATCAATGACCCACTTTAAGCTTTACAGGAGGAGCATGTGAAATATTTCTATTCTAAAGAAATATTTCTATTCTAAAGGACTAGCTGAGAAAATGCACCAAAACTTTTATTCACTTCTAGTCTTCCATTACAGCATCATCCAACAACCTAAAACTTTTGCCAAAGCCTATGTTTTCTAGATATTTTGACAAAACAAAGAAATGCATTTATTTTAAATTTGAACCCAAGTGTGATCACTTGCAATTAACATGATTTTAAACTGTAACATTCTATTTCCCAAGAGCAATTACCTAAGAACTATTACAGGTAATGGAGATTTTGTTCGGTCAATATTTTGTTGAAATCCAGTCTTTCTAAATGGATAACTGGCAAACTTCAGTGGGGTTCTGTGGCTCAACTTATGATTAAAGTTATTCTGGAGAAATAATCTTCAGTTTGATGATCATTCACTCAGAAACCAGGATTCTGCTATGTGTCAGATACATAGTAATCTCATGTGCATTCTTTAGCAAATCACATTTTCTAATGGAATCAAATAAAAACTATCTAGTGACTCAAGCATTAAATTATATACCAGAGGTCAAATGTCAACCCATTCATAAAAAGAGAGAGAGAAAAAAAAAATAAGGGGGGTCAGGACCTGAGACTAAATACCATGAGAACTAGATCCTGAGATTACCTTCAGCTCTGACTCACTTTCCTGGATTATATACTTTACACACCTGATTTTCTTCATGGAGAGGAGGCTGCATAGCACAGTGATGATGCTGCCTCTGCAGCCAAATTTGCTTTTGAATCCTCACTTCTCCACTTCCTAGATTCAGAACTTGAGCAAGTTTTTAAAACCTCTTTAAGACTAAGTTTCTGCTTCTCTAAGTTGGAAATATGCTGCAGGGATAAAATGAGATAATGTGGGTAAAGCTCTTAGTACTGCGCCTGGCAAATGATAAGCACTCAGGAAAGTGTAGCTTCAATTTAATCTTGTCATTAGCAGACCATAGAGATGACAGATGAACTAAGATTTATTAAGTTCCTAGTGCTCCTTGGGCAAAATGAGGTTCTAGAAATTACCCTGTCCCCATTCCCTCTCCCCACCCTCACCCGACACGAATTTCTTCTTTATGGGTTCGAAAACTAATTCTCTAGCTTGTGTATCATCCATTTTTTTCATCTCCTGTTTCTAATTCCTGATGATTCATTTTAGAAATATCTATGTACATCAGCAAAATCATCAGCAGAGAAAAATAAAAGTGATAAAAATTAAATTATTACCTGAAATTTGTTTATTAGTAGATATTTCTAAGTGCTATAATTTATCACTGTTTTATCCTTTTGACTTATGCTTTTTTATTTTCCAAATTTTTAGATTGACATGCATTATTTTTTGAAAGAAAAATGTATTTAAAAAGTATGCATGGCTGGAGGAAGTTATTTATTAAACTCAATAAAGATGTGATTATGGCGGATTGTGTGAAATAACTGGAGCACGCAATGAGGACTAGAGGAAAATCATTTTAGTGAAAATCCCAGGACTTAGAGTTAGAAGGCATTCGGTTAAATTCTAGTACAGTGATTTGACAGTTGTATGACCTTGGTCATTTAATCTTGCTAATCTTCGTTTCTTTCATCCATAAAATGGGGTAGTAATATTCTCCAGTAATTTTTTGGAATTTAGGTGAGATTGCATGTGAAAAATATATGAATTATGGCACAGAGTGGATGCTCAAATATGTTAATTGACTTGAAACCTAAAGACTAAACGTTTAAAAGAATTAAAAATTCTTTTAGACTACCTAAAAGAATTAAGTGAGGCAGATCCAAAATGGTGGGCTAGAGGGAGGCTGCATTCCTTGTTCCTCTGTGACCTGGGATTCAAGCAGTGGAATTATTAGAATCTGTGAATTATTAGAGGACCCCCAACATCTGCTTCTGTGCAGGAATCCTGGCTGCCATGTCCACATAGGTCCCCTGGCCTCAACTTCTGCGCAGGACCCCTAGCCACTGCTCCTGTGTGTACCCCCATCTACCAACATTTAGCTATCTCTGCTAAACCCAAGGCCAATACCATTCTAAATGGAGAAAAATTGAAAACATTCCTTCTAAAAACTGGAACAAGACAGGGATGCCCTCTTTCATCACTTCTATTTAACACAGTTCTTGAAATTCTAGCCAGAGCAATTAAACAGATGAAAGAAATTAAAGGGATATGGATAGGAAAAGAAAAACTCAAACTGTTTATCACTATTTGCCAATGAAATGATTCTATACATAGAGGATCCAAAAATTCCACCAGAAAGTTTCTAGAACTACTACATGAATTCAGCAAAGTAGCAGAATATAAAAATCAACACCCACAAATGAAATGCATTTCTGTACATCAGTGACAAATGCTCTGAAAGAGAAACTAGGAAAACTTCCCCATTCACAATAACCTCAAATAAGTTTAATAAAATAATTGGAAAAAAACTTAATGAATGAGGTGAAAGACCCCTACAATGAAAACTACAGAACAGAAATTAAAGAAGACCTTAGAAGATGGAGAGATCTCTCTTGTTCTTGGATAGGCAGAATTAATATTGTCAAAATTACCATACTACTAAAAGCACCATACAGATTTAATGCAATTCCAATTAAAATTCCAATGATATTCCTCATAGAAGTAGAAAAAGGAATCATGAAATTCATCTGGAAAAATAAGAGACCCAGAATAACAAAAGCAATCCTTAGCAAGAAGAGTGAAGCAGGTGGCATCACAATGCCAGACCTTAAACTATACTACAGAGCCATAGTAACAAAAGGGGAATGGTATTGGTACCAAAATAGACCTGTAGACCAATGGTACAGAATAGAAGAAACAGAGACAAACTCACATAAATACAGTTATCTCATATTAGACAAAGGCACCAAAAACATATATTGGAGGAAAGATAGGCTCTTCAACAAATGGTGCTGGGAAAACTGGAAATCTATATGCAGCAAAATGAAATTAAGCCCCTATTTCTCACCTTACACAAAACTCAAAGTGGATCAAGGACCTGGGAATTAGACTAGAGACCTTGTGCCTAGAAGAAAAGGTAGACCCAAATCTTCATCATGTTGTATTAGGCTCTGACTTCCTTAAGACTCCTATAGCTCAAGAAACAAAATCAAGAATCAGTAAATGGGATAGATTTAAACTGAAAAGCTTCTTCTCAGCAAAAGAAATAATCAATGAGGTGAAGAGAGCCTATATTTTGGGAGCAAATTTTTGCCACACACACATCAGATAGAGCACTAATCTCCAGGATATATAAGAAACTCAAAAAACTTAACACCAAAAAAAAAAAAAAAAAAACCCCAAATAATCCAATCAATAAATGGGCTAAGGAACTGAACATACACTTCTCAGAAGATAATATACAACCAATCAACAAGTATATGAAAAAATTTTCAACATCTCTAGCAATTATAGAAATGCAAATCAAAACTGCTCTAAGATTCCATCTCACTCCAGTAAGAATGGCAGTTATTAAGAATGCAAGCAACAATAAGTATTTGCAAGGATATGGGGGGAAAGGCACATTCATACATTGCTGGTGGAACTACAAATTGGTGCAACCAATATGAAAAGCAGTATGGAGATTCCTTGGAAGACTTGGAATGGAACCACCATTTGACCCAACTATCCCACTCCTCGATTTATACCCAAAGGACTTAAAAATAGCATACAATAATGGCGCAGCCACATCAATGTTTATAGGAGTACAATTCACAATAGCTAAATTGTGGAACCAAACTAGATACCCTTCAGTAGATGAATGGATAAAGAAACTGTGGTATATATATACACAATGAAATATAATTCAGCATTAAAAGAGACTAAAATCATAGCATTTGCAGGTAAATGGATGAAGTTGGTGATTATCATGCTAACTGAAGTTAGCTAATCCCCTCAAAAAACAAAGGCTGAATGTTTTATCTGATAAGTGGCTGCTGATCCATAATGGTGGTGGGGAAGAGCATAGGAGGAATGGAGGAACTTTGGATAGGGCAAAGGGGAGGAAGGGGAAGAAAGGGGCCATTGGGACAGGAAAGATGGTGGAATGAAATGGACATCATTACCCAATGAACATGTATAAAGACACAAATGGTGTGACTCTACTTTGTGTACAACCAGAGAAATGAAAAATTATGCTCCATATGTGTACTATGAATTGAAATGTATTCTGCTGTCATGTATACCAAATTAGAATAAATTAATAAATCTAATAAAAAGAATCAAGTGAAAATGTAGACAAAAACTTCTGCAATAATTGAAATTATCTCATGTATTTTGCTACCCTCTTCACTATAACATGGTAAAAACTAAACTTAATATTTTCTCTCATACTTCCCACCAAAACCCAGATACTTTCCTTATCTTTATTAGTATTATTGATGAAAATATCCACTTTATAGTTCTGGAAGCTAATGACATTGATCCTTCCCAACTCTTGACTTTACAAGTCAATCTGCTCATATTTCCAATTAAGGTTTCCTCTGAAACGTATGTTTTGTTTCACCCTTTTCCTCCATTTCCATTGATAGAGTCCTGACACATGCTGCTCTTCTTCCACTCCTAATGGGGTTTAATTACACTAGTCTCTCCTCTTGACCATACCCTAGATCTAATGACCCAAAAATCTTCAAACTTCATTTTCATCACAACACTTACTTTCATTAAGATCTTTAATCTAAATTCCTCATGCTGTATTCAAGAATCTCCTCTAAGCTATAATCAATTGCCCTTCCATCTAATATTATAATTCTACTTATATCAGCCCTAACTATCCTAAAGACACTAGTTTGGCACTTGGTTTTTCTATTCAAATTTATTCCATCATTGTTCCTTACACAGAACACCATGCCTTTGAACACTGCTTTCCTTCAGGGTTTCTTAATTTCAGCACTATTGATATTTTGAGTTGCACTATTCTTTTTGTGGGAAACTGTCCTGTGCAGTGAAGGATGTTGTCAGCATCCCTGACCTCTATTTTGCTCCCAGACATCACCAAGTTTACCCTTTGGGGCAAAACTGCTCCCAGTTGAGGACCTCTGTTCTATGTTTTTCTCATGTGCCACAATAATTTTACTCTTAGGCACATAACAGTAAAAGTAGAAACAGCTTTTAAAACATTTATCCTAAATTTAGTAATTTAATCTATAATTGTTGTAATAAATATCCATGTAATTTCTAGAGTTGTACCAGAGGATGCAGAATACATTGCATTCATATGTCACATATTCTTCTGATAGGATGGTATTTGCCTCATTTAAAAGTATTATGCATTATTAAATAAAAAGGTCTTCCCAATCCTAAGCCTTATCAGGAAAGTAAAAGGCCTCATTTGTTTATTTTATTTTGCTATGTTAATTGCATATATATATACATATATATATACACAAAAATATACATACACATATATATTTTTCTTCTTGGTTATTTATATTAAACAAATATTCATGGCAGTGTGGAAGGAAAATGTAGTTCATGCCTGATACTGTCTGTAATCCATATAAACATATTCACCAGTGGGTTTGTTAAATGTTAACTAATCTAGTATTAAGTGATTTTCATAATGCAAAATTATGGATTATGTAGACTACTATACAGGGGGTTAATAGTATTCTACTGATGTTTAGGGGAACAGGTTGAAGTTTTTGCATGCACCCAGAATGTGTTTTTCTTTTTCTTATTTTAAATAATAAAATATTTGCATTTTCTAGACAAGTTTTTCCTTCCTACACATTTTTGGGAGTAGATTAGATTCAGGTAATTAGGAGTACCTGTAGTTCCATTACTTAAATACTAAAAATATTAGGCTATGTGCTAAACACTAATATACACTATTTCTTTAAAACAAACTACCTCAACAAAGATAACTAGAAAGAAAAAATAGAGAATGGGTGTTGAACAGAAGTAGAGAATTTCATTTTACATTTTTTTAGAAAATATGTAGATTATACTGGTTCTTAACCCTGATACAAGATGAAAATATTGCTATTATCATTATAAGGACAGGGCATTCCATTCCTTTACTTTCCAATTCACTCCTCCATGCTCTGAATCCAAACTATTGCTCATTCCATTTCACTAATATTCTATTAGCCATGTTCATCAATAGCCTCTTAAAGTGGATGCAATGGGTTTTAGTCCTCATCCTACATGACTTCTTGACTTGAACACCTTTGACCATTCAGTCCTTTTTAAACTACTCCATTCTCAAATACACACCCCATGCCTAGATTTCTCATCTCATCTGCAAATTCTACATTCCACTACACAGTAGTTATCACAATTTGGTGTCTTACAGATGAACTTACGGTATAATTATGTGACACTAAATTCACATCTTTCTTACTCAAATCTTTGTTTTCTTTCTCTACTCCCATTTCAATAAATTACTTCAGACTACTTCATTTATGGAAATCCTTACTTATTGCCACTTCTTTCATTCTGAATCTCATTTTTTTTTAATTTTTAAAACTTGTTCTAATTAGTTATACATAACAGTAGAATGCATTTTAACACATCATACATGAATTGAGTATAACTTCTCATTCATCTGTTGTACATGATGTAGAGTTAAATAGGTCATGGATTCATATATGCACATAGGGTAATGTCTGATACATCCTACTATCATTCCTACCCTCATGCTCCCTCACCTCCCTTCACTCCCCTCTGTTTAGTCCAAAATACTACTTATTCTCCCACCTCTTGTTGTGAATTAGCATCCACATATCAGAGAAAACATTTGGCCTTTGGTTCTTTGGGATTGGCTTATTTTGCTTAGCATAATATTCTCTAGTTCCATCCATTTACTGGCAAATGCCATAATCTTTAAGGCTGATATTCCATTGTGTGCATATACAACAGTTTCTTATCCATTCATCTGTTGAAGGGCAACTAGTTTGGTTCCATAGTTTAACTATTGTGAATTGAGCTGCTATAAACATTGATGTGGCTGTGTCACTGTAGTATGATGATTTTATGTCCTTTGGGTATAAACCTAGGAGTGGGATGACTGGATCAAATGGTGGTTTCATTCCAAGTTTTCTTAGAAATCTTCATACTGCTTTCCATAGTGGTTGCACCAATTTGCCATCCTAGCAGCAATGTATGAGTGCACCTTTTTCCTACATCCTCGCCAACATGTATTGTTGCTTGTCTGAATCTCATAATATTTGACCACTGTATGTGGCAACTTCCGAATTACTTTTTTAGGTGGTCAACTAAGTATTAAAATAAGTTGCTTATTTTCCTGAATTGACCAATCACATATGCTCAGATAGATGAGATAATGACAAAGCTGTCAAACCATGCACAACAAAATACAGCAAGACTGCAGGAAGAAGACAGTGTCAGCACAGGTGAAGAACAGGGGTCTTCAGGTCCAGGTGTGCCATGGAAAGTAGCCGAATTTGATCACCAAGAGATACACAGGTAGTGCCAAATTCAGAGGTAGAAACAAGAACCAAAGATCAACTCCTGAAACCAACCAAGATAACTCAGAAACCAGGAAGCAGCAGTGGAAGGATCTGTAGAATTCTGCAGAATATTCCATTCTTTATACAGACTGTCTTAATAAATCAGGGGTATATTTGCTAGTTCTTATACAATAGCATCTTAAAAGATGTCATGAGACATATAGGATACTTCCTTTCAAGAAGCGAGGTAAAATATTTCAAATGAGTGTCACAATAGGACATGGTTGGATTGAGCCAGAAATAGGCCATAGAAAGGGATAACCAAATAAACTATTTGAGAAAAAGGTGAAATTTATGAATAATTATATGTCATATTTAACTTCTTTATATCAATGTTATTCTAGGAGATCTTAAGGTGAAGAACTTTACCTTCACTCATACTTAGCTGTCTCTTTTGATATTTACTCAGGCTACATTAGTCTTTCCCATAGTATAATTTTACTCACTTGAAACAGGATCTGATACAATTTGTTCTTGTTGCTTGAAGTGTATTAGAGAAAGTGTTGACAGAGTTGTTCTTTGGCTAAAATAGTAAAGAGCCTGTAAAAATAATTAGTTACAGATAAATAATAGGTATAGCAAAAGATGTAATTTCAGGTAAAGTAAATGCATGGAAACTGAAAATTCTAAAATACTAATAAGTTTATTTAGAAATAAACTGATATAATGTTTTGTTTTCTAGTCAGTATCAACTTGTAAAATAATCCTTAGGTTCTGAAAACCTACTGAGTCTAATTTTTTTGCAAAACTTTAAGTGAAAGTTGATAAAACTATTTTTGTTGCTCTCAATGTTACAAAGCTGTATAGATAAAAGTCGAGGGTCATCACATTCCTTGGTTCATTGATGAATAAAAAAAATGTACAAAATGGAATTTGTAAATTACTGATTCTTCTTATTTTAAGAAATTTAACTGATATGAACAAAGTAAACATATAATTTATAAGGTCTGTTTAGATCTTCATTTTAAAAAGCAAAATACTTTCTTTGTTTTAATTATAGTCCACAATAATTTTGTGGGTTCCATTGTCCTCATGAGTAACTCTGAACTCTATCCTTAAAAAGATGAAGAGTTATGGAGCAGATTATGTGAAATGCTATGTAGTTAAGTGTAATTAATAATGATTATAATATCCACTAATTAATAAATCCTCCTAATTGCAGTTACTTATAATAGTGAATTAAAAGTGACTTCATGTTAATGGATCAATGAGAGAAAAAAAGAAAGTCTTTATGTTTTATACAGACTGGGTATATGGAAACTTAGTAGATGACAGAACCTGTTAAAGATATAATTTAGGTGGCTTGACCATAGATTTTTTTTTTTTTTTTTTTTTTTTAACAAATCTTCCAAGGAAAGATCTGTTTTCTCATTAGGCTCTCCATGTCCTAATGGTTCACTGTTAACAACTATCGCAACATTTCCTTTGGATTAACATGATAAGATATCATAAATGCAACTCTGCAGAATAATCTGATTTCCTGTAAATGTGATATCTAAAAATACATATCTGCACAAACAAGGTGATTGTTTAAGAAAATGAACCAATCAACCAATATGAATCTAACTGATATTACTATGCCACATCAATGTCTAGTCTTCTATTGTTTCTAGTAAAATTATTTCACTTTTTTTTTTCAGTACTGGGGACTAAACCCAGGCATGCTCTAACACTGAGCTACATCTTCCAGCCCTTTTTATTTTTTATTTTGAGACAGCATCTCACTAAGTTTCTAAGGACAGTCTTAAACTTGAGACCCTCCTACCTCAGCCTTAGCATCTGGAAAAACTATCTTATGTCTTAATTTCACTCATGTAGATCATTATATGGGTCCTAAAAAAAATCCAGTGAGATAGGCAGCATAGATTTTTCTCAATGTATACTGATAAGAAACAGAGACATATAGAATGTGGCCATGAAGTATCATAAAGAATGATGTCAATTATGTCTTCTCTAAAATAAGGAGTAGGGGAGGGATGAGCATCTCAACAGCAAGAAGTGACAAATGAACACTAAGATTCTACAGAGTGAATAAGTTGGCCTTATAGAGATCTTTATTTCAATACCAAAAGGCTCTTTAGAGTTTTTCTAGTTGAAGAGCCTCCAGTTCCAGGAAACTTGCACATGGTGTTCACTTTAAATACTGACTTTCCAAACAGCTTGATTTTAGTCTGAAGGTGAAGGAGGTATATTTATCTCATTAGATTACATGGAAAACCAGAAATCATTTGGGGGTGGAAGTGGTGGACCTTCTTTAAAACTCTTAAAGATCTTTTGAATTCCTTTGTTGATAAACTGATCCTGGTTAAAGCTAAAATCCTGAAAAAAAAAAAAATAAGAGGTAACAAAAGAAAAACAATCTCATAAGGAGTGTACAAGAGTTGAGCTAATGTTGTATCTGACAAGTTCTTTTTAATCATAAGCACATTCAAGAAATGGTGGGTGGGTACCTGTCCAGAATGTAGTTGGGTGGTGGGGCACTAGCCTAGTATGTTCTAGGTCCTCAATTCAATCCCTAGCACAAGAAAAAAGGAAGAAATAAAGAAAGTGAGAGAGAAGAAGAAAGGAATTGCATCTTTACAGTTAAGACAATGTCTCTGTCCCTGGCTGACATTAATAATAACAGAAGAACAAAGATCCTTGGCTAAATAATAAAGGGAAAGAAGGGAAAGAAGTACAGAATGAAGATGTGACAAAGGAAAAACAGCAGACCTTGGCAAAGCATAAAGGAAAAGGAAAAGAAGGTGAACCTCTCCTGTTTCAAAGAGTATCCCCCCCAAAAAAAGAGCAAAAAACATAACCATAGCCAATATAATTTAGTTACATATCAACATACAAATCAGTTAAATTTATATCCAAGGTCAATGGCATGTTTTCTTATTGCAAATCTTATATTCAGTACTATATAAGTTACAAGCATCAATCCTGGCCAAAAAGTGGACATTAAAATATATATATATATATATATATATATATATATATATATATATATATATATATATATAGGCTAAGGCTATGGCTCAGCAGTATAGTGCTTGCCTGGCATGTGTGAGGCACTGGGTTCGATTCTCATTACTGCAAATGAATAAATAAAATAAAAGTCTATCAACAGCTAAAAAAAAAAATTAAAGAAAAAATATACCTAACTTGCTAAATAGAGATGTTTTCATACATGCATTTTAAATATTAGCTCTCTAAAATCAGAATAATAAATTAAAATCATAATTTAGTGAGATGGAATTTTTTTTCATTTTAGGTAATGTAAAATACATGTATTTCTGTATCCACAAAAAAATTTAATTTAATCTTACTGATGTATGTTTGATAAACCTAAAATTTTAAGCATTTTCTTTTACTAAAATATCAATTTGCACATATATTTAATTTGCTTCCAGTATTTTTTTGCATATGTTTATTGACTTTTAGCTTAGTCTCTGAGTTCTTAAGAAATAATTCCCCCTCCTTGAGATGGAGAGTGATTTAACTCAGGTGGTGCATCTGAAAACTTAATTGTAAGTAAATAAACACAACACTTAGTATAGAGAAATTAGAATAATAAAAATAACTACCTGAAGTTTTCTCAGTCCTTTACTTTGTATCACATAAGGCATTTTGGTAGATAACTCAATTAGTCATCCTCCATTTCAGAATAGAGACTCAATATGGTGTTTCTATACTGTACTGTGAATCTGAACAATTTTTTTGCTGAAATAAATTAAAATTGATCGGTTAGTGATACCTACCTGATATAAATACACTCTGGTAAATTCTGTTCCTTGGCTAACAATATCTCCCAAAGAAACGTTCCCACTCTATTTTTATTGCACATATGGTAAAGAAAAGGAAGTGAATATCTTTGGAAGTGTTAAGACAAAGCACACAATTGTGAGATTGAAATGCTTGGTGGATAGATCCTATTTTCTCTAAAAGAAACTATCTTTCAGTTTATCTCTGCTTCGAACAATCGTTTAGTGGTATTCTGACATCGGTTTAGTCACACATTTTGTAGCACTGCTAAAGATAGAATCTAAAACTTGTGATGCTCACCTCATTTGGGACTGTATAGATTTTTAACAGAAAAGAAATGGAAAGTGGTTTTACATTAAACCAGGAGTCATAAACCTCAGTCAGCAGGTGAAGAGAGCAATCTGAATTCACAAATTCTTTACATTAAACTGTATGTGGCCCCAACTGCTCAGATAATTTCAAAACCTATCTGATTTTTCTGTTATTCATGGCTAGCATCCATTCTGATTGGTTGCTGTATCCATTCTATTTGGTCCCTTTATATTTAACAAGCTTTATCAAGGTAAAATTGATATATAACAAACTGCTCAAACTCAACTGTATATTTAAATATTTACCTATGTAAACACCTGTGAAACTATCACTACAACAAAGATATTGAACATATCTATCACACCAAAAGTTTCTTTGTTCTTCTTTGTAATTCCTGCCCTCTGACCCTCCTTACTACTATTCTACTTTCTGTCACTATACATTAGCTGACTGTTACATATATGAATTATACTTTTTTTTCCCTAGTGTCTCTCAGTCAGCATAAGATGATGTTGTAAAATGTATCGGTGGTTTATTCTTTTGTATTACTAAATAATATTCCATTGTCATAATATACTACGATTTGTTTATCTATTTACCTGTAATGAAATGTTGCCTAAATTTTTAGGGTTATTGGAACTATGCATCATTGGGCTTTAAATGGATATACAATGTTAATTTCCTTGTTTTTCTAAACATAGTAAGTATTTATCATAATGTAACTCTTCAAAGGTATATTTCTGTTTCAAAAATGTCAACACTTCAGATGTGGCAAGCTGTTGCATTCCTCCCCAAATTTAGTTGGGGTCAGTGTATTAAAATAATTGATTATCTCGATCAGTCAACAAGTGCTTGAGTGACCTGAGTACTCAAATTAGAAAAAATGGCTGATCTGAGATCTTTGAAAACAAACAGCTTTCCACTAGAGTTCATTTATCCTTTCCTTACTTGCTTTTTTATGTCTATTTGTTTGGAGAAATTACATAAAACTTAGGAATTTTTAATATTTATAAATAAAAATTAGTTATAGCCTTATATTTATGGCTAACCTAAGAGGAGACAGCATCTATCTATTTAGCAGGGAAAAATTTTTAAATTTTTCTTCTCCCCCCAGCTCCCAGTACTGGGGATTGAACTCAGTGGCTCCCTACCACTGAGCTACCTCCCCAGCCCTTTCGTGTTTTTTATTTTGACACAATTTTCTGCTAAGTAGCTGAGAAAGCCCTCAAACTTGTGATCCACCTATCTCAGCCTCCCAAGCAGCTGAGATTCTAGGCATGCACCACCGGGCCTGGCTTAATTTTTATTTCTGAATTTTGATAGCTATTTCAAAAACTAAAACTAAATTGTTTATTTTTAAATTGGAAAAAAAAATCTATTGATGTTGTTCTTTTAATTGAAGGATATAGACCAAGATGAGGCAGATTTCTAATTTTACTGATTGGCACTATAGGAAAATGCTCATATTTCATAGGTATGCCATTATTAATGCCAAATCCTGTGGTCCTTTTTCATGCAGAATTCCCACTGGGAGTACCACATGAGAAAGAAGTGCAGGATGAGACCCGATTATTATAACTCACAAGACTAATTATGACTTTGAGTTTTCCTGGATAAGCTAATTCTTTCTGCACCCTGGGATCAGTAAGTACAAAAGTGGTCTCACAAGGGTTTCACTGCATTTAACATTACATGCATTTACAAATAAATTCAGAGAAATTAAATAGCACTTCAGTTCTCCTCTAGTTTATTTGAGATTTGCTTCTAAAATTATTTGAGAAAATTTAAAAGACAATGCCACAGGTGTATTTTTACTAAATAATAATAAAAAGACACACACTAATCATTTATTTTTTGGCCCCAACTCATTTATTTTAAATAGACTGTTTATTTTTATTGGCATCACTGATGAATAAGACTACAGAGGGACTTGGGAAAGCAAGGATTACAGAGAACTTGAAAGAAAGGACGACAGACAAATAGGAATTGGAAGGAAAAGACAGAGAAGGACTGTTACAAGATGAAAGAGACTGGCAGGAGGGGTGCTGCTGAATTTTTATTTTTATTTGTGGAGACCCTTATGAATGACATAAAATGATTAGATATTCTTGAGTGATTTGAAATCTGTTTGAGTTTTTGGTCTGACAAATCTCACAAACACTGATTCCAGGGTTTTCTATGATGCCACTATCAACAAATCCCTCCGACAGCCTTTTTTATTCAGTAGCCCATTGTACATCCATATGAGAGGGAGTTCCTTTGTGTACCAAGTAATTTCCATGTTGTGAGGTTTCTTGTCTTCAGTTACCTCCAGTTTTATGCTTTAGTCAGAAAACTCAAATAGCATTCAAAAAGGAAAAACTCAAAGCAATATAGACTTTTGTGCCTTTTACAAAGAATTAGGGCTGTGTGCCCCTACCAATATGGCAATATATTATATAAGGTCAATACTCCTTTTCACATGCCTCTAATACAGATGCATTTTATGAGGTAGAACAGCAAACACTGAATCACTCTAGTAGAGATACACAAAACAAGTAATTATAGCTAGTTGCAGAAAAATAATTATGCAGTTGTGTGATGAAAACCAGTTTTTAACTGGGAGGGGAAATTCTATCAAAAAAAAAAAAGTGGAGAAGCTAAATGTTGTACTCTGGGAAACAAGGCTATTCTGTAAAACTTCCTAATGCAGCTGTATCATCAAGGAGAGGTACCATACTTTTTATTTTATAATAACCCATTGAACACTGCATGTAATATAGGAGGCTGGTATGCACTTGCACACATAATTACTGCTATTTTCTGTTGACTTTTCTATCTTAAGTGACCATTTTCTCTATTATCAATTCATCTAATATTTTAGCAAGAATACCCTTTATTGTCACTTAATGCTTACCAGGTAGTCCTTGATTATGATTAAATAGACACCTAGGATCACTAGCAGTTCTATTTGGAGTTAGCTATTACTATCATAAATGTTACTGCATATTCTAGATGTCCAAGATATAGAAAATAGCATTTAATGTAGAAAAAAGACTAACAAGGCTCTATTTGTAATGCAGCATATATTTTTCTATATGGCATAGTAGACATTAATGAAATGTGTACATTTCCACAGAAGATATTTGTCTCAAATATCTACAGTGTTCACTTTGCTTTTACATGTTCCTAGTCCCCATTGAAGTCAAGAGGATTTTGTTTCCTTACTGTTAAGCATGGCTGTTCTGGGCCTTTTAACTAAATCTACTACCATGAATGAACTTAGAGCAGAAATAGCAAGTACAGCTACATTTAGGCTTATATCAGCATTTCCATTTAACACATTTTAAAACTACATTTTAAGAATGTGGAGGTTATGACATGAAGTGACAAAACCCAAGCGTGTGAGCTGGATGAAACTATCTTTAGCCAGGCTTCCTGGGCCAACACAGTGAAGTATATGGCCTAAAGAAAGAAGCTCAGCTTTGCCTCTGAATTTTCAGGAGTGTGAAGGCTCTTTTTAAAGTCTTCATATTAAACATATCTTATCTATATACCATAATGGCATCTGTGGCCAGCAAACAAGGCTGTGAAGCTGAAGGAAGTTTCCATCCTAATCCTTTCAATTGCTTCTTACTGCTTCCTCCCACTACGGCCATATACTGGTCTCCATACCACTACAAAACGAAAGAACAAACAAATAAGACTTCCTTTGGGGCAATTTCCATGGTTAGTTTCAACTGAAATGTAACTTTTCTGAGTTTAGTATTTTGAGTTACTAAACTCTGAAACTGGTTTAGTATTTGGGGACTGGAAAAGAATTGGTCAAGAGAAAAACTTTAAAAATCCACTTTATTGTATGATGGTCAGTGTAAATAAAGAACAAATGTATCTACATTGAACATGTCAGTATATATGCATCTCTATGTTCTTATAAAATGCAGGGACCTTGGTGCACACACTCAGGGTTCTATATTCGTTTTATCTTAGTTATTATCACTAATATCTTTGGGACACTTATCAATTATGAATGGTTTTTCATTAACTGTGTAAAGCTTGACAATAAATATACATGTTGGTGTGATATATTGCTTTGTCATTTATACTACATTATTGTATACTATATTTTAAATGTTTTAGTAAACATTTTCTAAGTAATTTCATGATACAGTATAACCCAATATAAATTCTGAAGTGTATGTATTGTGGTTTTTAATAATATTAAATCTTTGGTTATTTTGCTAGTTAGTTACTTCATTTTTTAAAAGGTAATGTTCTCTTTTAAAACTCAGAAAAATGTTTGTTACTAATCTCAAGTTCTTATTTTGGCTTAGGGTATACTTGTGATTATTCTGGTTATTTAATATTAATAATTACTCTCCTTAAAAAGTAGATCTACTCATTTGGGAGATTGGGGTTTTTAATGTAACGTTAAGATTAGTGTGATTAAGTACTTTGAATTCTTAAATATTCATTTAAGCACTTCTAACAAATCTAAGTTGAATGCTTTTAAAAGTTCTTCTAAAACCATTGTCAGTTTTATTTTGTAAAATCTGCTTCAAAAATTAGTCTACCACTGTGAAAGAAATGCTTTTAATAGAGAGATGAAGAAAGGGGGGATGGGAGATTCAGAAGGAGAAAAATGTCAAGTGAATCAATATGATTAATTAAATTAAATGTGGATTCATAAAACTCATATTCCAGATTTACACAATATATTCACAGTGACATTTAAAGCATGTTTTTGAAAATCCCTAAATAAAGTCCCATGTACATGAAGACATTTTTCATCTTTAAAAAATAAAAAAGTTACCTATATAATAGAATCATAACTTTACTGCTAACTGCTACATATTTCAATGGTTCTTTGATAGAAAAGCAGGATAAAATTTAATATGTAAAAGTTTTAAGGAAAATTATGCCTATTTTTGCTTCTGAGATGTTTATGCTTAAGCCTATAGATAATCTTGACTACGAATATAACATAAAGGGTTTTGTTTTAAATTCATATCAAGGTCATTTTGGTGTTAAGCCATTAAATTTACAACTCTTATGCTGCTCTTCTGCTGGGTCACTAAATTGTTAAAACTTAGTAGATCAAATATTTATAAGACTAAATGTTAATTTTTACAAGTTCTGAAATGAGATATAGAGGGAAGGAACTGGTTCTCAGCTTTCTGAAATACATGGTTTTTTAAAAACTCAGGTGACACAAAGACAAAAGTGATACCTTAAGCCTCCTTGTAGAATTAATATCTATGAATGACAAAAATGACAACAGGGTCTTTAACACACACAACACCTAAAATAAGAGATTTGGAGAGAATGCCCAGGTTCAGATTGTACTAACTAGTATGATTTGTGTGTAAGTCAATTTAACTTAAGAAAATTAATAGTCATTAGATACTAACTTTGAGTTGTTTATGATTACTCTCCCACAAAATTCTACTAATGTTAGTGGTTTTCTCCTCCAATCTTATGTATTTTGTGTTAGCATAAAGCCTTTTTTTATTCTTGCTTTCATGAGGAGTATATAATATTGCTTTCACAAAAATTCAGTCATAGCTCAAGCTATTTTAACAAATGACAATTTTTTCCCCTGTAAAAAAAAAAAAAAGGTTCCAAGATAAAGGTTTTACATCACAGAGAAAATGGAGGAAAATTGAGAGAATACTTTATTTCCTTTAGGTGATTGCTATTGATGATGAAAAATAAGAAACAAATGTAATTGGTAAAACAAACCCCAAAGGAAGTTTCGTATCTCAAATAGGGGAATATTCTTAGTTGTAAATAGCTCAATTTTATTTCTAGGGCCTAAAATATGTATTCCTGCCCCCCCAACCCAATCTTGCTTCCAATTTCAAAACTTCAGCCTTATCAGAGTAAACAAGCTATTGTCAGAATAGAAAATCCAGCTAAGGTTTGAGGGCTGCTGCCACTTCCCTCTCTGCCTTGCACAATTCGGTGCCAATAGCTATTGGAAAAGGGAAGAAAGAAAGGTCTGCCACTGTGGCGTGTGGAAGTAAAGGGGCAGAGGGGCATCACTTCAATCTCTTGGCTCTGGTTCTTTCTCACTCTCGCATCTCCAGAGAAAAGAGATGCTCTTCATTCACAAAACAAAACAAGAAAATCTCTATAATTATTTTTGGCTCAGCTCCATTGAAATTCATTCTCCTGGAAGCGTCTCTGTTTTAGATTAAAACAATGCTTAGAATATTCATTCTCTGCTCTCTCTTTCTTTTTTTCTTACTCAGTACCCCTGCATACCACCCACCCCCAGTCCACCCACCCTCTACTCCCCACCACCCACTACCCCCATTTTCCTCTTGTTTTCTCTATTTCTCAGTCTTGGTTGCTTTTGCTGTCTGCCCCTGCCTTTGATGATATTTTTTTCTCTATCGTACCAAAGTTGGGCCTCAGAGGCTGCTAGTACCAATACCTTTAAGGGCCTACTCAAGGTCTCCATATCTAGTGTTAGTTGTTCAAGCCTCATCCCTCTTCCAACCAGGAAATTTCCCCCATCCTATGTCTCTCGTCATATTTTAGGATTGTTGAATTGCTAATACTGAGTTTTGAACTAAAAAATAGATCACTTGTGGTCTTACCCTATCAGTAAAATTAGAAATGCAATTCACTTTCTCTTTCCTTTAGCCCTCCAATCCTCAAAAGATGGATAAAATCATCACTACCCATAGTAGGTAGTGGTTATTAAATTCCAGTAGCAAAGCATTGAAAATTTTTATTTTAAACTTCTAAATTTAATGATGTAATTTAATAAAAGTTAGGGTGTGAAACAAAAATGTAAAAATGGTTTTTCTATTAGTAACTTTTTCATTTTTTTCTGTTAAGATGAAACAATTTCAGCAAAGGGAAAGTAGAATTCCTGCTCCAAATAAAGTTTGTGTGTACATATTGACAAAAGGTATCGGTTCTATAAAACATGAGATCCTCTTTCTTGAAACAGTGGATTCGTTTTGGATCCTAATGCAAAGTAAGAGTTTTATTTATAATGACTTACATTTTGTGGGATACCAATTTCCTGTACCTTTCAATTCTTGGTGTTGAAGGTAAAAGTTGCTGATAAACCTTTCATAAGAAGAGGTGGATCCGATATCCACTTTCATTAGCATTAATGTGCTTTTCTATTTCTCACTTTCTAATTGGAATAATTAATTTGTGTTCATTTCAAATTCTTGGTTGTTAGTAAAAGCATCCAACCTTAGTACCCACCAGCCTGGAGTGTGCATCCTATTTAGGGTCCTTTGAACAAGGACTGTTTTGTGTGGATACTACATTTACTTATAAGGATAAGCCCCATCCTTGACAAACAAAACAAAGTCCTGACAGTCGCCCACATGTGAAATATCTCTGGGATTTTCTATCTGTTCAACAACATTAAAGCAACCTTGTAACCATATATTTAAAAGAGTTTGAGATCTATTTCTAAGACTTCATAAGAACCCTGATCATTAGACTGTGTTTGGTTTACCAAATAAAGAGAGGTAAAGAAAAAAAAGGGGGGGATCACACACTGCCACTAATTACACTGTAAACATTTAATATATATTCTTTCTTTCTATCCTTTGCCCTTTTCAAAAGGAAAGGTGGTAATTTGCATGTATTCTGCCTCTTTCCTCTCATTGTTTTATTTCTTTTCTTTCTGGCTTTCTTTCACTTCAGTAAAAAAAAAATAAATAAAAAGAGGTGGACATGTTTGAGAAGATAGAAATGTTTACCTAGTATGTTTCTTCATATAAAGAAACAGCTTATGCATCTTCTACTTTGTCTTATGACCTTTGTTAGAGCACTAATCTGGAAGCCACATTTTAATTACAAAACATTGTAAGGGGAGTCCAGAAGGTATACATAACCCTTGATTCTTAGCCAAATAAGAGGAAGTTTAACAGCAATGTATGGTTGCAGCAATGGTTATGTTTGGGATCCATATGCATGTTCAAGTCACACATTCAGGCAGTGCAATAAAGCACGGAAAAAACAGCTGATACACAAAAGGGACCGTCTAGACAGTGCCCCATCAGTCTGGCTAAATTTGGTGCTGGCATTCCCAATGGGATTGTAATATAATTGTTCTGGTGTCTGCGTTCATTCCCCCTGTCAAACACCATTCCAAATATACATCCTTCTCCCCCCCCCAACCCTTCTTCCACAAATATGAAGCCCAAACTGTGCCATGTAAAAGAGAGTGTTAGGATGGCCTCAGCCCAAGGAAAAGTTATAATTTAGCAAAATCGTGTCATTTAATTTCTTTTTAAAAAATCCCCTTGTTACTTCTTAACTTCAAATAAAATTAATTTCATTCAGATTTTAATAATTTAAATTAAGACCATGGAAAAAAATTTAAATGCAAATGTAAACAACCTTAAAAAATTAAGCACCTTAGATGAAAGCAAATAGGCCTTTTTACTCCTTTGTATTTATTAACCTCCGTTGGAAAACTTAACAGAAATCAGAGATGTGAAAGTGTAATGATGGACATGGATCATAAATTCTAATGAAGAAAAGGCTAATGAAAACAATTTTAAGCAAAAGCATTGAAAAATGCAAATTGTGTATTTTTTTCTTTCTTGAGTTTGAAGCTCTAATATTTTTTTTGAACATCTTTTGGAAGTTCAATTTCTGTTACTATATGAATGAATGTTTTCATACTTTTGGCTTTTTATTAGAGAAACCAGCAATATTTATCCATCCATTTTTAATAAGTGTCAATTAATATTTTTTAATATTCTAATTCAAGACATCAAGAAAATGAAAATCATTACTTAAAGAATAAAAGAAAACCAAAAGCACATTCTTAAAATGAATAATGTACAGACTATAGATAAAAAATGCTTATAATCTGATAGGTCCCATACCACTAAAATTAAAGCTGTCAGATTTTTTTAAAGGAAAATTCAGATTTGAAGATCGTCATATAATATGATAACTATATACAAATGTTTTATTTTTTATTTCAGCATGTCACCTGTGGGCATTGTTTAGGTATTTACATTGACCAGAAAAACCTATTTTTAAATTTTTCCAAGAAAAATTTTCCTGGGAAAGAGGCTGGGCTATTTGTTTTAAGTGTGCTTCTCTACTTGTATTTCTGATTTTGGAAGTTTTATCCTCTTTTCCCTGATGCTGTAAATGGAAATTTGTCTCCCACCTCCCAGCAGTTTTGAGATGCTAGCTCAGGATCCCAAGTGAGTGAAGTCTCCCAGCCCCCATCAGGGACCACTCTAGCTAGAGAAAAATCAAAGAAAATACTTCAGGCACTAGATCCTGCCTTTATCCAGCTTCAGGAGACTGAGAGACAAACACACCAACCAAAACGGGGCATAAGCAAGAAATAGCGCAAGACACAGGGCCTCAACTCGCACAAAGACAGAGCACCAGTCACACAAAAAATTGCCACCGAAGCCACCAATAAATAGTCAGACATATTTTATAAATGTCCTAAAATTCTTGTACAGAAAAGAAGGAATAAAAACTAATACTGAGATATTGTATCCTTCCATTTTTAATTTAAAGAAACATAATTAGTGATTTTCATATTTTTTCTTCATTATATGAATTTGCTATTCTGAATTTGCAGGAGTACTAAAAACATAGTCATTTAAAAAAAGAGAATACAAAAAATATTTTAGCAGAGTGTTCACACAGAACTGGATGTTTTGTGTATGATTAGTTTTTATTTGCTTTATTTTATTTTTTGAACATATAGTGGCAGAATGGGAAAGAAAGCCATACTGGTAAGGCTTTTTGAGATGAAACAGTGTAGCAAAATCTGAGTTTTATACTAGGTTTTTAAACTATTGAATAATATCCTATGAGACCTCTTAGGTCTTAACTGGATTAAAATGAATATATTTGTGTTCCACTCTTTTCAGTTAACTAATGTGCATGTGAATTGATAGTGTGTGAGGGAGCAGGTGAGAGAAAGTGTATGTGACACTGGGAGTGGATTGTAGGGGACAGGCTGGGTATAACTGTGTGAAGGAGTGTGCAGGCCGGTGTGGGTTACCCCTGAGAGTGAGAGCAATGAAATTGAGCAGGCCTTGGGGTCTGGCGCGTTTTGTCAGGAGCCACAGGAGCAGCTTAGTGGGACATGACGGGGGAGGGAAAGGGTGGTGGTAAAAGGAGGGTGGAGAAGGGGGTGTGGCATGTGAGAGAGAGAGAGAGAGAGAGAGAGAGAGAGAGAGAGAGAGAGTGTGCGCATGTGTATGTGTGTGTGTGTGTATGGAGGAAGTGGCTCTGAGGTTTCAGTTATGGCTGAGCCTTGTGTTTTTGTTTTGTTGGTTACCAGCATAAACAGACTGGAGTTTCAGGTTCAGGGTGGAGTACAGGCAAAGGGATCCTCATTCGGAGAGTTTCTCTCTCTGGCCTTCCCTGTAGTTGCTGCTCAGAACATTGCTGCTGGGAAGTTAGGAGTGGGGGGAGAAGCAAGGGATGGGGGTCTGTCTGCAGCTGCCCCTCTCACACTTGAATAAAAGAACTTTTTTTTTTCAGGGGTAGGGAAGCTGTGAATACCTTTCCCAATAAGAGATGAGGCATATTGAAAACTATATTAAATTACCCTGATTAACAATTTAGCCACGAACAGGGGAGCTTTGGGAGATCTCTATAGGCAGGACTGGGGGCTATTCATGCCAGCAGCTAAGAGGTCGAAAGGTTTCTGAAGTTCACAGGCTCAGAGCCTTTGTTATGCTAACAGACAATCTCAAATCAGCTGCCTAGTGGAGTGTGAAATATAAATGATTCCTTGAGAACTTCCAATAAGTTGTCACTCTTGCTCTCCAAATACCAGGACAGGCTGCTAATTTCTAGCAGGCCCTTTTGCAACATTGCTAGTCCTAAATGAATGCCTTTGTAGTTCAAATAATCTTTTCAAGGGAGCTGTCCTATCATCATAGCCCAAATGCATCTTGGTTTTGACTATTAAATGAAAATCAGGGCTCAGCCGTGCTTGACTTTTCCAAGCAGCCGATGTTTGGGAAGGGTGGTGGCAGCTCTCATGCACAACAAGTTAGCACCCACTGCAGGAGGCCCAGGGCATTAATAACAACCCACAGCCCCAGCTACCCCAACTCTCACCCCCACTCCCTACCAGGAACAAAGCTTCCAGAGAGATTTACGGGGGCTTCCCTCAGGCTGGACTACCTTCCTCTTTCAACCATACCAACATTTCTCAGATTTATGGACCCTCTGTCCAACAGGATGGCCAGCTGACCAGCTAGCATCTGACTGGTCACTTCGAAGAATCAACTTTGGGGATGAACGTATTCATTCTTCAGGGCAGACAAGGCCAAGAAGAAGAGGACAAGGTGTGTGTCCAGGCCATGTCCCTAGTATCAACTGCTTGTAGATATTACCTTATTATTTTCCTCTAAGAAGGATACAAACATGGTTTGTGATCTTGGGTGTGACCTTTGAGCATGTACAGATGGATTTTTAAAAAGTCCAGGATCTTTGAATCTGAATACAAATCTTTTAAAATAAGGAACCCCCACCCCCTGCCATTCCAAACCTCAGAAGCTGGGGGTAGTGAGAATAAGAATCTATCAAGAAGAGTATGCCCAAAATAAACCTTCTAGTGGGAAGGGACAAGGCCAATTTACACAAATGAGAAAACACACCAAATAGAGGCCAGAAACCAAAGGAAATTAAAAAACCATCTGCATCAGTCTTCACAAAGGAATAGCAGTAATAACTTAGGTCCTAAAATTTTTAATATTTCTACTTCACATTCTCAACTTTTTGCTGAAAAACAAAAAAGGTCCATGATATTACAGAAGCTTCTGCTTTTTTCAAATAGAGCAGGTTTGAATTTTTGAGGCAAGAAATCTAATGGACCACATCTCTTAATACATTCTGGGGGTAAGTTATATAAACACAGAAACAATATTTTTAAATATGTCCTCAAGTAACTTCATAAAGCTGAAGGATATAGTTATATAGAAAAATCAAGGTGTTCCTTTAACTAAAACAATTTAAAAATTCTACATCAAAAATATTTTGGGGGACTTTGTTTTGATTGGCATAGAAACTGATTTAAGTAAACACTTTTTTGTTTCCAAGGTATACTAAGATTTATGGCCATATATTAAAACGTGACTTACATATCAGGAAGAGTGGTAATGTGACTTTCGTCAGTTTTGAAATCATCTAGCTTACACATTTAATTCTTGTTTTTTTTTTTTTTTTTTTTTTTTTCAAAATCCAGGATACAAACCACAATCCTAAAGGACTCTGGGATTTAGCTCAGAGAATTTGGTTGATAGAGTAGGAGAATGTTTAGGAACCAGGTCATTGTTTGTCTTTCAGATCCTTATTTGCTTCACTCAGTAAAACAAACTGTAAATAATATTGCCTAGAAAAATTAGTTCAGATTACTAACATTAAGGAAGTAAAAGTTTATAGTTTCTTCTGCCAAATATCAAAATTAGACAATAGTTTGTTATTGATTGGCTCATACTCTTTTCAGAGGGACTTGGCATCCTTATTCTCCTTATTTTAGAGACAAAATAAGGAGACACTTGGCTTGGCTCAGGACACACTTCTTATTACACAATAAGAAGACAACATTGATAGCTGAAAATTTAGTGGATGTGATACAATGAGCTTAAATTTAGCTTTTCATCCTTTTTCAATTTAAAAAAATTTAATATATATTAAACTATAGAATGTCTACATGTTATTGACACATGCAGGACATTCAAAGAAGAAATACTGTCCCTGTGCTTTCCAAATACTTATTTTACCACTTCGAAGTGTCCTCTCTCTTTCCGTCTTTAACACATCAAAACAGGGAAGAAAGCGCTTTTGTGTTATAACTACAGAGAAAACATTTGAGAATGTGTCAATGCACTGAATACCAGCACCAGTTTGGGGGTTGGTTTGTTTTTCCCCCTGCCGTGGTATTTCTTTTCCCTTTGCTTTTTCAGTCTTTAAACTCTGGCCACTTTGAGAAAAGCAATGGTCAAAATGAAAAGTTAGGACAAATTGCATTAAACCTGTGTGTTGGCCAGAATATGAGCATGATGAAAGCAGTGTTGGGACATTAAAGAGCCATAGCAGCACTCCACACACTGAAAAATAAAATAAAAATAAAAAGTAAAAGCTGGTCTCTTACTTTTTGCTAAATACTTATGATCTAAGAGAAAGGGAATTCCTGTTAAAAAAAAAAATAAAGTTTCCAGGGTTCCCATTTCTCCATGGTGGGGGGCTCTGACTGTGTGTTTGTGTGCGTGCATGTGAGTATGTGTTTGGGGGAAAAAAGACAGAAAGGGGGAGGAGGAAGGGCAGATAACTTTACTGACATATTAATTCTTTAGATAGCAGCAAATGAATGGTCCAAATAGACATTTGTTTCCCTTAATAGGTTTTGTACAGGTCTCTTACAAGCTGTGGCATATGCTTCATTTATATGTATATTTATTTAGAAGGATAGAGAATAATAGGTGTAGTTTGTCTATAGTCGCAGTTATTATTTAAAGTCCAAAGAGGTTACAAGTTTTTTTGTACTCCAAACACAAATACAAAGGTCTCTTGAATATGCCTCTTGCTTTCTGCTGAGGGCCAATTAAAAATAAAGATAATATTCTAACTATTGAGCCTTAGCAAGAGTAAGAATGAGGCTAAAAGGCAAAATGCTTCCAAGATGGCTGCCACTTCCTTCTTCCTCCTCCTTACTGCCTGTTTTCCACACAGAAATTAATGTAATATTTTGTTTAGAAATCACATTGTAGGTCATTTGCAAATGAGACAGCCTCTGAGGCCTCAACATCTGCCTAGAATACCCTCATGATGCTATCGAGGTATGCAGAGAGATTAAAATGCAAACATTCAAATGCAGTTAGGTTTGTACATAGTGACTAGACTCACACACATACACACTTGAACGTGTGAACAACACACACAGCTGCAAATGAAATAAAAGGCCCAAATCCTTAATTCTTAGGACAGAAGGGCAAAGGAGGGCGCCAGGCCGCCACCTACCTCCCCAAAGGTTGGAAAATGCACTGTTCATGGTGTGGATTCGATTTTTTAAAAAAGATATATCTTACTGATGACTCTCTCATTAGGCAGACTTCTGAAGTCTGGGGAGACAAGATTTCCATAAATTATCTCTCTAATTCATCTCATGCTGGTGCAAAATGCAAAGCTAAAAATTTTTTTTTAATTTTTGTATTTTTTAAAAAGAGAGGATATGAAGCTAACCAGTTTCTTTTCAATCTTGTTAAAGGATTTGATCACTAGTAACACTACTATTAATTATGATAAATATGTTTTTAATCATAAAAATCCCACCCATAAAGCTAAATTTGAAATAATGTAGGGAATAAATAAAAGTGTATTTGGCGCTTTCTAACAGATTTATAGCAGCTTACTGTGGAGACTTGAGGGCACTAGGCATAGAACAAAGCAAATGGTTTAGTTCCTATAGGAAATATATTAGAAAGGAAAAAAGGAAAAAAAAAAAAAAAAACCCACAACCCTTTATCTAAAAGCCATCAGGGACAAGCACTCAATACAAGTTAACAAGCAGGAACTGATAAGATAACATTTATATGAGGTCAGAAGTCAAATGCCAGTCAAAGGCTTTTAACCTCTTGGGTCATAAACAGGAATAGTTAAAAGTGAGAGGTAGTTATTTATCGGATTTTAAGTGTACCTGATCATCGCCAGAGAAATTCCGATGATGAAACTAATTGGGATTTATAGAAAAAGAACTTTGTAGCTGTTCAAAGAAAATTAACCTACACACCCACAATTCTTCAATTGGTAGGGAGAAAAACAAACAAACAAAAAACCCTTTGTGTGTGTGTGGGGGACAAATCTGGTAATTTAAACAGTTTTAATAAACAAAGTCTCTCTCAGAAGCAATAATTTATGGCTGATGTACATATCAACTAAAATATAGTAAATTATATTTGTACAAATTTAACAACAAAAATAAGCATTCACATAATTTATTTTCATTTTTTCCTTCTTTTTCTTTTACTACCTTTCAGACCTCCTAAATTAGACAGACTACAACTCCCAAATCACAATACTTCTTGCCCTCAGAATGCCATCGTCTATAAATTTAAAATTATATATATTCTAATAGCAATTATTTTAAAACATCAGAATACTGAAACAGCTTAAAATTTTATCTTAATCTATCCAGAGAAACAGATGTCATCTTTTATTTGCTGCAGGAATATTTTTTCTTTGTTTTGATTTTTGTCCTTTTCTTCTTTCTTTCCTTTTTTAGGTTTACATTTCAAACTCCCAAGCATTTCCTGATCCCTGAGTCCATGCAGATTTATAATTTCAAAGCATACCCACCCTCCTTTTTTTTCTTTTGCAATAAAAGAAAGCAGATCTAGATATTTCTTTCTAGAAAGAGATAGAGGGATTGTTGTTAGGCCTGCTAAGGCCCACTGTTTCTTTAAACAGAGTCCACAATACACTAGGCGCACATTGTGGATTTAAAATGCTTTTAAATATTTATCACTAGTATTTTATCATCATATTCAAATGACACCTGGCGTGCACTCACCTTTATTGACAATCTCTGTTCTGAAAGTCCATTTGCTTCCTTAAAGCCCCCCAAGCAGAACAAGGACTACCCGTTTTCATTCAGTTAATGTTTAGTAAAAAACCAAGCAACCTTAATCAGCATGCTGATTGCATCGTCAACTAACAAATAATTTTCTACTCTGAGCATTGCATTCCATTAAAAGCTCATTAAATTTTCTGTTCTCCAATGGGAGGTTTAGCTTTTGAACTGCATGCTTTTGCTTCGAATGATCATTTATTCAATTTTTGCAAAATGTTGTGTTTTTTTTTTTTCCTCCTAAAGTATAGGTAAGCATTTCAATACCTATAGACTGTGAACATATAGAAACACAGCCCAGGGTTTGAGAATGTTCTATTTGATTTATAAACTCTGTTTAACAAAAATTCAACACAATCTCTTATACTTTTAGGACAGCCTGGAAAAATTGAGTATACATGTGATCTAAACATAGCCTCAGAAATATTAATACATAACATAAAATATCAAATCCTTTTTTACGCTTAAATTATTCTTTTCCACATATATTGTTATTTTTATTCTTGTACATAGTTGTTGTCTATTGATTCAAAAGGGGCATGACATCACAAAGCCCTTACCCTATTTGATGCCAAACTTAATACCTCAGGGGGTGGGTGGTGGTGGTGGTGGTGGTGGTGGCGGCTGGTTACCCAAAGAAATCCACATTTTCTGGGGTTTGCACATTTTTTACAAACCCCTAATCCTCTGAATTATTTTCATGCCCAGACTTGTCTAGGAAAGCATATATTTATTATTTTTAATTTAGGGAAATGTAGAAAAAATATCAGGCCCCAAATTAACATGCATCTTTGGATGGCTAATTGTGCTCATTGCAAATTTGGGTCATTTTGCATGAGTGACTCTAATGTGGGGCTGAGATTGCCACGCAGCTCAGTGGATTCCTGATTCCCCGCGCTAATCCTGAGCTCGTGATTGTGTCAGGTGCAGTTCTGTATGCTCTAGCAGCTGGCTCATCCTCATCAATGCAAATAAGGCAACTCCTACAATCAGGGCCTCACAAGTGTGAGGCCTGATTGCTGAGGGCAGGCTAAAGCACTACACAGACTCTCACTTTCAAATCACGCTAAGTGACAAGACAACTGCAGTGTCCCTCCAGTTCAAAATCAACCTTTAGAAAACAAAACAAGAAGAAGGGGATGGTTACAAAGAAGAGGAAAACCTCAGTGTTTGGGAAATGGACTCGTTTAGACGGGCTTTATTTAGGTACAGAAATAAAGTGCATTTCAACAAATAATTATTTAGCTCCTATTCTGTGCAAGAGACTTTGTTTTAAGAGCCACGGGGGATGCAAAGGTAAGGGAGACACAGTCCCTCCCTTCAAGGGACCCTATGATTTGATTGCAGAAAATTGTAAAGATTAAGATAATAACAGAACTATCATTAAGGGGCAGTCACCAAAATCTTAAATGAAAACCATAAAACATACTTTTAACAGAAGTATTTAGAGATAGCATTATGAATAGATGTTGGAAGTGACACTTTAGAAGCTTCAGGTTCAAATCCCAGCTTTGCCTCTTACTTCCTTCAAGTTACTTCCCCCTTCTAAACTGTATATCATCATCTGCAAGATCCTAGTAGGGCAAGTACCTACTTCATAGGGATCGTAGAAGAATGAAATGAGACTGCATAAACAACACACCACCAGTTTGGCATATAGTAAGTGCTCAGTAATGTCAGCTGTGATTATTATTATTTCCTCCTTAACACACAAAGAAAGGAGAAATCGAGAAATAAAAATTTGCCACAGTTTGAAAGACATTTATTTGATCTTTTCTCTAAATTCTCATTTTACGTGTAGCACTTACTCTGTGGAAGTGAAAATACTGTGAACGCTAAAGTCCTGTGTCTCCCAGTGGCATCTGGACAACCCTGGCTACTTGGAACACGAAGGAGAGAACAAGAAATCCCTGTGCTTTTCCTTTTCTTCTTTTCCAAACAAGTGTGCAGACTTCCCCTGCATTTCAGCCCCACCCTCTTTATTTTACTGCCTAATCTATAAAGGGGGATTAGCAGCAGCATGCTGCTTTGGCATGGAGCAGATTCTGGGTGAGGACCTGTAGGTAGAGTTTAATGAATACAATTTTCTAGGGCTGTGAGTGCATATTTTTAGCTCCATGCTGGGCTCCAGTGTTGGCTCTTGAGACAGATGAACAGGCCCTTTGATCAGACTTACATGTTGCTCCAAGAAGAACCTTTTTCAGAAAGTAGTTGGGGAAAAATGTCTTGTTTCCCTTACTCCTAATTTTCATTCCATAGAATTCAGATTCCAGAAAACTGCTCCCCCAAAAGTTGCGTTACAACATCAAGATGCACCACTGTGGGGAAAAAAGGTGCCTTTGGGCAGGAACAGATCCAGTTTCTCAAAAAAGAGGATAGCTGGTGTGCAAGTGTGCAGCCGCCATCCTTTCCCCTTTGAGAGTAGGGTAGAGGTAGTTAACCTTCCTGGGGGAGGTTTGGCCTAGACAACATCATAGACACCATATCCCCCCTGGAGTTAACAAACAATAAAACTGCTTCCTTTGCCAAACACAAAGAATGGTCTGGAGTTGGGTATTAGCAAACAGCAAACTACATAAAGAAGAAAGGAAAGGAAGGTTGTAGAAGGAAGAAAAGAATAATAGAGAGAAGGACAGAAGAAAAGAAAGAAAATTACATTAAGAGAAAAGCATAAAATAAGATTCTTTTTCTTCTTTGGTTTGCCCCAGAAAGGACAGCTGTCCAGTCTTGTCTTGAGTTCAGCTTGTGCCAGGCAAGGATGGGGAGGTGGAGAAGAAAGAATTTTTATGTCAAGCCAAGCAGGTCAGAGATGACGGACAGGGTCTTTGGGAAATAACTGTGGTTTTAGCACCTTGGCATTGGGAGAGTGTGCACAAGATAGAGAAGCATTTGATCTTTTGCATTCCTGCTCAGGACCTTCTCCTTCTCTTTCTAATAGGATTAACAGATATTTTCCTAAGCAGAAATCAAAATGTGTCAAATCATCTGAGACAGTCAATTTGTTCACAATGCCCACATTCTTGCAGTACAGATGCAGCACTATTCAAAAACAGTTTCATTTCAAGAGCTACAATGCAGCAGAGAGGTAAACATTTATCTTCATAATCTTACCCTCCTTTCAGACTGCTTAATTTTTCTCAGTGATTTTCCCCTCCTCTTTCACTCCCCCCACCCCACTCAAGCCCCACCCCAGCTCAGCTTCAAAACATCTAGTACAAAAAGACATGACTTCCCCTGAGGATTCGGATCTCAGTGATCCTGATGATGCAATGTGTGCTCTCCATTATTCCTGAAGCTCCCTGGATGTGTGTCTGTCTCCTGCCTCACAGCTCCAGTTATCCTGATTTTTACCTCACTTACAAATCTTCCTGCAAGGGTTACCTCCACTTCTTCCTCCCACCTCATCCCCTAGTTATCAGAACTCCATCCCCACCCCACCCCTACACTTCTTTTTTTATTGTTATTATTGCTATTATCATCCTTTCCACAAGCACAGTCCTCTTCCGCTTCTCCTTAGGGAAGCATTAAGTTGCCTTCCTTTGTGCTACCTTAAAACTGCTTGTCCTCCTCCACTCCCTTTGAACACCACAGACCAGTGTCACCTTTGGAACAATGAATGAAAGTAGTTAGGATAGGATTCCAACTTCACATGGCTGGCATTCCTGAAAAATCACAAGCAGTTTTCCTCCCTCTCCCCACCTGCCTTCCTTTTCATTGAGACTCCATAAGACAGCAGCAATTAGAACCTCTAAAATGAATAGAAACAATAGATACCGGTGTGTTTTATTCTTCATACTTGAATAATAGACGTTTAACAAGCAGAATAAAGACCTGATTTTATTTCTTTTTCTTACTGCTTGTTATAGTATAGACCTGGACTGTCCGCCAAAGGCCCACATGTTGAAGGTTTGGTCCCCAACTTGGCACTATTGGGAAGTGGTGGAACCTTTAAAAGGTAGGGCCTGGTGGGAGGTTTTTGGTAATTGAGACATGCCCTCAAGGGGGACTGCAGGGGCCCCAGTTTTTTCATCTTTCTCTTTTTTCATGTCCTGGCCATGAGGTAACTGGATTGGCTCTGCCATGCCTTCTGCAATCATGTGCTGCCTCACCACAGACCCAAAGCTACAGGGACAATCAATCATAGACTGGAACCTCCCAAACTGTGAGTCAGAATAAATCTTTTCTCTTTATAAGCTGATTTATCTCAGGTGTTTGTTAAAATGATAGATAGCTGACAAATCACTTGTATATTCAACATAGACATATAGCTCTTCAGAAAAGTGGATTCCTCACACTATTTCCATAACAACATATTTTCTATTGATGTATTTTAGATGTTTATTCAACCTTACCGCTCTACATGATATGATCATGGTGCCAAAATATAATAAATTTGTCCATTCTTCCTAGAACTCCCTTTCCACCATTGCCTTTCCAACCTGTTAAAATTCTACCCATTGTGCAAGGTCCAGTTACACCGCATCTCATTAAAAGACACTTCCTCAAATTCTCCCATAAGAGTTCTTCTTTCTCCCTCAGGACTTACACCTGCTGTATTTTTGCCTCACTCTGTCACCTGTTAGTCACTTTAGCAATCTAGATATTGCTGATGTCTATCTGCACAACCAAACCGTGAGTCCTGTAAGACAAAGATCTTATTTCTTCCTTCATGGTTTCTCTGCCACCTTGAAGAGAGGGCCTAGCACAATCAGGTGTGTGAGTGCTGATTGAGGATGATGGCTTGGTCTTTTGAATCAGAGAAAACCCCACAGGTCCCTGTTTTGAGCTTGACTGAATCAGGAAGACATCAAGCCACCCCTGACCCACTTCTTCCACACCATTTCCACTTACATTTGACAGTGATTTTGAGGCTTCACTACATTAGAATTTTTAATATTTTTTCATCTAAATGCTCATCTTTAGTAAATACATAACAAGATGGATTGTGAAGTGAGGGAATTAAAAAGTGCTATCTTATATCTGAATGAATAAATCATTTATATTAGCTCCTCTGTTTCTAGGCTGGCCTGGAATTGGCAACAAATACCTAGGCATCAATACACTTTGATATGGTGTACTCGTTTATTATTTTTTTAAATTTTTAAGCATCTGACAAGTTGTTTACTGTGTCAACAGCATTGGCTTAAAAAGAAGTTGCTGTGCTACATGTGTTTGTTTGGTTTTTGAGTCATCCTTATTATTTTGGCTTTTATTTGTACGAGGCATTTATCTTCAAAGAATCACTACCACCTCAACAAAGCCCTACCTCCTATTTTAACATTTTTCTTAAAATCATACCTTGTTTGCAACCCTATCATTTCAGTATTGAGTTTTTTTCTCCTGATAAGGCAAATGACACTTTAGCCTTAGTTAATGTAAAATAGGAAGGTGTTAATCTCATTTTCAACATGTCAGCTCTTCTAGGTGGGGGTATTAATACGTAAGATCCCCTGCTGGCAGACTCAACAGAATCTTTCTGGCTGTGAAGTGAAGTCCAAACCTGGTAATTTTTGCTTTCCTTTATTGTATGTGCTCAGGCTGCTTCATTCATTGAAAAAGATATATCAGTAGCTAAATGCATATAAAGAAACAAAGAGATGTTTGCAAACTATTGACTTAACTCTGTACTCAGACATTATGATTTGTTTTAAAATATTCACACACTACAAACATCTGGGTATGTTTGATGATAAATAACAACTAGGGAAGATATATTTAAAAGACCCTCTGAGACTTATAATTTTTGTATCAGATAACTCCAGTCCAGACTCATCGTTTGCTTTCTTTAATTTGTTTTCTTTAATGCAATTGTAAAGAACTAAACAAGGACAAGTATGAACTATTTTGCAAGAAGTGTTTCAGAATCCCATATCTAAAGAGAAAATTTACGTTCTTGAAGTAATGTTGTATCAAACTTTTTGGTTTTATTTTTTCTTCAATGTGTAGAGATAAAATTTTTTTTTATAAAAAGTTTCATGGCATTGAGTGTTATGGATGAAAGAAATATATTTCTTTTCTTCTAAGTTTTTAAAATTTATTCTTCTTAGATATACAGACAATAGAGTATATTTTGACATATTATATACACACATGGAGTGTAATTTATTCTAATTAGGATTCCATTCTTGAGGTTGTACATGATGTGGAGTTTTACTGGTGATATATTCATATAAGAACATAGGAAAGTTATGTCCAATTAATTCTACTGTTTCTTATAGAAATTTTTAGGAGTTTTCAGGCCTTGTTCTAGTTATCTTACTTACTTCCTATATACACTAAAGGAAAATCTTTAAAGGACTACTTCAAAAGAAGTCTGTTAGGAAGGCAAAAAAGAAAGCATTAATTGTAGTGACTATAAACAAATATAAAATTAAGCTTTCTTATCTGTAAATATGATTGGTAGGATTTTTAAGCCTTTTATTTTTTAAAAAAGTTTTTTTTTATAGTACACAGACACAATACCTTTATTTTACTTATTTGTGGTGCTGGGGATTGAACCAAGTGCCTCACACATGCTAGGCAAGCACTCTACCAACTGAGCTACAACCCCAGCCCAGCCTGAGGCAGCAGGATATGCCCTATTCCCAGCAGGGTACACCTTAAACCTGGAACCGCCCTAAACCCAAGGAGAGCCCTAAACCCTGATCCGCCCTAAACCCGGATTTGCCCTGATCCTTGAGCAAGGTCATCTTACATGCAATGTCACTGCAAATGTCCAAGGCAAGTCCATTTCCATGAGTCCTTCCTCTAAGCAACATGGGGTACGCTGGCAAGGAAATTGTGAAGAAAGAAAGAAGAGTCACTGAGGAATTCTGAGCTGTCAAATCCATCCAGAAAAGTAAGGTAGGGAAAAAGTAACATGATACGATTATTATTATTTTTTTTCTGTCCAAGTTACTAACAGGCAGAGTGCCTTTTTTTTTTTTTTTTTTTTCGTCTCCTGTCTGTACAAATTTTCCCACATACCATTCTATAGTTATATAATTCATTTCCTTGGCCCACTGGGCCAACTCTTTATCACTTTACCAGTTTCTTTTTGTAAAAGCTTTTTATACTCCTTTCCAAGGAAAGTGTACCCCCAGAAGAAGACAAAAGGAAGGAGAAGGTGGGCAGGGAAGGCCTGGGAAGCAGGATCACTGCTGGAACCACATCGTGATTGTTCCACTTCCCCAGTGGGAATTATTATGCATTTCCCCTTAAGCATGAGGCTGTGTTATTTTCTGTGTTTAACCTTTACCTGGTATATGGTTGAGCTCACTGAAAAATATAACAGGATTAAATTCTAGCATTGTTCATTGCAACCATGTAACTGATGTTTTATATATTTCATCTTAAGTCTCCTTCTAGAGTATAACAGTCAGAGCCTGTATAATTTGGGCCATTGTTGACATTTTGATTTTTCTTTGAAAACAATTTAGTACAACTTTAATCAAAGGACTTAAGCCTCATTGTTTCATAGGTTTGGGGAAAGGCGTGGAAATACTGGGAGAAAACAACTCATTGGAGCAGTTAAATGAGTTACCTGGGAGCACACAATTGGCTAAGCCTAGATCGGAAGGATGAGTTTTATTCTAGGCTCTGTACTCTACACATGGCCTCCCACTTCAATTCAGTCATTGGTTATTGTTTACTTGCTATTGCTAAGTGCTACCAAGAATTACACTGGAATTCTTCACTTAAGGGTTTATTCTTTTATTGGCATATATCCAAAAAAATTCTTGAAAGAAAATGTTAAAAACTACTTTTAGAGGAAGAGAAATTTCTAAATCAAAACCTTCCTTCCAGGGTCTGGGTTGTGGCTCAGTGGTAGAGCACTTGCCTAGCATGTGTGAGGCACTGGGTTCAATTCTCAACACCGCATATAAATAAATGAATAAAATAAAGGTTCATCAACATCTTATATAAAAAAACCTTCCTGCCAAAAATTCAGAACCCTAATATAAACTTATTATTATGTAACAACATAGAGAGGGAAATCTTGAGCTGTGAGTAGTAAAAACCAAACATGCAAACAAACAAACAATAATAACAAAAACCCTGCTGGCCTTATTTTTCAGCTTTCCAAAGTAAGTAAGTATATAGGTAGTAGAAAGAAAACAAGGACACCAAGTTGTCTTTCTTAGTCAAAACAGCCATCTCCAAATATCCTCCAATAAATACTGAGCATTGATTTCTTGTCATGTGCTGTATTGGAGGCCTGAGAATGAAGAAGACACAATTCCCACCTTTATTTAAAGAATTAATTTGGAAAATTGTTCAAAATATAAGAAACATACTTACCAGTCATTCATATTTTAGTAAGAATTACTTCAGATGAATAATAAATTTTCTTGGAGGATCCTCTTAGAAAGATATCAATTAACAATAGCTTAGCTTTGTTGTTTATGATGAGATTTCATGAAATAAAGGAAGAACAATAAAACATGAGAGATAACTACAGCACAGAGAAATGGGGAAGGGCATACTGGAATGAGGTACCAGAATGGAATACTTGTGATTATCTTAGGGCTCTTGAATGTTTAGAGAAAACAGATAGAAGGATGGCTAAGGAAAGCTTTGCCTCCTTTTTTTTTTAGAAATTTATTTTTTTCCCTGTGGTTCTGGGGATTAAACCCAGGGCCTTGTGCAGGCAAAGCAAACATTCTACCAATTGAGCTATACTCTCAGCCCTGTCTCCTTTGTGCTTAAGGCTCTTGGTAATAATTTCTTGACCTACGAATCTGTGAACTTAGAAACTTTACTTGTGAATTCTGAATTTTATCAACTTGGAGTGATATCTTTAAAATAAAATCTCATAGTCTTCTTTCATGATTGGTATTTCTGGCCCTGGAAAGATTAAAAAGAAAGATTGTCATATGTTCTTATATAAAATATATCATGAGCTAGAAAACTGGTATTTCAGATAGGTCTAGACCAGATTTCTTGATATTTTCTACTACAATGCCTTTAACTGGTAGTAAATAATAAGTTTTCAGTGATGAAATTTCACCAACAGAATGACACTACTGGTGGCAGAAAATGAGACAACTGTTGGGGGTAACTCAAGGCAGTAAGTCTGCAATATACTTAAAATATTATGGTGGTTTTCTTTGAAAATTTAAGCATTCATTATATACTACCCCATAACAGGTTCATGTTTGTTTCACATAAAAACAATGCTTTAAATTGCTTGTTATTGCTGGGTGCAACAGCTTATGCCTATAATTCCAGTAGCTCAGGAGGCTGAGGCAGGAGAATCATGAGTTCAAAGCCAGCCTCAGCAACAGCAAGGCGCTAAACAACTCAGTAAATAAAATACAAAATAGGTCTAAACAAAATACAAAATAGGACTGGGGATGTGGTTCACACACACACACACACACACACACACACACACACACACACATACACGGCTATTTACATGTTGTAATAAGGGATGAGAAGAAAATGAAAACATTTTAATCTTTTAATGGATGAGTTTGGGCATTAGGCAATGACTAGCTCCCCTTACAGGCATTTTTTAAATCTGTTTCATTTCCAGGTAGAGATGAGGCATTGGACTTGGGTTTCACTAATTAGATACAATGATGCCTGAATTTGAGTCAGATGCTAGTGATACAAAAGGAAAGAATGGTGGGGTTTGGTGGTACATGTCTGTAATCCCAGCCACTCAGTGGCTGAGGCAGGAGGATTGCAATTTCCAGGGCATCCTGGGCAACTCAGCGAGATACTCTTAAAATAAAACATAAAAAATAAGAGAGCTGGGTATGTGGCTCAGTGGAAGAGATCCCTAGGTTCAATCCTCAATACCCCAAAAGGATAAGATAGTTCAGGCACTTACTTTTCTCCTCCATTCTTTCCCCCTTCCTCTCGCTGTGTCTCTTCTCCCTCTCTTCTATATAATAAGCTGGGGCAACAAGGTAACACATGGCACAAAAGAACTAACTTGTCTTTGGAAGCTAGAGTTATTCTTCCATCAGATCAGATCTGAAATGTCATTTTGGATACTATTTGGGAAGCCTAGCTCAAGCTTATTCTACAGCACCCTCAAGAATTCAGTAAAGCACAAGCATCTTTTTGTTAGACTCTTTCTACATAACCAATTGAAGTCACCTTTGATTCCTTGCAATGAAGATTCCAATGGAAATGGACAGTAATTTTAAAAAGCTGTGCTTGGACACTGTGGCCAAGGGGTCTTTCTGAGGTGAGAGTTGAACTGGGACAGGAAGATTATGAAGGAGCACATAGTATGAATAGCTAGGGAAAACTCTCAGACTAAAGAAGTATAAGCTACTATACTGGAGCTGGAGATCCAGGGAGAGCTAGACAAGCAAGATTCTTGCCCTCGTGGAATTTACCTTTAGTGGGGGTTATTAGACAGTTAAAAGTAGGCAAAAGATACGTTACATAATTTCAGGTAGTTATATGTATTATAAAGAAAATAAAAGCATTATAGTCTACAGGAAGTCCATTCTGAAGTTCTTTCTGAAGGCGGTACTGTTACATAGCAGATGATTTACATAGAGACTAAAGTCACTCCTGTATACTACTAGGACATTATGTTCAGGGAACTGAATTCCATAAGGATTCTTCAAACAAATACAAACATTGCAGGGCAATCTTTGCCAACACGCGATTATTGGGAAAACCCAAGAAATTTTTAAAATACCCCTAAAGACACAGGTTTTTAAACAACAGATGTAATCGTTCTTTTTATGATGTTCTCAACTTTGAACTTGCCAAATACTTGTAACTACACTTTTAGGGAGATAATTCTTTATAATATGAGCATCTTTAACATCTGCAAATTAGCTTGAATTTTGTCTGGCACAGTTGTTATGTGAACAAGTGCTAATAACAAAATAGAAAAAGACAATGTTGAATCTTCATCACATTGTTAAAGGGTCTTATGGGTTGATGGACTATGCTGTGAACAATAAACAGAGCCAGTGGTAACAGAAAGAAACCTCAGCATCAAGAAACTGTTACCCCAAAATAATCTATGTGCAGGTGGAAGTTGCTGGTTTTCTGTGAGCATGAAAAATTAATTATCAACAAAAGGCCTTTCCTTCTTTTAGGGTCCATATATTTATAGTCAAATAAATGTTCTTTATCTCCTTGAAGGAAAGAACTATTCTCTAAAATTGTTCAATTTACTGACCTGAGTGGAAATCTTTGGTGGAAAAAAATGAATGTATATTCTCAGATTTTTCATTTGAGGAAAACTTTTAACTTCATGGATAGAGACCAAAAGAAAACAATAGATAAAAGCAACTTGGAGGAAACATACCCCCATAGAGAAGAAAATTGAAAAGGCAAAATAAAACATCAGTCACATCGTTAATACCCATAGAAAGGTGTTTTAAAAGATAGAACCACCATGAGATAAGAATAGGATACTATCATAAATGAGAATATTCAGAAAGCAAAATAAACCCTTAGAATTTTAAGAATATATATGTAATAGCAGAAATGAAAAAGAGGTTAGAAGAGTTGAAAGATGAAAACATCTCAATATATTTCCCAGAAGGTAGAACAGAAAAACAGAGTTGTAGAGTAATAAAGAAAAGATTAAAAAAAAAAGATGACTAGCCTGGGAGGTCCAAAATTCAAATAATAGAGTACTCAAAATAGAGTACAGGAAAAAAAAATTTTTAAGTACGTGTAGAAGGAAATATATTAGTCTTTTATTGCTGTCTAACAAATTACCACAAACTTAGCACTTACGAAAATATCCCCACAGTTCCCAAGGGCTAGAAGTCCAGGTACACTTAGTTGGATCTTATGCTCAGTCTCTCAATGCTATCATCAGAGAGGTGGCTAGGGCAGAGGTCTCATTAGAGGTCAAAGTTCTGTAAGTTCATGCAGAATTCATTTATTTTCAGCTTTACAACCCACATTAACTACTTTTTTCAAGAGCAGTAAAACAAAGAGAAAGCACTAAAGGCAGAGGGAGAAAAATATATGAAAAGATAGAGGAGGTTCTATTCCTACCATGTCAGGCACACTCAGGATAGTCTTTCTTTTGATTAACTTAAAGTCACTGTTTAGGGACCTATACTGTCTCTACAAAACCCCTTCACCTTTGCCATATTCAAGTGAATAGAAGCAAGTTTAAAGTTCCACTCACGCTCAGAGTGGCACTTCTATAAAAGCAAGTACACAGTAGGGAAGGAAATCACAGAGTCGTCTTAGAATGGTCTCATATAAGACAGTTATTCAGACCCCAAACATAAGATTTTGCCAATTGAAAGAACTCAATGAAAGCGTTAATGAAAATAGATCAATGCCAGATCTTCAGAAAACTATTGGTCAGAATCTGATAAAGTTCCAGAGGGAGCACCAGAGATGAAAATGTGGCATTGGATTTCTAAATAGCAATACTTTAATCTCAAAGGCAAGGGGGCAATGTCTTCAAAATTATGAAGCAAAGTGATTTCTGCATGTGAATTCTGTATTTAGAAACCCCACATTGGCTCAGATTGTATCCTTAATGATTCCCTTTCCTCCTCTGTAGGCAGAATTTTAAGATGGCCCATGATTTTCATGCCATTGTGCATACTTGCCTTTACAGAGTTCCTGTCTTTGAGGGTGGAATGAACTTTGAACTTGCTTCTAACTAACAGAATATGGCAAAGGTGATAAAATAGCACTCCCATGATATTATACTATTTGCCAAAGGTGAAGGGATTTTGCAGATATACTATAGGTCCTAATCAATTGACTTTAGTTAATCAAAAGAAAAATTATCCTGGGTAGAGCTCACATGGTCAGATAAGCCTTTCAGAATAAATTCTCAATTCAGGATAAGATACAGATATGTTCAGACATGTAAAATCTCAATTATTGTCCATGTACCTTTTCTTAGAAGAATGCCTGAGGATTTGTTCAATCAAAAATGGGAGAAGTCCAAGAAAGAGAATTCAGGAGAATTAGCATAGGAATAAGGCAGAGGGACCAAAGATGATAGTAAAGGAAAACCCCAAACATTGCACAAGGCTGAGAAAGCAACACATCCAGAATGGGGAAAGTGGGAAGGTTTGAAGAAAGATTTCTTCCATAAGATGAAATAGAGAATAGGGGATGAAATTGATAGAACACGTGCTGCCTTTTAACATGCTTAAGAGAAATTTAGACAATTGATGAAGAATTTGAGCTTTAATTAGTGTTGAAAAAAATGAAACATAAAATGATTAGTTCAAAAAATCGCACAATGAAGAGTTTGATTATGAATTAGTGATAAAATACCAAGAAAACAAACAATATAAATTGATAAGTTCAAAAAGTTGTACAGAACAATGAAAGAAATCTGCAAACTGCATGGCATAGCCATGTTTAATACATGGCACAGTAATAATATTTACATAGTCAGGATGATATAAACTCTGAGGCAAAAATATTTATGGAGAATGAAGGAAAGGGAAGAGCATGCACATGTTGTTGTACATGGGAGGAAAGTGAACTAGATCTTCAACTTCTACTCTAGTAAACCAATAGGTAATACCTAACACTGTCACAAAGGAGAAAAAAGAAGGAGGAAGAGGAGAAGGAGAAGGAGAAGAGACTACACATGCATGTTTTTTGGAGGTAAATATCAAAAGATTAGACAAATAATGGAAATGCCTTTAGGGAAGAAAAAATGAAACAGGGAGAAAAAAGAAAGGAGACTACCCTTTTTCTATAACAAGGCTTATAGATCTACTTTGCATTTTCAACTGTGCATATATAACTCTGATGCAAAACAGCTGGAAAACCCAAACAGAAGTAATTGAACAAAACAATTATCTAGATTACAGCTATATTTCTTATACTGTATGAGACTTTTTAATTCCTTATATAAATTCAATGTTCATTGTGTTGTGTTTTAAAATCAAGTTTGCCAGAACATAAACATCAAATGAATATTTTCTTTCAAAGCTTTCTCCTTAAGAAGTTAGACACTTAGTCCAAAGTTGTTGCAACTACCTGAAATATTTTTGGAAATGTCTTTAGAATTTCAAAGCCTGTGGCAAACTTCTTTAAATAACTTCAAAGGTGTCAATTCATGGATTTAATATTTTAAAAGAACCAGAAATTGTTTGGAACCACATTAGATTTGAGCGGTCACAAGCTAGATAAAACTATTTTGAGTAAAAAATCAAGGTATGACTAATACAATTGATTTTTTTGGATGGCTTATAAATTAGCTGTAAAGGAGACTTTATATAGGGATAGGATTCCAAACATTTTGCCTCTGAAGAACAATTATTACAGCATATGTATGAATAAAATGCTCCCACAAAAGCATTAAGAATATTATATATGAAGCATACAAACAAAAACTGATATATATTAGATAACTGCAGAAGTGATTTTAGGGGGAAAATATCAGTTCAGATAATAATGCTTTCTTGTGGTAGGTGTTCCCTCTTCTTTTCCATCCAACCAGGATTGCTCAACCCACTGAAATTAGCAGAGCATCTCATATAGCTGTGATTTGTTTTCCTCTCTCTGTAGAAAAGGTATGACTAGAAGGAAGCCTCTGCCTTTGATTGGACTTCCACCTGCTCCTCGGCGAGTTATCTAAGAAAAACGAAACAATTGCTGCCTCATGAACTCTGGCATTGCTACACAAATATATACAAGATATATTTACCTTTCTCCAGCCATAGATAATATAGTTAATGTGGTATCAAAGTCACTCAATCTTTCTCAGAAATGCTCTTACTAAAATTATCAATAGAGTATCTTTGCTGCCTCTTGATTGATCTTGATCATATTCTCAACTATGAGGACATGTGGGCATCCCGCTCTGGTCTTTGCTGGGTGAATTTTTCCAGGCCCACCAGAATATGACTTAGCTCTAGGGGAGAATTGCTAGCTGTCCACTATTTCCTCTTCCTCCTGGGCAAAAAGAAAGACTACACATCCTATTACGCAGGTGGAAAATGAGTGGAAGTGATATGTAGCATTCCCATGTGTGGTCCATGCTTCACCATGAATGTTCTCCTTCTACCAGCTGGATGAAGATGATGAGGAGACACCAGGGAGTGGTAGAACAAGCAGTTGGAAGGAGTCAAAGGACCTGAATATATATAGTAATTTTGCCTCTGTCAACCTGAGCAGTTATCTCAGACCCCTACATGAAAATAAATAATCTTACTCTTTAAGCAAATTTGGAAGTCCATTTGTTACTCTAGTCAGTCTACAATAAGTCACTAGCATTTTACCTGAAATAAGGATCCCATTATACCCTGGAGAGTATATAACATAGATACACACTTTGGTCCTCAGCCCACTAAATTACATTTCTTTTGGCCCCAAATTGTCACTTTCTTACTGTCCCTATCTTAGAACTCAACCCTAATAACCTATCTCTACCTTCTTAAAGACAATTACAGATTTTGATTCTAAAAATAATCCATCATCATTTTCTTCTTTTCTCCTATTTAGTAGTAGGTTCCTTTAGGCTTTTAGACTAAGAAAATAACTGAATGTTGTGATTATTGCACATGTTTCAAAACCCAATGTAAAGTTAGATCTTAAAATTGGATTTATCTAGTACAGCCACTATGGAGAAGAGTATGGAGTTTTTGCATAAAAACTAGAAATAGAACTATGACATGATCCAGAAATTCCACTACTGGGTAAATATCCAGAGGAAATGAAATCAGTAATAGGAAGAGACATCCACTCTCCCATGTTTATTGCAGAACTGTTCATAATAGTTAAGGTAGGGAATAAACATAGGTCTTCATTGATGGATGAACAGAAAAGAAACTGTTTTATATACATGATAGAATCTTATTCTACCATAAAAAGGAAAGAAATTCTGTTCTTTGAAGCAATAGGAATGGTGGAGAACGGCATGTTAGGTGAATAAGTCAGGCAAAGAGACAAATATGCCATGTTCTCACTTATACATGGACACTAAAAAGTTGATCTCAAAGAAGAGTAGAATAGTGTACTAGAACCTGGGAAGGGTGTAGGGGTGGGTAGAGAGAATTGGTTAATGTGTACAGGATGCAGTTGGATAGAAGAAATAACTTCTAATGTTCTGTAGCATAGTGAGATAACTGTGGCTAACAACAAATTATTTCAAAACAGCAAGTAGAAATGGTTTTGAAAGTCACCAACCCAAAATAATGATAAATGTTTTATGTGACAAATATGCCAATTAACCTGATCTAATCATCATACATTGTGTATATGTATAAAAAATCACATCATACCCTGTAAATATGCATAATTACTATAAGTTAAAAGTAAAAAAAAACATATGAACAAATAAACATAATAAAAGTAGATTTTTGGTATTTTTTTCTTTAGTCTCACCTGAAATTGTATATTCTTAATCAAAGTTATTTGATTTCAAGGTGTGCAGTTTCCTTACCTAAGACAGTTGACTGTTAAATTTTCTACAAACTGGTTGTTAAACATTGTCATTACTAAAACTAAAATTGTGCAAACTTAGAATTAAACTAATCATATTAAAAACAGGGGAATAAGGTAAAAAACTGTGGAACACGCCTGTAATCCCAGCAACTCAGGAGGCTGAAGTAGGAGGATTAAAAATTCAAGGCAATTTTCAGCTTTCTGAGCATCTGGGATTATAGGTGTGTGCACCACACCAGGCCATACTTTGAATATTTAAGAAATACTTTTAAATATAAACTTTTTTGAGGGGAATACTGGGGCTTGAACCCAGGGGCACCTAACCACTAAGCCACATCCCCAGCATTTTTTTTTAGTTGTAGTTGGACACAATACATTTATTTAATTAATTTATTTATTTGTATATGTTGCTGAGGATTGAACCCAGTGCCTCACACATGCTAGGTGAGCACTCTACCGCTGAGCCACAACTTCAGCCCCCCAGCTTTTTTTTTTTTTTTAATTTTATTTAGAGACAGGGTCTCATTGAGTTGTTTAGTACTCGAGATCCTCCTGCCTTTGTATTCGAGATCCTCCTGCCTCAGCCTCCTAAGCCGCTGGATTACAGGCATGCACCTGCAGGCTCAGCAAATATAAACTTTTAAGTTGGGAAATAGCTTTAGATTTAAGAGGGTTACAAAGATAGACAGTGTTCTGGTGTACTCCACAACCAATTTTCCATGTTACCAACATCTTAAATCAATATGGTATGTTCCATACAATTAATGAACAAGTATTCATACAATATTGTTAACCAAAGTCTGTACCTTATTCAGATTTCTTTAGTTTTTACATAATATCTTCCTTCTGTTCCAGACACCTCACTTATTCTTGTGGGTCATTAGGCTACTCTTGGCTGTGACCGTTTTGAGACTTTTCTTGTTTTTGATGACATTGACAGTTTTCTGGAGTACTGGTCAAATATTTTGTACAATGAGCTTCAATTGGAATTTGTCTGATATTTTTCTCATGACTAGACCAGGATTACAGATTTAGGAATGGAGAGGAAGATCACAGAGGCAGAGTGTCAATATCATCATTATGTTAATGGTACATACTATCAATATGAATTATCCTCATTGATTCTAACCAAGATCATCTGGCTGAGGTGATGTGTTAGAGTCTGTAAACAAGTCTGGATGGCGCCTGGCCAAATGCCAGAGGGAGTGGTTTGTGAAGTAACAAAAGCCAGCCATTAAGTGTGGAGATTCCTTATTGGTTGACTGCTGTATCTATTTTATGCTAATTAGATAAGCTGTGTAAAATATATAAATACCTCTGTTGTCCCACAATAAACGGCTCTCTCTCCTGCTGTATCAACGTACACAAGTTATTCGTCACCCCCCGGTTATTTTGCCCAGCCAGCCGGACTGCGGCAGTGATGTTTGTCAGTTTTCTCCACTGTAAAGTTAACTCACTTTCCATACCGCATTGTATGAGGCAGTCACTATGTAGAATCCATTCCTAAAAAAAGAAGAAGGGAGTTATATCTCCTTGAGAAAAAAAAATTCACATAAGTTATTTGGGATTCTTCTATGTAGATTTATATATTTTCTCCTATTTGCTTATCTAATATTTTTTATATCAGTATGAACTCATGGCTATTAATTTAGATTTAAAGTGACAATTCAATAACATATTCTGTTGTTCAAATATTTTCCAGTTTGGCCATTGGGAACTCCTCCAGTTAGCTCCTGTGTCCATTTGACATATGCCTGTTATCATTTGTTTGTTTGGTTATTGTTTTTTAAGAACTTTTGTTTGTTTTGGTTTTGGTTTTTGAAGTTACATTCTGTTGTTATGAGATGCTCTGGACTTATCCTGTATATTTCCTTCCCTAATCCTAGAATCAGCCATTTCTCTAAAAAGCCTGGTTCCTCTTATTGGAAAATGGTATTAGAAACCAAGATCTGGGTATAGGTGTGCTAGTTTCTTTTGGGGTGCCCTTGCTTCTCGGCTTTCTCACTGATGAAGCAAGGAAGTATATGTGTGTATACTAGCCCATGTATGTAAACATACATGTTAATCTCTCTATATATCCATCTGTCTCTACATTAAGTTAAACATGATTTCCTATTGAACTCTCCAACTCTAATCCATTAAAATATGGATATTCTAGTCTTTGTCGTGTACTGATCTCTAGTCTCCCACAATAGCAGTGAAGAACATCCATGGTTCCCATCATCCATCATCTATTTATTTAATTGTTCAATTCTGTTATACATGTATACTGGTTTAGGAATTAATTCGTACCTCCATGATCTGTAGGAAACTGATCAAGCATCCTTACTTTTATGTATAGTTGCTTTTGTCTTTAGTCTTAGGGATCTCACTCATTTCCAAAGTTAGATGAGTAATTTATTCTCCAACAAACTATAGAGAGATTATTTTATACATTTGCTGTTCAATCAGATTCTTTTTGCAGGGGAGGGGAGGTACTGGGGATTTAATCCAGGGGTTGCTTTACCACTGAACTACATGCACTATATATATATTAAAGATAGAGAGAAGGAGAGAGAGAGAGAATTTTTTAATATTTATTTTTCAGTTTTCAGTGGACACAACATCTTTATTATCTTTATTTTATTTTTATGTGGTGCTGAGGATCGAACCCAGCGCCCTGCGCATGCCAGGCAAGTGCGTTACCGCTTGAGCCACATCCCCAGCCCAACAATATATATATATATATATATATATATATATATATATTTTAAGACAGGTCTTGCAAAGTTGCTGAGGCTGATGTTATATTTGAGATCCTCCTGCCTCAGCCTCCAGAGTCATTGGGATTACAGCTTCTATGATATTCTTAAGCCACAGTCTGCATTTTCCGGGATTCTCTGACCTCCTAAAAAGTATGTGAAGAATTGCATACATGAAAGTTTATTCATTGGGCTATGAAGTTAGTTCTGTGAGTTTTGACAAATGCATGGTACAATATAGCCAACATTAAAGCAGTATACAAAAGAATTTCAGCAATTTAAAACTTCCCTCACCACCACCACCACCAACACCAATAACCCCTGGAAACCAGTGAACTTTTTTTTTCATTTTCTCTATAGTTTTACCTTTTCCAGAATGTTATATAAATGAAATCCTACATTTTAGGATAGCTTTTCACTTAGAAATATGCAATTAAGGATAATTTTTGTCTTTGCATTACATGATGGCATCCTTTTTTCTTGCTAAATAATATTCTCCAGATGCACAACTGTTTGGTTTTCCATTTGTCTACTGAATGGCCCTCTTAATTGCTTCCAACTTGTTGCAATTATAAACATTCATATATAGGTTTTTGTGTGGACAAGTTTCAAAACTATTGAATAAATATATAAAAATATGATTGCTAGATTGTATGATAAGATTATGTTTAACTTGTAAGAAATTATCAAACTGGTTTTCAAAGTAGCTGTACCATTTTTTAGTTCTACAGCAATAACTGCGTTACTGTTGATTGTTACACATTCTTGATGGAATTATTATTGAATGTTCTTGTGTGTGTGTGTATATATATTTTGGACATTCAAATAGGTGTGTAGTGGTATCTTGTTACTATTTTAATTAGCATTTCCATAATGAAAAATGATGTTGAACACTTATATGAATATCTAGATATCTTCTTTAGTCCATGCTTCCTTGTAACACAGTATTTTCTTAGGAAGGGTGAAATATGGCTGACTAGATTTCATGCTTTTTCATACTCACATTCTGGCCCTAATTTATCCTGATTGATATTTTCATAATGCTCCAAATTTCTGCCTCGCATTTATATATAATATCTTGGATTGCTTCTAAGGGCCTAATCATTCTCTAACTATAAATTTTTGTTAGTTTAAATCTCAGAGGATTATCTTATTTCTAAATTTTTAATGTGAGGAAAAAAAAAGGCAACTTCATTGTTGCTTCATAAAAGTCATATACTAGGTAGTTTTTTTTCTTTCTTTAAAAATATTATTCTATTTAGCTCTAGCCATACTTCAAATATTTTAGAACTGCTTGACCTACTTCATAGGTTTCCATTTATTATCCTGATATTTTCTTTCAAGTTTTTGTTTAGTTCAGTGGTTCCCAAACTTTGGTGTATATCAGAATCTCAGCCAAAAAAGAACACAGTGGCCCAGGCTCATTAAATTAGGATAGGACTTGGGTCTTTGTGTTTTTTTCAAGATCCCCAGGCGTTTTTGATACCAACCAAAGTTTGAGAACCACCAGGTTGGTGTTTGGAGAAAAGGTGAGAGTGAGGCAGTTCTTTCCAGCTGAGGGCCAATCTAACCCTGAATAGAAAACACAATCTGCCTGTCTAGACACTCACAATAGCTTCATAGGCTGTGCTGCTGTCTTGCTAAGTTCCCAACCTAATACTTTGCTGTGGTTTGTGTGCAAGATTTTTGTCTAGAGCTGAAATTGAACATCAGTAGAATATTTTTACAGTGCAAGATCTATTTAAAAATTGGTTTATTCTGTAGAGTTCACCAAAGGAATAATTTTTAAACCATTTGGACATGTCATGCCAGGTGAAAGTAAAATTGTTAAAAGATATGCCCCAGAATTAGCATTTTAAGAAATACTCTATTACATACAGGCCACATAGTCCAAACATTCTTTCATGTTATTGGTTCACTATTCTTCTATACAATAAAAACCAAAAGGCAGTTATTTATGTATTTTTTCATAACAACAAAACATTAACCTAAATTGAGAAGACTGGATTTAATAGTACAATATTCTTCAAAACAAAAAAGCTATTCTTTCTTTCTTTCTTTCTTTCTTTCTTTTTCTTTTTCTTTTTTTTTTTTTTTGTGTGTGAATGGTTGTGTCATTTTTTTCTCTTCTCTCATTTTTCTACTAGTGCACTTTAATTGTACACAATGATGGGATTTTTTGTTACATATCTATACATGCATGCAATATAACGATATAATTTGGCCACTATCACTCCCCAGCACTTATCCCCTCTATCCCTACTTCCAACCCCTGGTCCCTTTCCTCTACTGATCTCCTTTAGATTTTTTTTTTTTTAAGAGAGAGAATTTTAATATTTATTTTTAGTTTTCGGCAGACACAACATCTTTGTTTGTATGTGGTGCTGAGGATCGAACCCCGGTGCACGCATGCCAGGCGAGCACACTACCGCTTGAGCCACATCCCCAGCCCTCCCTTAGATTTTCTTGAGATTCCCTAGCCCCATCCCCCACCACCTTTCTTTTCCTTTTTCTTCTCTAGCTTCTCCATATGAGAGAAAACATGACTACTGACCTTCTGATGGCTTATTTCAACAGCAACTATTTCTTAGATAGCTTTTCTTTAAAAACTCAAGTCTTCATTGCTTTTGTCTTAAGCTGTAGCTAATATTCAAAATAACTTAAGAGGACACAGTTTTATTTCAAAGAAAAACTTTATCACATCAAAATCTTTGCATATTAATAAGATTCCACCTTCAGGCTAAGACATGAGCTCTTTTTCTTGCAAACTATTACATCAATAGAAATGTACAAACACACATCAAGAAAAATGTGAATAAGGATATTAAATAAAAAAGTGTTCACCCACCAGTGCATAGTTTAATATCAGGTAGAGAGTATGCTTGCTTGATTGCAAAGTAAATTTTAAAGGGAAATAATTGTGCTCATTGTTAATGTAACTATTTAATCACCATTATTACCAACAATTGCTAATACTGATGAGTGTACTTCCGAGCAATTGTTTGAATTTGCTAGAAAATACAACTTTTTCTTGGAAATATATTTAAATTTTACTTGAAGGTCTATTTTTTTAAATAAAGATAACACACCAAGACATGGGTGAAAGCCTGTTTTCAAATGTCTCTCCAAACTCAGTTGTAATCCAGAAATAAGTATTTTCCTGTGAAAATACAAAATATCAAATGTTTGCGCCACCTGTGTCAGAAACTAGATAATGCTGTTCATTTTACCACTAATAAATGGCCATCTTATAAGATAGTTCTTTATAGTTTTGCTGTGAGAATAATTTTATAACACTATCAGGCAAACAAAATTTTTCATCCTTTTAAGAATTTTAAATTCCTCCTTTTCATCTTATTTTCAGCATATTTAGATATAATTATACTTTGTCCTCAGTCAATCTATATCAGATCACTTTACTTCTTCCTTCAAGTAAAAAGGGTTCTTATTCTTTGTATTTAACACTGATCTTGGAAAGCAAGAAATACATGAAAATCACCAAAAAATCTTTAATGGCTTCAGTTTGTTAATCACTGAAAAATATTTCTATTTGTCCCCCACCCCTCACTGAAGCACTAACTTTTACATATGGCTTTTACAAAACATCTGTAGAACACAAATTCTAATAATGAGGGAAAACCATGTTAATCACTTTTTTTTTTCCAAATTTGCATCATAAATTTTATTCCTGATGAGGGACAAATTCCTTCTATCCCCCAAATGAATCACATGCTGCCCTGGTGAGACTAAGGAAACTCTCCCACTATGTCCAGGGAAGGAGTGAGAAAGACAGGTGCTGGGGACAGAGAAGGCTTTGAAATTCCCCAACCTCTTTCCCTTCTCAACAGAGGATAGCTGCTCTTTGCTATTATTCCTCTCATCCACTAAATCCCTTTAGGAAAAAAACCATCACTTTTTTAAAAAAACAAAACATCTCAAGTATTGGGGGTCATAAGGTTATGGGGAACCAATAGAAAAGGGAGGGAAAAGGAACAGTGGTAATCACTGCTTCTGCTGTAGGGCTTCCTTCCTTGCTGCATCCTGTAGGAACTGTGTGTTCACTTCGTCTGCTGGCAACTGCATAAAATGGACCACTGAGTTAAGGATGAAGCAGTTCTTCACTGATAACATGTGAGGATATTTCTCAGGGTCTGTAACACTGATGTCAGTTAGTTTGATGTTGAGATACTGATCCACAGAATGGAGGGTTCCACAGATGCTCAGGTCATTCTTGAGTTCCATGACCACGTCCTTGCCCCCAAAGAACTTAAAAAAGAGTAGAAGAGCATGGTGCTGGCGCTGCATGCTACTAGCTATACTAAAAAGGGAAGGTAAATCACTTTTTATATATAATACCTATAATTATTAACTTACTGATTAGGAACAAAAGATGTATCCCATAGTTATGTGAAAAAGTTGATTTTCTTAAACATATCATGCTATTTCATTCAGACAGTTTGAGATGAGGCTATCACAGTTTCCAGGAACTAAGCCTGCCTGAAGTTGTAGCTGCTTTAAGAACATAGACAGCCTGCTGCAGTTTGCAAAAATCTTGACTTGTGAAGCCCAGGTCATTATTTTTTGGTGTCTAGACTTAGAGCTTCTTTAAGCTCACAATTTAACCTCAGGGCTCCTACACCCAAAGAAACCAGTTTCAGGGTCAGCAAAGTATTTTGGTTGTGTTTTCATCAGAATTGAGCATCTTCGGTAGGTGGGAATGCCATCCTCAGCCTTGGAATACATTAGAGTGGGCAGAGAGCACTTCTGCACAGCTTTTGAAGGCAACTGCCATCCAGTTGTTAACTCACTCCCTAGCCTCCTAACACACTACATTAACTTCATTCTTTACACAGGTTTCTTGTGAAGCAATGGAGTGATTTTCAATTTCGTTTCTGACCTAGAAGACCCTTGGTGTTCCTGTTCTTAGGTCCCACATAAGCTACTTTTCCCCATTCATGCACGGCAGGTACAAGTCCATTGTTCACATCTATTAACTAGTCATATTGAAAAGGACTTTACATTTTCTTTAGTTCACATCTAGAACACTCCTGTCAATTTTAAGTTCTCATATTCATGCTAAGACTTTGATACATACAGGCCACGAGTGAGAAAATAGACTACATTTAACTTAATTAAATTCTTATTGTCATTCTCAAATACCAATTTTAAAGGATTTGAATGTACCTGAACTGTAAATATTTTTAAATAAAATAACCAATTCAAGTGATATATGAAGAAGAAAATATCCAAGCCTCTCATGTGTATTTCAAAAGAAATAAAATCCTCTAATGAGAGTTATTGTTGAAATTGTATTAATGTTTAGTAGTTAAGCTAAGTCATAACACACTGCAGGTCTTTCCTGTACGTCCTACATTTCTCAGCAAGAATCCACTTTTTGTTCAACAACTTTATTTTTCATTCACAAAAGAAAAATAGTTTCACTATTGATAAGTAAATTAAAAGTTAGCTTTAGAGGAACAGTAACCATTTCACAAGTGAAATGAAGAGAGTAATTTTCTTACCTAGGTGTCAAAATAGGAGTCCCAAATCTGTCATTTACTTGCTGAAAATGCATAAAGTTACTTTATGAATATTCATATGTAAGATTATTACAACTCTAAATACTAAGTTCTTTACCTCCAAAATTTGAAAAATGCTTATTTGGGCCTAGCACCATATATAAGAGATTTTTTTGGTATTTTAGTGTCAGAAGAATGACTAGTTGAAGATGGAAAATGATTCCTACAAAGGGTGTGTGTGTGTGTGTGTGTGTGTGTGTGTGTGTGTGTAAACTTGTTACATTTAAAGAAAATGCTATTGACATTGATTATTATCCTTACCTGCAAATACAGCTGAAAAGGCTATATCATTTTTTTATTGGTTCTTTTTAGTTAACATAACATTAGGATTCATTTTGACATAATTATAAAAGCATAGAATATAATTTGCTCTAATTTAATCCCCCTTCCTCACCTTCTCCTTTACCCTGTTTCCTTCCCTCTACTCTTCTGCTTTTTACTTATAGAATTTGTTAAGTTAATGTCTTGTAGATATACATGATGGTGAAATTCACTGTGATATATTCATTTATGTACATAGGAAAGTTATGTCAGATTCATTCCACTGTTCTTCCTTTATCCCATAGTTTCTCCCTCCCCTTCAATCCCCTTCATCTAGTCCATCAGTCTTTCTCCTACTTTGATGAATTCCACTCCCTGCCATTTCTCCTTCTCCCCCACCCTCTCTCAACCCTCTTATTGCTTTCACATATCAAAGAAAACATTTAAACTTGGACTTTTGGGGTCTGATTTATTTCACTTAGCACGATAGTCTCCAGTTCCATCCATTTACCAGCAAATGCCATAACTTCATTCTTCTTTATGGCCAAGTAGTATTCAGCCATAAAGAAGAATGAAGTTATGGCATTTGCTGGTATATGGATGGAACTGATACTATCATGCTAAGTGAAATAAATATTACATATATAAATGTGATATATATGTATATATCTCATTTTCTTTATACATTCATCTGTTAAAGGCACCTAGGTTGGTTCTATAGCTTGGCTATTGTGAATTGTGCTGCTATAAACACTGATGTAACTGTATCCCTATAGTATACTGATTTTAGATTTTTTGAATGTACCAAGGAGTGTGACTGCTGGTGATATGGTAGTTCCATTTCTACTTTACAGAATGGTTGCACTAATTTGCAGTCCTACCAGCAATGTATGAGTGAACCTTTTGCCCTACAAACTCTCCAATACTTATTATTAATTGTATTATTAATAATTGCTATTCTGATGGGACTGAAACTAAATCTCAATGTGGTTCTGATTTGTATTACCCTAATTGCTAGAGATGTTGAAATTTTTTCATGTATTTTTTGGACATTTGTATTTCTTCCATTGAAAAGCTTCTGTTTAGTTCCTTTGTTCATTTATTAGTTGGGCTATTTGCTTATTTTGATCTTAAACTTTTGAGTTTTTTATATATTCTGGTTATTGATGCCCTATCTAAGGAGTAGGTAGGAAAGATCTCTCATTCTGTAGGCTGTCTTCAAGTCTTAATTGTTTCTTATGCTGTGCAGAAGCCTTTTTAATTTATTGATTTTTGGTTTTATTTCTTATGCTTTAGGACTCTTGCTAAGAAAGTTGGTTCCTCCAACATGTTGGAGTGTTAAGCCTACATTTTTTTTCTAGCAGGTGCAGAATTTCTGGTCTAATTCCTATGTCTCTGATCTAGTTTGAGTTGACTTTTGTGTAGGGTGAGAGACACATTCTTCTGTATATGATTTCCAATTTTCCCAGCACCATTTGTTAAAAGGCTATCAAAAAGACTATATCATAATCAATAGCATATATAGAAAAATGGATGCCTGAAGTTTGGTTGTGGCTACAGCTCTTTTATAAATCCTGTTGGTGTTTGTATTGGTCTCTCTTCTTTGTCTTGTACATCATCATCATCTTCATCCTAAAGTTGGTTTCTCTTGACCTGGCAAAATGACTATAGAGAGAGGGGGCTGACTTTTAGAAAACTGAGAAACCTTTTTTCCGAATGTCCCTCAAAATACTAGTGTTGCATTGGTTTGAATTAATAAAAAAAGTCCTTATAATACTTTACTTCTTCCAAAATTCTCTTCAAACTGCTGTTATTAATTGTGTATTAGCTGGAAATAGTTCCTTTTCTTCATTTACATAACTCTGAAACTTGTCTATAAAAAGTATACTCAGTATATATTAATATTGGTTCATCAATTGTAATAAATGTACCATGCCAAATAAAGAAAAACAGTGTGAGGAGGGGAAGGATCATATTTCCTGTGCAATGCTTCTATAAACATTAAATTGCTCCTAAAAATGAAGTCTACTCATAATCCTTTGGCCAGTTGCCTTTTTATTCTGAACACAGTGCGATTCCAGAATTGTGTTTTCCATGTCTCTTTTGGAATTAATTTATTCATAGCTGACTTTTCCACCCCTCTTTTTTGACAGCAGTATATGTATCATGACACTTCCTATGTAATGTACCAAATATCTTCCCAAGACATGCAATACAGAGTAAAACTGTATAACTTCCTCATACTCATGACCAATATTATATAGGTGTATTTCTCAATAAAACTGACAAATAAATACACAATTGAATAATGAATGTGTTCAAGTTATCCCATTTCTGACATCTTGATTATAATGATTGGTCAAAAATTAAATACTTTTGAAAATAATGGAATAAGAATATATCCAAAATGTTTGTAAGTAATTATTTATTATTTTCTATTTGTTTTGGCTTTGCATACTCAAAAGAATGTGGCTTTTATATTTATTTTTAGTTGTAATGCTTCTGATTAAATAAAAGAATATCAATATCCTGGTATATAAATATCTGTAGCTGAGAGCAAACAAAGGCTTCTGGGTGCTAGGTAGTGCAGAGCCAATACAGTTATCATAAATTTCACTTCTAACAAAAGACATCAGGGTTAACAAAATTGTTTAATTTGCTTAGGCAGGATGAACCCTGTGCCTCTGCAAATTATTTCATGAGCTTTACATTGAATAATGCTCTAGAGAAATACTTTTTTCTCCATTTATACCCAAGTAGGAGTTAGCGTCTAGTTTATTTCAAGTACATAATATATGTGAAAAAGTGCTTGCAAATTAGAGGAATTATTGTAACACAAGTCTGCCTTAAGACATACAGGCTCTCAAGTTAAACAGGAATTACATTCTTTAGCTAACAGATTTATGGAATGTAATGAAATTTTGCTACTGGGTAGTAAGAATAGACTGCACAGTCTATTTCAATGGAGAATCAGAAAAAAGTAAGTAGGAGACAATGTTGAGAAATAACAATGAAGGAGGAGTTAAAAACCCTGTATGACTTTGAACCACTTGACTTCTCTGAAACTTTAGTTCTTTTATTTGTCAAATAGTATTTCTAGGCCCTATTATTATTGGGATCAAATTATATAATAGATGTGAAGGTGTTTTATGCTTTTCAAAAAACTAATTAATCTGAAATATTATTTTATAAGATGCATGGGGGCTATCCTATCAAGGCACATGAAATAGAGTAAGAGGAATATTCTCAGATATATAATATAAATGGTGTTAATGAAGAAAACCTTTGCTAAAGGTCTCTATATACTCAACCAGTTCTGGGAACTGGTTAGGGGAAAGTATGTATAGTTCAGTTTCTCTACTCACTGCAGTTCATGTGTGAATTACCCAAATCTGGCATAAATATCACTGCTAGAATGCCATCCAATATTTGTATTTAAATGACAAATGAAGTCTACAGTTTAAGGTATACCCTCATTTAGGAATCACTGTACAAGAGCAGGAATAAGTAAAAATTTTCTGTAATAAGTAGCTTTAATATTTTAGATTTTGAAGGGCACATAATATATCTGCCTTATCTTATTAGTTGTTTTTTCACAACCCTTTAAAAAATGCAAAGAACATGGTTAGCTCCTCAGTTGTACAAAAACAAGCCAGAGACAGATGCAAATCTAGATAGTAAAAAGGGCTTACATCATTGTTTGTAAATTAGTACATGGTACATATACAATATATTGTAACTCTCTGTATAGATGATTGTTGTTTTCATTATTATGAAATCTTTGAATGTAGAATCTTGCTTACTCATTTTATATTCCTGGAACCCCCAACATACCCTGGTAAATCAAAGTTGCATAACTGTTGGATGAAAAAGTCTACAATCTAGATGTTGTTTTCCCCATCAAAATTTATGTTGAAATTTGGTTGCCAATGTAGTTGTGTTGGAAGATCAGTCCTTTAAGAGGGATTAACGTTTTTCTCTAGAGACTACAATAATTACTGAGACAGTGGTTTGTTATAAAGTAAGATTACCCATTGTGTCCCTTTTTTCACACAAGCATCCTCTTCTAGTTTTCCCTTACCAGAAGCCAACCAGGTGCCTACGCCATGCTGTTGAACTTCCATGAGTCAAGATAAACTTCTTTCCATCAAAATTACCCAGTCTCCAGTATTCTGTTATAGCAACAAAAAAATGGACTAAGATAAAAGTTCTGTTAAATAAAATGAATATCAAAGATGAATATCAATATTTTTAGTTTATCCAGTGGTAAGAGAAGTGATTATTCCCTAATTAATTTTACCAATGCAAGCAGTAAAAAATAAAAAGCAAAAAATAACCAAACAAGAAAACCTTATTAGTTTAACACTCATATTTGTTGACATTATCAATACTAAACAGATATTGGCCAAAATCCATTTTATTGTTATTTGGAAGAATGTAGCCTTGTTTTTTGTGACATCTCTAGGAAGACATAGGCTCACTTCTTGGGTGCAATATTTAGGGAAATCTTTCTAGAGCATTTGGCTGGGAATGGGAATATGAGTATACCTTTGAGAAAATTACAAGGTATATCTAAAAGAGAAATTTATTGGGGAAATATTTGATCTCTATAATGACTGATGTACTCTGGCTTAGTTCTGGATATAGAGTCAGTTAAGTCTTTAAATGTGACTTGTTATATGAACAATTGCTTAATCCAAAGCTACTGATACTAACAATGTGAATATTATAATAAAATACAACATTGTGGTAGGTTTATAATCAGCCTATTTTAGTTGGCTTAAAATGGGCTGGTTTTAGGCTGCATCTTGGCCTTCTGAATATAAAGATCTGATGTCTTCTCTCAGATAAAACAGAGTGCCTATCCTCTTTGATTTGATTACTTCTTCCACTTATTAGCTGAGGCGCATTTTATTTTTTTTTAGAAAACTTCTTCAGTAATATTATATCTTATATCACCTGGATTTTCCTTTATAATAACTTTATTATGTCTCACAACACAACATTTATCTGTTTTTGACTACCACTTCCTCCTTCAAGTAGACATCTTTTTCTGAATTGCTAGATTAGCCTTCTAATGGTCTCCTATTTCTATGACCAATTGCACTAATTTCTCATGTTTTTTAATTTCCCATGTTTATCTTACTTAGTGGCTGTTCCTCTGTCTCAAATCCCCCCCTTGATTTGTTTAATAGCATCATTTTAGATATTGATAACATTGAACTGTCACTGAGTCCTGTGCTCCTGGAAAATAACTACAAATAATAATTACCACCCCTCACCTCCACATACACACATATACCCATATATTGTTTTGTGTACCAGAAAAAGACTTAGTAGAAAGAACCACTTCCTGTGACCTAGATAAGATTCACTGGGACCTTTCTTATTAACCTGTGACACAGCCAGACACAGACCCTCTAATTTGTACTTTCTGCCCCATTGATCATATGAACAAAATACAGAACTTGACCAATCTTCAGGCTTCTCTCCCTGAACTTTGCCCCACACTTGGGTGTTTGAAGGCAGAATAGTCTTCTTCATCATTATTTTCTCCTCCTTTTCCTTTTCTTCTTCTTTGTCTTCTGGGGATTGAACCCAGAGCATTTTGACAATGAGCTACATCCCAATCTTTTTCTGTTTTTAAATGGTCTAGCTAAGTTGCTAAAGCTGGTGTGGGAATTGTGATCCTCCTGCCTTGGCCTCCTGAGTTGCTGAGATTACAGGTGTGTATCCCTGTGCCCAACCAGAACAGTTTCTTCTTAACAGCTTCCCAGATAAACTGCAGACCACAGACAAAGAAGTTTACTGAACCATCATGCTGCTTAAACATCCCACTCCCCATAGCTGACTTCTAGCCTTTTCGTTCCTTCCTATCAAAAGAATATTCATTCTTCCCTGAACTTTCAGGTGTTTACAATTTTATGTTGAAGTATTTTTCCTACTGCAACTCTCTCCTTCCCCTTATTGCAGTAAGCTGTTTAAATAAAATCTCTCCTTATTTTAGCTTAGATTTGTTTTTCTATCTCATTATCATAATTTCACTCCAACAAACTTTCCTAACTGTCTCTCAAGTTTCATCTAGATTCTCCCCTGAGGATTCTATGGTGTCATGTGGTTATCCTAATCAGAGGACTAGTTAGACTGGAAAATAAGACTATGTTTTTGCCTCAGTTTTTCCCTAAAATAGGAGCTTCTGAGGCAGGTTCTGGGTCCTCTTTACCTTATAGCCCTGGGTCTTCATAAAGTTCTAGGATAGTCCAATGCAAGTTTAACTACTTTTAAAATGTAGCTACCTAATTATTTAAATTAACAGCCTGTAATGAGGGACAGCCCAGCTGAGAACCATTTCTGATCAGTCACTTTCATGACTAAATCAACTGGGGTGGGGTAGAGGAGGGAGGTCATTTGGGGATTATTTCTCTCCTTCTGCATAGGAATGACATTTGAGCCCAGAAGGAACAATTTTGATTAGATGAAGGCCTGACAGCAAGCACTGCTACCCTTCACTATCCCTTATAAAACTATGTGGGAAAGCAATTTTGATTATTGTTGTAGAGACCATCAGTTCTAGAAAAATATCCCAGAAGAAAATGAGGTTTTTTATTCCTTTTGGCTCAAAATAGTGGCTCATACACTTCTGGAGATGGCAGGAATACCAGCTTCAATTTATCAAACACATAAAATGTTAACTGTGTCATTTTATTGACATTTTATGACTTACATCACCAAGATATGATTTATACTACATCAGAGTACTCTAGTCAAGGGATCCAACCTAGCCACAAGGACTCCAACAATGCCTCAAGGTAGATAATACAGGAGGACAGTTCCTATGTTTAGAAATAGTCCCCAGTCTAAGTCAAAAGGTCTTTATTCATATTTTGTCTTGTTTGCTTATTTTCCTCAAGGGTACTCAATTCCTGTAATCCAAATTCCTTGCTTAACTTCCAAATCCATTATTAATCTTTTTGCCTTATCAGATCTCTGACTTTCTGATGCGCAAACCCTTTGCCTACGAACTGTCTCATCTACCTCAGAGCTCTGTGGCTTCGATTCTTGCTGTCTGGGCTCTTAAACTACTTCTCTGTGTCCAACGTACTTACGCACTTCCAATCCATAGCTGCTTCTTAGCTTTATGATGATTTTGCTCCATTTCATATTGACATACAACAAGTGGTTCCACTTTTCCCTGGGTGGGTATATGACCTACCATGTTCACTATGGCTCTTGATTGGCTTCTTATCTGGTACTTTTGCAGGTGGCTGCCTAAAATTATAGAAATATACTACATACATCAGAAATGAAACATCTAGAAACCCCCCAAATATTTTCATTGGCTCCAAATTTAATCAAATTAATATATGCATTACTTAACAATGGAGATATGTCCTGAGAAATGTGTCATTAGGCAATTTTATCATTCTGTGAATAGCACAGAGTGTGTTTACACAAGCTTATATAGTATAGTCTACTATGCAGCTATGCAATATGGTACAGTTTATTGTACCTAGGCTTCAAACTTGGATATGTTACTATACTGAATATGATAGACAACTGTTAACACAAGGTTAACTATATGTATAGCTAAACATAGAAGAGCTACTGTAAAACTGTGGTAAACATATAAAATATGGTACACTTGTGTAGGATATTTACCATGAATGGAGTTTCCAGGACTCAGAGTGGCTTTGGTGAGTCAGTGAGTGAGTGGAATAAATGTGAAGGCCTAAGACGTTACTGCATGCTACTGTAGACTTATAAGCACTGTGCACTTAAGCAACACTAAATTAATTTCTTAAATTTCCTTTCTTCAATAATAAATTAACCTTAGCTTACTGCAATGTTTTATCTTATAAACTTTTAAAACCTTTTTGTCTTTTGTAATAAAACTTACCTTAGACTATAAACACATTTTACAGGTATACCAAAAATATTTTCTATACATATAAATATGCATTATATATACATATTTGTTTACCCTATAAGTCCTTGAAAAATTTACCTTCAAAACATTTTTGTTAAAAATTAAAACACGAACACACAGGACTTAAAAGAGTTGGGATTTTCAATATCACTAACTTCCACCTCCATATTTTTTCTCATTGGAAAGTCTTCAGGGGCAATAACAGAGAGATATTATCTCCTATGATAACAATGCCTTCCTCTAGAATATCTTCAAAGGATCTGCCTGAGGATAACTTATTGTTAAACTTTTATTTTTTGTAGTTAGAAGGAATATGCCCTAATTTAAGGATAAAAAGAAAGTATAGTATAGTAGGCAGGCATAGTGGCACATACCTGTAATTCCAAATATTGGGAATGCTGAGGTAGTGGGTGGCAAGTTTGAGGTCAGTATAGGCAACTTAATGAGATTCTGCCTCAAAATAAAAAACAAAAGGGTTCTCAGGATGTAGCTCAGTAGTAGCTTCCCTGAGTTCAATCCCCAGTACTGATAAGGAAAAGCAAGCAATTAAGAAAGAAGTATAGTAAATATATAAATCAGCAACATAGTTGTTTATTATCACAATCAGTTATTAAATACTATACACAACTGTATGGGCTTCACCTTTATACAACTGGCAGTATAGTAGGTTTGTCTAAAAAAGCATCATAATGGACATGTGAATAATGTTTTGCACTTGGATACTACTACAGTTATGATGTCATCATGCAACAGGAATTTTTCAGCTCTGTTATAATTTTTTGGGACCACTGTTGTATAGGCAATTACTAGGAGAGACATTGTTATGCAGCATACAACTGTAGTTTTAAAAGTGAATAAAAAGGGCAGTCAGAAAGGGGCAGGGTAAAGAAACATCATAGAAAAGAAAGTCAAATACTACCACAGAGAGATTATTAAGTTCAATATCTAGTATTTTATTTCTTCCTTTCCATTTTATTTTTTAAAAGATCTTATTTTTATCAATATTCTACATGTACCTAATTTGAAAATAAAAATAGTTTTATAGATATATTAGGAAAAATCATAATCTCCTTGCTTGGGATCCCTAGAAAACTGGGTCCAAGGCAAGAGATTATGTTCTACATATTTTCCTTTAGTATAATCCCAGGACCATAGTAGTGAAGGAAAAAAAAAGTAAGACAGGGAACAAATGACAGAATTTGCATTACCTAGCTAGTATTAGCTTTTTGGTAAGTGCAGCAGATTTTTTGGTTTTGATAGAATGTCTACAGAGAGGTCATAAGAAAGAAAAAATATCTAACAGTTCATGTCTCCTCTTGGTCAAAGTTTACTCCCCTGAATATCAACTCCTAAATATTTCCAAATTGTACTATCTAGCCTGTTCAAGCAACTTCTGGGAAAACGTGAGCCTAGGCGTGCAGCCGTACATATAAGGTTTAAGCCACAATACACACAGTGAGACAGCAAGTGGGTCTGTACTAATGGTGATCTCTACCTGCCTTTTGACAAGCTGAAATTTTGTGAACCCTGCCAACCAGTAAGATTTTAGGGATGCATGAGTGCTGACTGGATTGGATGGAACTCATGTTCTTTGACCCTGAAGGTCATGAATGCTAACTGGATCTGATGGCAACAGAGATAGCTAAAAGGAAAGGGAAGGAGATGAGAAGCTGCTTCCCAAAGTCAAGGAACTTATGTTCCCATGAGCAATATAAGTAGTCAGGAATAGGTACTTCCTCCGTCTTAACAAGCATGGTAGTCAGAACACCACAATGACCTAATCCTTACCATAGAGCTCAATGAATCTTTCTTCCATGAGCAAGGTGGCTTTTTCTCTGTGGCCTATAAGAATGTAACTTGTAACAGGTGATACAAGTACAGATGATAGTGGTCCCATAAACTTATAATAGAGTTAAAAAATTCCTATTTCTTGGTGAGGTCATAGCCATCATGATGTAGTGCAACAAATTACATGTTTGAAGTGATTCTGATTAAGAAAACCTTCTATGTTGCTAGTTGTATAAAAATATAGTGCATACAATGATCTAAGCATGTAATCCTCAATAATGGTAACAAATGACTATGTTAGTGGTTTATGTATTTAATATACTATACTTTTTAATAGTTATTTTAGAATGTACTCCTACTTATATATGTATATTAAAAAGTCCACAGTAAAAATATATTTTGTTGTATGCCAGCAGCAGCCTTGTATGTCTGGTGTTTACAATGAGACTGATTGCCTGAAGAGTCCATGTCAAGTATTGAACAACACTGGATCCAGTGGCAATGGAGATGAGCTAAAGGGAACCTGTATTATCTAGATTTGTGGAAGTATGTTCCATGATGTTCACATAATGACAAAATGGCCTAATGATGCATTTTTCCGAACATATCCCCATAATTAAGCAATGCACAACTATATGCTGAAGAAATCTCAAGTGAAATCTTATAGTATTTAGAACTAAATGAAAATACAACTTAACAAAGATTATATGCTGTAGTTAAAATAGTGCTTAAAAGGGTATTTGTAGCATCAAAGGCATATATTAGAAAAGAAAAATCTAAAATCAATAATCTAACCCTCCACTTCAGGAAAATAAGATAAAATTAAATCCTAAAGTATGCCAAAGAAATAAATAATCATAAACAAAACCAGCTGTGTGTGTGTTTTCCAGTTATGTTTCTTTAGAAAATTCTGAATAACACACATCTGAACAGGAGTCAAAAAGAAAGCAGGAGTAACTATATCAATTCCAGAAATAACTGACTTCAGAGCAAGGAAAATTATCAGGAATAAAGAAGGGCATCACATAGTGATAAATGGGTCAACTCTTCAAGAAGACATAACACAGATCCTTAATGTGCTTGTGCCTAAAAACAGAACATCAAGATATATTAGGGAAAAAAAGATAGACTCAAAAGATAAATAGATGAATCCATATTATTATTGGACTCTTAAATATTCCTTCATCAAAAATGGACAGTCCTAGCCAGGTGTGGTTGTGATCACCTGTAATTTCAGCAGCTCTGGAGGCTGAGGCAGGAGGATCGTGAGTTCAAATCCAGCCTCAGCAAAAGTGAGGTGCTAAGACAGTGAAACCCTATCTGTAAATAAAATACAAAATAGGGCTGGGGATGTGGCTCAGTGGTCGAGTGCCCCTGAGTTCAATCCCTAGTTCCCCTCCCCACAAATGAACAGACCCAGTAGGCAGAAAATCAGTAAGGATATAATTGATCCTAACAACAACATTAATCAGCTATATATAATGGATATCTATAGACTTCTTCATTCAATAACAGCAGAGTTCATATTCTTCTCAAGCTTATGTGGATCATTCACTAAGAGCAAATTCTATGCCATAAAACACACCTTAACAAATTTAAAAGAATAGAAATTATACAATGTCTATTCTGAAACCACAATATAATTAAGTTAGAAATCAATAACAGAAAGATTGCTGAACAAGCACAAACTATTTGGAGATTAAAAACATGCTTCTAAATAACACATGCATCAAAAGTAATCTAAAGTGAAATTTTTAAATATTTGGAAGTAAATAAAAATACAACTCATCAAGTGTTGTATGGAATAATAAAAATAGTGCTTAGAAAATAGTTTTGAAGGCATATGTTAGAAAAGAAGAAGAATCGAAAATCAGTAATCTAAATTTCCACCTTAGGAATAAGAAAAAAAAATTAAATCTAAAATCAGTCAAAGAAAAGAAATAATCAAAATTAGAACAGAAATCAATGAAATTTCAAACCAGAAAATTGATAGATAAAAATCAATGAAATTTCAAGTCAGAAAATTGATAGATAAAAATCAATGAAATTAAAAGCTGATTCTTTGAAAATATTGATAAAATTGATAAACCTAAACAGGCTAACCAGGAAAAAAAGAAGAGAGGCCACAAATTACTAATATTAGAAGTGGGGACATTGCTATAGATCCCACAGACATTAAAAGCATACTAAAGGAACACTATACACAGCTCTTTGCCTACAAATTTGATTAATGAGATAGATGGACGAAGGATATGTCCTTGAAAGATAGTCTTCCAAAACTCATACAAGAAGAAATGAGCAAACTGAATAGCTCTCAATTAAAGAAAATGAATTGATAATTAATTACCTTACAAGACAGAAAATACCAAGCCCAGATGTATTCACTAGCAAATTTTTCCAAACACTTAAAAGATAGGTTATACTAATTCTCTACAATCTTTTTTCAGAAAGGAAAAGCAGAAGAATTTCCTAACTCATTCTATATAGCCAGCATTACTCTCATACCCAAACCAGATCAATACCTCTCAATAAATAAATAAATAAACAGCAAATACAAAAATACTCAGCAAAATATTGGCATACTGAATCCAATGAAGTATAAAAAGACATATATTTTGACCAAGTGTTGTTTATCCCTTGTATTCAAAGCTGGCTCAACACTCAAAATTCAACCCATAATCATAGTATATTTACATATGGGTCCTGTATAGAACCCTTAAAACCCTTGGGATTTCCTGAGTGATAGATGTATTTTGTTATTCATAGGAAGTCTATTTGGAATACCTGAGTTTATGTTAATAAAGTAGTTTAGGGAAGCATGCCCAGATAGTCTCTTGGTAGGACTGTCCACCAGAAAGACCAATTTTGAGAAGAGAACATAGGAAAAAGTCTACATGACCTTGGGTTTGGTGATGACTTTTTAGATATACCATAAAAAGCAGAAAAAAGAAAGAATTGATAAACTAGAATTTTTTTTTGAAAGACAGATCATTTTCAATGTTCACTTTGTTAAATCTTTTGTTTCACTTACAGACTTGGCTAAGAAAAATAAGGAATAATCAAAAATATAAAAATCAGTAAAGGCATGTTTTAGAAAGTACTTTTAGCTTTATGACTTCCATTGAAGTATGGAATAAACTAGAGTTTTTAAATTATTATTATTATTATTTTAATTTCAGTACTGGGGATTACATGTTATGAAGGTTTTCTAAGTGTTCTACCCTGAGCTACAGCCCTAGCCCTTTTAGTTTTTACTTTGAGATAGGGTGTCACTACATTGCCCAGGTTGGCCTGAAACTTGTGATCCTTCTGTCTTAGCCTCACAAATAGCTGTAATTACAGGCATGTGCCACCATGGATAAAATAGACTCCATTAAAATTTAAAATTCTTGATCTGAAAAAGACACTGTACAGAGAATGAAAAAAAAAAAAAAAAGCCAAAGACTGAGAGGAAATTTTAGCATAAGACACTGATAAAGGACTGGTCTTCCAGATAGATATACAAAGAACTCCACAATAAGAAAACAATCTGATATAAAGGTAAGCCAATGACCTCAATAGGCATCTCACCAAAGGAGATACACAGATGACAAATAAGCATATAAAAAGATATTCTATGCCATATAGCATAAGGTATATGTAAATTAAAACAACAGTAAGAGGTAGTTTTGGTGGCACCCACCTGTAATCCCTGTAGCTTGGGAAGCTGAGGCAGGAGGATGTGTCAAAGCCAACCTCAGCAACTTAGTGAGACCCTGTCTCAAAATAACAATTTAAAAAAGTGGAGATTGGGGATTTGGCTCAGTGGTTAAGCACCCCTGAGTTCAATTCCTGGTTCAAAAACAAACAAATAAACAAACAAACCAGTAAGATAGCATTTACACACCTATTAGAATATCCAAACTCCAGGACACTGATGGTACCAAATGCTAATGAGGATGTGAAACAACAGGAATTCTCATTCATAGCTAGTAGGAATGTAAAATGATAGATACTTTGGATCCATATTATTCATATGATCCAGCAGTTGTACCGCCTGGTATTTACCTAAAGGAAATGAAAACTTATGTCCACACAAAAACCTGTGCATGTATATTTATAGCAAGTTTTATATTTATATTTATAGCAATTATACATAATTGTCAAATCTTGAAAGTAACCAAGATGTCCTTCAATAGGCGAATGGATAAAATAACTGTGGTATATACAGAAAATGGAATATTACTCAGTGCTAAAACTGAGCTATTAAAGAAATGAAGGGAATGTAAATACATAGTTATGTGAAAGCAATCAATATGAAAAAAAGCCTGACAAATAAGTAGTCCTCCTTAATCTGAAGTTTCGCTTTCTGTGGTTTCATTTACTTGTAGTTTGAAAATATTAAATGGAAAATTCCAGAAATAAATAATTCATACATTTTAAATTCTGAATAGTATCGTGAAGGCCACCTAACTTTTTCTTGCCTTATATATGAATCATTCCTTTGTCTAGCATAATCCCACTGTACACAGTACCCTCTGTTAGTCATTTAGTATCCATCTCCATTATCAGATAGACTGTTGTGGCACATCACAGTGCTTGTGTTCAAATAACCCTTATTTTACATAATAAAAGTCTTATAGTAGAAAAGTAGTAAACTAGCAATTTTATTATGGTATATTATTATATTTCATTATTGGTTATTGTTGTTACTCTCTAAATGTGCCTGATTTATAGATTCAATCTTATTGTAGGAATATATAAGAAAAAATAGTATATATAATGCTATATGTGGTTTCAGGCATCCACTGGGAGTCTTAGAACACATTCCATATAGATAAGGGAGGAATTACATGTATTATATAATTCTTATTATTTGACATTCTGGAAAAGGCAAAGCTATGGAGACCTTAAAAAAATTACTGGATGCCAGGGGATAGGGGAGAGAGATGTATATGAATAGGGCAGAAAAGAGAGAATTGGGTGTGGGGCACAGTGAAAGTACTCTGCATGCTACTATAATGGTTGATATATGTGTTAGCAAGTTTTCCATTGCTATGACCAAAATACCTGACAAGAACAACTTAGAATAGAAAACATTTATTTTGGTTCACAGTTTCACAGATTCAAATCTCTGACTGGCTGGCTCCAAGGCAAAAACATCATGGTAGAAGGGTGAGTTAGAGGAAAGCAGCTTAGCACATGTAGCAGGAAGCAGAAGGAGGTGGAAGGTGTGAGGGAAAAGATAAACCCTTCCAGAGCATGCCCCCAGTGACCTCCTTTTTCCTACTAGGTCCAAATTCCCAGTAGTTCATTCAGCTATCAATGGATTAATCTACTGATGAGGTCAGAGACTTCATGATATAATCACTTTTAAAGTCCTACCTCTGAGCGTGTAAGACTTTCAAAGACATTCCTGACCCAAACCATAACAATACTTGTCATTACAGACTGCTCCAAATCCATAGAATGTACAGTACCAAGAATGAGTCCTAATGTAAACTGTGGACTTTGACTGGCAATGATGGGTCAATGTAGGTATGTACCACTCTGGTGATGTGTGTTGATGATGGAGGAGCTTATACATGTTATGCATAAATGCAGTAGTATATGAGAAGCATTTTTACTTTCTACTAAAAGTTGATGTGAACCTAAAATTGTTACAAAAAAATAGTCTATTAAAAAATTCATGGGGTGTAGTGGCGCATGCCTGTAATTCCAGAGGCTCGGGAGGCTGAGGCAGGAGGTTGGCAAGTTCAAGCCAAAGTGAAGCACTAAGCAACTCAGTGAGACCCTGTCTCTAAATAAAATACAAAATAGGGCTGGTGATGTGGCTCAGAGATCAAGTGCTCCTGAGGTCAATCCCTGGTACCCCCCCCAAAAAAATTTCATTCCCAGAGAATTGTCATTATTTAATGTTTCTGGAAATTCCTGAAAAATCTTTATTTACAGAGCTTATCATTATTTAACCTGATTCAGAGCTTGTTTATGTGATAAGCCCTATCCCCAAGGTGTTGGTCAAAAACAACCAGAGAAAACTGTGTAACATTATAGCTGCCTCAGTTTAGATGGGAAAAAAAACAGAATGTCCAAAAGTCTTAGAATGACTATGTGGGAAATGACATATCCATAGACAAATTAGTACTACATACTTCTGGGAATCTGAAAGGGTATGTATACGTATAGGCAGGGCAATTTCTATGCCCAGAAAAAAAAAAACTGAGCATACTTATTTCTCAGTTCTGGCTGACCCTGAGGCTCTGTTCAATCAGGAAGGGATAGTAAGGGAGAGTTCTAAACTTCCAGAACCCTAATATATACTTAGATACTGTAGGCAAAAGGTATAAGGTATTGGTTCAAATAACATTTATTGGAGTGTATTGCCATAACTATTCTGTTATCAGTTATTGTTGTTTAATTTAATTTTTAAGTTGAACTTTATTGAAGGAATGTATGTATAGGAAAATAAAACACAGTGTTTGTATATATGTATTATACAATGTTTGGTAGTATTTGTGGTTTCAGAGTAGGGGTCTTGGAATATTAACCATAGATAAGGCAGGAATACTGTCCATCAGATATATCACCAAACTTATTTTCCTAATGGAGTTTTTCATAGAGCCTTCTGCCATGTTCCAGTATTTAGGACTACATTTCTGAGGTACTGGGGATTGAACCCAGGGACACTATACTCTCCACCACTAAGCCACATTCAGAGCATTTTTTTAATTTTTTTTTTTTTTTTTTTTTTTTTTTTTTTTTTGAGACAGGGTCTCATTAAGTTGCTGAGGCTGGCCTCAAATTTGCTATCCTCCTAGTATGGCTGCATTTTTCATTCTGGGATCTTCCCTCATAATGGTAAGTACCTTCATCTCTCTCTTGGTTTGGAAATACTATTTCTGGTTTGTTAGGTCCTCCTCCTCCTTAGTTTATTTCTTCAATTTGGTAGAACTCAACCTCTAGGAGCTTCCTGTGAGATGGAAACTAGCAAAACTTATTTTTTAGAAATTTCCAGACTGAAAGGTATTGATTCTACTCTGAAACTTTATTAAAATTTGGTTTGGCATAGAATATTAGGTTTGAAGCTATTTTCCTTTAAAATCTTGCAGATGAGTTACAATGACCTTAAACTTTCTCTAGTCCAGTGACAAGTATATAACAATTTTGGTTTTTTATTCTTTTTATGTGATCTTTTTTTTCTCACTCTATAATATCATTTCCAGTGTACTAAAATTTTATACCGATATGCCTTAGTATAAAACTATTTCATCTGTTTTCTGGGGGCCCTCTGTGTGCTCTTTTTACTTCCCTATGGATAAAAATTTAGCTTGCATATAAAATCTGGGCAAGGAATACAAAAATAAAATGCAATTAACAGAAGTTGAAGGGCTCTTACTCACTGAACTATAAACACCATAACATAACACCATAACAGGTGAGTCCTGGTGAGTCCAAATGAATAAATTATGTGTTTTAACCCAATTGAAGTGACTAAGACAAAGAAACAGAGATTGGCTAGTGAAATTTTTTTTGTGTAAAAATGGTAGTTATGTGTCATTTTCTTCTTATTAAAATGTAATAAGGAATTTACAAAAATATAATAGACATTAAAATCTAATAGACATTTTAGACTTCAGTGTTCTTATGTGAGGTATTCTTTCAGACCCTGAATGCCTTTCATTTTTTTCATGTCTACAAATTTCTATCATTTTAACCTAAAACATATATTTTTAGGAGATTTAAGTCTTTTATAAAATATGTTAAAACAGGGTGGAATAAAACTTAAAGAAATGTGTTCTATTATCAAAATTTTATTGCTTAATTTTTTGTTTTCTTTTTTTCCTCAAGATGAAATCAAAGCATGAATGCATAAAAACAATGACTATTTTTAAAGAGATTATACTATAATAGCAAAAGAGATATTATAGAGGATGGGAAGGGAATGGACTACAAAAAGTGGCAAATATTTTGATTGGTTATTTTTTTATTTGTGGTATCTTATTTCTTTTTAAATCCTTTCACATAAAGATAAATACATATGTGTTTTGTAAGATATTTAATATCATCTTTTATAAAGTTCACTTTCTCCTTTTCCAATCCAAGGAAACTGAAAAAAGGAACATAACAAAGTTTTTTTTTCTTTCTTATCTCATTTTGGTAGATGAACGCAGTCAACACAATGATAGTTTTTCTATTCCCAAAGTATTTTAATTATTAGTATAGAATTTTTTCATTCCTAGAGGCAGTAATACTTCAACAGTTTTTTGGACTTTGCCAGAGGGAAAACATTTCTAAGGATATGCTTCATTAGGTCTGTGCTGTAAACCACTGAATTTAGACATTTATCTAAAAACTAGATAAATGACTCACACACAAACTTTTAAGTAAAAAATGTGACATGTCCCTGATTAACTTTCATTATCCTGATGTTATTAGTGAAACTAATGACTAGTAAAAGCTGAATAAATGTCTATACTGAATTTTTGAAACCACACACTCTTTGAGTAAATTTTTGGTTGCAAGATTTAAGTTGATCATATTTCCAGATTCTGAAAAGATGTTCTTGACCTTTCTCTATTCAACCACTTAAAAGCTGTTAGCCTTTTAACTGTGTAATGAGGTCACTTGGTAAAAATAGAAAGGAAAAGAAAAGCAGGGTGAAAAGAAAGAAATGAAATGGTATCTGCCACAAAAATTTGGGGAAAAGCAGGCAGACTATCAAAGATTTGGGAACTACATTTTAACACTGACCAAATCAATAAAAAGATAAGAGGCTGGAAGTTCAGCTGGAAAATATTTATTGAACCATCACTAGTGATAACAGTATACCATTTTGAATTGAGAGGGTGCTCAACTCAATATTGGTCTGAAGCTTTACCATTTATTCCCCAACAGAAACATTTTTTTTAAAGTCAAGTTGTCCTGATCTTTTGGATTTAGCATTTAAATCCGTATTGCCACTAAAGGGTACACGTTCTTCTAAACAGAGCAGTCCTAAAGATTTAAGATTTTAATTCTATCTAAAAGTCGATCTCTGACACTTTTTTTTCAATTTACCCCTGATGACAGTGTATAAACTGCAGTTTGCAATGACAGACTGAATGATGAATTGGACAGAACCTAAATTAACTCCCCAAGTCTTTTTAATGTTGACTTCTGACTCAGAAAAGTACACTATCATATGAGAGGATTATACCACCAGGCTTCAAATACCACATGAATAACTCCTATTATGGGGATTGTATTAAAGTGTGTAAGTGCTTGAATGGCCACATGCTCTTGAAGCCCAGACTTTGTGAGCGTAGATTAGTTAAAAATAAATCTCCAAGGTGCTGCCAAGAGTGATTCTCCAAACTATTTCAAAGTACACAATTCTCCCAGTTAATATTCTCCATGGAATTTGTTCCCATCATGAGAAATGCTGAAGTTGTCTATGAAACACCTTCCCTTCACAAGTGCAGACAGAATGAAAGAGTACTTAAACTTGTGAAGTTCTTACATTTCAGTTTTCAAAACCTTTTGTTAAGAAAGTCTTCAAATCTACAAAAAAGTCAAACAATAGTATATTCAAATTTGTTTAAAAAATACTTTGTAATTACACTTTTGATATCCTTTTAATCCAACAATTATTAATAAAATTTCATATATGAAATTTTTTTGAGTATTTTTGTTTAATTGCCGCAGCCGGGCTGGCTGGGCAAAATAACCGGGGGGTGACGAATAACTTGTGTATGTTGGTGCAGCAGGAAGGGAAGCCGTTTATTGTAGGACAGGAGTGGTATTTATAGATTTTACACAGCTTATCTAATTAGCATAAAATAGATACAGCAGTCAACCAATAAGGAATCTCCACACTTAATGGCTTGCTTTTGTTTCTTTACAAACCACTCCCTCTGGCATTTGGCCAGGCGCCATCCAGACTTGTTTACAGACTTTAACATTTCTCTGGCAAAATAACAGGTGCCAATCTGACTTGTTTACAGACCTTAACATTTAATTCTATTATTAATTTTATATTTTTGTAGTGAAAGAATGAAGCTTCTATAAGTTTTACTTTTTTAAGATTATCAGAGTTTTCTTTGTAATATAATATTTGATCAATTTGTCCATATATTCTTGAAATAAAATTTATCCTCTGTTTTTGGAGTACAAATATTTAACTGTATATGATGTTTATACTTAAAATTAAGAGTTATGTTGTTCAGATACCATGAAAATTATTAATGCTTCATTGATTAAACATATTAATTACACATAGAATTATTATTATCTATTATTTTCATAGATTTATTTTTAAATTTTGACAAGTTGGTTATGTGTGATTTATGTCTGTTATGGAGTTGTCCTTTATAAAAAATAAAATCATCAAAAAATTTAGGTCCTGGTTAATGTTCTTTCTTTGTCTTGGGTTCTATTCTGATTGGCATTTACATTGCACCATCTACTATTTTTCCCCTTCCCTTGATTTTTTATAGTTTTTGTCTGAAATATTTCAATTCTTTTACTTTAAAATATTCTTATTTTCTTTGACAATAATTCTTTGTAAAGAGCATATTGAATGTATTTTATCTGATCTGAGAATTTTTTTTAATTAAAAAATTTAACCCATTGCTAATTATTGTCATAGCTGACATCTTTGCACATGTCAAGAGTATCATTTTGATCTTGTTTTTAATGCTTCTTTCACATTTCTATTGATTTCTACTTTTGCCTTATAAAAACTAAAAATTATTTACTTATAAATTGTTTGTTTTAACACTGGGGATTGAACCAGGGGCCCCTTTTCACTGAGCTATATACCAAGCCCTTTTCATATTTTGAATAGGGTCTCCCTAAATATTTGAGACAGGCCTCAAACTTGCAATCCTCCTGACTCAGCCTTCCAAGTTACTGGGATTAAAAGTGGTTTTAGTCATCTTTTTCACTGCTGTGATCAAAACACCTGAAAAGATAAATTTTTGAGGAGGAAAGTTTATTTGGGGCTCACAGTTTCAGAATTCTCAGTCCATAGATGGCCGACTCTGTTGCTCTGGGCCAATGAGACAGAACACCATGGTGGAAGGGTATGGAGAAGAAAAGCATCTCAGGACAAATTAATCAGAAATCAGAGAGACTAAGTTCAGCTCACCAGATACAAAATATGTACCTCAAAGACATGTCCCCAATAACCCATCTCCTCTAGCCACATACTACCTGCCTACAGTTATTACCTAGTAATCCATTCAAGTGGATTAGGTCAGAATACTTATAACCCAATCATTTTAACTCTAAACTTTCTTGCATTGTCTCTCATGTGAACTTTTTGAAGATACCTCATATCTAAACCATAATAACAGATATATGCCACCATGCACTACTATGTATTTATAATTTTGGTAGTACATTCTTTCTTGCCAAACATTTGTGTATACCTGTGATTTACTACTTAGGATCCTGTTTTCAATTCTACAGATGTGTTTTTGAAAATTTATCTCTCATCTTTCTTTAAATCACTCAGTTTACCTTGTTCCTAGCCAACTCCTTTTGCATCCTACTCTATTGTCTTATCTTTTAGTTCCAGATTCACAAAATCTAATTTTTCCTGAATTTTTGGCAATACAGAGAAAAACTATAAATTTTTCTGAGGTAAGTGTTCTTCAAAATTGTGCTATTTATTCATTTGTATCATAAAATGCTACTGAATATATCACTGCAGATATTTTCATAGATCTCTGTAATTTTGGTTAATTTCAATGGTTAATTTCAATGTATCAATTAAACTCAGCAGAGGAATACCCAGATTGCTGGTAAAATATCATTTCTGGGCATGCCTGTGGGGGTGTTTCTGGAAAAGATCAGACTTTAAATTAATAGACAAAGTAAAGGTGATTCAGTCATCAGTCACACTGGTGTGTAAGCAGGCATTATCTAATCCTTTGAGGATGAGAAAGAAATGAAAAGGAATGGAAGGGTAAATTCTCTCTCTCTCCAGTATCTGGAAAGCACATCTGCCATTGGTCATCAGTGCTCCTGGTTCTCAGGCCTTCAGACTCTGGGACTTAGAACAGCAGCAGCAGGGTTCTCATGTTTTTAGTCTGGAACTGGGAGTTATACTGCTGGTTTCCTTGGTTTTCAGGCCTTTGGACTTGGACTAAATTATACCACTTCTTTCCTGATTCTTCAGACACATACTGTGGAACTTTGTCTCCAAAATTTCAAGTAGATGCCAACACCAAGACAATAGAAAAGTTAAAATTTTCTAACAAAGATTTTTTAAAATACAATGAATGAAAATGAAATTATAACAAATCTAATGTGTGGGACATAGCTAAAGCAGTGCTGAGAGGTAAATTTATAGCAGAAAAGAGAAAAGGTGAAAAATCATTCACATAAACTCCCACATTACAAACCCAGGAAAACAAGAGCAAAATAATCTCAAAGCAGTCAGACAAAAGGATATAATAAAGATAAGAGCAGAAATCAATAGAACTGATAACAGAAAAACAGTAGAAAAAATCAAAACAAATTGCTGGCACTGTGAGAAGATCAGTGAAAATTACAAACTGCTAGCAGAACTGATGAAGGGAAAAAGAGAAAAGATTCAAATTACAACATCAGGGAAGAAACAGGGGATATAAGTACCCTGCAAACATCAAAATATAGTTAGGGAATTCTATTAACTTATGTGTTCTACAGATATATAACTTCCACAATTTCTCAAAAAACACAAACTATCGCAACTTATCTAATTTTAAATAAGTAATACTAATGACCTATAACTATTAAGAAAATTGAATTTTTAATTTAAAATTCCTACAAATGAAAGCCTGAGGCCCAAATGGTTTCATTACGAGATCTTCAAAATATTTAAAGAAGAATTAACAGAAATCCTGTACAGTTTCTTCCAGAAAATAGAAGAGATATTTCCCAATTTATTTTATGAAGTTAGTACTGTCCTGATACCCAAACTAGACAAAGATGGTACCAAGAACAACCAATAAGAACAAAAACCCTATACATCAAAACCCCTGATTTTTTATTTAAAAAAAACTTAGTAAAACAGTAGCAAACAGAATTTAGCAATATCTTAAAAAAAATACACCATGACCTTGAAGATTTTATTTATGGGTGAAATGGTATTCATTGTTTTTAAGATACCAATCGATATAATCTACTATGTAAACAAGGTTAAACACAAGTTCATATCAATTGGTACAGAAAATTAATGATAAAAAACTGTCAGACAACCTAAACAGACCAATATCAATTGAGGAAATAGAAGAAACCATCAAAAGACTACCAACTAAGAAAAGCCCAGGACCAGATGGGTATACAGCAGAGTTTTACAAAACCTTTAAAGAGGAACTAATACCAATACTTTTCAAGCTATTTCAGGAAATAGAAAAAGAGGGAGAACTTTCAAATTCATTCTATGAGGCCAACATCACCCTGATTCCTAAGCCAGACAAAGACACTTCAAAGAAAGAAAACTACAGACCAATATCTCTAATGAACCTATATGCAAAAATCCTCAATAAACTTCTGGCGAACCAGATACAAAAACATATCAAAAAAATTGTGCACCATGATCAGGTAGGATTTATCCCTGGGATGCAAGGTTGGTTCTATATACAGAAATCAATAAATGTTATTCACCACATCAATAGGCTTAAAAATAAGAACCATATGATCATCTCGATAGATGCGGAAAAAGCATTCGACAAAGTACAGCATCCCTTTATGTTCAAAACTCTAGAAAAACTAGGGATAACAGGAACATACCTCAATATTGTAAAAGCAATCTATGCTAAGCCTCAGGCTAGCATCATTCTGAATGGAGAAAAACTGAAGGCATTCCCTCTAAAATCTGGAACAAGACAGGGATGCCCTCTCTCACCACTTCTGTTCAACATAGTTCTCGGATCACTGACCAGAGCAAATAGACGAAAGAAATTAAAGGCATAAAAATAGGAAAAGAAGAACTCAAATTATCACTATTTGCAGATGACATGATTCTATACCTAGCAGACCCAAAAGGGTCTACAAAGAAACTATTAGAGCTAATAAATGAATTCAGCAAAGTGGCAGGATATAAAATCAACACGCATAAATCAAAGGCATTCCTGTATATCAGCGACAAATCCTCTGAAATGGAAATGAGGACAACCACCCCATTCACAATATCCTCAAAAAAAAAATAAAATACTTGGGAATCAACCTAACAAAAGAGGTGAAAGACTTATACAATGAAAACTACAGAACCCTAAAGAGAGAAATAGAAGAAGATCTTAGAAGATGGAAAAATATACCCTGTTCATGGATAGGTAGAACTAACATCATCAAAATGGCGATATTACCAAAAGTTCTCTATAGGTTTAATGCAATGCCAATCAAAATCCCAACGGCATTTCTTATAGAAATAGAGAAAGCAATCATGAAATTCATATGGAAAAATAAAAGACCCAGAATAGCAAAAACAATGCTAAGCAGGAAGTGTGAATCAGGCGGTATAGCTATACCAGACTTCAAACTATACTACAGAGCAATAGTAACAAAAACAGCATGGTACTGGTACCAAAACAGGCGGGTGGACCAATAGTACAGAATAGAGGACACAGAAACCAATCCACAAAACTACAACTATCTTATATTCGATAAAGGGGCTAAAAGCATGCAATGGAAGAAGGATAGCATCTTCAACAAATGGTGTTGGGAAAACTGGAAATCCATATGCAACAAAATGAAACTGAATCCCTTTCTCTCGCCATGCACAAAAGTTAACTCAAAGTGGATCAAGGAACTTGATATCAAATCAGAGACATGGCGTCTGATAGAAGAAAAAGTTGGCTATGATCTACATACTGTGGGGTCGGGCTCCAAATTCCTCAATAGGACACTCATAGCACAAGTGTTAATAACTAGAATCAACAAATGGGACTTACTCAAACTAAAAAGTTTTTTCTCAGCAAAAGAAACAATAAGAGAGGTAAATAGGGAGCCTACGTCCTGGGAACAAATCTTTACTCCTCACACTTCAGACAGAGCCCTAATATCCAGAATATACAAAGAACTAAAAAAATTAGACAATAAGATAACAAATAACCCAATCAACAAATGGGCCAAGGACCTGAACAGACATTTCTCAGAGGAGGACATACAATCAATCAACAAGTATATGAAAAAATGCTCACCATCTCTAGCAGTCAGAGAAATGCAAATCAAAACCACCCTAAGATACCATCTCACTCCAGTAAGATTGGCAGCCATTAGGAAGTCAAACAACAACAAGTGCTGGCGAGGATGTGGGGAAAAGGGTACTCTTGTACATTGCTGGTGGGACTGCAAATTGGTGCGGCCAATTTGGAAAGCAGTATGGAGATTTCTTGGAAAGCTCGGAATGGAACCACCATTTGATCCAGCTATTCCCCTACTCGGTCTATTCCCTAAAGACCTAAAAAGAGCACACTATAGGGACACTGCTACATCCATGTTCATAGCAGCACAATTCACAATAGCAAGACTGTGGAACCAACCTAGATGCCCTTCAATAGACGAATGGATAAAAAAAATGTGGCATTTATACACAATGGAGTATTACTTTGCATTAAGAAATGACAAAATCATAGAATTTGGAGGGAAATGGATGGCATTAGAGCAGATTATGCTAAGTGAAGCTAGCCAATCCCTTAAAAACAAATGCCAAATGTCTTCTTTGATATAAGGAGAGTAACTAAGAACAGAGTAGGGACGAAGAGCATGAGAAGAAGATTAACATTAAACAGGGATGAGAGGTGGGAGGGAAAGGGAGAGAGAAGGGAAATTGCATGTAAATGGAAGGAGACCCTCAGGGATATACAAAATTACTTACAAGAGGAAGTGAGGGGAAAGGAAGAAAAATATAAGGGGGAGAAATGAATTACAGTAGAGGGGGTAGAGAGAGAAGAGGGGAGGGGAGGGGGGAGGGGGGATAGTAGAGGATAGGAAAGGCAGCAGAATACAACAGACACCAGAATGGCAATATGTAAATCAATGGTTGTGCAACTGATGTGATTCTGCAATCTGTATATGGGGTAAAAATGGGAGTTCATATCCCACTTGAATCAAAGTGTGAAATATGATATATCAAGAATTATGTAATGTTTTGAACAACCTACAATAAAAATTAATTTAAAAAATAAAAAAAATAAAAAATAAATAAAAAAAACTGTCAGAAAAGTATGAACAGAAGGTTATTGTCTCAATTTTATGATAAAAAACTTACAGCTAACACACTAATTGGTGAAAAAACAACAACAACAACAAACACGAATGCTTCCCCCCCAAGATTGGGCACAAGACAAGGATGACTACTCTTACCATTCCTGTTCAACATAGTGCTAAAAGTTCTAGCCAATACAATATGAAAGAAAAGGAAGTAAAAATTATACATATAGGAAATAAATAAATCAACTGTCCCTATTTATAGTTGATAGGATGGTCTACATAAGAAACACAAAGATTCTGTATAAAACTTCTAGAACTAATAGTGAATTCAGCAAGGTTTCAGGATGTACAGTAAATATAAAAAACATATTTTTGTGCACTAACAATAAACATATGGCAAAAAATTAAAAATATAGTATCCCTTATAGTTGCTCATAAAATAAGACATTGAAGTGAAAAATCTAAAAACATACACAAAACATACATGTAGGGAGAAAAAAATAAAACACTAATGAAAAAATAAAAACTACCAAAATAAATGAAAATGTATTGTATGCTTGCAGATTGGAGGACTTAACCAAGTAAAGGTATCAGTTCTCTCCAATTGATATATGGGTTTAATGCAATTCTTATCAAAATCACAGCAAGATATTTTGTGTTGTAAACAATATTATTATAAAATGTTGTCTTAGTCTCTTCTCTTCTACTAAAATAGAATACCAAAAATTGAGTGATTTGTAAATAATACAAATTTATTTGGCTTACAGTTCTGGAGAATGGGAAGTCTGAAAGCATGGTAAGGACTTTTGTGCTCCATGTAACTTGGTGGAAGGGCACATGAGAACACAGAGACATAGAGAGAAATGAGAACAAAACTTTTTCTTTCATCAGGAACCTACTCATAAGATTATTAACCCACTCCCAAGATAAATGCATTAATCCATTCATAACAGTGAAGGCTTTATTATGATTTGAAATGTCCCTCAAAAGCTCATCTGTTGAAGGTTTGGCCCCCCAGTGCAGCATTGTTTAGAGGTGGAGCCTTTAGAAGTTGATTAGATTGTGAAGACTCTTACCTCATCAATGAATTAATTCACTGATGGATTCATAACCTAATGGCCATTGGGAGGTGATGAAAATTTTAAGAGGCAGGGCATAGTTGGAGGAAATGGGTCAATAGAGTTTGTTCCTTGAAGTTTATATTTTGTCTCTGGTCCCTTCCCCCACTCCCTCTTTTCCAGCCATCATGAGTCAAGCAGCTTTACTTTACTGGTACTCCCTTCCATGATATTCTGCCTCACCACAGGCCTAGAAATAATAATAGACTGAAACATCAGAGTCCATGAGCCAATATATAACTTTGCTCCCTCTTAGTTTTTTTTCTCCCTCAGGTATATTGTCATAGCATCAGAAAGTTAACTAACACATCCTTTATGGTTTAATCTCCTCTTAAACGTCCCACTTCTTAAAACTGTTAGAGTGACAATTAAATTTCAGTGAGTTTTAGAGGGTACTTTCAAACAATGGCAAATGTATTTAGAAACTAGAACTGTTAAAATAATTTAAAAAATAAACTGGAAAGAATCAGTCCATATGATTTTCAGACTTCTAATATAGCCATGGTAATCAAGATCATGTGGTATTGATAAAAAGATAATCACATATACTGATGGACTAAAACACAGAACCCAGAAATAGACCTGCACAAATATGTTCCACTGATTTTTGTCAAAGATACAAAAGAAATTCAATGGGGAAATATAGCTTTTTAATCAAATGGTGCTGAAGAAATTGGAAACCCATAGGGAAAAAAATAAACTTCAATCGATCTCACATCTCCTACAAAAATTAATTCAAAATGGATCACAAATCAGATTAGATGGAAAATATAAAATTACAAAGGTTTAAGAAAAATTCATAGGAGAAAGTCCCTGGGATATAAGAAGTAGACATAGACTTAATATCAAAGGAATGATCTATAAAAGAAAATTAACCTGATAAATTGATTTGATGAACATTAGAAACTTTTGGTCAGGAAAAGATCCTGTTCAGAAAATAAGAGAAGCTACAGAATGGGAGATAATAGTTGAAACACATTATCTAACAAGAGACTTATATCCAGAATAAATAAAGAAGCTTAAAACTCAACAGTGGGGAAAGCAAAGAATCCAACTTAGAACATGAGATGGGCAAAAAACATGAGGAAACTTTCCACTGGAGAATATATACAGATGTCAGATGAAAACATGCTCAACATAATTAGCCATTGAGGAAATAGAAAACAAACACACAAGAATGTCTTCAAAGAAAGTAGTGGGGCTGGTGATATAGTTCAATGGTTGCCTAGCTTATGTGAGGCTGTGGGTTTGATCACTAGCACTTAATTAAAAAAGAATTAGAGAGAGAAAGAAAGAGAGAAAGAGGAAGGAAGGGAGGGAGGGAAGCAGGGAAAGAAGAGAATGAGAAAGAAGATAGGAAGGAAGAAAATAGTAACAATACCAAATAATGACAGCAAGAATGAGGGGAATTAAATCCCTTGTACATACCTGGTATGTAAAATGGTATAGCTGTCCTAGAAAATCATTTGTTTCTTTAAAAACTAAACATACAAATATTTTCCAGCTCAATAATCACATTCTCAGGTACTTATTCCAGACAAATGAAGACATAAATCCACACAAAAATCTTGCTCATGAAAAGCTTTATGATATAGATAGCTATATTTGTGATAGCTAAAAACCAGAAACAACACAGATGTCCTTCAACACGTTTATGGTAAAACAAACTACTATATGCATATGATGGAATACTATTTTCGCAACAAAAAAAGAACTACTGATACAACAACCTGTACTGATCATCAGAGCATTATGTTGACTGAAAAATGCCAATGCCAAAATTTTACATAGTGCATGATTTTATTTATATTACATTCTTGAAATTTCAAAATTATGAAAACAGAAAACAGATTAGTAATTGCCAGGATTCAAGGTGGGTGGGGGAAAAGTGAGAGTGGTTATAAAAGTGCAACATAAGGGATCTTTGTAGTTTCACAACTATTCTATATCTGAATTATATCAATGCCAATATTCTGGTTGTGATACTGTGCTGTACTATACTATATTGTACTGATAAGATGTTATCAGTGGGGGAAACTGAGTGGGTAAAGAGTTTACTGAGTGTCTATATTATTTTTTTAATTGCATGTACATCTACAGATATGTCAACATAAAAGATTTAATTTTAAAATAGGATTTTAAAAACCAAACAGAAGTTGGGCATAGTGGCTCACACCTGTAATCCCAGCAATGTGAGAGGCTGAGGCAGGAAGATTGCAAGTTCATAGCCAGCCTGAACAACTTAATAAGGCACTAAGCAACTCAATGAGACTCTGTCTCAAAATAAAAGGACTGGAAAGTAGCTCAGTGGTGAATGGTCCATGGGTTTATTATTTGGCAGAGGTGGGCCAGGAGAAAATAGAAGATGGAGAGAAAAGTGAACCTCCCCAAAGTAAAGAAACTCCCACAGGAAATATTCATGTTTAAATTCACATACAAGTCAAGTCCTAGCTTGGGTAAAATTAATTGGCAGATTCTCTGGTTGTGACAAAAAAAACCAAACAAACATTTTTCTACCTACTACAGCATGAGGCCTTTATAATAAGACCCCATCTAAATCTGTTAGAATTTAACTTGACTGCAACATCATCCAGTTTTCTAAGAAGTCATGTATTTTGCAATTTAAACTGAAAATTGGTGGTAGTTTGGAATTCTGCCTCTTTACCCTCTTACCTGGGTGGTGATAAACAACTGTAATAAAGTAGAAATTTCTGCAGTTTTTTTAATAAAGTTTAAATGAACAAATCAATAGATTTTTATCTAGCCACTACAGTTGCCTCTCTACATTTCATATTATCTAATGACCATTTGACCATTAAATTGCTACAGCCTAATGTAATACTAGTGGTTAATCCTTACTAAATTCTTATATATGCTATGTACTCTTTAAACAATTTATATATAAATTAATTATACATTTATTAACTCTTTTATAGATACTATTTAATATTTGTTAACATTTAGTAAATGTTAATACATTAACACTTATTAACTTCCTAATAATCCTATGGGTTAGATTCTGTTATTAATTTATCCTAGGTGACATGTGTGCTACTGAACAGTAAAGCCAGGAAGAAATCTAAGTGATTTTAACTTTGGAGCATATGCTCTCAATGGTTGTTTTGTGGTCATTCACAAAACTGTACTGCATTAAGTACATGAAAGTCCTCTAAAAATTGTGATAGGACTGGAGGGGTATAGCTCAGTGGTATAAAAATTAATTAGCATGCCAGAGGCCCTATGTTTCATCCTCAGCAACACACACACACACACACACACACCAAACAAAAACTGTGTGATATAAAATTAAAATGTAGCCGCTGGTTTCAACTAGTTGTGTCTTGGATTTTGGTAGAGTCATATGTCTGAGTTGTGGCTAACAGTAAATGGACAAAAGTGATACATGTCAATTCTAGGGGTAACTCATAAAACATTGCCACTGTGATCTTCTGTTTGCTTTTCAATTCTTTGGTGAATGGAAAGAAAGTCTAGAACCTACAGGAAAGCCAGTGGAAGAAGTCTAAATCCCTGGTTTGCTGCTGACAGGAGAGCTGTCTAAGTAGGAACATTCATGTCACATGAAATTTGGTATTATTTATTATTGACCAACCTTGAGTAAATACAAGATGTTAGTAATATTACTACTCTGCAAGCTCGATTCTGTCTTTACCTTTATCTTTTCTCATATCAAGGCATGTCCTTAGTTCTCCAAGATTTTGTGTTCAGCATCAAAATTTATTCTCTGTACTCATCAATCTTCTCAGCAATTTCATGCTTCAGCAATCTTTTCCATGTGAATAAGTCCCAACGTTCTCTCTTCCTCTATTTCTCTCTCTTTTAGAAGGATAATATTTTCCTCTGCCTTTTGGTTGCATCTCTCTGGATGTCCTCTTCCTCATCCTTCAGACTAGTTATGGCCAAAACCTACCTGTCTTCATCACCAATCTGGGTGCTGATGTCCCTGCTTCTGTATACTCAGTCTGGGAACACAGCTTGAATTTATCTTTGACTTTTTTGTTTTCCCTCCTCACATTTCAATCGATCATTCTTATATTCTTCCTTCACAGCTCCTCTTTCTCTCTTTTCTCTTTGAAGTCTATCGTCATTGTTCTTTTCTAGATTGCATAGCTTCTCTTCTGTAATATCCTCCCAACTAGAATTTAATTTGGATCTGCTTCACTTCAGTCTCTTTCCACCTAATCAAAGCTCTAATCAAGTCAAGCTGAAATTATTAATATCTATTAACTGCTGTAATTTAACATTCAAAATTGTCAGAACAATATAATTTTAAATATAATTTTAAGTTTTATCTCTTTATCCTTTATCTCAATATATACTTTATTCTCAAACTAAGCAGTAAAACTTTAAATCTGAACTGAATAGGACATTTTCAACTACATTTCAGGATCTTTCTGTTTCTACCTGTACTTCTTGGTTTATCAAAATAGTACTCTTTTGCCAAGGTCTATCCCATATGCCACTTCTTTCATGAAAAACACTATTATAAAAAGATTAAATGTATACAAAGTGGATAAAATAGCATAATAAACCTGTGCATTCATTATACAGTTTCAATAATTATCAATTTAACCATATATTTTTTAAATTTATTATTGACCAACCTTGAGTAAATAAATCTACCTGTCTTCATCACCAATCTGGGTGATGATGTCCCTGCTTCTGTATACCCAGTCTGGGAAGAACACAGCCTTGAATTTATCTTTGACTTTTCTGTTTTCCCTCCTTATATTTCAATCGCTCATTCTCATATTCTTCAAAAGTTTTTTGGTTGTTGATGGACATTTATTTTATTTATTTATATATAGTGTTGAGAATCGAAACCAGTGTCTCACACATGCCAGGCAAGCATTCTACCACTGAGTTACAATCCCAACCCCCATCAAGCCTATTCTTGATTCAGCTATACTACTATCCTCTACCTTCTCTTTCATCAGGTTCCAAGTAGAATGTAATCACTATTTTCTTTTTGTACATCTTATAACACTAATATTGCTAAGAGCATTTTATAGCCATTGACAACTAATTTATACTTTCCTCAGATTTAAAGTACCTTGAAGTTAATTTTTCTGTTTTGCTCTCCTTTAGCACCTATACAGTACAGCACAGAGCCCTGAGTCTAACAGGAAAAAACAAAATATCTTAAAATTTTGACTTAAGATATCTAATGCTATTTTAAAAGGTGTTAATTTCCTTAGAGTTAATAATAATATCTTTTGCAAAACTAGCTCTATAGAAAACTAACATGAATGTCAACCCTATTTTTAAATTTTCTGTGTAGACGATCCATGGGCTTCTTTAGTAATCCAATACCCTGTTTGGATTATCTCAATAATCACTCAATTCTATGCTGAGCCTTAGTTCAAGGTGACATTGGACAAATCATGTGGAATTAGCATAGAGAATATATTCTTTTTTGCCAGTTTCCTTATTAGCAAATTGCATGTCCCCATTCTAGCTCACAGGAGAATTATGAGATTAAATAAAGTAATCAACTATTGGTTACACAGGTTATGGCCATTCAGAATTTCTGTTTTGTATTTTCTAGACATGTTGTACAATTTTTTTTAGTTTTATTTTTTGGTATCTGCTAACTCTCCTCTCAAAGGATGATACAAAAAAGCAAGGACATAAAGCTTAAATAATTTAGCAGTGGGGGGTCAGTTAAAAATTCGGCAGGATATAAAATTAAAACCATTAACTAAAATGAAGATAATCTGCCCTTCATTATAATGAATATAAAGAATCATATGTGTGAAGTATTTAAATTCCATAAAGTCTTTGTGATTTCTAGTTTTCTATAAATGAGTGTGTGTGTGTGTGTGTTATCTTGGGCAGCTTTAACTTCCTCAAATTTAATATTTTATTGATTCAAGTATTTCATCATACCTTAAGAGGATATAGAACTGAAAACATAAACTTCACAAAATCATTCACTATGTCTCTATGATAATTTTCATGTTGAAAATAAATTGTGGGCTGTGTTTAATTTCCATTATTATGCATACTTTGGAGTGAAATACTAAATCCAACATTAAACCAAAATGGGATTATAGAAAACACTAAGCCTTGATATCACCTACTAATCTATGACAATGGCTCCAAGAATACAGAATGGGGAAAGCAAAGTCTCTATAATAATCCAATAAAAAAATATTGGGAAAACTGGATATCCTTGTGCAAAAGAGAGAGAAAGAAGGCAATTGGATTTTTATTATCTTATATACAAAAGAATCAACTCAAAATGGATTAAAAACTTAAAACATAAGACCTGAAACACAAAACATTTAGAAAAATTGAGAAAGTCTCATGGTGTTAGTCTTAGCAATGATTTCTTGGAGATGACACCAAAAGCACAGGTATCAAAAGCAAAAATAAACATGGAGTTTCTGCATAGTAAAGGAAACAACAAAATAAAAAGGCAACCTCTATGATGGGGGAAAACATTCACAAACTATACATCTGATTTGAGGTTAATGTCCAAAACATATTAATATATTAAGGATATTAAGGAACTCAAGCAACTGAATAGCAAAAAAAAAAAAAAAAAAAAAGTCTGACTAAAAACTGGCCAAAAGACCTTAATAAACATTCCCAAAAGAAGATAAACAGGGGCTGACAATGGAGTCAGTGGTAAAGCACTTCCCTAGCAATGCACAAAGCTCTAGGTTCGACTCCCAGCAACACACACACTCAAAGATGACATACAAATAGCAAAAGGTATTTTTTAAAAAGCTTAATGCTACTAATCATCAGGGAAAAGCAAATCAAAACTACAAGATATTACCTTACTCAAACTAAAAAGGCTATTTATATATAAAAAAATTTTAAAAGATGGACCAGAAACAGTGGCATAGGCATGGGATCCCAGGTGCTTGGGAGGCTAAGCCAGGTAGCTTGCAAATTTGAGGACAGCCCAGGCAATATAGCAAGACCTTGTCTAAAAAAAAAAAAAAAAAAAAAAAAGAGGCTGGGGATTTAGCTCAGTAATTCTAGCATATATGAAGCCCTGGGTTCCTCCCCAGTACCACAAAAAAAAATTTTTTAATGAAAAAGATTACAAATGCTGGCTAGGATATGGAGAAAAAGAAATTCATATTCTGTTGGTAGGAATGTAAATTAGTATACCCGTTATGAAGAATAGTATAGTTTCCTCAAAAAAAACTGAAAACAGATCTACATGATCCAGCAACTCTACTCCTAGGTATACATCCAATGAAAATTAAATCACTATTTAAAGAGTTATCTGTACTAGCATATTCATTGCAGCATTATTCACAGTAGCAAAGATAATAAAATCAATCTATTGACTGAAGAATGGATAAAGAAAATGCTGTAGATACACAATTATTTAACCTTAAAAAGAATGAAATCTTGTCATTTGTGACAAGATGGATAAACTTGAAGGACCCTATGCCAAGTTAAATAAGTAATGCACGGCAAAACAAATGCTACATAATCTCACATGCACAGTCAAAAAGTCTGTTTCTTATTGAAATAGAAGGGTGGTTACCTAGTAGGTACAAGAATGGGACAATGTTGCCCAAAGGGGGAAAACTTTCAGATACAAGATGAATAAATCTTGGAGACTACTGTATAGCATGGTGACTATGATTAATAATAATTTATGGTGTACTTAAAATTTACCAAGTAGATTTGAGGAATCCTAACCACACACAAAAAGGTAACTATATAAATTGATGGATATGGTAATGATTTCATTATAAATACATATAACAAAATATTTTGTGTATACATAAAAAATGTACAGCTTTTATTCATCATGTATACCTTAATAAAGCCAGAAACCCATTTATTAAACAAAGAAATCCACGCATGTCTTATAAAAGACTATATGAATAGTTACATTATTATGGAAGTTTCATATGGGGTAAAAAGCCTTAATGGCAAAAAGTGAGTCTAGGATGTACAGTCACTTAATGTATGTACAGTCATTCATAAAATCATAATACGCTGAAAATTTATACAATATTGGAGTTGGGGAGAATTGTATGCTTTGGGGGTATAAAATTATATGCTTTGGTATTATACTTTGACTAATCTGAAGACTTGCCATGATCAAAGGACATATCTTTGTAAGGTCAATATGGCTTATCATTAATAAGAAAATGAAAGACCTGGTGAAGTCTTCTAGTTCTGCCATTTGAATTGTGTCAGACAGTGTCCTAAAATTTTCAGGGAAGATTTGGTGCCTTACTGAGACCTGGTAAATGTTCCCATCACTATGAGTAGTTACGCTTTCAATGGTCTAAATAAGATGCCAAGCACGGTTGCTTCTTTATTATTATTATTTAATTATTATGTTGGTACTGGGATTTAACCTAAGGGTACCTTATTAGTGAGTTATGCTGCAGCCCTTTTAATTTTTATTTTGAAACAGATTCTCACTAAGTTTCTTAGGCTTCACTAAGTTGCTGACGCTGGCCTCCAATTTGCAATCCAAATGCCTCTGCCTCCCAAGTCTTTATTGTTATTTTTTAATTTAAGTACTCACTATTAAAAGAAAAATATTTGAAACCTACCATCCAGATTTACACTGCCTCAACTTACCTCTGCATAAGATTTCACTTGAACCTGAAGAATCTGTGACCAAACAGAATCAGATTTGTGAAGTCCAATTATAGATGGTTATTAGAATGCGTGAAGTTAGACATGGTCTTTTGAAATCTTTATTTTAAATTTCTTTAGTTACAAATTCTTCATATTAGGTAAATTACTGTTTCCTTTGCCTAGAACTTTTTTCCCCTAAGCATATCCTCTCTTTTTCCTTTAATCTTCAATAGTTCTTTATTGTTCATCAAATTATGGGCAGTCTATATGATTTGATCAAGTGTCACCAGAGTATCTACCACTTTATGTCTTCATGCAGTAGAATTGAGGGGCCAGGACAATATATCACACATGCTGTGTTGAATTAAATTCTATAGCAACAATATTCAACAACCCAATCTCTTTTATTGTTTCAGTTCTGCTTACCATTATTAGCCCTAAGAATAATTTTTTTTATTTGCGACTAAGGGAGAAAAATATTTGATTTCTCTAAAAGTGCTGCTTAAATTTTATATCAAGTATACATGAATATTTTTAGTTTTGTGTATCTTCTGTCTTTTAAGAAATAACCTATTTCCTTACTATTTAAAATATAGTTTTTGTGTATTCAAGTCACACAAACAATATTTTTAACATTAAGTTTGGAGCATAATAAGGTTAATAAAATGCTTTATAAACTTACAAGTTTGCTTATTTTCTGAAAGCACATATGAAAATTAAAACAGGATTGCTTTTCGTTGTAAATTTAGTACTTCTGAAAGATGCCAAATGAAGGACTGCAAATAAAATAAAGGAATGAAACACTGAAGTCTTTCACAGTTGTTTATGCAGTTAAATATTCCATTTTATTTTAGGAATACTTTAGAGAAGGCAGTCCATATTTAAAACCAAGAAATTTCATTTAACACTTTAAATCAAAAGTTTAAAAGCCATATGGTACATTTTAATTTAATATTACCTTTAACTATACAAATAATTAAGCTTAATTGTTTTCTATTTACTTCTATTCCTGGAAGCTTTCTATTATAGTCTTATGACCAATTTTCTAGAGATAGCTTGGAGCTTAATAGCTTACCTCCATTCAGTAATCATCAGGGCATTTGGATGCCCAAAACAGAAACATGACATATGACAGATTTTGATAGTATTCTATGTAATTTACCTTAAATACTTTCTGGTGGTTGGTTGCTATACTAATGCATATTATATTATTATATAAATCATGTATATTCTGGGGGGAAAGAGCAGTAGTAGGGATTAAACCCAGGGACACTCTATCACTGAGCTATACAATCAGCACTTCTTCTTCTTCTTCTTCTTCTTCTTATTATTATTATTATTATTATTATTATTATTTGATTTTGAGACAGAGTCTCACTAAGTTGCCCAAGCTGGCTTCAAACTTGCATTCCTTCTGTTTTAGCCTCCCAAGTTACTGGGATTACATGTGTGCATCACTGTGCCTGGCACATATATATTCTTTAGAAATGCTATTATGGATTGGATGAATGATATATTGTTTGTTAATTGGGTTGTTTGGTTTTTTTTTTTTTTTTTTGGTCTTAAGTTTTTTGAGTTCTTTATATATCCTGGAGATTAATGCTGTATCTGAGGTGCAGATGGCAAAGATTTTCTCCCATTCTGTCGGCTCTGTCTTCACATTCTTGTTTCTTTTGCTGTGAAAAAGCTTTTTAGTGATACCATCCCATTTATTGACTCTTGATTTTACATCTTGCACTTTAGGAGTCTTGTTGAGGAATTCGGTTCCTAAGCCTACATGACAGAAAGTATTCTTCTAGTAGGTGCAGGGTCTCTGATCTAATGCCTAGGTCCTTGATCTACTTTGAGTTGAGCTTTGTGCAGGGTGAGAGGTAGGTGTTCAATTTCATTCTGCTACATATAGATTTCCAGGTTCCCCAGCACATTTGTTGAAGAGGCTATCTTTTCTTCAATGTATGTTTATGGTGCCTTTGTCTAGCATAAGATAATTATGTTTGTGTGGGTTTGTCTCTGTGCTTCTATTCTGTTCCATTGGGTTTTTTGTCTGTTTTGGTGTCAATACTGTGCTCTTTTGTTCCAACAGCTCTGTAGTATAACTTAAGGTCTGGTATTGTGATGACTCATGCTTTCCTTTTCACAATAAGGATTGCTTTTACTATTCTGGGCATCTTATTTTTCCAAATGAATTTCATAATTCTTTTTCTATGAAGAATTTTATTAGAATTTTAATGGGAATTGAATTAAATCTGTATAATGATTTTGATAGCATGACCATTTTGACAATATTAATTCTGCCTATCCAAGAACATGAGAGTAAAAGCTACATACTTCCTAAACAGTGAAAAATTGAAAGCATTCCCTCTAAACAGTGGAACAAGACAGGGATGCACTCTTTTACCACTTCTATTCAATGTAGTCCTTGAAATTTTAGCCAGAGCAATTAGGGAAAGAAGGAAAGAAAGAAAGAAAGAAAGAAAGGAAGGAAGGAAGGAAGGAAGGAAGGAAGGAAGGAAGGAAGGAAGGAAGGAGGGAGGGAGGGAGGGAGGGGAAGAGTTCGTTAAAGGGTTATTAATATGAAAAGAGGAAATCAAGCTATCCCTATTTGCTGAAAACATGATTCTATATATAGAAGACCCCCCAAAATTAGAAAATTTCTAGAACTCATAAACAAATACTGCAAAATAACAGGATATAAAGTTCATACACATAAATTATGTTCCTATACACCAATAAACAATCAACTGAAAGAGAAATAGGAAAACTATCCCATTAACAAAAGCCTCAAAAAATAGACTAAAATACTTAGGAATCAATCTAACAAAAGATTGATGAAGCTACAGAACACTAAAGAAAGAAATTGAAGATGACTTAAGAATATTGATTTTTTTACATTTGTCTTATTTTGTATTAGAAAAGTAGTGAATTTCTGCCCCCCCACACACAAACACCTGTTAACATTTCTCTGTTAAATGTCCAGTTCTAGTTGCAAGGGAGTCTTCAGAAGTATTTTTAGGTAGGCATGATATTACTACTTTGAGTAATGTTGGGATTTTGTTAGGAAGAAGTGAGAACAAAATAGATATGAAAAAAAATTGCAGTATATGCCACATAGGTTCATAATTATTTCATTTTTATTGAAGAAAATGCTCCATGTGTATATCTAACATATTGTACATGGAAAATCTGATGTTGGTCTTTTCTTTAAGAGCTATAATTCTAGAGTCTCTGGATAAGTTTTTTCATTTGCTCTTGTTATTTCTTCTCTTACATGATTGTGACTGTCATCAAATAATGAAGGAGTCCCACTTGAGAATTTCTGTAGTTGAGATTCCCTGGTATCAATGAGATACCTCTCTGTGCTGCTACTTCACTTGTATCTTTTACCATGAAAGCTCTTTAGTACTTCTCCACTTTTTCCTGGGTGATGTCCTCTATGCAATTTTCCATTTGCATTTTGTCAGAATTTCTCATAGTTTCTGGGTCTCTTATAGTTCTCTTTGATTTTTTTCAATTAAGATAATGCATATACATTTATTTTGTGTATTTGATATAAGAAGGTGAAGTCAGTAACTTGTGCTTTTTCCACTAACTTGAAAATTAATATTCTAAATAATTCACAAATGGAATGTGTGGGGTTTACAACAGTGCTAGAGTAGGTCTCTCGGAAGAAGTCATAGATAACAAACAGCTTATAGTCTTTAGAAACTAAATTATCTACTGTGCAAGGTGGACCTTGCCAAGAACAATTGCTTTCAGCCACCCTAAGTTTCTCACAGTGATTGCAGATCATGTTTGCTAATGCCCATAGTAAGTTAATGGATGATACACTCACTTGACTAGGAGTATCTGCTTCAAATAGGGCAACAATATCTAATGTAACAATGATCAGGGGAGAGAAAAATATTAGTCCTTTGTATCATAGGTTTGATATGCCTATGGAATAGATATTAATAGGCAGAGTACAATTCTTCAGTTTCTATTTTTAGAACTATTTTATTTTAATTATTACATATAAAAAGCCTGATGAACCTGAGAGATAGAAGACAGAACATCATATGCCTAGCATATTTTCAGCTAATAATGCCATACTTACAAACCTTGCCATCTTTCCAAGTTCACAACCTAAGATGCTTGCTTTTGCAGATCTCAGGATATTTTTTAATTAATTAATTAATTTTATTTAGGTATGTATGACAGCAGAATGCATTTTAATTCATTGTACACAATTGCAGCACAACTTTTCATTTCTCTGGTTGTACACAATGTAGTGCCACATCATATGTGCAGTCACACATGTATCTTGGGTAATGATGTCCATCTCATTTCACAATCTTTCCTGCTCCCAAGCACCCTCTCTATCACTCTCTCCCCTTTGAATAATCTAAGTTCCTCCATTTTTCCCATCCCCTCCCTCCAATCATGGATCAGTATCTACTTATTAGAGAGAACATTCGGTGATTGTTTTTAGGGGATTGGCTTACTTTGCTTAGCATGATATTCTCTAACTCCATCCATTTACCTGCAAATGCCCTAATTTTATTCTCTTATAATGTTGAATAATATTCCATTGTGTATATATACCACAGTTTATTTATCCATTCATCTATTGAAAGGCAGTTAGGTTGCTTCCACAGTTAAGCTATTGTGAATTGAGCTGCTGTAAACATTGATGTGTGTTACTGTAGTATACTAATTTTAAGTCCTTTGGGTATAAATAGAGGAATGGGATAACTGGGCCAAATGGTGGTTTAATTCCAAGTTTTCTCAGGAATCTCCATACTGCTTTCCAGATTGGTTGCACTGATTTGTAGTCCCACCGGCAATGTATGTGTGTACCTTTTCCCCTACATCCTTGCCAACATTTATTGTTGTATGTATTCTTGATAACTGCCATTCTGACTGGCATGAAATGAAATCTTAAGAGTAATTTTGATTTGCATTTCTCTAATTACATAGTTGTTGAACATTTTTTCATATATTTGTTGATTGATTGTATAACTTCTTCTGAGAAGTGTCTGTTTATTTCCTTAGCCCATTTGTTGATTGAGTTCTTTGTTTCTTTAGTGTTAAGTTTTTTTGAGTTCTTTATATATCCTGGAGATTGGTGCTCTATCTGACATGCTTGTGGCAAAAATTTGTTCTCAAAATGTAAGCTCTCTCTTTGCCTCATTGATTGTTTCTTTTGCTGAGAAGAAGCTTTTTAGTTTGAATCCATTCCATTTATTAATTCTTGATTTTATTTCTTGTGCTTTAGGAGTTTTGTTAAGGAAGTTGGGGCCTAATCCAATGTGATGAAGATTTGGGCCTACTTTTTCCTCTATTAGGTGCAGGGTCTCTGGTCTAATTCCTGGTTCCTTGTCCACTTTGAGTTGAGTTTTGTGCATGGTGAGAGAAAGGGGTTTGGCTTAATTTTGCTGCATATGGATTTTCAGTTCTACCAGCACCATTTGTTGAAGAGGCTATCTTTTCTCCAATGTATGTGTTTGGCTCCCTTGTCTAGTAACCATATTTTTGTGGGTTTGTCTCTGTGTCTTCTATTCTGTACCACTGGTCTACATGTCTGTTTTGGTGCCAATACCATGCTCTTTTTGTTACTATAGCTTTGTAGTATAGTTTAAGGTCTGGTATTGTGATGCTTCTTGCTTCACTCTTCTTGCTAAGGATTGCTTTGGCTATTTTAGGTCTCTTATTTTTCCAAATAAATTTCATGATTGCTTTTTCTATTCTATAAGGAATGATATTGGAGTTTAATTAAAATCACATTGAATCTGTATAGTGCTTTGGGTAGTATGGCCATTTTGACAATATTAATTTTGCCTATCCAAGCACATGGGAGATCTTTCCATCTTCCAAGGTCTTCTTCAATTTCTTTCTTTAGTGTTCTGTGGTTTTCATTGTAGAGATTTTTCACCTCTTTTTTTAAGTTGACTCCCAAGTATTTTATTTTTTTGAGGCTATCATGAATGGGGTAGTTTTCCTAACTTCTCTATCAGAGGATATAGACATGCATTTTATTTATGGGTATTGATTTTATACCATGCTACTTTACTGAATTCATTAATTAATTCTATAAGTTTTCTGGTGGAGTTTTTTTGGATCCTCTAAGTATAAAATCATGTCATCAGCAAATAATTATAGTTTGTGTTCTTCTTTTCTAGTTTGTATCCCTTTAATTTCTTTCACCTGTCTAATTACTCTAGCTAGAGTTTCAAGGATTATGTTGAATAGAAATGGTGAAAGAGGGCATCCCTGTCTTGATTCAGTTTTAGAGGGAATGCTTCCAATTTTTCTCCATTTAGAATAATATTGGCCTTGGGTTTAGGATAGATAGCTTTTATGATGTTGAGCTATGTTCCTACTATCTCTAGTTTTTCTAGTGTTTTTAACATGTAAGGGTGCTGTATTTTGTCAAATGTTTTCTCTGCATCAACTGATATAATCATATGATTCTTATCTTTAAGTCTATTGATATGATGAATTATATTTACTGATTTCTGTATTTTGAACTAAACTTGCATCCTTGGAAAGAACCCTACTTGATCATGGCACACTATTTTTTAAATATGTTTTTGTATGTGATTGGCCAGAATTTTTGCATCAATGTTCATCAGGGATATTGGTCTGAAATATTCTTTCCTTGATGTTTCCCTGACTAGTTTTGGTATCTGGATGATGCTAGTTTCTTAGAATGAGTTTGGAAGGGGTCCTTCCTTTTCTATTTCACAGAATAATTTGAAGAGTATTGGTATTGATTCTTCTTTGTAAGTCTTGTAGAACTCAGCTGTGAATCCTTCTGGTCCTGGGTTTTCTTGGTTGGTAGACTTTTGATAGCATCTTCTATTTCCTTGCTTGAAATTGATCTGTTTAAATTGTGTATGTTCTCGACTCAGTTTGGGTTGAATATATGCCTATAGATATTTGTCGATGTCTTCAAGATTTTCTATTTTACTGGGGTATAAGTTTTCAAAATAGTTTCTAATTGTCTTCTGTATTTCAGTACTTTCTGTCATGATATTCCTTTTGCATCACAAATTTTAGTAATTTGAGTTTTCTCCCTCCTTCTTTTGTTAGGGTGGGTAAGGGTTTGTCAATTTTATTTATTTTTCAAAGAATCATCTTTTTGTTTTGTCAATTTTTTGAATTTTTTTGTTTCAATTTTATTGATCTCCAACCTGATTTTAATTATTTCCTGTCTTCTACTACTTTTGGTGTTGGTTTGTTGTTCTTTCTCTAGGGCTTTGAGTTGTAATGCCAGGTTGTTTATTTGTTGACTTTTTCTTCTTTTAATGAATGAATGCCATGCAATGAACTTTCCTCTTAGTGATGAACTGCCTTCATAGTGTCCCAGAGATTTTGATAAGTTGTATCAGAGTTCTCATTTACCTGTAAGAATTTTTTTTAATCTCCTCCCTGACATCTTTTGTTTTCCATGCATCATTCAATAACATATTGTTTAGTCTCCAAGTATTGGAGTAGCTTCTCTTTTTAATTTTATCATTGATTTCTAATTTCATTCCATTACTGTCAGATAGAATTCAGGGTAGTATCTCTATTTTTGTGTGTTTGCTGAGATTTGCTTTGTGGCAACATATGGTCTATTTTGGAGAAGGATCCAAGTGCTGCTAAGAAGAAGAGTCCATAACCTAATACTTTCATTGATGGATGAAATATTCTATATATGTCTGTTAAGTCCAAATTATTGATTGTATTATTGAGTTCTACAGTTTCTTTGTTTAGTTTTGTTTGGAACATCTATCCAGTGGTGGGAGAGGTGCATTAAAGTCACCCAGTATTATTGTGTCATGGTCTAATGGTTCTTGTATTTGTGAAGGATTTGTTTGACATGCACATGTGCCTCATTGTTTGGGGCATAGATACTTACGATTGTTATGTCTTGTTGATGTATGAATCCCTTAAGCCATATGAAATGTCCTTCTTTATCTTTTTCACTAGCTTTGGTTTGAAATCCACTTTATGTGATATGAGGATGGAAACCCCTGCTTATTTACATGGTCCATGTGAGTGGTACACTTTGTCCCACCCTTTCACCCACAGTCTATGGATGTCTTTTCCTATGAGATGAGTCTCTTGAAGGCAGCATTGTTGGATTCTTTTTTCTTTTTTAATTTGATCTGTCAGTCTATGTCTTTTAATTGATGAGTTTAGGCCATTCACATTCAGGGCTGTTACTGAAATATGATTTGTACTCCCAGACATTTTGATTTATTTTTGGTCTTTAACTTGATATAGTTTCTCCTTTGATTGCCCTTTCCTTTAGTGTAGTTCTTCCCTTTGCTGATTTTCATTGTTCCTCCTGGAATATTTTGCTGAGGATGCTCTGTAGTGCAGGTTTTCTCACTGTAAATTCTTTTAACTTTTGTTTACCATGAAAGGTTTTTATTTCATCATCAAGTATGAAGCTTAATTTTGCTGGATATAAGATTCTTGGTTGGCATCCATTTTGTTTCACAACTAGGTATATGTTGTTCCAGGACCTCCTGGCTTTGAGGATTTGGGTTGAAAAATCTGTTGAGATATGAATTGGTCTCCCCTTACATGTGATCTTATTCCTCTCTCTTGCAGCCTTTTAGATTCAATCTTATTCTGTATGCTAGGAATTTTTATTATAATAGGGCTTGGGGTAGATCTGTTGTAATTTTGTACACTTGGTGTCCTGTAAGCCACTTATATTTGATTTTTCAATTCATTCTTCATGTTTGGTCTTACCTTCCCAAATATCTTCTTCAAATTCTTTTATATTATCTCATTGAAGAGTTTGTGCATTCCTTTGGTTTGAATCTCTGTGCCTTTCTCTATCCCAGTAACTCTTATATTTGATCTTTTGATGCTATCCCATAATTCTTGGATGTTCTGTTCATGGTTTCTTATCAAATTCACTGTGTGGTCAAGTTTATTTTATAGATTGTATACTTTGTCTTCACTATCTGACATTCTGTCTTCTAAGTGATCTAGTCTGTTGGTGATGCTTTCTATTGAATTTTGTATTTGGTTTATTGTTTCCTTCATTTTAAGGATTTCTGATTTTTTTCAGAATCTCTATCTCTTTCTGAAATAATCTTTTGCTACCTGTATTTGCTCCCTTATCTCTTTGTTGGTGTGATCAATGGTTGCCTGTATTTGCTCACTTATCTTTCTATTGGAGTGATAAATTTTTGCCTGTATTTGTTCATGTAGGTAATTCTTCAATTCAAAGATCATTTTAATTATGAATATTCTGAACTCCTTCTCTGATATTTCATCAATTGTGCTGTCCATGGATTTTATTATTGTAGTATTCTGGTTTGTTTGTGGCACTTTCTTCCCTTTTTTTTTTTTTTTTTATGTTGTCTGTGAATCTTCCTTTCTTGCAGTGTGGATCTGAGATATTACAGTTTTTACACTATAATCTTGTAATATTTGTGCAGATTATCTGTACTTCACCTTGGTGTTGAGCTTCTAGACTCTGCTAGTGTCCTGTAATGAATGCTACTGCAACTAAAGGTGGTGGTAACAAAAGATAGCAGTGGAGGTGTCCCAAGATGGATGCAATGTCTTTCAGAACTGGGGCTGAAAGGGTGGGACTTACACTGGCTTTGATATTCCTGTTCCGAGATGCAGCTGCTTCTAAGACCCTGTATATTGTCACAAGGTGGAGGCTACTGCATAGGTAGGGCTATGGCAATGGCTACAGTGTCCCAAAATGGAGGTGGGTTAGGCCTGGGCTCCCATGTAGGTGGGAGTATAGAGGGGTGAAACTGGGCCTACCCTTGGTGTGAGCTCCCACATGGGTAGCAGTGGCACTCCTAGAACATTGATTTTTAATCTCTATATTCCCTAAGGGATTTCCTTTCTCTTAGTCTTACCTTCCCAAATATCACCCATCACTTAGACTTGAGTAGTTGATCTCTTTTAATTCTTTAGAATTCATCTATTCAGCTTTATTACTACACCATGCATCCCTTAGACATGAGCACTTGATCTTTTTCAGTTCTTCAGAGTTCATCCACTCAGCTCTATGACTCAGCAGATAAATTCTGGTTTTGACTCCATATGACCATATTCAGGAAAGAACAAGCATTCTTACCTAAATGAGATAAAAAGTTCCTACCCCTTTCTATCTTTCTTAGTTTTTTATCTTTCCCTTTCTCTTTCAGCACAAGCTAAACTTTGATAAACTCTCTCTTATTGAACTTTGTTATTCTATACTCCAGGGAAGACTGTCTGGTAAGAATCTGGGTTCAGTATAGGAGTCCATATCCTAATACTTTCAGACATCATCTCGTAATTGCAAATTCCACTTTCCTTAATTCTATCCAGCCAGTTCCTTAACTTTACCAGGAATGCCTTTTCTCTACCAATGTTCAAGGTTGCCCTCTGAGTTACTAGGAGACTATCAGCTTTTCTGACACCTATCTTCCTCTTATGTTCTTAAGCTTAGTTGCCTGTGCACTCCTGTGTTATTTGCTCAGTTACATTTTAAGTCAAAACAAAGACATGCTCTCTTTTATTTTTATTCAGAACCTGACACTACCTTGAAGATAGCTGCACCTGAACTGTAGCTAATGAGAACTAATTAGAGAGTTGTTTTCAGAGAGAATTTCTTAGTTTGGACATCAATTTAGTTCGTTTTATATAGGTTTAATCATTGGAGGGAAAAAAAGTAGAGATATTTTGAAGCTATTGTCCCACTTTTATAAAATACATTATTTTATAATTTTCTAGGTCAGTAAAGTTACTTTGCAGAAAAATGTAGAATTAAAAATTAGGTACCAAGAATCCTGCTTTTCGTTTGCATTTAGGCCAATTGCTAGTTTTCATCCATTCTGACAGATATGTTAAATAACTTTTTTTTTCATTCATACTAAACTTGAAGTAATTACATGATTAAAAAGTTATTGTACTTTAAATTGTAAAATCTAAGCAAAAATAATGGGAAAGAAAATATTTATAGGTATTAGTATCAGGCATTGCTACTTTGAATATATATCTATTTAAAACTACAATTCTGAGAAAGATGATTAAAGTAAGACACAATCAAAAGTGAAAAGATAGTAAGACTTCTTTTTGAAGTGAAAAAAAAAGTCCTATGGTACAAGTAGGGAGTGCTGAGTTGGAAAAATTGGTAGTTTGACATTATGGAAGAAATAAAATTGTCATGAACAAAGGTGAGGAGGGATTATATTTGTCAAGAAGAGATTCCTTCTGGATGAACTGTCTGAGGGATGTGGCATGTCACATCTTGTCTTAGAGAGTTAATGACTGGTAATGTTGGAACAATAGGTCTTTTGTCAGATCATTATAGCAGTCCTAGTTACAACTGCCTCAAGATATAATGACTAGTTCAGATAAGGGGCCAAAATACTTCAGGTGAAACATGACTCAATCCAACCACTTTTTCCTGATTAGGAGACTGAGCAAAGGAGGTTTTATCCAGAAGGCAGTGAGGCTAAGCCCTAGGGCAAGAACACAGCTGCTTTTGGTCCCCAGAAAATGAGAGCTGAAGAATTTGCTTGGCCTCTGATTCTGTGCAAGTAGTTGATTACCTTTGCCCAGCCTTGCTCAATTCTGAACAGTTAACTTTGGAATTTAATCTTATTATTCTTAAAGAATAAGAAGAAAAAATTAGACTGGAAAACTGAATGAGGGAGATGAACAGTGTCACTGCTTCTGAGTTAAATAAAATCTTATATTGCTCCTTAGAAAGAAGAACAAGATCTTATATAGTTAAGGTAACTTAAGACTATTAAGAAAGCAATAAAAAATTGTCCCTTTCCAAGAATGCAAGAGGTGAAATGTAAGAACCAAGCAATTCAAAGGAGCATTGTTTTCTCTAGCCTATTTTAGATCTCATCCACCCATTTTCTTTTCTTTTTGGTGGGGGGCGAGTAATTGGGATTGAACACAGGGCCTCACACATGCTAGGAAAGCATTCTGCCACTATGCTACCCTTCAGTCCTTTTCATTTTTATTTTGAAACAGGATCTTGCTAAGGCTGGCCTTGAATTTATGACCCTTCTGCCTCAGCCTTCAGAGTAGTGATTACAGGTGTGCCTCGCCTCATCTGGCTCATTCACTGTTAGCATGGATAGGAAAAGAATGTTAAGATACTGCTTATTCATTTTCTTACCAACATTTTAAATACTTCACACATATACAAAACCATCTGTAAGCCTCTCTTTATGATTTCACCAATAGTGTGTTTCAGAGCTAGCAGTAATCCATTAAAAAAAAAAAGATCTACTAATAAATTATTTCAGAAAGTCATATCTGCAAAAGAATAGATGTCATTTAAACACATAAAATACATCAGTGTAGAGCATTAGTGAGGGACATCATCAAGGGGCATTATCACTGACTGGGTTATGACCCTTAAAATTTAGTTTCCACTTCTGGTATTAGAAAAGCACTGCCTATTGAGAAAACTATTCCACAGACAATAATAGCAAAATAGGAAAAAATATCCAAAACAACTACTTGAAGGCATGGGAATATGACTGAGAGTAATCAAATACAGAAGGGAGACAAAATTCATTGATAAAATTAATGACAGTGTTTCCTCTTTTTGTGGTATTGTTGTTTACTATTATTTGCCAGATGGTGCCATGCTAGATAATTGAAAACTGGACCAAAAACTGTAGAGTTTTTTTGGCTTAAAGAACTAATATTCAATTAACCAAAAAATTGTAAGTAGACACAGAGGAATTACAAGAAGATAATAGGGAAAAAGAAGGTAAATAATAAAGTGATAGTTAAATAGAACCAGACTAATAGTTACATTAAATATAAATTGATTAAATACTCCAGATAAAAGGCAACTTTCTTCTGAATGAATAAGAAATCAAGACTTAATTATGTGCTGTCAAAAGGGAATTCACTTTAAATATAAAACAGAGTTAGCTGGGCGTGGTGGCCCACACCTGTAATCCCAGTGGCTTTGGAGGCAGGAGGGTTCCAAGTTTGAGGCCAGCCTCAGCAATTTAGCAAGGCCCTGAACAATTTAATGAGACTCTGTCTTAAAATTTAAAAAATAAAAAGGCTGGGAATCTAGCTCAGTGGTAGAGCACCTCTGGGTTCAATCCCTATTATCTCCCCTCTCCGAAAAAAAACAACCAAACAAACAAACAAAATTCATGGCCTAAGGAGATTCTTATAAGATAATCAGGATACTGATTGTAAATATGTCAACAATTACATATTTTTAAAAAAGTAGTCAGTATGTCTAAATACTTACAGTGATTGTATTTGATTTGGTGCTGGGGCTTGAACCCAAGACCTTGTGCATGTTAGGCAAGTATTCTACCACTGGATTATACTCAAATTTGAGACTTCAAATATTCACTTTGGAATATCCATTTGGAATATCCATTCTTTTCATGCACATATAATATGCTCAATAAAATAGATTATATGCTGAGTCATAAAACAAGTTCTTATAATTTTTAAGACTAAAGTTTTGCAAACTATGTTCTGGGGTCATAATAAAATTAAGATATAAATTATAAATAAATATAAGTTATTTTTAAAAATTCATGTATTTGAATTAACCTTGCACTCTAACTCAGTGGGCCAAAAAAGAAATAATAACTAAGGGAGAGAGAGAGAGAGAGAGAGAGAGAGAGAGAGAGAGAGAGAGAGAGAGAGAGATCACAATGAAAGTTAGAAAATATTTTTCTAAAATAAATACAATTTTATTTGCTAACTATACATGAAGAAAGCCAAAGAGAGGAAGAGAAAACAGGTAAAGGAACTACATCATATATCAGTAAATAAATCCTTAACAATCAGAAAGAAATTTGCAGAGAGGTTTATGTGTCTTCCATGTGTTCACAAAAAGGGGTTTCCTATATAGTTTCTGGCACTTTCAAATTTTTAAGTAAACGCTTATTTTATGAATGGGCAAATAAATTAATAAACAAGTAAATATGTGGAAAATTTTCTCACAAGTGGAGTAGTTGATTACCTACCTAAAATTCTATGGAATCTCTTACACATAAAGAGGAATTTATTAGCTATCTCTATAACAATGGATGCCAATTTAACCATATGACCATGGAGAATGTTTGATTCATAAATAGATTTCCATCATCTCACATTGAACTTAATGCCAGAATGTGGCACTTGGGTTGTATGGTGTCTGAACGACCCACTTCCAATGTCTTTGACTCTCTGTATCTGACAGCCCCACATGGTAAACAGTATCTATTTACAGATTCTGGATGGTGAAATCCTACTCCTCTTTGTTGTTGATCACCACCAGATGAGTCTCCATTCTAGAGAAGTTCTCCTTTAGGTGAAGTTCTCCTAAATCAATTCTCTTTATTTCAAGATTTTGAGTTAGTAGGAATAAAGTAGCAGTGGGAACTAAATGACTTCCAATTCTTCAGTCTTCCAATTCTTTCATGGCTGAATATTGTCTTGCACATTCCAATTCTGTGTGGACTAGTTCTTTTATATAATTTTTGATACTTCTTCAAGAAGCTGAGAATACTTTTTAAATAGAATGATAAAAGTAACAGATAATGAGTTTGCCTTAAGGAAGACAAGTATCAGTGATGAGGCAAGAGGCAACTTGGGAAAACTGGGATTACTTTTGTGAGCTGCAGGAGAGTTTGGGTTGATGTCTTAGGACTCAGGCTCATTTTTGAACCTCACTTCCATCTGAGTACTTTCCAAAGCCATATTGAGAAGAGACCTTTTTCTTTCTTCAGAAAATCTGTATCAACCCTTCCTTAAAACATCTTTTGCATGATGGAGGTCAGCCTGGGCCACTTAGCAACAATTTCAGAGGTTTCAGTCCATAGATAGCCAGATCCATTGCTCTGGGTCCTAGGTGAGGAAAAACATCATGGCAGAGGACTGTAGTGGAAGAAAGCACTCAAAACATGGTATCATGAAGTAGAGAGCTAGAAAATATTTCATACTGAACATAGAAAATATACTACATATCAAATTTTATGGGATACAGCTAAGGACTGTTTAGGAGAAAAGTTATAATTCTAAATACATATATTAGAAAAAAATATAAAAATGGTAACCTAAGTTTCCAAGTTAAGAAGCTAGAAAAAGAAAAGTAAACCCAAAATAAGTGGAAAAGGAAATAATAAAAATAAGAGCAAGAATCAATGAAATCAAAAACAGAAATTGACAAAAATGGTTCTTTGAAAGGATTAACAATAACATTAAAATCCTTAGCAAATAAAAATGTGATGTTATTTTTCTTGATTCTGTTATGTTTGTAGAACTGTCATTTAAAAAAAGATTTGTAAACTAGTAAAATTTTTTAAAGTTATCTTTTTTAATGATTTCTTTTCATTCTAAGTAAACATTTTCTTATTCAATTTTTAAATTTGAAGTTCCAAGTTGTTTTAAAAGAATATCTCTCCAATTGTACAACCTTTAGGATATACAAAATTAGATCTTCCCCTGTTGTGAAGTGTTTTCAGTTTTAAACCTCTGCATGTTCACATTTATGGAGTGCTACAGTATGACAATCATTGTGTAAGACAGAGAATATATTAATAGAGATGGACAGAATTCTTACCCTTGTGGATTTTATGGTTTGTAGGGCTTCCCCAGATCCACCAACACAGAAACTCTAGGGGAAAGGAGAACATTAATAAGTGCTCTAGATAATTCTTATAACTAGGCAAGTATGGGAAAGATAAGTAACTTGAATATTATTTTGGTCTTCTAGGCCAGATTTAATAAGAGGGGAATTTAGGATATACCTCTTGATAGTATGATAGTATGACCAACATGCCCACACAAACCAGAATAAAACTCATAGAAACCATCTTTGGAGATCAATTATCATCTGTTTTATTTAACCAAGAACATAAATTGTTTTAACATTAGATTTCAATTTTATAACAATTTTAGTAACAGCTCATAGACTTCACTAAATGTTTATTAACTAAACTGTCATATTTATTGAATAAAATGATGTAGCACTATAAAGACCTAGGGTTCACATCACTTTATAAGATAACAAATAATTTGCAGACCTACAATGTATGGTCAGAATTGAGTCAGGAACCAAATCAGGGAAAAGGGAGAGTTGAATACCCATTAGGTGTCAGGTACTATTTTAAGCACAGAATAAAACAGTGAATAAATATTCCATACTTTCATTCAGCTTTCAATATGGCAAGGAAAATAGATAAGACACAAGCAAATAACAAGTAAGTGATATATGTCTAATAATGACAAGTACCAGGAAGAATAAAATAGAGTAAGGAATTATAGCATAAAGTGGGGTCCAAGGTTGTAATTTCCATGGGATTGTTAGAGAAAGCCTCTCTGAGTAGATAATATTTAAATGGAGACCTGAAGGAAGTATGTGACCATGCCAAGCACTCATCTTGGGAAAGAGCATTTCAGGCGGAATGAACAGTAAGTATAAAGACAGACAGGAGTGTGGTTGGTGATTGAGAATACTGAGGAAGTCTTAGGTGATAAAGTAAAACAAGCACTGAGATAAAATGGTAGTTGAAGTTGGAGATGAAGGCTGGGAGAACAGGTCAAGTAAAGTCTGATAATCAGGCCACAAAGGATATAGGAGTTTTTCTAAATGTGAACAATGAGATGCTACAAGAGAGTTTTAGGTGATGGTATGACTTGACTTCCATTTTTTAAAGAATCACACTTGCTTCTATATGGCAAGTAGAGAACATGGGGAAGCAAGTACAGAAGGAAAGAATGAAAATTGGAAAATGAGTTAGAGGTACAGGGATGATCCAAGCAGAGACAGTGATGGTTTGCTCTTGGGTGTTAGCCATGGAGGTTGTGTGAAAAACAAAAACAAACAAATAACAAAACCCAGAACTTAGAGGTAAATCTAAATAATTACTTAAACTAAGCATAAAATTAATAATAATCTGAAAATAAAATTCCAGATTATCACCCATAATGGTAAAAGGCAGTAGTAGAAGAAAGAGAACAGAAGGAAGTGAAATAGGCTAAAGGAAGGATAAGTTTACTGCTTACTTTTAGATTTTAAGAGAAAAATACATGTAAAATGGGAGTTAAACATATATAAGCAAAATAAAAAAAAGATATGATTTATCAGCTATTAAAACAAGACAGTAAGCAAGTTGATTCATTTCATTAAAGGCAAAAATTAAAAAGTAGCAAATAATATAAAATAAAATTTCAAGGATAAAACCAATCACAATAAATATAAATAATTTCCCCTAGTAAGATAAAGCCTTTGTCTACTTGGGCTTTTAAAAAATCCAGCAATATACTTTTTAAAAGAGTAAAAGAAAATGGACTTTTAAATATCTGAATCAATGGAAAACTCATTATCAGAATCACCTAGAAAAGGCATTATGTTCGACTCAAGGTATAGACTTTGGGATAAGGGCTTTTTTCTTTCTTCAGAAGCCCAAAGTAAAGCAGAGATGTTTTGCATATCTGGGCACCAATACTTGTGATTTCTTCTGAAGAAAGTAATGGAGAATAAAAGATACAAGGTAGAAGGGAGCTTTACTTCCATTTTTTATCACATACATTTTTGTAACTTCTTGAATTTAGTTTTTCATGTATTTGTTTAATGATTATTTTCCCAGTTGAGTATATTGTTCACCGAAATAGCTAATATGACCAAGGTTCTGAATAAACTGAATATTTATAAGGAAAAAGATTAACCCCTTGACCCTTTCCTCACATTACATATAAATTTAAATCACAATGTATCAAAAATAAAAATGTGAAGGATAAAATAATGGAACTTCCAGGAGGAAATAAAAGAATACCTCATGACCTTAAAGTAGGCAATGTTTCCCTTTTTCTTTTTTCTTTTGGTACTGGGGGTTGAACTCGGGGGCACTCAATCACTGAGCCACATCCCCAGACCTATTTTGTATTTTATTGAGAGACAGGGTCTCACTGAGTTGCTTAGTACCTTGCTGTTGTTGAGACTGGTTTTGAACTCATGATCTTCTTGCCTCATCATCCAGAGCCAATGAGATTACGGGCATGTGCCACTGTACCAGGCATCTTTTTACTTTGTTGGAAACAGGGCCTCACTAAATTGTTGGGGCTTTCACTAAATTGTTGAGGCTGGCTTTGAACTTGTGATTTCCTGCTTCACCTCCCAAGTTGCTGGGATCACAGGAATGTGCCACCATGCCCAGCTAATGTTTTTCTTAAATATAAAAATACTAACCATGAAAGAAGAGACTGATAAAATAGGCTGCATTAAAATTAAGAACATATTATCATCAAAAGACACCAAAGAAGAGAGTGAAAACTGTCTTTGACTAGGAAAAGAGAAATGTAAAACAACTATTGATAAAGGACTTATACTCAAAATATGTAAAGCATTGCTATAATCAGTTAGAGACAATTCAGTGTTTTCCAAAATAGACCAAAGATTTGAGTAGCCCCTTCATAAATGTAGATGTCTAAATGATCATTACACCTTTGAAAAAGGATTCAATGTCATTATTAATCATGGAAATCCAAATTAAAACCACAAGTAGATAATATTGCACACTAAACTTTTCAAAACCAGGCACAACTATTCTTGAAATTTCTGGTAAGTTATAAATTGTCACAATCCCTCACTTCCTACTATTTTTATCTTCCCTCCATCTACTAGTAAATTTCCATCCCGTCATGAAATTCCTTTGCAGATGATAGCAAGGTGATCATTTTTATTTTCAAAACATAATTTTTTTCTTCCAAGTTCAACTGGCAAATACCAAACTCATAATAATGTAATGTATAAATCTGTACCAGCCTCTTCCTTGTCTAGTCAACCTTTATTTGGTTCTTTATTAGAAGACAAAGTGACTTATATTTTCTCACTTATTCATGGAGGAAGCCTCAAATCAAATAAGTGATTTGTGTATTAATGAGTGAATTGCTAGAAAGGAGTATACATGGAGAGTTCCCCAAAGATAGAAAATGAAAATTTTTATTATGCCCACAAGGACTTGCATGTCACTCTATAAATAGGGAATGAAGTTAGTGCAGTTATGGTCAGAAAAAAACTAATGACTAGCATATTTAAGAAAGTAAAATTGCTCTCATATTCTAGGTAATACAAATTTCCTAATTTGGTCTGAGTACCCTTTAATTTTATCTGATCATACAACATTTCTTTCTACTATTATAGATCTCCAGAGCAGAACATAAAAAATATTCTTTTTTTTCTCTTTCTTTTCATAATCATTACACACTGAAATTACTGTTCTCTATGATCAGAGATTTCCCTGTAGCCTCTTTTCATATATAGTCTATGCTCTTCCAAACTTTCCTTTCCATGGTTCCTCAATAATCAAATCAGAGCTTTCAGGAGCTAGGGTTAACTCTTGGTCTTAGTGCTTTCAAATTCACTTTTGGGAAAAGGAATTGATAGAGAATTTACTTTTTTCCATAAGTAACTACTTCAAGGAATTATCTTTTAAAATGAATTTCTGATGACAGAATTTTAACATCTGATCAACTGGTGAAAAAGGATGGTGGTTGGATTTTTAGGTGAATAACCTTTCCTCTCAGCTTCCCTCTGCCCCTTATAGCTATAACACATGGTCTCTTTTCCAGTAAAGCTAGTTCTGTTTTCTACAGACTACAAAGTATAGTTATCTGATCTGCCCTTAGTCCCATGTAACTTTGATCTATTTTCTTTCAGAGGTATCTCCTTCTCAAAAAGCCAGGAGGAACTGGCAAAAAGTTGAAAAGAATTCTTTTTTCTTTTACCCAAAATGAAATGACCTAAGTTGCAAGGACTAGGTAATCTCAGTTTCTCTGGAAAGTACAAAGTATTGTTTTTCATGGTAGGTAGTAAACAAAGAACAAAACACATCCTTGGCAATACAAGCAGCTTACAATGGACCTGAATATAGGTGAAGAGCCTGAATATTATGTGCCAGCATTTACAACTTTTGTAAGAAGCACAAGCAGCTAACCAAGGGCCAATTATTGCAACCTTTGCACTGAACTGAAAACATAAATATGAAGGAACATTGTTTCAATAGTTTATATCATAAGTGTTCAAAAGTTATAAACCTGCAGTTTTAACATTTTTAAAGTCAGTACATGAGTATGGAAGACTATAGCACAAAGTGATCAATAGCGTTTTAACTGATGTTAATATGTGGCCATTATTGATGAGGCTCAAATCAAGACTGAGAAAAATCCATAAGTGTGTAACTATGCAAAATCTCAGAGAGGTGGTGGACATACTGAGCTATTTGAGAGTTGTTTTAAATACAAACTTGCTCCCTTGGTCATTTCATTTAAATAAGTAAATTACCAAATAAATGCCAGTGATATGGGATTCATATTAGTATCTCCACACCTAAGTCAAAACTGAGCAGTCCCCCAAAGATTGGTAAGCTCTTACTTTAATTTGTGTCTTTGATACAGCTTCTTATTTTATACTGATAAATAAAATTTGGTTTCTATAAGGAAAAAGTGAACTAACTCAGGGAACTGGTGGTTATGGCCTAAGTAACTAGCTTGACAAAGTGACTAAATTTATTAATAATAATAATTGCAATCACCCTATAAAGTGCTGTGTTAAGAATTGCTTTAAGACCTTGATGTAAATTAACTCATTTAGTTCTTTCAGAACTCTATACGGAAAATATTATTTTCAAAGTACAGAGAAAAAAATCTAAGGAAAAATGTGATAAAATCATATCTAAAATTCCATAGTTAGGAGCTTCCAGAATTTGGACTTTAGCCATCTGACTCTGAAGCAACATTCATGGCCACTCAAAGCTCATTAAATTAGTCAATTATTCAATATTTATCAAATATGGGTTATGTTCTTAACACTGTGTTAGGCTTCAAGGCATACTTGAATGAAGTATATCACATACAATACCTGCTCTCATAGAATTTCAGGTCTATGAGAAATGAATATGAATAGTAATCAAATAATTACATAAACAAATGTGAAATTACAATGTGATTTATAAATAAAGGAGGAATATATGATATTATGGAAGCCAAAGAGGGAGATTAAGGAAAGTTTTGCTGAAGAACTGACATATGCACTAAATATGAAAAATGGAGAGGCGTAAAGTAGGCATAGAGGAAAAAGAAGAGATTTCAAAGCAGAGGAAACTCCACATACAAGTTCTGTGTGGTTGACTGGGTGTGGCATATGCTTGTTTGTATTCCCAGCTTTTCAGGAGGCTGAGAGGCAGGAGAATTTGCTTAAGCCCAGAAGTGTAAGACCTTGTCTCAAAAAAGCAAACCAAAAAACCTTTTGAAGTGATTGGGAATTGGAAGCATACTAGTAATTTAAGGAAGGCTAATGTGAGGTGGGATCATAGTGAGCAAAATGGAGAAGAGTGTAAGACAAGGCTGGGAATACCAGTAGGTGCATACCTGGCAGCGTTTTTTGAAAGCCATATTATTTTGTCTTTTCCTTAAAACCTTTACATTATCACCTTTCCAAGCACTGAAAGATTTCAGATGAGGGCAGGAGTAGTGGTGGAGTTACATGAATAGATATATGTTTTAAAGAAACCACTCAAACTTTAATAGTGATAATGAGATGGATAAGGACCAATAGATGTGAACACCTGAATTAGAGGGTTATTTTAATAGTCCAGGTGAAAGACAATTATAATGGAGTGATGATGATGATAAAGAGAAGTATATAGAATCAAGCTACTATAGGCAGAAAATCAATTGGAACCTCCTAAAAAAGATTTAAGATAATTTGGTCATACACAATTGTTTTATTGTTTGACAGATAAAAATAGTCCCCAACTATTGAGATAAACAAAGGGGTAACTACTAAATCAAAATGAAAGCAGTCTCTAGCCAAATTCTGTCATACAAACACATTTTAAAATAAATATTTATTAATAAAGATGCATACATGACAGTTCATATAATATCTTCTATGAGATCAATTAAGCTCTAACTCTCTGTCCTTTCATATACTGTGATATAATAGTTATCTATTGCTACATGACAAATCACCTCCAAACTTAGTAACATGAAACTAAGATATATATATATATATATAATTTGTTTTATTATCACAGTTTCTGTAGGTCAAGGATTTGCAATCAGATTGGCTGGATAGTTTTGGTTCAGGGTTTCTCATGAGTCAAGATGTTGCCCAGGGATGTTAACTGAAGGATTGCCCAGGGCTAGAAAATCTGCTTCCTTGATGACTCACTCACATGACTAACAACTTAATCTTGACTATTAGCAAAAGACCTTAGTTCCTCCCTATGTGAAACTCTTCATAAAGCTATTTGAACAGTTTCACAATATGGAACTTTTTCCCTCCAGAACAGATAATCCAAGAGAGAACAAAGTTGAATCTGCAATGTCTTTCAAGGCAAAGCTTCAGTAATAGCATGTATTTATTCCATAATTGTACTGGTTACATAGGTTAGCTCTATTCAGTATGACAAAGGCCTACACAAAGGAATACTAAGAATCATTGGTGTTGGGTCATTGAATGTGTCCCATAAAGTTCATGTTTTAGAAACATGGTCCCCAATATACCAGTATTCAAAAATTAAATCCTTGTAAGGTAATTAGTTTTTGAAGTATCTACCTTCATGTATAGATTAGTCCACTGAAGAATTGATGGGATAATGGTGTTTTAGTCAGCTTTTTCGTCACTGTACTGAAAGACCTGACAAGAGAAAGTTTTGAGGAGGAAACACTTATTTGGGACTCATGGTTTCAGAGGTCTCCATCTGTAGACATCTGGGTCCATTGGAGCTCAAGTGTGGCCGACCATCATAGCAGAGTATGGTAGAAGAGAGTGGATCAGGACATGATCAGGAAGCAAAGAGAGAGAGATTCCACTCATCAGATACAAAACGTATACCCAAAGGTACACCCCCAGTTATCCCCCTATTCCAATCACATCCTATCTACCTTCAGTTACCATTCAGTTAATCCCTATCAGGGGATTAATTCGCTGATTGAGTTAAGGTTTTCATAACCCAATCACTTCTCGAACTATCTCACACACTGGGGGAGGCACCTAATATCTAAACTATAACAAATGGAGTAATGGAGTAATTAATAAGCCACTGGGACAGTAGTTCTATTATGAAAATGAGTTCTCTCTGGAAAGTTTACTCTGCCTTGCTACACAATGCTCTTTTCCATGTCATGATGCAGGAAAAAGCCCTCATCTTGCATGATGTTTTTGGACTTTCTAACCTACATAACTGTGAGCTAAATAACCTCTATTCTTCAGGTTCTCAGATATTTTGTTATAGTAACAGAAAACAAACTAAGACAGTCACCAAGGGCCAAAGTTGTCTATCGTCTTTGACTATGACATGCATCACAGGGTTATTTGAGGTAGGTACAGCCATAATCTTAAATTAATCTTAAATAGCAGGCTTCAGGCTATCAGGATTCACTCAATCAATACCTAGGCAGAGGACATTTCAGGAATCAAACCTTGGGTGCCCATTTTTAAGGATCCAGGTTATGGTGCTTGCTAGGAATTTATAGCCTATTCTGTAAAGGCAAAATGTCTAACATCTTTTGACCAAAACTCATACTTTGAATAATAGTAATTTTGACAATAAAACCCCTTGCTAATATTCACTATGCTAATTAGTAAAATTTTGTTGTTTGTTAAGATAACTAAACACTATGTACTTGTCATAACTTCCTCTGGAATGTGGCTTTCTGATGAAATACTAGCTGTTATATCTGGGAATGTGAATTCTAAATTATGGCAAGCAACAGTATGCACAATACACAGACTACAGTCTAAATTAACTACATATATATCTACACATAGTATTACATATCCTCAATTTTTGAATGTAAATTATAGACATCATACTACCATCCATGATTTTAAAAATGTAAGCTATGACAAAAGTAACAATTCTGGCCAAAACTATCATCATACGGAGCTGTTCATATTGTATAGAATTATTTATAATGGAAATTAGTGAATTGTTATTAGGAAAACAATTCTGGTATTGGGGTGTGTTGCCAAAAAAATGTATATTTATTTTAATTTTTGAGGGTGAAGTATTTGTACATTATATTATAGGGTTAATTTTTGAGGACAAAGTATTTGTAGCTTATATTACAGGATTATATCATAAAGAATTACATGAGTTAATAATTTCAAAGCACTTAGGACAAGTGCCTGACACATAGTAAAATTATCAGTAAATGTTTGTGATGACGATAATAGTGGTTGTGGTGATCATTTGATAAATATATACATTTTATTATTATCAGTTGTATTGAACACTGAACTTTTACCCAGATTCCTTGAAAGGACCAAAATACTTGTTTTCTCAGCTATCAGGAATGCTAATAGCTGACAGTTCTCAAAATGTCACCTCCACTAAAACATTGCCTTCAACATTACTCAAGGTCACACCTACATCCAGGGGACAGCCTGTATCCAATGACTGGTCATTGATGGGTATATAAAGGTCCATTCCCCCTACTTTAACTTGGCACACTTCTGAAAGGATACTGTAGTTTCAGAGTCACCCAGAGAGTCATTATATGCTTTGTTAGAAGTATGTCACAGGGGCCAGGATTGTGGCACAGTGGTAGAGTGCTTGCATGTGTGAGACACTGGGTTCCATCCTCGGCATCCCACATTAAAAAAATTAATAAATAAAAACAAAATAAAGGTGTTGTGTCCATCTACAACTAAGAAAATATATATATTTAAAAAAACTGTATCACAGCCCATCTTCTCCCTATACTCCATCCCGTATTTCACCACAGTGTCGATTCCAAAGGAATTCTTTCTGATAAATTTTCCTGCATACAAGTCTCAATCTCAGGTTCTGCTTCCTAGGGAACATGATCAGAAACATCAATGCTGTTTAATAATTTAGAAAACTACATAAACAAATATCCTTTTTTATTGATTTGTGATTATTAATACAAGATGTAAATTTTATTTTTAATTTTGAAACAGGGTCTTGCTAAGTTGCTAACAGCTCCACTAAATTGCTGAGGCTGGCTTTGAATTCATGATCCTCCTGCCTCAGCCTCTCAAGTTGCTGAGATTACAGGTATATACCACTGCACCCAGCTACTAGATTAGAAATTTGAGATCTAAAGTTAGTGCTAGAGACTAATATAACAAATTATTAAGTGAAATATTTATCATATTAAATATTTTCTCATGGAAAATATGGCAATTTATATATATGCATATATATATATGCATATATATATATGTAAAACTGTTCATCTGATTTATGGAGGCACAAAAGGACATGAAAGCTTTTAAAACAGGTAGTTAGTAAGCACACTTTGTTTATCAGCAAAGGCTACGTAATGCATAGTCTTAGTAAGCAAATTTTGTTTATCAGTAAAGACTACAGTAATAACAAAATCTTAAAGGGCTATCAAATAACAAGTTCTTACTAGGCAAATTTGCTGAGTCCAAAGTTTCCCTGGTCACCCTTCTTATAGTGACTCAAATTGCTTCCTTCCTTATTCTGGCGTTTTCATCTTAATATAATGCCTCATCATTGTTCGTGCTAAGAAGGACAATACAGTGAATATGTTAGTCAGCTCTTCATCACTCTGAACAAAACACCTGCCAAGACAACTTAGAGGAAGAAAAGTTTATTTGGGTTCACAGTTTCGGAGGTTCAGTTCATGGTTGGCTGACTCCATTGCTGTGGGCTAGAGTGAGAGGCAGAATATCACAGTGGGAGGCTGGTGTTGTGGCTCAGTGGTAGAGTGCTTGCCTAGCATGTGTGAGGCCCTGGGTTTGATTCTCAGCACCACATATAAATAAATAAAATAATGGTTCATTGACAACTAAAAAAATATTAAACAAACAAACAAAAAACAGTGGAAGCTCATGGCAGAGGAAAGCTGCTCAGCTCAGCCAGCCAGAAATGGGGAGAGAGAGGGCTGGGGAGAGAAAATATTAATGAGGAGCCAGGGACTAAATATAGTATCCAAGCACATGTCCCCAGTTACCTACTTCCTCCATCCATAGCTCATCTGCATATAGTTACCACACAGTAGTTCATTTGAATTATTAATCTACAAGAATGGATTAATCTACTGATAAGATCACAGCAATTAGAATCTAATCATTCACTTCTGAACCTTTCTGAATTATTTGGCACATGAGCTTTGTGGGGGACATCTCTTATGCAAACCATAACAGTGAATCATTCAGTGACTCAAATGTTTTGATCTGGAAGTGACACATAACACTTTTGGTCACTGTCTACTGGTAGACAGTCACATGGCCCTTGTCAACTTGCAGAACAAAGAAAAATAGCCTTTCACATATCCAGAAAGACAAGAAAAACTGAAATATTGGTGATCATTGATAGGTGTCAGTCTTGAGGACAGTCTTGCATTATTAAGGGAGACTAATATTTTAGTTTTGATAAGGATTATCTTATAAAGAGCATCCTATTGTTGAGACAAACTCTCTACATAGATCTTATCCTAGAAAAAGAAATTAATTTTAAGCCCCAGTATCTATTATGTAATTTGAGTGAAAGAAATTTAGATATAGAGAATCAGCAGCTAGAATAGAATTTGGCAAGCCATGGACAATCTCTTTAATCATAATTAGGTAGATAGAGATAGATAGATAGGAAAGTCACATTTGAGTGAGCTTTGAAAATCTAGATAAAAATCCCCCCAGAGGCTTTCTTGAAAAGATGATTGTAAAATTTAAAAACAAGAACAAAATAGAAATAAAAGTGAGCTTTGCCTAAATTTCCTTCCATATTTGACAATTCATTCTTGTAAGGAAAGGAGTAAAATTATCCTGTCAAGTAAATAAACCTCTCATCCTTATTTCTACCACATTCTTCAATAAGAAAAATGTTTCATATGAAAAACATTCCATACTATAGACAGTTCATAGCATGAAAAGTTCAAACATTAAAACTATGCTGTAGTTTGGATTTGGAATGTACCCCAAAGGCCCATATGTTAAAAAGCTTGGTCCTCTGCTTGGTGCTATTAGGAAGTATCAGAACCTTTAGTAGGTAGGGTCTAGAGGAACAAAATTAGGTCTCTGGCAGGGGGTGGAGGAGTGGGGCAGGATGCCCTTGAAGAGGATACTGGGATCCTGGACTTTTCTTCTCTTTTTTTGCCTCTTTGCCACCATCAGGTGAATACTTTGCTCACCCATATGCTCCCAACATGATGTATTGACTCACCACAGGCCCAAAGGCAATGGGCCAACTAAACATAGATTGAAATCTCTAAAACTCTGATCCAAACTAAACCTTTCCTCCTTATAAGTTAATTATCTCTGGTATTTTGTCAGAGTGATAGAAATCTAGCATGCACTCAAGAAAACAAAAAGGAAATAATGATAAATATTTCCTTGCTTTAGTTAGCCAAGGCAGTGCATACCTATAATCCCAACAACTCGAGCAACTGAGAGAGAAGGATTACAAGTTTGAGACTGGCCTCAGCAATTTAGTGAGGTCCTGTATCCAAAAAAAAAAAAAAAAAAAGGTTGGAGAAGTAACTTAGTAGCAAAGTTCCCTGGGTTACATCCCCAATACCAAAAAAAAAAAAAAAAAAGTGTTCCTTGATTTCCAAAATCTTAAAAATAAACATTACTAATTTAATTTTGGCATATAGTTCTATACAGTTTTGTTATATGTAATAGATTAATGTAGGGATCACCACAATCATGATATGCAACTATCATGATATGTAACTATTATATTACTCTCAAGAAATTCTCTATGGTACCCCTTCATAGGCACAACCTACCCCTAACACTAGCACCAATGATAGATCTATCTTCTATCACTATAATTTTGCTATTTTGAGAATATTATGTAAACAGAATCCTACAGTATGTAACCTTTTGAGGTTACAGTCAGCATAATGGTTTTGAAAATCCATTCAAGTTGTTGTATTTATCAATAGTTCATTCCTTTTATGAACATTTATGTACAGGTTTTCATGTGAACTTAAGCTTTCATTTCTCCAGTAGTTTGATTTCTGTTTTGTCCTTGAAGAGGATACTGGGATCCTCTTTGTGTGGTATGTATGATTTTATCTATATAATAAATAGCTAAACAGTTTTTCTAGAGTGGCTCTGTCATTTTACATTTTCACCAGAAATGTATGAGAGATCTACTTCCTCTGCATCTCAGCACTTGATATCATTTTATTTTAGCCTTTCTAACAGGTGTATAGTTGTATATCATTGAGATATTAATTTGCATCTAACAGTCAATGATGTTATTTAATAATGATGTTATATACCTAAATAGTGCTTTGCATTTTTACAAATAAAGGTGATTTAGCCATCCTTTCCCATTTTATAGAGAACTGAGTCCCAGAAAGGTTAAATGACTTCTCACACTGCTGGAATCATAACAAAAACACACTACTGATACTTGAATCTCTTCTATAATGTCCATCTAAGAAGTGATCATTTTTTCTTGACTCTTTTAAGTGATTTGGAATCACTCATTTTTTAACTCTGTTCTGTTAGGAAGTTTTCTGACACTGAGGTGAAATTGCCTATAAACAAATGAACAGTCTGTAAGTGTGTTGACATTGAGCAGAAATAGCTGACTATAGATTGTTGGTGGGTCTAGTTCCATCCTCAGACCTCTCCAATGGAAGTGTGATCTCTTTTCCTCATGGCATGACTTCAGATACTTGGAAACAGTTATTCTGATGTGACAAATATATCGCATGTCAAGCTTTAATATTTACCTAATACCATTTCTAAAGTGAGCCTGCTTGCTTTCCTGTAAACTAGACCCAGATTTTTTATGGTGCCCAAAAATGAACAAAATATTTTTAATACAGAGTTTATACATTTTACAAGTATACATATATGTTGAAGAAAATAATGAAATTCCTTTGCCTCTCATTTAGTATGAATATTTCCTCATATCATTAAAAATATTTGTAAATATGTTTTTAAATTTGTAAACTAACACCATATTCTTATTTTTTTACTTTTTCAGTACTGGAGTTTGAGCCCAGGAACTTGTATATACGAGGCAAGTGCTCTACCACTGAGTTATATCCCCAGACTTAAAAAAAAAAATCTCATTAATTTACGCAGGCTGGTTTGAACTTGTCATCCTCTTACCTCAGCCTCCCAAGTGGCTGGAATTATAGTCATGTGCCACCATGCCAGCTCAATACTGTATTTTAAAATGCATTTATTTTAAAAATGTGTTACATGCACATGGTGCAAAATTCAAAACATCAAAGAGGGTTTACAGTGAACAGTTAAGCCTCTCGGCCTTTTGGTTAAATGTTATGCTATGCTATGCTATAATATTTCAGACATCTTTTAAAAAACACATAGATCTTTATGATTGACATTCTATCACATGGTTGTCTCATATCTGCTTAATCATTCATCTTAAATTATTTTACATTATAAATAATTCTCTTGTAGTATCCTTCTATATCTTTGTGTGTAGATATGTATTTTAGATTATTTCTTAAATTATCTCTCTAGAAGAAAATTGATGCATCAAGTAGTCTAACTTATACATAGTAACTTTCCACAAAATTGACATTTTATGTTTGTACAAGCAGTACATAAATGTCCATTTATGGTAAATGGGCTAGCTTATTAAACTCCTAGTTTACACATGATAGTACCCATCAACCCTATACAATTTATTGTTTTAAATTTATTATTATTATCATCATTATTGTGTGTTAGTACTAGGATTGAACACAGGGCCTCACACATGCTAGAAAGTACTCTGCCACTGAGTTTCACCACCAGTCCTTTAATAGCTATTTGTTTATTGAAGTACTGAGATTGAACTCAGGGGCACTCAACCACTGAGCTACATCTTTAGCCCTCTTTATTTTTTGAGATAGGGTCTTGCTAAGTTGTTCAGGTTGATATTGAACTATGGTCCTCCTGACCCATCCTCCTGTGTAACTGGCATTACAGGTGTGGTCCACCACACCTGGCTTAAATTTTTACTAAATACAATACTTTACAAATTTAACTAAACAATATTTTACAATTAACATTTATAATTTATTTACCTCTTTACAAGCCCAGTTCACCCATCAGATTTTATATTTCTGTGGCCTAAGGACAGTATCTTAATACTCTGTAAAAAGCATAACTTAGACATATACATGAAGTAGTATTCCATAAATTTATATTTAAATCAGTAAATAAACTTAAAAATCCCTACTAGTTTGTTGGATTCTGCCTATATTGCTATAGACTTAAAATTTTTGTCTATTTTAATTATGACCATCTAGACTTTAACTGAGTCAATATCTAGCTATTTTAAATTCTAGAAAATACTCCATCCTTCCTAATTATGAATCAGGTTAAAAATTTGATAAATGTGGGTTCTATATATTCATTTGTTAATAAAATACAATGTTGACTCAGACAGTAACTATGGATCTATCCTAACAACCTCAGGAGAGGCTGACTGCCAGCCAGGAGTGATACCTTTTGGTGTTAAGTCATTCTCTGAAGGTACTACCATCTAGCCCCTTCTCTAATCCCACCCCAATTTACAAGTACATGGTAAAAAATGTCAAAATTCTTCTTGGTCTTAAATATTGTCTGCTACATTTTATTTTCATAATAACCTAATAGCCATCAGGAAAAAAATTGACTGAAATAAATTATAATAGGTAAAACCATACTATGTTGTATTATTTTTTTCTCTTATATACTCCCAGAGGATCCTTTATAATTCCTTTCAAATTCTGGCTTAGATCAATATGGTCCTGCCTGGAGATTAGAGGTGCCATGGAATCTCTGTTGAATGTATAAAGTTCCAGTCAAGTAAAAATTGAAGTTTCCAAGAAATACAGATTTTCCACCTTATATCACTAAAACCACTTCATTTGTCCATGACTCTTTCTGTATTTCTGAGGATTTTTGACTACTTGGGAATATTGAAGTATTTCATCCTATGAGTAGTTTGAATATAATTGCTTCCTGCTACAGATCAAGGGGACAAGGAGTGGGAAGAATCTATCAATTCACAGAGGCTTTCTCTGGTCACCAGAAAATATTCTGGGGGATCTTTGGATCTTGACTTGACTGTTGCATGTCTTCCTGATTCTGGCAGTGCACAGTAACTGTCAGGTCTTTTTCAAACCTTTGCAATCTTTCAGACTGTGTGGTCTATAATTTGCTAACTCCACTCATGGTCACATACTTCCTCCAAGAAGTTTCCTTAGACCTTCTTCACTCTCCATAACTCATTCACCATGTCTTATTTCCTCTAACCTAGAAAACCCAATTTTGATGGTTAATTTTATGTAAACTTGACTGTGCTAATGGATGGCCAGATAATTGGCAAAATAATAATTCTCGAATGTGTTATTTCCATTCCTTGTAACAATCCTGAGGATGATTAGGTGTGAATTTCTGGAAAAGATCAGTAAATTGAGTAAAGACTTTCCCTTACTAGTGTGGGTAGGCATCCTCTAATCCAGTAGGAGCCAGCCTATATACATAAGAAAAGGCTGAAGAGAGGGCTAGCATTATTGGCTCTAGGCTGGAGTAATGGCTCAGTGATAGAGTACTTGCCTATCATATGGGAGACACCGAGTTTGATCCTCAGCACCACATAAAAATAAATAAAACATAAAGGTATTGTGTCTATGTACAACTAAAAAAAAGGCTGAACAGAGAATTATTTTTTTCCTTCTTGAGCTAGAACATCAATTTTTTGTAGTTCTTGGACATCAGAGCTTCTGGTCCTTAGGCTTTTAGACTCCAGGATTTATACCAGCACTACCAGTCCTGTCTAGCCTTGGATTGTAATTTAACATTACATCATTGGCTTTACTGGTTCTCAAGCCTTCACTCAAAACTGAATTATATCACTGGTTTTATTGGTTATCCAGCTTACTGATAGCAGATCTTGAACTTCCATGATCATATGAGACAATTCTCACAATCTTATCTATGTTATTCTTTTATCTGTTAAAAAGCAAACTGAGACAATAAAATTTTAAGGATTTTATTTGAGCAAACAGTAATTCATGAATCATACAACTCCAAGTGGTTTGGGAGTACCATTGAGGGAACACAAGTAGGAATCTTTTATAGGACAGAGAAGCAAAGCAAAGCAAAGACTTGATTGATTAGTTATACAGTTGCCGTATTTGATTATACCACTGGAAAGTCCCTGGTCATTTAAATTTGTTGGCTACTTCTAATTGGTTGAGCTTAAGTTTTGTTTTCCTTTAATATATGAATTTATAAAAACTAGCTCAAGTTTCATTTTGCTTATGTTTGCAAATCAAATGAATTTAACTTGAGTTCTAACTGGTTCTGTCTGCTCTGGGATCCTGTATGTTCTCAGGACTCATTTCTACTTTCCCTCCAAAGCCGAAATGTAAACTATTTATAGCAAATGACAGAATATAAATTCAAACTGTCATGTATTCTCAGAATTTTTTCCTTCATTTGGGAATAGTATTGCTTTGTGTCAATATTTATACTACTCTTTTATAAGTTGCTATTTATCTACTACAGTAAGCTTAATGCAGTGTTTTGAATGTGTTACTTCCATTCCTTGTAACAATCCTGAGGATGATTATCTCCATTTTACAGATGGGAAGAGGAGATCCAGAGTAATACAACTAGTAAGTGTTGCCAAAAGACAAATGCTCAACGAATTTATCGAAAAGATCTAACCGGGGCTGGGGATGTGGCTCAAGCAGTAGCGCGCTCGCCTGGCATGCGTGCGGCCCGGGTTCGATCCTCAGCACCACATACAAACAAAGATATTGTGTCCGCCTATAACTAAAAAATAAATATTAAAATTCTCTCTCTTTAAAAAAAAAAATCTAACTGTCTTTTATTAGTGAGAATTAGGTCACATTTCATTCTATAAAATGGGCTGAGCGAAGGTGGGCTTTATAGCAAAAAAAAAAAAAAAAAAAAAAAAAGCTGAAGAAAGCATAAAAAAAGGAACAAGACACAGATTGATCATTTCAAACTTACTTTCCTAATAAGGTTAGAGCAAAGGGGACTTCCTTATTATGTGAGATAAAAGTAGCCATTTGGGGATTTGGCTATTTTCTTTATTCTGATTTCCTGAAAGGTAAGATAAACAACTTTAACTTTTAGTTTTGTGATATGGAACTTCAGCGGGAGTGATTTCATTTTGGTGTGGTCTACAAGGGCCTAGTGCAGAAGCTCAATTCAAAACAATGGCCTCCCATAAATTTAACAGTCTTGAAACAATTAAAACCAGGTTTATTTAAACACAAACACATGTTCTTTTTACTTTATCAACTTACTTCTCAAATTTCCTTTGTATAGAACAAAGCAAAATAGTTGCTTTCTGGGTTAGTTCTCATTTATACCCAAAGCTGCAAGTGGGCTTTCCTTTTCCCTGATCATCTTCTGGCTCTGAAGATAATTTTAGAAGGTCCATTATATGTCCTTAATTTTTATTTATTTTTTATTTTTTACAAGTCTCACCTTATTTGGGGGCTTCAGGTTTCTCAACACTATCCTTTAGGGCCCATTTTACTTTCTTACAATTACCCTTAGTATGTTTTTACTTTCTCCCAAGGTTTCTGTCACTTTTAATTAGCCAAGAAATTCCTTCTTGTTGGTCAGAATCAAGTTACCTAGTTGCTTTGCTGGGACATTAACTCATGAGAAACACAAGTAAAAAAACTTTTCAGATGTTTTATTTTAGCCAATAAAAACTTTTAAAAGGTGTCCAGCTATTTGAATTTTCTTTTCCAGCTATTTGAATTTTCTTTAATTCCTATACTGCTACAAGTGTTGACAAAGCATATACTAAGTAAAGCATTGTGGTATCAATAATGAATTCTGTTACAAAGAATTCACATGTGGCAGTATGTTTGGAATTAGTTTTAAACCTCTTACATAAAACACTCTAGAGCAGCTCCAAGCTTCCTATTGTGTGTATATCTGATTATTCTATTCCCATTTCTCATCCCCCACACGTTTACTACATGGAAAATAACTATTTTTATTAAACTATATTTGTCATAACACATTTTGAGTGTAATCTCAAACCAAAAATAGGAGGTGGGATAGGGAATATGACCATATTGAAGTAAAATGTCTGAAAGTCTACAAATTAGGATCTTAAAGCAGAAGACCATATAGTAAGTAGGTAAAAATATTACACTTAATTTTTGCTAGCGCTCTGTGTGTGTGTGTGTGTGTGTGTGTGTGTGTGTGGCTAAGGATGAAACCCAGGGCCTCAAGCATGTTAAGCAAGTGCTCAACCAACAGAACAACACCCCAATCCATTTTTTGCTAACCTCTAAGTAAAATTCAACATTTCCCTCAATTGTGAACATAGGCTATTAAACCATGGTGTTATCAGAAGTACCAATGACTTTTTCATCTATACAAACTTCAAATATTTTCCTACCATAGTACTAAAGTTACAAATATCTCAAGACATGATTGGTGCTCAGTACTCCAAAATTATAGATATTAGACCCTCTGCTAGATTTTATTTAATGCATTGCTACAAAAAAAAGCACATGCATAAGTACACATTTGTTTACTATTTGATTAGTGTATTCTAATAGGATTGGTTTCACTTATAAACCTATGCATTATATTTTAAAAGCATTATTCTGAAAATGGTTCTGAAGGCTTCAGCAGACTGCCCAAAAGATCCATGGCACAAAAAAGGTTAAGAATACCTATTACAGACTGGCATGTGAAGAGCATGTGGTCTGGTATTACGTTGCTTGGATTCAAATTCTGCTCTGCCACATATGCTAAGATTTTGGCTAAGTTATACACATTCTTTGTGGAATCAAATTCTTCATGTGTAAAATGAAGATCATACCTGCCTAAAAGTCTTCCAATGAAATTGATGTGATATCTGTAAAGAGCTTCACATAATGCCAGGCACCTTCAGTATGTTATTCATCTCCACATCTGCCTAGATTCCAAGAGTTTCAATCAGAAGCTATTTATATTTATTTTACACACAGATTTGGTTTGAACTCTATTGCCATTGGTTAAAATAATATTATTAAATATTGACTAGCTTCAAATGATTATGAAATACATGCATGATAAACAGAAGAATGAAACAATAAAGTCCCATATACCCTCTATACAGTTTAAGAGGGAAAAGTGTTATTTGAAAAAAGGATGAACATACAATATTCAAATTGTGACAATTTTGAGAGTCAAAGAAAGGGATATTAGCCATAATATCAGGCAAACAGGCAAACTAGTATGGTGGCAGGCAAACCTGGACTGTCTAGTCAAACCAACATGTATAATCACCATACTCTTAAGCATTTTGTATGCCACTTCCATATTCCTCCTTCTCTCTGTAGCTATAGAAAATAACTATCTTGCATTTTATGACTATTATTCTTTTGTTTTTTTATAGATTTATGTCTTATGCTCACACCCTGAAGACAGTTTACTTTCATTGGTTCTTAAATTTATACAAGTGGTATCACACTGTGATTTTTTTTTTAATTCCCATTTTACTCAATATTTTGTTAACAAGACTTAACCATGTCCAGACTCGCAATTCACCCCTTTTACTGCTGTTTTCTACGTACAAGTATATACAATATATTTATTCTAATATTGATGGATGGTGGTATAGTTTTTATAATTTTTACCATTATATGCAATAATGTTATAAATTTTCTTGCTCATATCTCCTGTACAAATTTTTCCTGGGCCATAGAAAAGGTACATTCAAGTTTATTAGATTATGTGAAGTTGTTTTCCAAATTGATTATCAACTTATACTTCTATCAGCCATGTGTAAGTGTTCTGGAGATACTGGGTGTGACGTAGTTTTTCCTTGTGATTTGGTATACATATTTTTTTTAAATACAAAATTTAAAAAATATTTTTTAGATGTTGATGGACCTTTATTTTATTGATTTATTTTTATATGGTGCTGAGGATTGAACCCAGTGCCTCATACATGCTAGGCAAGTGCTCTACCACTATGCCACAAACCCAGCTCAGTATCCATGTTTTCTTCTCTGTGAATTGCCTGTTTGAAATGACAATGGGGATGAGGGTATTATGTTTTTTCTTTTCTCTTTTTTCCCCCCTTAAGTATAGGGATAGAACCCAGGGGCAGTTTACCCTTAGTTATTTCATAGCCTTTTTATTTTTTGATACAGGGTCTCTGTAAGTTGCCCAGGCTGGCCTTGTAATTCTCTTGCCTCAACCGTAGAGTAATTGGGATTATAGACATGCACACAAAACCTCACCAAACTGTAGTAGTTCTTTATGCAATCTGTATACTAATCCTTTAACTAGTAATATTTTAGCATTTTCCATAAAAATTTTATTATGGCAAATGTTAAACATATATAATAGTTTACAGAATAGAGGAGTTGGGGTTGTAGCTCAGTGGTAGAACAATTGCCTATCATGTATGAGACATTGGGTTTGATTCTCAGCACCACATAAAAATAAAAATAAATAAATAAAATAAAGGTATTATGTCCATCTACAATAAAAAAAAATTAAGAACTTTACAGAATGGAACAAGTGCCTATTACTCAGCTTCAACAATTATCAACTTATGATGAATCTTATTTCATTTATACTATCATCCATTTCCCTGTCTCTTATTTGAAGTATATCCTAGACATCATAGGTCTACTTATAGGTCTCTTCCCTGGGAAAAACTATAAATCTGAAGCACACCTACCCACATTCTAATCATCTCAATTACTCACTAGATTAAGGTGATCTTGGATTTCTCGTGTCTAATATTCCTGTCGGAAGTCATAAGTTCTTTCTGTAGAAAATATCACAATGACCTCAAAGTATAATCTCTTTATGTGTCAAATAATGCTGACAATCAACAAAATGTAATGTAACATAAATAAGAGAAAATAGCAAAGTTTTATAAATAAAATATTAAAAACAACAAAAGTAAAAAAGATAAGACAATATGATAAAGGACAGTAAACAAACAAGAGATGCTTCAGATAACAGCAGACTTATAGTTATTAGACATAGTTTTCTTTTGTAAAAGAACTACGAGTTATAAATTTGAGAAAATAAAAGATGAGATTGATATTGGGTTGATAACTGGAAACAATAAAACAGAACCAAACAGAAATACTTGAATAAGTAACTAAAAAGATACTGAAATAAATGCTTTGACAGGTAGTTTTCAACAAATTAGAAAGAACTAAAAACAGTGAACCTAATGAAAGGTTAAGAATTATCTAGAATGAAAGAGGCAACTATAAAGAAAACAGGGGACAAAAATGAAATGGTCAAACACATCATGTAAGTGGAGTACCAGAAGATGAGAAAGCAAAATCAGTATCCAATGAGATGAGATGACAATTTTCCAAAATTAGACCTAAGAACATCAGAACCAGATTCAAGCAGCATTATAAACCTCAAAAGAAAAAAAAAAAAATCAACAAAAACACCATGCTGGCGTATCAAGGAAAAAATAAATTACCTTTAAAGGGTAAACATAAAACTGATATTATTTCTAAGAATGGAAGCCAGAAGCAATAGAATGTATCTTTTAAAATCACAAAATAGTTGCTAATTCAGTAAAAATATTGGTTGAGAATAAAACAAAAAATAAAGTTTCAGAATACAAAAACTGGGAGAACATGTGAACATGTAATACGCAAACATTCATATTAATGCACTTTCTTGAGGAAAAATAATATAATCTCAGATGCAAACTCTGATTCAGGTACTCATTACACAGAACAGCAAAAGAAAGTTTGCGTAAATATAAGTGCACATTAATTGTATAAAAATAATAAAAATTTAGGAAATACACATCAAGAATAGACAATTTATATAATATGGTAAATGAAGTTGATGTGTGCTAAGGTCCTTATATTATCTAGGAAGAGGTATACTAAATTATCTTAGAAGTTAATCAACTAAGTTCATGTTGTGATCTCAGGTCAACACTAAAAAGAATACTAAAAGATAAATAATTGTTAAGCTTATAGGCCAGAAGAGTTAAAAATAATCAATCAATTTAAAAGAAGGTAAAAAAAGAAAATGAACACAGGATGCCTGTAATTCCAGCATCTTGGGAGGCTGAGACAGGAGAACTCCAAGTTCAAAGCCAGCCTCAGCAAAAGTGAGGCGCTAAGAAACTCAGTGAGACCCTATCTCTAAATAAAAACAAAATAGGGCTGGGGATGTGGCTCAGTGGTCGAATGCTCCTGAGTTCAATCCCCAGTAAACAACCACCCCCCTGGGAAAAAAAAAGAAAAAGAAAACGAACACAGGAGAGGTAGGACAAATAAAGAAGTAAATATCATTGATTTAAATATAAACATTAGTAATTCTTACATGTAAGCAGATGGAATACTCCGATTAAAAAATATTACCACAGATTAAAAAATTTATTATTTATATTATTCCTCAGTTTAAAAACCACCCCTCCACCCCACTCACCCTACCACTGCACTTGGAATAAAACCCAAACCCCTTCCTGGCTTTCAATGTTAACATGATCTAGCCTTTCTAATCCCTTCAGCATTATTCTTCCCTTAGGCGCTATGTTCCAACTATGTAGACTTTCTTTTGACTCCTGAAATATTCCAAGGTAGATCATTCCTTTGTTTTGCATTGTCACCCTTTCTGTAAACAATGGTTCCTCAATTTCTGCAAAACAGGGCTCTCTTATCATTGAAACAGAAGCATAAATGGCATCTTTTTAAAAGTTGTTCTTAATCACATAATCTAAAATAGTCATCTATTTAGTCATGAAGTACTATTGTTATAATACTCATCTAGTACTTACCATCTTACATTTTCCTTATTTATTCATGTATGGTCAGTTACTACTGAAACATGAATTACCTGATAGGGACTATGTCTACTTTATTTACCATGGTTTTCTCAGAGTACAGAACAGTGACTGGTGATAAATATTTAATGAATGAATAAAAGTAATTTCAGTTTCCAACAGATATGGTTTTGTCTGTTTACTGCCCTTAGTGATGGTGACTCTTTTAGATTTTCCTCACAAGAAACGGTATCAAAAGGTATCAAGATCCCATTTCATATGTTAACGGTTTTTGAAAATGTGCACCGTACCACTTGTGTAAAATTTTCAGAGTTTATGCAACCAATTGATCAGATATGTGGTACAGTCATAGAAACAACTGTGGTAAGGGTCATGGAAATAAAGGAGATTCAGGGAGGCTATTCAATCATTAAAAGGTTGCAATATGCTTCTGAAAAAAAATTTTCCCCAAACTAGAAAGATGAGAGCAATATAGGTGAATGTTAAAAAGCAAAATTTTAGAAACAAAAGCCAAACTGATCTATTCTTTACCTAAATTAAAACAAAAAACAAAACAAAACAAAACAAAACCATCTGGGCTGGGGCTGTAGCTCAGCAGCAGAGTGCTTGCCTCACATGCTGGGTTCGATCCTCAGCACCACATAAACAAATAAAATAAAGGCATTCTGTCCATTCACAAAAAAAAAAAAAAAAAAAAAAAAAATTAAACAAACAAACAAAAACCCACCCTGAGCAGTATTTTGCATAAACTGGGTAGATCAAACAATAGAATACATTTCTAATAGTTTGGATGCTAGGAAGTTAGAGATTAGGGTGCCAGCATGGATGGGGTTCTGGACAGAGCCCTCTTCTTGAACTGCAGATAGCTGTGTACTTACCTTGTCCTCACATGATGGAGAGAAGAGGGAAAACATGATCACTTGTATCTCTTCTTATAAAGTCATTAATTGTATCATAAGGTCTCCACCCTCACGACAAATCACCTTCCAAAAGTTCCTATCTATTTATGTTGTGTCATTGTGGGTTAGGGTTTCAATATATGAATTTTGGGGGGAAACATATAGTCCATAAAATGCTCTTTTAACTTAGAAATTTAAACATTTTCCATTAGAAACAATAGTCTAATGGCTTTTAAAAACAGATAATATCCCACTAAGCATATATAACAGAATGTGACTAATCTTATTGTTATAAGTAAGACTGCAACTACTTTTTATCATTTAAAGTATTATGACAACTAACATCTTGTCCACAAAGAATTTTAAGGCAATTTAACTGAAATGGTCTTTGTCCACAACATTAAGGTATTTCTTATAGAGGAAGGTGGCAAAACAGAACAAAAACAAGATCCCAGTTCTCTAGGTGGTTATTGGAAAATAATATAAATTACAGGAGGGCTGGGGATGAGTCTCAAGCAGCAGCGCGCTCTCCTGGCATGAGTGTGGCCCAGGTTCGATCCTCAGCACCACATACAAACAAAGATGTTGTGTCCGCCGAAAACTAAAAAATAAATATTAAAAAATTCTCTCTTTCTCTCTCTTTAAAAAAATAAATAAATAACAGGAAAAAAAAGAAAGCATGTAATAATCACACTTATTAAATGAGAGTAAGAACAGTGAAAGGTTTCTTAGAGGAGAAACTAAGCAGTACATTTTGCAAAAACTATGGACTGAATTTTGAAAAAAGTAATACGTTTTAAAGATTGTAAGAGTTCCAGGTCAATGTGAGTATTAAGAGAGGAGGCAACTTCCTGTTGGCACTTCTAAATATTGGGGAAGATTTCTCTCAGGACATTTCAACTTTTTAAATTAAGTCCTAATAGTAAGCAACCAAGACGTTTCTCAATGATTATGCTCCCAACCCCCTTGTCAAAACTACTGAGTTTCTTTTTAATCTTCATCATTCACACCTTTTTCCCCCTTTCATAACTCTTCCCTTTCTTTGAATCTTTGTCAAAGACTTCTATTTTAAGAAATGGAAACAGGAAAATTCCTTTAAGACAGGTAAAGAATAGAAAATACTGTTTTTCTATAGGATAAAAAAGGGATTGGTGACACTGCATTAAAATATATTATATGCATTTAAATCATTAAAATACTACTTGTATAAGATTTATCATGATGTAATAAAGATAACTGTGAAACATGAATATTAAAGGATATTAACCAAGGAGTATTTATCAATGTGCTTTATACTTAATAACGAATATAGAACCCCATGGCATATAAAAAATGATAAGCAGATAACAAAAGTGATTTATTTTCTTGGTTTTACTCTGGCAAGAAGAGAATCTATCCTGATAATAATTTCAACATTACTGTCACATAGAAGGAGATGCTTTGTGAACCTCAATGAGGCTGCCAGGTTGAGGACAGATATAAGAACCACACTGTCAGAAACGAAAGAATAAGACTTCACAGGATGTGTTGTCACTGACAGGCTGATAGCCACTTTCCTTCTCCACCTTTTCTTCCTCAAGGATAGCACCAGCTTCCCACAGATCCACTAGCAGACAACTACAACCCCTCTCTAACACACTTAACCATCTGTAGATGCCCTGGGGCTTGTCTATTTACAACCTAGTCCCTACACAGCAGAAGCTGAACCCTCAGGGAAGTTCTGGATTGATCCTCAGCAGAATCTGTTTCACAAACTATTCCTCAGCCCCCTCCTGCTTCCAGCTGTTTCTGTCAGTATTCAGGATTTCTGTATCTTCCCTCCTTATAATACCATGTATCCCCTCAACACACACAAAATTTAAAGTAAAAGACAACATAACTCACACAACCAGTCTCTGAACCCCCTTTCTAATATAAAGCAACTGCTCCATGCCTGCTTCTTTTGGATGGTTCAGACCCAAGGTCTTTGGGTCATTTACGACATTCATATCATTCCCTCCAGATACTCTGGTCAGAAGGGTGAAACTGAAAATCCATAACCATTTCTAACTTCTGAAGCTTCTTAGCTTCCGGCCTCAGTTCCAACTTCATGACAAAACTTGACACTACAGCAAAAAGAAATGGATGAGATTACAGATAGCCACAACTTAAGTAAAGATCCCCATGTACTTCTGGGTTGATGGTGCTCTGCATTTCAAGTCTGCCTCCAGGAATATATCTCATTATAATAAAAAGGCATAAAGAGTTGACTGGGGGTAATTTCCTTTCTTTCCACTTGATAATTTCGTTTCCTTTTTTTTTTTTTTAATAGCCAAAAAGAAAACGTCCATATCGGAATATAATGAACAGGTAGAATTCTCTTCCTGGTTACTCTGTTCTTCGTAGATGTCCTTCTGGCTCCAGCTGGTGTCTGAATAATGAAGAAACTTCTCACGGTCAGATTCCATTGACCTGAGGGAGTAGAGCTGGACACACTAAGACAGGAAATGAAAACCACAGATGGACAACAGGTCTACCGAGAAGGCGAGACTCCCCAAAGGGACGAAATCAGAAAAGCGAAAGGGTACAATGAGACAGGGCACTGGCTAAAAGCCGAGGCAATTACGGCGTTGTATCAGGAAGAACAAGACCCAAATGGTCTTTATCCTCACTAAATCCGCTGGGTAAAGGGGTTGACTCTCACCCGAGCCACCTGCTTGTACTTCCGCCACCTCCCAGAGGGAGACTGCGCTCCTTTCAAAACCACCCAACCTACCTCAGAATCGTCTTAAGCGCGGCAAGGGCGCTCCGCCCGCCCACCTACCTGTGCTGCGCCTGCGCCTGCGCCTTCCCCTCACCTCTCAAGGTCAGCACCACCCCCAGCCCCTAACCTAGCACCACGGAAGTTTCTTTAGAGGACATCCTACGTATTTTCACCTCTGCGTAGCGTGGGGTTGCCGGCGTTCAGGAGGAGGAGGAACTTCCTGTCCCGCGCAGGCAAACTTCCGGCAGAGCCGGAAGACCTTCTTCCTCGCGGTTTCTAGAGGTTCCCCTCTGCAACACCGGCAGGGGAGATCCGGCGGCTCCGGGGTGTCTGGTCCACTCACCGTCCTTGGCACCATGGTGAGTTCTTCTGTGAAGGCAAGAGTAACAACTGTGGGAGAGAAATGGCCAGGAAGTCTCCTGTGAGGGGAGGCGGTTGAGTGCCCTGCTTAGAATGGAACTGGCTGGAGCACCCGGTGAACCTCTGTGCAGGACCCACTACCCGCCCCAAGTGTCAGAGCTCCTGAGGAATCTGCATCCGTCTTGACCAGCCGCGAGACTAGGAGGGCGGAGGGTGGGAGTGGATCTGGCAGGAAGTACCTAGTGGGTAGCCTGCCTCTTCGTGGCCCATCAGTGTGTATGGCCCGTAGCGCCAAGTGTACCCAGAGTTGACCTTGCCCAGCTCATCACCTCCTCCCCGCCTTCTTTTTCAGCCGCAGGACAGAGACCGAGAATTAGAAATACCTTTAGTGTTTCCAAGTGAACACAAAATCAGGTTATCTTTCAAACTCAGCCATTTCAGAATTGGAAAGGATGTGAAATTTAAAAATCCCGATTAGTAAGAACAGATTTTATTCGAAAGGAAAAATCCTAAAGGTATGGAGGAAAGATCTATCATAGTAGAGAGAATGCCTTGATCATGGGATCAGCAAGGGTCTCAAAGGTTAGACAAAAAAGTTCTCTTTTATAGGGCAGGGTAATAACGCTAGAAAGAACCACATATGGAGAAGTAAGATGAAAGACTGGTGTTATGATGGACACTAACCAGAGAATGTTTTTCTCTGAGGCAACCTATTTTGAGGAGCTGTTAACAGTGGTTTGTATGCTGTTTCAGACTGAGTGCAAGCCAACGTCCAGGGACTTCTAGGAAGAGACTCTTAATCAAAGTCTGATTAATAAGCTCTTGTTTTCCATTGATTGGTTGTGACAAGCAGTTCAGGACGTCATTTATGAAACAAACAGGGAATTTGGAGGGTCTAGATCCTGGCTTTGTCATAGGTAAATTCGCAGGAGCTGGGTGGAAGATTAGACTGTGAACCTTATTTAAGTTCTATGGGGAATGGTGATTCTATTTCTGTAAGTCATTTTCTAGAACACAAAACGATGGTTTTTATTTTTATTTTTTAAATCTTTGTTGTTTCCAAGATCACAGGGCTCTAGCATAGTTTAAAACTGTCAAGTTACTTCATGGTGTGAAAGCTTTTAAATCCTCATCTGCAGGGCTTATGCCTTGGAATTTGGCTCTAGTCAGCCATGATTTTTTTCAGGGCCAAATATTGTCAAGTTTCATTTTGGTTATTGTGTGATGATTAACTTTTTAATGACTTAGAAAATGAAATGAATGTAAAACAAAGATCTTCAAAATAAGATCCTGTGCACTCTACCAGATAACATATATCCCTTTAAGCATTATGTTTATGTATTTTATTTTTTTAATGTTTATTTTTTAGTTATAGCTGGACACAATACCTTTATTTTATTTATTGATTTTTATGTGGTGCTGAGGTTCCAATCGAGAGCCTCACATGTTGGAGGCCATCACTCTACTGCTGAGCCACAACCCCAGCCCTCTGTTTATGTATTTTAAACCTCAGTGAATAGTATGGTTTGTGTGTCTTAAGAGAGGTTTTTTTTTTTTTCTTCGCATCAATGAAATTAGACAAAGAAAGGGAACTGGTAGGAACCAAATCTTGATCAACCATTCTATCTTCTTGAATATTACAGACAAATATGGGGTTCAGAAATAGGAAATTATTTACTTGAGGTAGTAGTCTGAACTCAAACTCTCATCTCATTTTCTTAAATTTAAGATCAACTTTTTATTTCTTGGTCTAAAAAGTTGAAGATGGTGTAATTTAAAATCCTTAAATTCATCATAGTCACAAAGAAGCTGAATATGAACTTGTTTCTTATGTTCTGGAATAGTAGCAATAGAACCTTTCTCCTGCCAATTCAAAAGAGGTAATTATATCTTAAACAAATGTATTCTTATGCTTATTCTTAGAATGTTTCAGTCTGGGGATCAGATATTTGGCTGTGTTCATTCTGGCATTGCTTATACTTCAGAGCTAATTACTTGACCCTATCTTTCCTAGATATGAAATTGATAATGTCAATATATGCAAGTGTAGTCAGAGCCTGGAATTCTTCAAAACAAAAGGTTTGATGACTTAATAAAGTGAACATATTGAATTTATTTAGGATTCAGCTTGGTTGAAGTGACAACATTTTTTACATTGTTTAGACCTAACGATGTATTAAAAAGGACACACTAGACATGAACTCAGGAGATCCAGATTCTGCCCATTATTATGTGAATTTGGTAAAATCACTCAACTTTGATAAGGATTCCAAATTTCTCCTAGATAAAAGAAGTAATAATTGATGGGGATTAAAGCACCATCTAACACTTTTTTTGCTGTGCTAGAGATTGAACTCAGGGCTTTGCACACAATAGTCGAGTGTTCTATCACTGAATTAAATCCAGATCTTTTTTATTTTTTCCAATTTTTTAGTTGTAGATAGACAGAATCCGTTATTTATTTATTTTTATGCAGTGCTGAGGATCAACTCTAGTGCCTTACATGTTTTAGGCAAGCACTCTGTCACTGAGCTACAGCCACAGCCTTCTCCTAAGCTTTTTAAATTTCATATTTTGAGACAAGGTTTCCCTAAGTTTCCCAGGCTATCCTTGAACTTGTTACGCTCCTCACAGTAACTGGGATTATAGGACCATGCGTTTGTGCCTAGCCTAATTCTTACATTCATGATTGTGGGGCTTCACTTTGAACTTTTTTTTTTTTTTTTTCAGAATAGAAGCATAATTCAAATTAAATGAAGTTTAGTCTTGGTTTCTACTGTTTTTTTTCCTTGCCCTTTTGTTTTCTTTAGTTTGATTCCTTTTGTCATTTCTTTTTATTTTTTACATATCATGTAGGTAATATTTGGAAATTTTTTGTTAGGTTTGGCTGAGTACTTCAATGTTGTCTTAAATACTACTCCAGAATGTAAAGAAACTCTGGGGACATTTTTATTTTATAATTTAATCAATTATAAATTCATTCTGTTCTCTGATACAGATGCAGAACAAAACTCCATAGATGCCTGTGCATATAATAAAGTCCTCATGTTCTGAGCAAATAGCAATAGGATTTTAATCTAGACTAAAAATACTGAACTCACTCATAGTTTTTATACTTTCAAATTGTGAAAATACTCTAGAAAATTTATTAAAGGAATAAAACCATTTGTTGTATTCTTTTAGAAGATTATAGACCTCTTTTTAATAAAAAATCATCATTCATCATAATCTGTGGGAGAACATTAGGTAGATTAGAGCTAGCTCCTGGAATTGTAGGTATTTCAGCTCATTTTATCTATGTAGCATCCTGTAATAACTTTTAAGCAGTGATCTATTGGAGTAAAAACAAGTAGTAATCTTCTGCCATAGTTAATCAGAATTAATGAGAAAGTTTTCCTTCAGAGAGAAGGTAAGGAGGAGTATTGGGAAGTGAAAAGGTAGTAAACGTTATAAGAGAACTACACGTAATAATTTCAAACAGTACAGAAGAAATAAATTAATTCTAATTTGGGGAGGTCATGTAGTTGGTAACTTCTACTGAGTTTTGTAGAGTGGATTAAGATTCTAGCTTTTTAAAAATTTATATATTTTTAGTTGTAAATGAACACAATACCTTTATTTTATGTGTTTTGTGTGTGGTGCTGAGGATTGAACCCAGTGCCTCACACATGCTAGGCAAGAGCTCTACCACTGAGCTACAACTACCCAGTCCCAAGAGTCTAGCTGTTAAACACAAGTTTACATAATGAATTACTCATGATATTTGATAAAAATGCTTGCTGGGGCCCCATTATTGTGGGGCGAAGTTTCAGAATCTTTAAGTCTGAAGCTCGCAGTCCTTAGACCATCCTTACAAGAAAATATAGATATAAGAAACATTGAGAAATTAGAGGTGTTTTTTGTAGCTGAGTGATACTTAGATGTGAAGTTTGAAGAATGGGTGCTGTGCGGACTTTAGCATTTGCCATAATAGTGGCAGAGATTTGGTTTTCTTACCAGACCTCTGCCTTTGACTTCTCTCTGCTACTTTCCTAAAGAGGTTTAGGTAACAGAATATTAGAGACTGTTCCTTAGTATTTGATTGATTGAAGGTTGGTTCTTTTTTGAAAAATTTAAATTTGTTCTTTTTAATTGTACCTGATAGTAGAATGTATTTTGATATATGTACATGGAGTATAATTTCCCATTCTTGTGGTTGTATACGATGTGGAGTTACACTGATCATGTATGCATATATGAACATAGGAAAATTATGTCTGATTTATTCTACCTCTTTCCTATTCCCATTACTTCCCCCTTCCCTTCATTTTTGTTTGGCTAATCCCATTCCTTCCCCCTTCCCTTCATTCCTGTTTGGCTAATCCAATGAATTTAGCTGCTCTAAACATTGTTGTAGCTATATCACTATAGTTTGCTAATTTTAAGACCTGTGGGTATAGGCCGAGGAGTGGGATAACTGGATCAAATGGTGGTTCCATTTCAAGTTTTTTAGGGAATTTCCATACTGCTTTCCAGAGTGGTTACACTGGCAGTGTATAAGTGTACCTTTCCCCCCCTACAACCTTGCCAGCATTTATTGTTACTTGTATTCTTTTTTAAGTTTAAGTGAATATGTATCTCAAGACATGGAAGGATTTCTAAAAATCAATAGTATGAAGGAAATCACAAAGTGATGATTCATAGATTTATACACTGAGCACAGGTTTATATACCTTGTATTCTTAATAATTGCCATTCTGACTAGAGTGAGGTGAAATCTCAATGTAGTTTTAATTTGCATTTCTTTAATTGTTAGTGATGTTGAATATTTTTCATGTGTTTATTGACCTATTGTGTTTCTTCTTCGGTGAAGTGTCTGTTCAGTTCCTTTGCCCATTTATTAATTGGGTTATTTGTTTTTGTGGTGTTAAGTTTTTTGGGTTCTTTATATATCCTGGAGATTAATGCTCTGAGGTGCAGGTGGCAAAGATTTTCTCATTTTGGGAAACGGTCTTTATCTGATGTTTTTTGTAAATATTTACTTCTGGTCTGTGTGTTGTTTTCTCATTTTCTTGATATTATCTTTCAAAGAATAGAAATTTTACTTGTAATCAAGTCTAGCATATCAACTATTTCTTGAGAGCATGCCTTTGGTGTTATATATAAAAAGTCAGTGCCATATCAAAAGTCATCTAAGTTTTCTCATATGTAGCCTTTTATGACATAGTTTTATCTTTTACATTTAAGTCTATGATCCATTTGATTCTGTTTTTGTGAAGAGTGTAAAGTCTATGTCAGGATTCTTTTTTTTCTTTTTTTTTTTTTTTGCATACGAATGTCCAATTCTAGCACCATTTGTTGAAAAAATATCTTTTTAAAAAATCTTCTGAATTTTTTGTTGTTGATGGACCTTTATTTTATTTATTTATATGTAGTGCTGAGAATCAAACCCAGTGCCTCACACATGCTAGGCAAGTGCTATACCACTGAGCCACAACCCCAGCCCAAAAAGACCATCTTTTATTCATTGAATTTCCTTTGCTCCTTTGTCAAAGACAGAGTAACTATATTTATGTGGGTCTATTTATGGACTCTGTATTCTGTTTTATTGAACTATTTTTTTTCTTTCACCAATACTGTACTGTCTTGATTACTTAAAATTAGTTACTGTCAGTTGTATAATTTTGTTCTTCAATATTGTATTATCTATTATGGGTCTTTTGCCTTTCCTTATTTTATTTTGTTTTCTCTTCATTTCTTTGTGATAGGAACTTTTTGCTTAACAGAGGGTATTGCACAGAACAAATACTAAACACATGTACGTGAGATTCTTGATGGCTGGAGCTAGCAAAGGAGGCAACTGGTGCAGGGCAGCTGAATTTTTGTGGCTTCTCCACTGCCTAGCTAGCTTCTGTTCTGTGGAATCACTTTTCAGGGAGGCACTCAAACATGCTATAATGCTGAGGACCCTCACATCTGTATGACCTGCCTAAGCTGGGCAGGGCCCTGGCCTTTCTCCCACATCAGGGTGGTCACACTGTAATGTTGAACAAATCTATGCCTACTCACATTGGGCTGTCTCTCTAGGGAGCCTGTGGACACCTGGTAGGGCCTTATTTAAGATATGCTTTCTCCCCAGGGGGTACTCCAATGGTGGGCCATGATCACATCATCAGCTCTTCGGTGATGCTACGTGAATGGAGTTTTATTTGAGCTATTATGCCCCCTATACATAAACCAGAGGACCTGGCCCTTTTTCCTGAATGACATTCAGCTTTTGGCTAATTGAAAATCTCAGATCTTTCCTTTATTCTAAAACCTTCCATATGTCCCCTTTGCTTTCCAAGTTAATCCAGATTTTTCACCCAGGCAGTTAAAGCAACCTATGACCCAAATTTTATCTATCCGTGGAATGGACTTTTGCCTCTCCTTATAAACTTTGGAATCAGGTTTTTTTTTAAATTCACAAAATAACTTCCCACAATGTACAACCACAAGAATGAGATCCTAATTAGAATAAGTTATACTCCGCATATGTTTAATATGACAAAATATACTCTACTGTCATGTATACCTAAAAAGAAAAAAATAAAAAGACAATGGAAACAAGATAATGTACTAGGATTTGGATTGAGATTGCATTGAATATGTAGATCAAGTTGAGAAGGACTGACATCTTGACAATATTGTGTCTTCCTATTCTTTTTATATTTTTTGTTTATTTATTTTTTTGTCATACATGACAGTAGAATGCATTTTGATATATAATACATACATGGAATGTACATACATCAATCATATTGTCTATTCTATTCTGCTGCCCTTCCTATCCTCCCTACTCCGTCTTCTTATTCTTGAACGTGGAATAGCTCTCCGTTTTTTGTTTTTTTAGTTCTTTAATTTTGGTCATCACTTCTTGTGTCTATTTTGTTAGATTTATATCTAAGACTTTTTTTAATATGTTGATGTAAATAGCATGATTGGTTGTTTTGGTACTAGGAATTGAACTGAAAGGCACTTGTCCACTGAACCACATCCCCAGCCCTATTTTGTATTTTATTTAAAGATAGGGTCTGAGTTGCTTAGCACCTCACTTTTGCTGAGGCTGGCTTTGAACTTGCAATCCTTCTGCCTCAGTCTCTGGAGCCACTGGTATTACAGGTATGCACTGCCATGCTCAGAAAATAGCATGTTTTTAATTTAAGTTATTCTTTTTTATTGCTGATGCATAGGAAAGTCACTGGACTTATATTAATTTGTGTCTTACAAGCCTGCTATAATCACTTATTAGATTCAGAATTTTTAGTCTTTTATATTATATTATTACAATTCTTAAAGAATACACCTCATTCACTGAAAATATTCTAATTTTATATCTACGTGTTTTTTATTTATATGAAACAATCGTAATTCTATTGTTATAGTAGATTAAATATCTTTTGCACTTTGGCTATAAACTTATGATTTAGTAAAGTGTGGAGCAGTTTTTTTAAAAAAAAATATACTTTATAGTTGTGGATGGACACAATACCTCTATTTTATTTCTCTATTTCTGTGTGGTGCTGAGGATTGAACCCAGTGCCTCACACACGCTATGGGAAGCGCTCTACCACTGAGCTACAACTCCAAGCCCCTGAAGCAGTTTTAACTATTGTTAAAACTGTTAGCTATTCTTATATTGAGACTCAAAAAGTTAATCTTAATATCTGATTGTAATTTTTAAAAATCTTTAATTAAGATATGAAAATCGATGGTTTGTATTTCTAAAAATGACCTTATGAAAAGTAAACACATTGCATCAAAAGTGCTTGAATTGGAATCAGGTGATCTTTATAGTTTGGCTCAAGATTGTATGATTCTGAGTATATAATTTGTGCATGTTGTTGGTTTGCATTTAGTTGAATGTACATTGTGGATTCAAAAGAATGAATATTTAATTTGTATAGAATTCAAGGATATCACAAAGAAGGATTGGTTGGACTAGTTCTTTAAGGGTAAGTAGAAGCACTACAGGCAAGTAAAAAATTCACGTTTCCTAAATTTTCAAGGAAAATTGAATTTTCCTTGAAATTTACGTTTCCTCAATAATAATAGCTACATTTATTTAGCAGTTACTATTTATCATATATTGTTTTAACTGATTTAAATCCTTATGAAGTCGTTAAGTCCTGTTTTTTGTTTTTAACCTAAATAGTTAAACCTTTTTTTTTGTTTTTGGATGTAGAAATGGATGCCCAGCAAGATTAGAGTCACTTGTCCAAAATCACACAGTTAGTGGCATTGGATTTTGACTTCTTGCCTACTTCTTGGCCACTGTGTGGTCTGGCCAGCCTGATTATTGTTCAGCTTTGATAAGTTTCATACTTAAAAGGTTGCATTTCAAGGTTCAGTACCTTATAAAAACATTGTTGGTATTAATAAGTCTTTCTTGAAGGAAATTGCCATGAAACAGTAGTTGAAGTAAGAATGCTGGGTGATAAGTCAAGTCCACTCTGTTATATTAATTGAAATTCTTGATTTTCCTTTATAAATATTATCTTATATAATCCTTATAAGGAAGGGATTATTATTCATTGTCACTAGTAATAAAATGTTAGATTTGTGAGTGCCAATGATTTAGTGTGTATTTAGTTAAAATATTGCATCATAGATGGTTAAGATCTGTTTGGGATTTTAGAGATATATGCCATGTCTTGTCATTTTGTAGATAAGGAATGAATCAATGAATGCTAGAGCTTTCCTAATTACTGTGTAGCTAGTTAGTAACAGAACTACATTGATCCTAGTGTTTAATAATTCAGTGCATTTAAATATTCACAATGAATGCATTTACCTAACAGTTAATATTAAGAGTACACATTAAATTTTGTTGGCTATTTAAATTTTAGAGTTAAGATAAAATTTTTATTTAAAATGTGTTTAATGAAGCTTTATTAGTATACTAACCAAAGTTATAATATTTAGTTTGTTTAAAAGAAAGCATTTGTAAGTAGGTTGCATTAAGTTGATGAGATGATTATCTCAAAAAAGATAATCTTGTCCTTTGAGAGATGTAGATAGCATAATATATTCTCTTTTGCTCTTAACACAAGTGGTTTTCTTCAGGCTGAAGTTGAGTGTTTAACAGTCATACAGTCATGAATGTAATGAAAAATCGGGGGCATATTTATGCTTTATCCTTTTATTTTATCAAAAAGTAAATATTTATTCAACTTACATTGAAAACCTGCCACATTAGGTACTGTCCTGGGAGTGGGGATGGAATGTAAGAAATGAACTGAATACAGTTTTAGTGGGAAAAGGTGCCTTACACTTGTGGTCACAGTTGAGTATAACTATGGCTAGTTTGGAGGTTTACTTATGATTTTTTAGTAGAAAAAAATTTTAGTACAAAGTGGAAAGTCAAGGATTTTTTTTTTTTTTTAAAGGGGAAGTGAACGTTGAAGACAAATAGAAATCGGTCTCAACAAGATGATTTGTTTCATTTGGCTAAGAGCTCCTTCAACTATAGACCTGTAGGGATATTTTCTACAATGTCAGAAAAATACTCTTACAAGTAAAGGAAGAGTGGCAGAATTTAGGATGCCTTCTACTGAACCTTTTGTTTGTTACTTACCAGTAGTATAATGAAACATTTGTGTGCCCTGGCTAGAGATGAAGTGACTTGTTAAAATCTTTTAAAATATTTTATTCTTTCTTAATGTTTTAATGGCTGTGTTTTAGATGAGATACTGCGTAATTTATTCATCCAAAGTAATTGTGGAAAATTATCTTTTAAAATAAGTGTATATTAATTTTAACAAATATCTTAAAATGGTTTATGAATTATATTTAATTAGAATGCTGTCTATCCTTGTAAAAAAGTATCTATCTTTGCATTGTATTTGTTAGTCTTCATTTCCCTTATCAACTTACATTGAGGAAAATGTTTTCTCTTATTTCTAAATTTAATCAAGTTCTGGTAAATGATTCTACACGATCATCTTCATCAGAAATTCTGGAGCTGCTGTTTTTGAATATAGTTATGTCAAATTCATGAATTCTGTTATATTGTAAGAAATTTAAAAGAAATTTAAAATATTTAGGCATTTTATGAAGGATTATGTTTTTTTTTAACTAAGTTTTAAAATAAATACATTGAACTTTTTTTTTCCTGAATTAGAAACCACAAAAAAATTATGCTTGTACTTTTTTGCTTCAAGAAAATGTAAAACCTTTTTTTCTATGAAACATTACTGGCATATTAATTGTATAAATAATTGAAAAACCCATGTGCTTGAACTTAAATCCTAGTTGTTGAGGTTTTATGAGTAATTCTATTTTTCTGTTTCTAAAATAGGTTAAACTATATGGAGTTGATACTTTATATGTCAGGAAAGTTAATGTCAGCACTTTCATGTGATCCAGTCAATAACTATATTAAATATCAATAGGTGATTTTCTTCTTATTTTTTGTTGCTTTGCCAGTAAGGTATTTCTGTTTTCTGTTATTTCATAATTAGCACAGACTTTTTTTTTTTCTTCCTTTTTCCAGTCCAGTCTACTGTATCTGTAAGGACATGAGCTATGTTATAGAAAAGGTCAGGTTAGCCCATATAATTATATTAGAAGTGGTCTATGGGGAAGACTTCTTGTATGTCCATGATTATTTTTATACTACTTTTACCACCATTGGCATTATACAGAAGGACTTCTTTTGATTAAATCTAAATAATTCTTAATCCTATTAAATAATCTACTGCAGTTACTGTCTTAAAAAACCCACCTTGAGTCTGTTGATCATTGAGGTATATGCTCTTACCAGACTGTTCATCTTATTTCTATGCCTCCTTTTTAGTCACATAGATAATATTGGTAATTGTTATTTTATGACATTTTTCTCTGTCTTCAAATATGTGGTTATTCTTCAAGGTCATCTCTTGTTCTTTGTCCACTTGGGTGCTTTGTTTGACTCTTGATTAGTCATATAACTATCTTGGATTTTCCTATTTCCATGACCTTTACAAGGTCCTACCTAACTCCAGATTACTCATTTCTTATGTTGTGCCTGATCTACTGAATCATGCAGGCTTGTCGTTGCTTGGCAGTTATTTATTCAATTCCTGTGTCCCCCCCCCCCAAAAAAAAAAAAACAAAAAAAACCTCATGGCTTTCAGCTGCTCTTCCCTTTCTTTATAGCTCAACTCCCCGGCCCATTATGGTTATTAGGAGATGATCTGAGAACTCTGAAATGCTTTATAAGGTGTTTTGCAAAATAACTGTCTCTACTAGGAAATAAGATATCTGGAATCTTGACCTGTTTTTTTCTACCCTTGTCAAGTTTATATAACCATGAAGAGTTTAGTTTCAAAATTAATACCTCTCCGTAGATACTTGTGCTTCCATGTAGTGGGACCGACAAGGTCTCATAAATGGTTTTGGTCTGATCTCTTCATGATCCTAAGTGGTGGTATTGGTTCCTTCTGTTTTGCTTTACACACACATATATGTTCAGATATATACATGTGTGTGTGTCTGTGTACACACATATTTTAGCAACTGTCAGATTTTCCTCTTATTGCTTACTTTCTCCAAGGAATAATTATGCCCATTATTTCTATTGTATCTTTACATGATCACCTGAGTTTTATCCTTATCTACTGAAATTTTCCTTGCATAGATAATTACTATCCTCATTATCTTCATACCTATTTTCCTTAAAAAAAAATCTAATTCTTTTTGATTTTGCACTTCTGCAGCTGTTTAGCTCATGTTTTTAATAGCGTTGCTTGGACTATTTTAGTGGATTTCTAATTAAGCTACTTACTTTCTATTATTTTTACCCTTCCTTTATTTTTTGGCAGTGCTGAGGACTGAATGCAGGACCTGTGTCTGCTAGGCATTCACTTGACCACTAAGCTACACTACCACCCAGCTCTTTTTCCCCCACCGTAGTGGCAGAATTACCCTTCCAAAATTTATTTGATTTGGTTACTTCTAGAATAAGGTCCAGGAATTATTTCCCAGTACTTGCAGGAAAGTCTATTATGTATGACTTATACCAGCCATGTAGAATGTTTCCTTATTTATGGTTCATGACAGTTTTTTTCGTTTTATACAGTTGGGTATATCTGCCTAAATTTTTTTCTTCTTATTCTGACAATGGGATATATTTTTTAACCAAGTCAGAATAGTTTAGATGTTATCTCTGAGTCAGTCTTTTCCAGACTGTGAAGATTTGATCACTGCCTTTAACCTGGAGTGTTCCCATAACACTGGGCACTGACCTCTACCATATCACTTAGCACATGTGGCTAAGTGATATGGTAGAGGTGGCAGTAAAGGGTTGTTAACACTAAGAATCTGATAAAATCATCACATGATGAAAGAAATCAGTTATGTCCTTTTGCTTTTGAACTTAGATGTGAATTGGTTCCAAGACCTGCTATAGATTACATTGTAGCCAAATCAACTGTATTTATATATTGAAAGACAATGATTTTCCATTCAGGGAACACAGCCCAGTAAAGGGGTGGGAATCACAGGGTGACCCTAAAGAATTGGAAACATTAAAAAATTAACATTAACATTTTTAAAATGCAGTGATTTTTATTTAGATATCTGAAGAGCCAGTCTAGAAAAAGTTGAAATAGCAGAATTGAACATATTTATCCAAAGCTTTCTGACATTTGTAATATTTTGCATTCTAGAGAGGTATTCTATGTACAGTGTTTTTCATCATACTTCAGCACTAACTAAATGAAATATCCTTCAGTGGTATTTGATGCTTTCTGCTGTAAATCTACTCACCAGACAGCTTGGTTGGCTCCAGTATGTTATTAAGACACTAATTAAATAGAAAAATTAACTCAACTTGAATATCTGAACTACTAGTCTATATTTTACTGTAAATTAATTGATAACACTCTTAGAAATCTTGAGTATTTCTGATTGCTCTCATACTGATTGGTCATCCTTAGCATGCCAACACAAGCATGTTTTCTGTATGTGCTGAAGCTGAGGATACAAGCCAGGTCCCCTTAGAAAGCCTGAGTCTTGTCAGTCCTCTTTCTTGAGTTTTGTTTAGGCTACAACTTTCCTATCAGTTGCTCTAGAGTTCTACCAGTCTTTTGAAGTAGACTTTGTCTTTGTTCATTTCTCCTAGTTTCAACCACTTTTATCTTAGTCTTAAGTATTCTCTTGAATCAATCAATATATTGTTATGTCTAGTTTCTTTATATGTTACTGGCATTATTTCATCCCCTTACCCTGCGTATTTAGAAGACTTCCAAAGTGATGAGACATGTAAGCTAAATACCTCTTTTTGGTTTTAAAGATTTTCAGTGATCTAAAATTTTGTCTTCATCTTATTTCTCACAGTTACTTGCCATTTTGTTGAGCTAGACTTTTTGTTGTGTATGCTATTTAATGTTCACATTTATCTTTTATCTGAAATTTCCTTCATTTTACTTTTCTATGATTTCAGTTTCCATCTTAAGTCTCATCAAATAAATGAAACTGTTATACCCAATTGTTAAATTTCTGTAACACTTCTTGTATGGAATTTGGTGCTTCAATATTGTCTTGATATATTTGTTGTTAACTAATGTTACTCTTGGATTTTAAATTTTATTAAGACAGATTTTTTTTTTTTAACAGTAATGCCATGCATCCATTCAACACACATGTGCCCTAATTACTATGTGTTCTGAACTTGAAATGATATTCCTTCAGCTGTTTGGGATAATACAGTGAGTGAAAACCAAAACTTTTTTCTGCCAGCTCCCTGATAACAGCCAGCAAGATACTAGGTTTATATTAGGTAGATGGCATATTTCTAAATTTTAATTTTCATTGTTTTTCTATTTATACATGCAAGTTCTATGGTGGTATAGTTTGGATTTACAGTGATTATTAATATTATTTGAGATATTGAATAAGTTATCACTATGTGAAGGTATGTATAGTTCTTACATATAATTTTACCACCAAAGTAAGAGAGACTGCACCTCTATTTCTTATCTTTAGGACCTGAACCTTTTATACTTGGACAGTTGTCCTAGTACTGCTACTGGGCTCTCACTCATTCATTCTTGACTTGGGAATCCACAACTATTTTTCTTAACTTTCCATCAGATAATATTGCTTTTCATGGGATTCCTCTTGTCTTCAGGTTAAATTCTAAGCCTGATAGTTTTTGCCCTTCAGTATCTGGTTTTTGTCCTAACATCTTTCTATGTGAAGCTGATAGTAGTAATTATTCACTAAACTGAGAATGCTGTCTTGACTCATACTTTACCTTCCAAACAAAAAAACCTTTCACATTTTTTTTGCCCTCAATAATTTTTCTCTTTTTGCTGTGTTATCATAAACTTCCTATCTTCTCATAACTTGGCTATATAATATTCTATTTACTATCCCAGTGAACTGGCTACTCATTGATGGCAAGGACCATGCACTTTCTCCATGTTGCTAGTGATCTATGGTCCATGCATGTAGTTTGTTCCTCAGTGGTGATCATTAAATGCACTAGATTAGACTTTAGTGGGAAAAGCATTAAGCTGGACATTAAGTGTTTGGGTTCCAGATTACCCTAACTGGGTAGTTTTATGATCTTGGTTGTTTGAATCTCCTTTATCTCATTTGTAAATTGTTCAGGGAGTATTTGTTTAAATATTTAAAGTATGCACTCTTAAGATTTATGTGAACCAAGATTGAAATGACAAAATTTACATCTTCTTTTGTAGTAAAAATTATTTGAGCATGTCTAAGAAGTCTGTCTCAACATATCTAGCTGTCATTAAAACATGTAAAAAATCAAGAAAACAAAAAGTAGGAAGGACATTAGATAACATTCTTTTTCATTTATCTCCCTTCCAACTTATTCAGAGAGATGATAATTGAAACCATTTGGGTTGGTCTGAGTCCCAAATTTACATGCAAATATGCTTTCTAATGGTAAACAATGCTTTGTTTCAATCTGTTTGTCAACAGGAGAACTAGTTTAATGAAACATAACAAAATGTCAACTCCACTGAGGTTGACACATTCAAAGCTTGAAATTTAAAATTGCACCATTTATATTTAGGTTTTGAGGTTTTATTTTAAGTTTTGACAAACCAGGAAAAAACTGTTATTTGGTATATTTCATTTCTTGGAGAAATGTTTAATTTTTATTGGGAAGAATTTTTTAAACTTACTCAGAAACTATTACTGACAAAAATTGAAATGATCATTCTTCTAGACACTAAGGGCAAATAACTTTCTTGCTCTTCATGGCCTCAGGTTAATAGATGTGGAAAGGTTGAAACCTAAGTTACCCCAGTGTTTCACCCTTCTTGGGTCCTTATGGGCTATTTCATAAATGACTTTTCCCAGTCCCAGTTATCAAGAGTCAGAACCTAGGGGCAATGAATCCAGACAGAAACCATCTCTTAGGTCAAGTTATTGTTCTCAAGCCTTAATAAAACTATTAAGGCTACTTGAGTCAATGACCCATATGGTTGTGTGCTTTGAGACTTCAAATTTGATGGACTTTGTAGCTTCACTGAATCTCAGTTTAGCAATTTTCTATTATTAAATTTATGTTTTAAGTTTATGGTAAAATTGACTTAAGCATTTTCCTTTATTTTAAAGTAACAAAAATACTCAGGAAATTTGATCTTTAAACATTTCAGATTCTGCTTTTTTGTAAACTCAAATGTACATGCATGGCAAAGGCAACCTTGGGCAGTTAAGACAGGTCATTAGAATTCTTTTTGAATTTTAAATGGCCTTTTAACTAATTAGAGACAGTACTTTAGTATGTTAATCCTTGATGTGTATACTGTGTGTATTTCATGTTAATGTCTTAAATGTTGATTTAGGTTCAATATTAATAGTATATTGGCCACTGTGGTGATGCATACCTATAATCCCAACTACTTATGAGGCTGAGGCAGGAGGATTGCAAGTTTGAGGCAAGCCTGAGCAACGTAATGATATGTAGAAGATTGGAATATTTCTATTATATAATAATGTATTTATTTATTAGCATAGTACACAGGTGAAGTTTTGGTAAGTTACTTTCAGCTTCACTTAAAAAGAGTTACTTTCAACCCTTTTTTAAAGTTTCACTTAAAAAAGTTACTTTCAGCTTCACTTAAAAAGCTTCACTTAAAAATGGCATATAAAATAAAGCAACAGAGCAAGGTTACATTTTGGCATTGCATACTTTTTAGTTACATGTTAATTACAACACTGAAAATGTACCAGCTATACTGTGGTGCCTACCTTTCTTTGTGGTAAGTCTCTTTAATTCATCCTTTGTCTCCATATTTGGTCAGTCTCTTGAATTCTTTAACCATATCTCTAGAATGTATTTCCTTTCTGGTTACCAGAGATATGGATACAGTTTAAAGCATCATTGTTTCTGGTCTGGATTATTAGAAACATAATAGACATTGCTAATTCTGGTTATTTCAGTTTTCTGATTTTTGTTAGTTTTTGCCTTAATATGGTTTACATCTTTAATAGTGGGTCTATTAGTATCATCTCACTATGTTTCGTGATTTGAAGGAAGGGAAAAGAGTGGGTAAGATATTCCCCTTCAGTTTATCACTTGCCATAATATATATCTTCTAGATCAGACTTTCTGAAATGTCATTTATTAGCTGTGATATTTAGTGAATGTGACTAAGATATGGTTTCTGCTATTTAATAGCAGAAATACCTACTCTCTAATAAGATATTATATGTCTGTAAGAGATTGCACTGGATGACCTTGAAGAGTCTTTTCTGATAAATGATTGGCCTTTTACTAGTAATTTACCAGAAATCTATAATAGCTAATATGTTATCCCCCATGATAGAGTCACCTCTATTTTTTTCCCTGTTAGTCTTCTGATTTTGTGTATATTATTTCTTTATGTAGAACTTAGATTTTTTTTAAAAAAAATTTTTGGTATAAAATCTTTTATAACTTGGAAGATTAGTAATGTTCTTTGAAAGACTTTTTTATTGACATTTTTCTTCGAGTATAGTAGTGATAACAACTACAATAAACAATGACAGATAGTACTAACATGTATTTATTACTTGTATTTATTGCTTGGTTTGTACAAGGCACAGTTTATATCATACTTTGATTAGGTAGTTTGATTTATTAATTCTGCCTTACAGAAGCGGAAACAGATGCAGAATATTTGAATAATATACCCCAAATCACACAACTAATAGATAATGAAGGGATTGATGGGAGAAAAGTAAAAGAATTATTGAACAATATTAAAAAAACTACTCACTGTAAGTAGGTAAAGACAGTATGAGTTCAGTTTTCTTTTTTAGTAATTTTCAGGCCAGGGATGCCATCATACTTAATATAGTGGGTACTCTTAATCATTTGCTACCAATGTAGAGTTAAAAAATAAAAAATATATATATATAATACTTTTACTTTTTTTTTTTTTTTTTGTACCAGAGGTTGAACCCAGTGGTGCTTAACCACTGAGCCCCATCTTTTTTAATATTTTATTTTGAGACAGTCTTGTTCAGTTGCTTAGGGCCTTGCTAAGTTGCTGAGGCTGGCTTTGAATTTTTAATCCTCTTGCCTCAGCTTCCAGAGCTACTGGATTACAGGTGTGCTGCTATGTCAGGCACATATTTATTTAAAGTTTGCCAAATTAATATTTTAAGTATGTTGAGTAAATTAGAGAAAAATGAAGAAATCACTATTTTCACTTCAATTTGATACCTTTAATTTTCTTTTTAGTTTTATTGATTTTATTTTTTTAAATACACGACAGTGGAATGCATTACAATTCTTATTACACATATAGAGTACAATTTTTCATATCTTTGTATAGAGTATTTATGATTTTATACATGTACTTTGTTTTTTGGGGGTTTTTTTGCATTACAATTCTTATTACGTATACCACAAATTTTTCATATCTCTGTTTATATATAAAGTATGTTGACACACAATTAGAGTCTTCATACATGTACTTTGAATAATGTTATACATCACATTCTACTGCCCTTGCTAATCCCCTGCCCCCTCCCTTTTACTCCCATGCCTCTTCTCTATCTAGAATTCATCTAATCCTCCCAGGATCCCCCTCCCTACACCACTATGAGTCAGCCTCCTTATATCAGAGAAAACATTCGGCATTTGTTTTTTGGGGATTGGCTGACTTCACTTAGTATTATCTTCTCCAATGCCATCCATTTACCTACAAATGCCATGATTTTATGCCATGATTTTATTCCCTTAATCTTTTTTCTTTTAATATATATATATATATATATATATATATATATATATATATTTTTTTTTTTTTTTTTTTTTTTTTTTTTTTTAATGTGGTGCTGAGAATCAAACCCAGGGCCTCACATATGCTAGGCAGGCACTCTACCACTGAGCCACAACCCCAGTCCTGATACCCTTAATTTATATAGAACATTTCCTGGGAATAGATTTTGAATATGCTTCTTCATTTGACTTATTCACATGGATGTGACACCCTGGGAAACTCTAGAGGACTGAGATGAGACCACATACTGTATTTTAAGTTTAAGTACTAGTCTTGAATACCTAAATGCCAGAATAATGATGTATTTCAATAGTTAACTCATTTTTCTAAAAATTTAATTTTCAAAATGTACAACAAAATTTCCAGCAGCATTCCCAAATCTAAATTCATTCATTGTTAAATTTGTTTGTTTTTTACACAGGGTGTGATAGGTATACAGCTGGTTGTTACCATGGTGATGGCCAGTGTCATGCAGAAGATTATACCTCACTATTCTCTTGCTCGATGGCTACTCTGTAATGGCAGGTAAGGCAAGGGTAGGCTGATTGTGACTGGCACTTTTGATTTCTAGTTTACAAGATTTCTAGAAGTACTAATTTCTTTTTCTAAAAGTATAACAAAGGAAGGTCATGAGAAAATTTAGCTGTTACTCTTATTTCATACATTAGTTGTTATATATCACAAAGGTATAGGGTCATGGACAAGAGTTCAGTAATCCATCCCACTCCCCTTTTCTTTTGTCTACTGAATGGCTGGCCACTAAGAATACCATGCATATTTTCTAGTTAACTTTTTAAAAGTTGGTAACAAGAAGATGAGAAATTAGAAATCAAAATGTTTAAATATTTTTACTATCTATTGCGAAAAAATACTCAAAAGTATGTGTCCTGTTGTTTACTCAATTGAGAGTTTATTATGAGAGTTAATTTGTTTTATCTACTGTACTGAAAACTGTCTACTGTCTCTGTTCTTTCCACAAAAGAACTAAGTTGCTTTGCTAAAATATGTACAATAAAATAATAAGATTAAAAGAAAAGGAGTTAATTAAGAGTGATACAGTTTAGGCAAAAACAAAATGTCTGAAAACAGAAATGCATGCCAAAATCCCATGTAATTGTGAGAGGTAAGTGATAAATTTGATCCTGTGTCTACTTTAATTAATCATTTCTAGTGAATAGTCAAATTCTGTTACTACCTTGAGTGTCCATTTTCTTTTGTTCAGACCCTTTAAAGTTAGAAAATAATGGATAACTCTCCTACTGATGATTTCATATACCGCAAGAGGAATATGCCTTTATTTAATTCAGAGCCTTTCCATTAACAAACCTTAATTTCCTTCATAGAATTTATTTTTGATTTTTAATTATTTACGTTCTTTATTTTTGTATTTGTCTCATTGATGTTCAAATATGGAAAAATATTTAAACTGCTATAAATTTTTTTGGAACATTGTAACGTGTGTATGTATGATTAATGTATGAAATAACAGGTGTTTCCTAGTGTATATTAGGAAAATAAATAATAACTAAAGTTTGGGTAAAGTTGAATGCCTCTGTTTGACCTATTTTATAAGTGAAAATCATCTAACTAGATATTTACTATGTATTTTTAATATGCCTGTGTCATCATGTTTACTTTGCTTATCAAAATGATTTTCAATAGAACTATCAGTAATATCAGCTGTGCAAATTATCATTAATTCTAAGTAAATAGAATCTGAGTTTGTAAAGGATATAAACTACATTAAGTTAGCTTTTCTTCTGAGAATTGCACATTTCTAAACTATATTCTTGTGGTCCAGTGAGGCTTCTAGATCTCTTTTAGCTATAAAGAACTTAGCAGTTTTGTTCTTACGTGTTCTGCTTTCCATTTGTTTCTGTAAAACTTACGTCCACTAGGAAAAACTAAAGCTTAGAGATCAAAATCTGATAATTTTGTTAATATTGGAATAATGTATTATATTTAAAAGCTTTGCTTTTAACAATAATGTGTCATAAGAATATATACATAACTTGAGGGGGAATTCAGTCTTCAAAGGTAAACATGAAGTTGATTTTCTTCATGATCTTAAGATACTTTTATAAACAGATTACCTTTTATATTAATGTCATCTTTAATGCCAAATCAGCTTTCATGGATATCAAGATATTCTAATAATGGTGACTTTTCTGTTATTGTTAGTTTCATTTCCTCAGTTTTGTGTTTTTAAGGTCATCTATACCCTTTTTCTTCAGTGTTAGTACTGAAATTTTGAAGTAATGAAAACTAACTTGCTTAGTGTTATCAACTAACTCAGTTGAATAAAATTGTGGGTTTTACTATTTGATAAGTTTATATAAAAGAGGTTTTTACAATCTTTTATAATATGAAATTATAATGTTTTAATTGTATTGAAAAAATCTAAAAATCTCTCAGTTCGGTTGCCCATGTAAGAAGACTGTTAACCAGAAATGAGAATTTCCATTTTAAACCTTCTGAGCAGTTGAGTTGAGAAAAGAGAAATTTAAGGATAGTCTTTAAGGTTTGTAAAATGCTTAAAGGAGAGAGCCTTGTGAGGACTTTTTAAAAACTGAATATTGTAGAATGGTTTGAGAGTGACTATATTGAATAGAACTACTTAAGTTCTCAACTAATAACAAATAAATTTGTTGTTAGTTTCTGTATATATTGTTTTGATATTTACTTATAACACAGGTAACAAACTCAAATTGTAAATAAATAGTTCATAATTTTCTTAAAAGTTATAATTTCTCTTTGGTATCATATTAATTTCTGTCCCTTTGAAATGGAGAGTTTAAAGGTACACATGCTCAGTATGTTAACTTTATGAGTAGCCTATTTCCTGAATTAGTCAATACCTTGAAGGAGTAAGCGATTACACTGAAAGAAATAAGCAGTTTTTGTATAAATTAGCAATCTAAATAATTTATTTTCTAGCTTGTGTTAAATAACATTTATATATTGCTTTTAAACTAAACTTTAACTTTTATTAAAAATACTGTGTAGTCTTTAGCCTAGTTTAATTCCATTATATCACCTTTATATTTGTATAAAATTGATGAAATTTTAAAAAATCTTTTATCTCACTTAAATCTGTATACTCTTAGCTAAGTAGGGGGGGAATGCATTGGGGTATGTCATGACCTCCAAAATCTGTGTATGAAATTAACATCAGTTATAATCTGTTAATATCAATTTCTTACTTATTTTCTTTAGAAAGGTATCAGGGTCAAATGGGGATTCAAAGGGATTGGGCATCTCTCCAGGTAGATCTTTCACAGAAGAGGTATTTAAGGATTCAGTTATCCTTCAAGGGGTGGCTTAGGGATTCTAGCTTTCTCTATCTTGGGGCTCTTCTGTTCCTCCTGTGACCTTGGAGTCCTCTATTAGATGCTGTGCCAGTTGGCAAGTAAACAGAGAGGGCTATGGATCTTTCAGGAGATTCTGCAGTATTGAGCTTAGAAATATATTCAGCATTTCTGCCCACATTCAGTAGGCTGAGATTCTTTGACGAGTTTTAACTGAAGGGCAGGGGAACAGGGAAGTGTTGTCTTCATTGTACCCAGGAGTAAAAAAAAGTTGATGAGTGTCTTCTTTTTTGCAATGGGTGATATTATCTCTGTTTTTTTACAAATGAGGAAACAATTTTAAATGATTTACTCAAGTCTCTATACTGAGAAATGAAACAAATCCAGATCTCTTCCCTAAGAAGTTTGATTCGTAGTCTAATGTAGTAGTTCCCCTTACCTGCCATTTGACTTTTTACTGTTTCAGTTACCTGCAGTTAACTGTGGTCTAATAATATTAAATGGAAAATTCAGAAATAAATAATTTATAATTTAAAATTGTGCACCATTCTGACTAGTGTGATGAGATCTCATGTTCTTCCTACCTGGGATGTAAATCATCCCTTTGTCTAGCATCTCTACAAGCTATCTGCTTGTTAGTCAGTTAGTAGCCATCTTGAAATCAGATCTACTCTCGTGGTATTGAAGTGCCATATTCAAGTCACCCTTGCATCATATGTTACAATGCCTATGACATTCACTCCATCTCATCATGTAGGCATTGTGTTATTTTACATACATCATCGCAGAAGGTAAGTACAGTACAATAAGACATTTTGACAGACCACATTAACATAAATTTTATTACAATATTTTGTTATAACTGTTCTATTATTAGTTATTATTGGTCTTTTATTATGCCTAATTTATAAGTTATCAATAAGTGTATATGTACAGGAAAAAGTTAGCATATATAGGGTTTGGTACTATCTGTGGTTTCAAGCATCTACAAGGTATGAGGGTTTGTCTTTGAATATATCCCCTGAGGGTAAATGAGAGACTACTGTATTTATTTGATTTATGGCTGTTATCCACTCCACATCTTGTCCTGGAATTGTCATACATAACTAAGTTTTAAATTTCAGGAAATAAGTCTTAACTTTTCTACTACCATGGTGACTTTCATTTGCAGTTTACAGAGTAATTTATTTAAGATTATTATCTTCTTTTTACATTTTCTCCTATGTCTACTTTACCTTTTAGAATATATCCTTCAGGTTATAGGTGTTATGAGAATTCTCTTTACTTACTGTATTCTTATAGTCATTCTTTAGCTACTTAGCTTTTATTTTAACTAAATTCAAAAACACATCAATATTGATTTTGATTACTAAAAACCTATTAAATATGAAGTAGAGCTTGAGAAATATTACCTGTTGCTCAATCTGTACCCCTCATCTCATCATTTGGCATTAAATTTGTCCCATGTTACTAAATTAAAAATATTTTGTATTTCATCCTTTCAGGTTTTTTAAAATAGGAAAACACAGATTGAGTATGCCTAACATAAAAATCTCAAATCCCCTGCAGCAATCTAAAATTTGAAACTGTTTTGACTGATGAAATGGAAAATTCAACACCTGTGATGTCATGTACAATTAAAATGCAGGTGCACTAAAAATATTATATAAAATTACCTTCAGGCTATGTGTATATAGAAACAAATGAATTTCATGCTTAGACTTGGGTCCTGTCCCCAAGATATCTCATTGTGTGTAATGCATATACTTCCCAAATCTGAACTCTGAATACTTTCAGATAAGAGATATTCAACCTGTATTGGAAAATATTATTAGTTCTCCTTTTCTTACATGTCTTTTTATAATTGTCAGAGTTTGTTGAAGGGTTTCCTACTTGAGCAAGAACTGTGTAGTTAGATCTCTTTGGCCAATAACCCATGGTATGTGTTATTACCTGGAAAAACTCACGTACCTGTAATGCCAGTGATTCAGAGGACTCAGGTAAGAGGGCCACAAGTTCAAGGCCAGCCTCAAAAACTTAGTGAGACCCTATTTCAAAAAATAAAAAGGGCTGTGGATTTAGCTCAGTGGTAAAGCGACCTGGGTTCAATCCCCAAGTACCAAAACAAACAAACAAAAACCCACTCAGTCTGAAGAGTCTAATGCTTTTAGAGTGTTTCTCCTTTCTTCCCATAGGGAAGAAAATCTTAAGTTGCTTTCTCTGTATCTTTAGTATGAACAACTTTTCCTCACATAAGTAACACATTTTGCCTAAATGTTCTTCATGGTGGCTACTGATTTGTAGCCAAAGTATTCTTAACTTTCTATTGTAATTAAAAGTTAACTTTTTGTTTTGAAGTTTGCTTGGCTCCTCATTTCATGGAGAGGTAAGTGATAGGTTACATTCTTTGTACATTTGAATAGTGGGTTTTGCATGAGGAGTAGGATTTGCTTTTTCTTCATAATAGCCTCCTTGCTGAACTTGCTTTTCATTTTCCTAATTGTTTATCTCAAAATTCTTGTATTTTTCTCCACCCCTTTATTTCCCTAATCTCTCACTTTGGTCTGCTACTTCCCTTCATATGTCCTTCATCAAAAATATATTTTAGTCAAATTTACTCTGATTTTTGTCTCATCCCATATTGGAGAAAGAGGGTATTATAACACCTTCATATTCAATCATTCTAATTCTTTTTGCCTGTTCTGTGTTGCATGTTGCCTGATCTAACAGTCTGCAAGTTCCCTTTGGTGACAGAAACCTACTATTCAAATGCACAGTAGGTGGGACCTATGACCTAAGGGAAAGATTGAATTTTCAGCTATCACCCTATGGAATGCTTGAGTCCTTGCTCTTCTGCCTTAGTGGTCTTAACTTCCAATTTCAAAATGATCATGATACTCTATAAAAATTTCCAATGAAAAAGAGGAGAATGTTTCTGTATAACAAATGTCTCAAAATAGAAAATAAAATACCTACTTATGCTGAAAGATTGTCTAGGTTTTAAGTTGTATTTGTTCTTGTTCAGTTTTCCCCCCTCATTTGTCAAAATTATGGCAATTTAAAACAGAAATGGAAATTGTCTTTAGTTACTGCCTTCTTATTTCAAGGTACTGTAACAAAGTACCGTAGGCTGAGTGCCTATTAAAAACAGACATTTGTTTCTCAAATTCTGGAAGCTGGATCTCTAAGATCAGGACTACCATGGTCTATTTTTGTGAGGTCCCTCTTCTGAGTTGCATACCACTGACTTTGATATCCTCACATGGTTGAAAGAGAGAGAGAGCAAGCCTTTTTTTTTTTTTAAAGGGCTAATATCATTTATGAAGATTCAACCTTTATGATCTAACATTGCCTTCCAAAGGCCCAATCTCCAAATATCATCACATTGGGAATTGGATTTCAAAAAGAAATTTGAGAAGACCCAAACATTCAACTCATAACAGTGAACTATACCCTGGCATACAATTTTGTATGATTGCTTATATATTAAAATTCTTTAGCTTACACTATCAATAGTATGTTTTTATATATTTGTTCAAATATAGGTTTTCCATTTTAAATTTCTAAAGTAGTTTGCTGTAAATGACATTGTTGCTTAAATTTTACAAATAAAGTCTAGGTCTGTACATTCTATATTTCCACCACCTATTTTTTCAGTGCTATTGAACACAGCTATAATGGTCTGGTAATATTTTATGTAAGTCGTTTATATAAGAATGATTATTGAAAAATTAACTTAATAATTTAGTAATGTGCAATACCAGATTATCTTTATTATTGGAGATACTGGCTGACAGTCTGAACTAAAAACTTAAGGGAAAAAAATCACTGAATAGCCAAGGTCAGTGTCATAAAATATGCTGAAATTAAAATATTTAACTTAAATGAAAGAGTCTCAGTGTTTTAGTGAGATCTCTTTATTTTTTAAAAGTTTACACAGTGTAGGAAAAGATGGCAATTTGGTTAAAAAAATAAAAATAAGAGGTGATATATAGTCCCATCACCCAAAGACAATGACTGCTAATTTTGTTGAATTTCCTTCTCACTTTTCTCTCATAATTTCCCCTATGGTTATGATAAAATGTATGTACAATTTTTTCATGGTGTTCTTTTGCTTAACATATTAAAACATTTTTCTTTAATTGTATTTTTGTGGCTGTTATTAACTGCTGCATGAACTCTAAATCTGATAAACTGTTGCATTTGTCTTCAAGCCAATATTTGAAAGGCATAGTGCAACAGTTGCTGATAGGCTGTCATTTGCTAAGGATAGGCCTATTTAGTAACAGCAAGGAAAAGACTAAAAACTGAGACAGGAATACAAAATACAGTAAGTGGGAACTATATGATATAAAATCAAACTATGTACAAAGCATCGACTGTTGTTAAAGTCAGGCAAACTTACTTTTAGGTTTTACCTCGAAATCATGACCTCTGGTCTTATGGCCACTGCATGCTACTTAGTAGTGTATGTATGTTCTACTTCTCAGACAGCTTTTTCAACTAGAATTCTTTTCTCAAACTTACGTGTGTGTAATTGCCTCAACCTGAAACCAGAACCTATCATGTTTACTCTAAAAAATCCATAACCCTAGTTACATGTACAACCCCTCATCTTTACTTGTATTTTTAAAGTTTTTATATATTTTAGTTTTTGCCTGCAGAAGAAGTGTCCTATCAGAGACCCATTCATGCATTTAAGCTCTAGGCCTCTTTCCCTATAACTTTCACTCAGATTTTGATGCTTTGGCCATTCCATCTATTCCAAGGTCATCAGTTGTTCCATTTTACATTGGATCATTCCTGTTTGCAAAGATACTGTTTTGTTTTTTAAAGATCTATCATTGAACAACAACAAAAGAAGAGCTACAATCCTGCCTGCCTCCCTTCTTCAGAAACTTAAGGCCCTTTATATTTATTCTTAGTTTCTGGCCTTCTTCTGTTTCTCTTCATAATCATTTGTTACAAAAGTTATCTATACTTCCTCATTAACTGTTTAGCCTTTTACCATGTTTCACTTTCTCTTCAGTTCATTTTTATTAATTTTCTTGTATTTAAATACTATAATTATGTAATGATCCCAGCTCTCTGAGCTCTAGATTCCAGTATACAGTTGCCTTCCTTATATTTTCACTTGATGTCTCATTGGCACTTAACCTCAAGTTCCTGGTTTCTTCTTCCTCTATTCCATATCACAGAATGTATCACCATCTTATTCAAATCAGAAATGTAGAGAACATTCTGGATTCCTTTCTTTTTTTTACTCACTGCCTTAAGTCCATCATCAGGACCTATTGATTTGGGTGTCTAAAATATATCTTCCTGCTATTCTTCATTGTCTCCCTCCATTTTACTGAGCAGCAAAGGGGCTTAAAATATAAAATTAATTATTTCTCTCCCCCACTTTGAGACTATTATTTTAGCAAAAAATCTAAACTGCATACAATGACTGTGACCTATAAGGCTTTGCATGATCTATTTCCTTTCCTATCTCTTTGGCTTCCCTTTTGTGTTTCTTCCTGAAGCTATTGCCTCACTGGCTTTTTAGTTATAGTAGTATTGTGTCTTATCACAACTGTGCTTTTGGACATGCGATTCCATGCCTGGAATGTGTGCTTCCCTTCATTTTTCTTATCCTTTTAAGTTACTGGTTGCCATTTATTTGGTTCTTTCACTGATATTACAATTTGTAATTAATTTTTATTATTTAAAATTAGTTAAATTCTACCCTGATTGAAGAGAAGCATCAAAAAGGCATGGACTTTGGCATTATTAGGCATGATTATATCTCCATTGCCTAGCAGAGTGCCTGCTGCATAGTGGGTGTTCCATAAATGGCCAATGAATGAATAAATGAATAGATAAGTAAACAAATTAGAACTAAGTAGTCCTAAAAGTATCTGAAATCCATATATTTCACCTTTGAAAAATTGTTAGTAGTGAGAATGACCCTAAATTATCCCATAAAAACTATAACAAGCATAATATATTTTAGAAAAATGGGTTTATAAAAATAAGATGAAAGAAGCTTGAGTATGTCTTAAAAGAAAATGGTTCTTACAAAATGTAAGGGTCTTAAAAATATTTCATCATTCTAAGTATAACATTGGGCTACAGATGGTTCAATCCCCAGCACTGTAAAAATAAATAAATTAATAAACCGACCAACAAACAAAACCTAAATTTTTCTATACTAAGAATTTTTCACAGATTATGAATTTATAGTTCCCAAAGCTGAACAACTATTTTTAGTCTTTGTAAATAGGGTTTTCTTCTGCTTATGTGTGCCTCTTTTTTTTCCCCCTGTGGATTCCATATTTGTAATTTTGTCCACTTGCTAAAATTTATTTGTAACCCTCAAATTAATACTTGGATGTAGTTTTCCTGGTCATCCATGGATATATAGAGTGGTGCACAATTTGGCCCTAATCTATGTTCCCAGTTGGAATCTAACTTTGCCTTCTTGTTTCATATCTCATATTGTAAACAGGTGTTTTTTTAGTGGTCTATTTGGGGCTTCGTTTTTTAAATATTTACTTTTTGTTGGTGATTTCATTGTTCAAAATGTTCCTCAACCTTTTATTGTCAGTTATTCCTAGGCACAAGAAAGCTGTGATGTGCCTTATGGAGCAAATATGCTATATTCACAGAACTCAGTAAATACTATTCTTGTGATTACAGAGATTAGATAAGCTTTGTTCAGACATGAGGGATAGTGCTGTTAGCCATGAATTCAATATTAATGAATCAACAATATATACTATATAAGGCATCTTTACCAGAAACACATAAAACAAGGTTGTGTCTTGATCAATTGATGAATATGTTGTGACAAGAGGCTCGCAGGAACCTAACCCTGTATTTCCCCTAGGAACAATGGTTCAATGTTCGCGGCGACTTTATAGAACATAACTACCGCGAATAACAAGAATCGACTGTAAGTTAAAATTCTGGACTTCAGTGGAAATTTCAGGAGTCTAACAAATGGCCTCCTCATCTGTTAGTTGTAATTTAGGGACTTTTTGGTTGGGATATGTTTTACTTTAAAACTATTAAATTAGGAGGAGAATAGAATTATTTTGGTTCAGTGATTCTTTTTGAGCACTTACTATATGCCAGTAACTATACTAGCTTTGAAGTGTCAGAAACAACCAAGTCACAGTCTTCACTTTGAGAGTCTTTCAGTTAGAATCTTTATTTTTAATTTAACTGATTTGGTGTCAGCTAGGTGTAATAATGCAGTTCAGTTTTTGACACTTAACTACTAGGGTTAGCATATACCTTACATGTTAAGTCAAAAGTCCTCCATAAGTCTGCTTGTGTGTGTGTTACTTCAGACACCAGCTTTGAGTTCTTGTGGTTACCCAAGCCACTTCTGAGTGGCTGGCTACAAATCCAAAGGTTGCCATGATCTCCTTGGTTCACTAATTTGCTAGAATGACTGGTACAATTCAGGAAACTACTGTGTACTCGTGACTGCAGTTTTATTATAAAGGGTGCTTGTAGGGTGCAGTCTGGGGAGGAGCATAGGATTTCCATGTCCTCTCCCTTCAGAGTCAAAAGATGTCACTCTCTGGGCACAACTGTGTGTTAATCAATTACAAAGTTCCTCTGAGCTTCAATATCCAGCGTTTTTATGGAATTTTATTTATAGATATGATTTTATATTGCTGATTTATCAGTTTTTTTAAATTATTGAACTCAATGTCCAGCTTCCTTTCTATCACTACAACCCTCTCAAAATGTGTTTAGATATTTCTGGTGACTAGACCCCATTCTGGAGCTTTTTAGGGACCTATCGCACCTCTTTCACTTAGGCTAATCTAGGGACTTTTGAAGCTTTGTGACAGGATCTGAGGGCAAAGAACATATATTCTTTTTGTTTTTTAAGAGAGGAGAGAGAGAATTTTTTAATATTTATTTTTCAGTTTTCGGTGGACACAACATCTTTATTTTATTTTTATGTAGTGCTGAGGATCGAACCCAGTGCCCCGTGCATGCCAGGCGAGCGCTTTATTGCTTAAGCCACATCCTCAGCCCCAAGAACATATATTCTTTGTTATACTATAGGGAGGCTGACTTAGAAGACAAATTAGGAGTTTGCTAGGAAGGGGCATAGATGTTTATAAGCAGAGAGAAGAATATATGCAAAAGCAAGAGATCAAAGAATTTGTGAATAATAAAATGTCATTTAGTCAAGTTTGAATATTTTACTTTCAAGTGGGGAATGGTTGAAGGTGAATCTGTAGAAGTAGGCTGTGGTCAGATTATAAAAGGCTATGGAGACAGGAAGTCACAAGCTCTGTACACATTTGGTCCTTGTCATATGTGTTTTATTGGAAAATTTTAAACATAAAATAGAATAGTGTAGTTATCAGAATTAATAGCTGGTGACCAAACTTGTTTCATTTCTACTCTCCTTCATCTCCCCTCCCCCAACATGTTATTTATAGCAAATTTTACCACATTTTATTATTTTAGTCATGAATATTTCAGTGTATATTTCTGAAATATTTAAGCTTTAAAAATTTATCACAGTCCCATTATCATAGCTCAAAAATTTTTAACCATAATTCCTGTATATCATCAAATATCCAGTCAGTATTCACATTGCCTATTCTGTAGTGTTTTTAGAATGGCAGATCAGTTGATAATTATTTGTAAAAATTGTGATACTTAGTATTAAAAATTTAGATTTTTGTGATTAAAAAGTTGGAGCATCTAGCAATTCTATGTGTATCTTTCTTTATAACTACAGGACCTTGGTCAGAGTCCTTGGTTAGTTGCCTTACTCATTGCTTTTACCCTGTAAAGAGCCTTTGGAAAATATTTAAACAGGCATATTTCATGAGTTTTTCATTATGGAAAAGTAACAAAGTAGGCCAGTGGATCTGATGAGAAGTGTATCCAGGAAAGCAGGTAGGCCAGTTAATAAGAGTTTTATGATAGAATTGGAGAGGATGACATGCTAAAGAAAAGTTTGAACACAAGTCTTTTATAATAGAGTTGGCGGAGTTTAGAATTGTAAGGCTTGAGGAATAGAAATGATAATGTGGAATGGATACATTGAAAATAATATCTGATTATCAAATTAGGTGAAATGTAGATAGTGGGACAACTAGGTAGAACAAATTTTTTAAAAAATATTTAATTGATTTTATTTTTTAAATACATGACAGTGGAGGTAGAACAAAATTATAAGGAACTGTTTGGTGTTTGGGAGGGGATAAATATATATTTGTTTGGGTATTTTGACTGTGTGGTAGAGGTGAATGTGCCCAGTTTTGTTGGAAAACATACTAAAGGAGATTACAGCCAGAAAAATAAAGGGTTTTCGAATACAACAGTTTTCTCAAATTCTTATATTCATAATATTTGAGAATTCTGAAATGAAATTAAAGGGAAGGGAAAAGGAAAAGTCTACCTGTAAATATGAGAGATAACCACCCTCTTTTTTAGGAAACTGATGTTCTTTTATGTGAAAGATAGGTGGAGCATTAATGGATTCTTGCCCACTGGCCTAAGAGTTTACTGCGTGTTACTTTTAATAATACTTGTAGCTTATAAGAAATAGATACATACGTTACAGGGCCTGGCATCTAGTAAGTGCTTGGTAAGTGCATTTGAATCTAAGCCCTGTTAAGGCTTAAGCAGTAGTACCTATATTGGATTAGTTTTCACATGATATTTCCCTGCAGAGTCTTCACAAATAGGAAACTCAGTAAATATTTATAGAATAAGTGAATAATTTTGGTGATTTTAAGTGATTTATTTAAAAAGATTTTCCCCCTTTAGTTTAAGGTGGTATCAGCATCCTACAGAAGAAGAATTAAGAATTCTTGCAGGGAAGCAACAAAAAGGGAAAAGCAGAAAAGACAGGTAAGTTATATTGAAGAGCTTGAAAGCATTAAATATTTAATAGAACTTATGCAAATATATTCTTATGCTTTAATTAAAGGAACATTGATTACACTTATGTAGTTGATAAATTTGAGATAAGAATCTACAAATCTAATACTGGAAATTAATATATAAGCAGAAAACAATTATTATTTTACTAAAAAAATGTGTAACTGTATTTTTTTGTTTAAATGATAAAAACAACATAGTTATTATATTTAAAAAATTTTAGTTGAGGGTTGATGGGGAAAGAGACCAGTGACCTATGCATTCACTCTACAACTCATTTAATGATACACTTGCTAGGCAAGTGCTCTACCACTGAACAATATCTCCAGCTCCTAGCTCTTGAATGTTTTGTCCATGTTTAAAATCTATTCAGAGAACTAATAAACCACACTGCATGGACTACAGTAGCTTCATCTATAAAATAGATTGAACATAGTAATTTTGAAGAATTCTTCCATGTTTAAAACTGTGTATTTCTTTCTATAAAGTTAAATTTTCATGGCAACTACATATTAATTATCCTCTCTGAATGGGCTTTAATTTCCTTGGTCTTCTCCAAAATTATAATTCTAATATATTATAAAAGTCACTGAAACTAAATTGTCATTAAATACTTATCATAAAATTTATGTTTACCTGGCCTAATAGATTTCTAAGTACTAAAAAAATTTTTAAACGTTAATTATTTGGTAGTAATTGGAAATTTTCTCACCTTGTTACTATTCCTCTTTTTCTTTTACCATTACAAGTACACCTTGAAGTTCATTAGAATATTAATCATCATCCTTCCTTTTTTATTCCAATAGTTAAGTTTTTTAACAGAATATTTTTTTCTAACAGTTTCCAAAACACTTTCCATAGTTGTATTTAGTCCATAGTTCTACTTAATTTCTGATAATTACGTAATGGTTTATACTTGACTAATGGGAAGCTGTTGATTAAAGATATTAAATGTGCTGCCCAAGTTCATATAATTTAAGGCTTTATTCCTAGTAGCACTAGTTTGATTTGTCTGTATGAGATAATTTTTACTGAGATTCTCCCAGTTTATATTTTTATTTATTCCCAAGAATAAATACAAAATTTCTAGTTTGAAATTAATTTTATCAAAAGTTAATTTATTATTTTGCCTATCTTTAAACATTACATATGGCCTCAAAAGACTAGAAATGGAACCACCATATAACACTACTATACCACTCCTTGGTATTTGTCATAAAGAATGAAAGTCATCATATTATAGTAATACCTTTGTACCCATGTTTATAGTACAACTCATAATAGCCAAATTATGGAACCAGCCTTGGTGTGTGTCAATAGATAAATGGGAGATATGTATGTATGTATGTATGTATGTATATGCATATGTGTGTATAAATGTGTATATATATATAATTTGTATGTGTTTATATTCACATATATACACATACATACATACAATGGAGTTTTCATTCAGCCATAAAGAAGAATGAAATATGTTATTTGCAAAGAAAATGGATGGAACTTCAGAGCATTATGTTAAACAAAATAAGCCAAACTCGGAAAAACATGGGTCGTATGTTTTTTCTCATACATGGAAACTAGAGGAAAAAGGAAAAGAAGGGCGGGGGTGAAGGGCTCATAGAAGTAAAAGGGAGACCAGTAGATTAGAGGAAAGGGACCACAGGGAGAAAGGATGGGAAGGAAGGGGGAAATACTGGGGAATGATATTGACCAAATTATATTATTATATCGTGTGTTTACATATATGTAACAACAAATCCCACTATTAATGTATAATTATAATATACCAATAAAAATATGTGAAAATTAAAATTAAAAACAATTTGGGAGTGATATGAATGCATATGACATCATTATTTTCCTCCATTTGTGATTTTTAGTAGATACAATTCCAAGGTAGCCTTCATATTTCTGATTTTCTTAAACACATTAATTTTAATATTTCTTCAGCTCTGACATATTTCTTTGTGTGTGATTCAAAGACAAGTATACTTGTCTTCATTTGCTTTTATTCTTGTGCCTAAAGAAGGAGATATTAGGTGGTCTTTAAAACTACAAAAGAGAAGATAGAAGAAATGGGTGTGAAATACTAAACTAGAAACCACAGTTTTCTTGCTGTCTAATTTAGGTAATTCTTTTTCTGCCAATTTATATATATCCACATGGTAATTTACATTCACATTTTGTAGTCCCCTTTCAAAAACTAATTTTGAGTATCTTACCTTCTGATGAAATATTTTAAAATTTGCTCTTTTTCACTGCAAAATTTTAAATCTCATTTGTATTTAATTTGATACAAGCACTTACATAATAGTGTAGGTAACTTGTTTTTTGTGTCACCTGTCTGATTTTTATAGGAAATATAATGGTCACATTGAAAATAAACCACTAACCATTCCAAAGGATATTGACCTTCATCTAGAAACAAAGTCAGTTACAGAAGTGGATACTTTAGGTAAGGGAATTTTGGTAAAATATTCTGTAAATCTCAGTTTTATATTATGGTAGTGAAAGTACTTTCATTTTATCTGTTTTGGCTAGTTGGTGTGTGTGTGTGTGTGTGTGTGTGTGTGTGTGTGTGTGTGTGTACACGTGTGCTTTTCTGATCATTCAGTACATGAGGCACAATCTAAAAACTTAGAAGCTCCAAGTGTCTTCAGTTGAGTTAAATTTCCTTTTCTGTTCACCAAATTTGTAGTAATGTTTTGATCATTTTTCAAAAGAGGCTAACTTACACAAGTTTGTCACACAGTCTCTGTTTATTAAGTTTGAGGTCACAGTTTTTATAATCTTGAATTCTAAACTTACTTTGCTTCCTGTACTTGCCTACTTCTTATATAATGTGACTTGCAAAGCCGCATTTGTATATTTGTATTGAATTAACTATATTTTCAATAATTCAGTTTTATTCTGACATTTAGTAGAAACAAAAGTGGTTTCAGAACAATAAATAGAATTAAGAATTAGGAAATTTTACTTATACAAGATTCATAGATACGTTGAATATCTGAGTAAGTCATTTACTTTTCTGTAGTTGTATATTGACTATAAAAGTTTAAAATAAAATTTATAAGAAATTATTTGAATCTAGAAGAGAAAGGTGATATTATTTTTTAAAACTAGTTGTCTCAGGGTGCAGTGGCATACACTTGTAATCTCAGATACTTGAGAGGCTGATGTAGAAGGATCACCAAGTTTGAGGCCATCCTGGACAATTTAAGCAAGACCTTATTTCATATTTAAAATAAATAAATAAAAGGTCTGGAGATGTAGCTCAGTGGTAGAACAAGCACCCTTGGGTTCAGTCCCCAGTATCACACAAACATGTAAACCTCTCCTGCAAAAAAAAAAAAAAAAAAAAAAAAAAAAGCACTGGTTTTCAAACCTCAACTATTTATTAAAATCATTTGAGAAGCTCTTTAAAAAAACATCCCCTACTCCCACCCTTGAATATTCAGTGAATCTAGAATAGGTTCTGGGAATTTGTGTTTTTAAAAGTATTCTAAGTTTGGGGTTTTGGGTTTTATTTTTGTTTGACCATGTTTGAGAGCCAATTTTGATAATGTATAAAGTATCATGCAATTCTGAGTTAAATCACACCATCTTCAAAAACCCATAAAAAATTTATCTAGTTTTCATATAGAATTTTTTAATGATCTGAAGTACCTTCAAAATATTTGAAAGTTGAGTATTACACCTATAGAAATTATGTGTATAGAAAATAAACTTCTGGAACCCAAAAATGTCAATGAAGAACAATATAAATCAATTATCTAGTATCATTTAGACTTTTAAGACCTGTTATGTGCTATGCTCTTTTTCTTTTTTTCTTTTTTCTTTCTTTTTAGTTATAGGTGGACACAATATGTTTGTTTTATTTATTTATTTTTTTATGTGGTGCTGAGGATCAAACCCGGTGCCTCACACATGCAAGCCAAGCACTCAACCACTCAGCTACAACTCCAGCCCCTCTGTTTCTTTTTCTATATAAAAATATTTAAAACATTTTAATTTTTTCTTTTTTTTTTGATACTGATGATTGAACCCTGGTCTCTTAACCACTGAGCCACACCTCAGCCTTTTTTATTTTTTAGTTTTTATTTTGAGACAGTGTCTCACTAATTACTCAGCGCCTTGCTAAGTTGTTGAGGCTGGCTTTGAACTTGCAATCCTAGATATGTAATATCTAGGATATTATGTAAAATGTATTATATAAAAATAGATATGTAAAAATACAAGAATATAAATACATTCTCCCTGATTGTTAGTATAATTTTTATCATTTTTACTAATAGCTACTATTTATTGAATAATTATTTGCTACTGAACTTCAATAATATCTTAAAGTTTTTGAACATCAAGCACCTTGAATACTTTTATCAACTCATCCTCACAGTTCTGTGAGGTAGGTAATTCTGTGTGTGTGTGTGTGTGTGTGTGTGTGTGTGTGTGTGTGTGTGTAGGCTCATTAGGACAAGAATTAAAAAATTTATAGGCAGGGTTATATACTGCATGTAATAGAGCACACAAATCTAGGCTATTATAATGAACTTTAACAATTGAAATCGAGATAATGTGACTACAACACATAACATGTTGAGTATTTGAGTTTTGAGAACTAGTTGCAAATGATCCTGCTCAACAACTGATCATTTAATATCAAGAGTATTTAAATTAGGAGGCCAATTAGTAGCCATGGTTGCTGCCAACCTTTGGGACCTGGCTTCCATGCCAAACTCCAGAGCTACTGTTGGGCCACTTTGTGGCTTCAGGGTTGGTCACTGAAGAGATGTTAAACATCCATGAAAATTGTCATTGCTTTGAGAAATTCTTCAGACTACAACAGATCACAGATATTCAAGCTGAAATCTATTAGTCAAGCCTGGAAATTGAACTTCTGAAACTAGAAAAAGACAGCAGATGTTGTTCATCTTTTCCATTTGTCTCAGAAGTGTCATGCACTACAAAGCATGAATAATCGCCTGGAAGATGTGCTAAAAGAAAAGAGGTCCTATAGGCAGACTGTTGAAACTCGCATGCCAGGAAAACTTACCTATGGAAGCTGTTTATCACAGGTTAAACTGAGAAGAAATGAACAGATGTATATGTTTTCTGAGGGTAGTTCTTGTTTACCAGTTAACTTTATAGCATAATTCATGAAACAATGTATTATTGATGTGTTTGTTAATATTATTAATCATGATACATTAAATAGAAAATTCATTACTTTAAAAGAAATATTACTATGGTAAAAAGAAAACTTCCTTTTGCACATTGTGTTTTGGGAATTACAAATTAGGACTCTAATGGGAAAAAATTAGATCTTTAACACGTAGCAAGGTGGGTAAAAATTGGTTTTATTATATATAGATTGTTTTCTGTGAAGTAAATGTATTATTCACTTAATGTTACCTATATGTAAAAATTCTGTTGAAGATATTTAACATAGAAGAAAACAATGTCAATTAAGAAAGGAAAAACTGGATTGTGATCTCATCTCTACTACTTATATGTCTCAAAGTCTTGGGCAGAATGATAGCAGTTTTTGCTCATGGTATAGTTTTTGCTTCAGATTCCCAGTCTGCAAAATGAAGATAATTTCTGTTGCTGTCTGTCTTGTGAAAATAGTATAAGTATCAACTTAAAGTTCTTGGTTATGATTAATAAATGATAATACAATAGAAAAAAAATTCCAATTAACTAGAATAGAAGGGAGTTTTTTTTAGATTTACATTTATGTAATCATTTGTGAATGTATGCTTTATATTTAAGTAAAAATGGGGTTTTCTGTCTGAACTTTTGATTCCAATATTAAAAGGCAAATATGTAATTGCATTATTGAGTACAAAAAGAATATAATTGTAACACTTGGGTTAAATATATTGCCAAAAATGTATGTAACTTGTACTTCAGTTGAATGTGTTATCAATATCTCAGTAACTATTTTGAAAGCCCATCTCAGTTTGTACTAGCTGTCTATTATAAGAACCTTAAAGAACATTAGAACTTGTGAATGTCACCTGGCTGTTTGCTATAAGTGAGTTCCATGGAAGAAGCCTGTGTGCTTGTGAGCAGGCATGGAGAATTAGAAAACTTTTTGAACAACAGACATTTGTTTATCTTTTCATTCACTTCCCTGTCCTCCTTTCAGAAAGTTATTCAAAAGGCTGAATGTTGGTAATTTTTTTTTTTTTTTTTTAACTCACTGGGGGCAGGGGCGATGGGAAGCGATTGAGGGAGGAATCCTAACAACCATTTAGGATAAATCTTGAAGTCTAATGTTCAAAACCAAGATCAATCAAAACAAATCCTAAAGCAGTTAAAATAACTTGAAGCAAATTGAGAGTGTTAAAATAACAAATAACAAATTTGCTGATTTGTAAAAGGACTTGGGATTTTTTTAATTTACTATCACTTAAAAATGATATTAGTTTTGGTTAGTTTGTTTTGATACTTTTAAGAACTCTCACTTTGAGTGGTATTTTATTTTTAAAATATTTTTTCTGTAAGGACATCATATCTTTATGTACATTTTGCAACCAAGAAGTTTGTTCCAAAATAAAGTTGATTATTTTATTATGTGCCAGTAAAAACACATTAATTGATGTTTATATATGTGATTTACTTCCACATTTTAGGAGGCCCTTTAAAAAATAATGTTGGTATTTTGAAGTATACTCTGATGAAAGTAAACCAGAATAAAATAAGCAAACAAACTTCCTTATAAAAGGTTTAAATTAAGTTAGATGCAAAGCAACAGAATTATATTTACTTTTATAGAATGTTAATTTTAACAATAAGGTTTGAAGAATGAAATTGTTGAGGGATATGGTTTTTTATAAAATCAACAAACATTTCACTTTATTTTAATTTGCAGTAGCAACAATTACTAGTTATTAGTCATTAGTTCGATTAATCATCGTAAAAATTTAACTCTCTTACATTACAAAAGTGAACATACATGTAAATCTTTGTATACTACACCCAGTTTTATTCATTGAAGTTAAGATATTATCTACATCCTCAAAAAGAAAATTTTTGACTTATCTAAGAAAATGCCAACACATTTGTAATCATATTTTAATGACAATTGAGGTAATTTTGATAATCATTTCAGGTTTATTCCAATTATTTAATTTCCAAGTTATTATATTTTAACTTTGGATGCTAACATTTTGAATCTGTTTCCATTTTTATATTCCTACGTTTGCAAAACTTACATTGCAAATCAATAAATAGACATACTTTAAGTTAATTATGAATAAATTCTCATAATCTATGTAATTTTAAATGAAAATCTTTTTTAACCTTTATTTTTCAGCATTGCATTACTTTCCAGAATACCAGTGGTTGGTGGATTTCACAGTGGCTGCTACAGTTGTATATCTAGTAACTGAAGTCTACTACAGTTTTATGAAGCCTACACAGGAAATGAATATCAGCTTAGTATGGTGCCTGCTGGTTTTATCTTTTGCAATGTATCCTTCAAAACATCATTAATATTAATTTATAAACTTCTTTTGCAGTTAATATCATTAGATCCTGTGTCTTATTTAAAAAAAAAAAAAGAAATTGCAGATTAGAGGACTTTCCTTTGTTGAATTCTTCAGTAATTGAAAAAAATTCAGAGAAATAGAGGTGAATAGTTTTAGAAAGTTAAATATGAGGAAAGATGCCAGTTCACTGATTCCTTGCTTATCAAAGTCTAATTTTACAGAAACAGCTTTTTTTAGGGATTTTCTTCCAGATGTTTTAACTATTATATGGTATTGTTACTATTTTAATTTTAGATATTAGCTTACCTTTCTCCTTTCTTCCATTCTTCCCAGGCATTTATTAAATTTGTTATCAGTTTTTACTATGTTATTTTTATAGCTAAGCATTCTGAAATACTATTTCCTTCCTTGAATACTTCATTGGAAAAAAATTTTGAGATAGGGTTTTGCTAATTTGCTGAGACTGCCCTCGAACTTGGAATTCTCCTGCCTCAGCCTCCCATGGAATGTAAGTTCTCTACTTATAGGTCAACAGAGACTTCATTTCAGGGTCTTCCTAAGAATTCCTGTACCCTTTCTGAATCCCATACTTGCCTCTTCCTTAGTTTTGGCAGAGGCCATTCTTATACTATCCTTAGAAAAAGTGCTAAGTTTTTTTCTTAAGTGTTGTATGCCTGAAATTATTTTTCTTATACTTGACTGATAGTTGGCTCAGTAGAAAATGCAAAGAAGGAAATAATTTTTCTCAGATGTTTTTGAAGTCATGAGAAATTGGATGTTCTCTTGCTCTTCTTGTTTACTTTCTCTTTCCCACTGTGTACTCTTCCTGAACTTTTTCTCTTTATGCTTTTGGTATTTTGAAGTTTTATCATTAATTATGTTAAGTTATGGATTTTCCCTTTAGGTCTAGAAATTCATATCTTTGACTGTTAAGAGATAATTTTGTGCCATATTGAATGTCTGTTTTCATCCTTATGCTAGGAGTTTAGCTATTTGGAAACTCAGGCTCTTGAGTTCTGGAAAATTGTCTTGAATTGTTGGTGATTTCTTCTTTATTATTATTTTTTTATCTTGTTAGAATGCTTATTGTTTAGATATTATCCCTCTAAGACTGGTATTCTAAGGCTGTCATCATATTTCCCATGGATGTATGTATGGATGTGTATGTTTGTATGTGTGTACACATACATATGTGTATATATACACACACGTGTGTGTGTAATATTTTTATATATTTTTATTTTCTGGGAGATTTTCTTAACCTGATTCTTCTATTCATTTTGAATTTCTGACATAATTTTAAATTTTAAGCTTACTTTAATTTCTCTTCCTCCTTTATGAAACCCTTCTCATTTTATGATTATATTATCTTCTTGTGTTTGTTTGTGATAGTGATAGATTCTGGTAAAGTTTTCTTCTTACCAAATATTTTTCTATTCTAATTTACTTTTGTTTATTTAATTTGGTTATTGTCTTTCTTGTTAAAGGCTTTTTTCAGAGAACTTTAATTGACCTATGCTTATAGTTCTATATTTAACTACAAGACAAAAAGTAGAATAGAAACTGTGAGTGTATGGTGAAATAAGTTGTTTACCTTTCCTTAGTCTTCAGACTTGTTTCAGATAATAGAGGTGGATTAAACTGGTTACTTTTTAAGGTACTTTTTCTGCCTTAGTACTGGGGATTGAACCCAGGGCCCTGTACATGTTAGTCAAGCACTTTACCACTGAGCCCAGTGGTACTTATTTTTAATACCTACTGTTACCTCCAACACACACATTCAACAACTGGAACTTTCACCCCAGTACAGAGAATTACAAACATCACATCAGTTCCTTCACCTTTCTGGGAGTTCTGTAATAAGATCAGAAACTTCCCTTAACTTTTTGACTCAGGTTCCTCATTGTGTTTAAGTCATTTACTACTACCTGTTTGCTTTCTAGTATCCACATTTTACTGTTTTTTAAGTACTTGAAAACAAATTCCGTGTCATTTTGGTGCGGTTTAAGAACAGACTAAAAGTAAATGTTATGCTTGCTCTGATATTTTTATCATGTGATTTTTTTTATTTGTTCTAGTTGATTATACATGACAGCAGAATGCATTTCAGTTTACTGTATACAAATAGAGCACAGCTTTTCCGTTCTTTGGTAGTATAAGATGTACAGTTGCACCATACATGCAATCAGTCATACATGTACCTAGGGTAATGATGTCCATGTCATTCCACCATCTTTCTACCCCCATGTCCCCTCCCTTCCCTTTGCCCAATCAAAGTTCTTCCATTCTCACCCCCACCCCCACTCCTACCCCCGCTGCCCATTATGGAACAGCATCCACTTATCAGGGAGAACATTCAGCATTTGTTTGGGGGGGGATTGACTTACTACAGCATGATATTCTCCAGCTCCATTCATTTATCTGCAAAAGTCATAATTTTATTCTCTTTTAAAGCTGAGTAATGTTTCATTGTGTGTATATACCAGAGTTTCTTTATCCGTTCATCTATTGAAGGGCATCTAGGTTGAGTCCACAGTTTATCTATTGTGAATTGAGCTGCTATAAACATTGAAGTAGCTATGTCACTATAGTATGCTGATTTTTAAGTCCTTTGGGTATATACTGAGGTGTGGGACAGCTAGGTCAGATGGTTGTTCCATTCCAAGTTTTTTGAGGAATCTCCATACTGCTTTCCAGAGTGGTTGCACCAATTTGCATTCCCACCAGCAATGTATGAGTGTACTTTTTTCCCTACATCTTGTCAATACAATGCTTGTATTCTTTTTTTTTTTTTTTTTTAAGAGAGAGAGAGAATTGTAATATTTATTTTTTAGATTTCGGCGGACACAACTTCTTTATTTGTATGTGGTGTTGAGGATCGAACCCAGGCTGCACGCATGTCAGGCGAGCACGCTACTTCTTGAGCCACGTCCCCAGCCCTTGCTTGTATTCTTGATAATTGCCATTCTGATTGGAGTGAGATGGACTCAAAGAGTATTTTTGATTTGCACTTCTGTAATTATTAGTGAAGTTGAAAATTTTTTCATATATTTGTTGATTCATTGTATATCATCTTCTGTTCATTTCCTTAGCCCATTTATTGATTGGCTTATTTATTCTTCTGGTGTTGAATTTTTTGAGTTCTTTATATATCCTAGAAATTAGTGCTGTGATATGCATGTAGTAAAGATGTTTCTCCCACTCTGAGGGCTCACTCTTCACATTATTGGTTTTTTTAAAAATATTTTGTTATAGTTGTAGTTAGACACAATACCTGTTTTTTTATTTTATTTTTATTTTTATGTGGTACTGAGGATCCAACCCAGTGCCCCGCACGTGCTAGGAGAGCTCTACCACTGAGTCACAACTCCAGCCCCTTGATTGTTTCCTTTATCATGTGATTTTTAAAAAAAAATTTTTTTTTTTTTTTTAGTTGTAGATGGACACAATACCTTTATTTATTTTTATTTGGTGCTGAGGATTGAACCCAGTGCCTCACACATGCTAGATGAGTACTCTGCCACTGAGCCACATCCCTAGCCCTGCTATATAATTTTTATTGTTTGTAAGATCCTGCTTTCTGTCTTTCTTCAGGAATTCTTATTAGTAAGTTATTTATCTTATTTGAATGGTTCTTTAATTTTTATCTTTATTTTATATTTTCTCAATTATTTTTTTATAATTCAATCTCTGTTGATTTTGATTTTTTTTTTTAAGGTACTATGGATTGAACCCAGGGCCTTGCATATCCTAGGCAAGTGCTATCTCACTGAACTATATTTCTAGCCTTTTTATTTATTTATTTATTAGACAGGGTCTTGCTGAATTTAATTTCCCAGGCTTGCCTCAAACTTGGGATCCTCCTTTTTCAGCCTCCTTAGAAACTGGGATTACAGTTGTATTGTCCTTGTACCTACCTAGCTGTTGAATTGTTTACTGTGAACTTTAAAAAATAATAATTAATTAAAATTAAGTCTTAAATTAATTTCTTTATTTTTAGTAGGGGCTACTGATATTAAACTCAGGCCCTTCCTACATTCCAACCCTAAGTCTTTTTTTTTTTTTTTTTGAGTGTTTTTCTTTTTGTAGCATTCTCATGTTGTGAATGTATAATATCTTTTTACTTCCAATGTATTAATCTTTTTTAAGTTCTCATTTACACCTTACATTGCATTTTCCCCCCTTTTTGTTTTAATCATGGAGATTGTTCTCAAATGTCTGTGAGCTTTGAATATCTGTTGATATTCATTCAAGAAGGCACTACAAGATTGAAAGTTTTGTGCAGCTGAATGGAGTTTATTGATTAGTGAAGCTTTTTGTGGATGATTAAGGGAGACCTTGTGGGGGGGGGGATTTCTAACTGTCAGTATTTGCAGATTTGGGGCTCTCATTTTCTCCAGAGAGAATTTGTCTATTCTCCCACCTCTGAAATAAAACCAATGGCTAATATTATGGGAACTGTGTATGTAACTTATTAGCTCTTCATTGTCAGCCTAACTTTTACATAGTAATCCCAAGCCAATCTTCTCTGGTTTACTATCTTCAAAAAGTAATCCTTACACATTCTGCCAGAGTTGGTGAAGAGCAACCATGTAATTTATGCGATTAGGCAAGACAGAAAATCTGGAAAGTCTTAATTACTATGAATACAGGCTTTCAAACAATCTTCCTGTTTTCAAACACTCTACAACTCTACATTTGGAAGTACCTGGTGTCTCTAATTCCTGGCTTTTTTAGGGCCTCTGATGAATGAATTTGCTTTCTTTCTTAATGGGTTCCTCTCTTTGCAGACCCAGTATACAAGAAAATGCTGAAACCTAAATTAGTTGTTGCTTTTTCAACCACTTCCTGTCTTTTAAAACTTTATTGACATCTCTTTTTTTGTTTGTTTTCCTGTGTCACTTATTTTTAATTCTTGAGGATTTTTACTTTCCTATGTGGTTTCTTCAGTCAGATTTTGGGAGTAAGCAGAGGAATGTGTGTCTTATGTCTTTTATATTCAACCAGAGACTGTTAATACTATATAAGCAGATACTATTTTAAATATATGACATGATTTGACATTTTAATTCATTGTGTTAGTTCTTTCTTGACTCTTTTGGATTGATTTAGTTATAATGTAGAGTAGAAGGACCAGAGCACAGCCTTGAGAGGCAGTATCTTCACAGATACATAGTATACTAGGTAGAAATATGATCATGATTTTCAGTTGAGAAACATCCTCAGATATGTATTTTGAAAGATTATGTTCACTTAGAATATTCCTGTTTAATTTTGTAGCATTAAAAATGTGATAATACCACTCAGAGTACTCATTTTTCATATCAAATCATATAAAACCCACTAAAACATTTCAGTTTGATAATTAGCATAGCTGACTAATCTTACTTTTTTCATACTTTGAGATCTCATGTTCTTTGAAATGTTATTTATTATGGAATATCCTTTTCTTGATTGCCTTCATTGTTTATACATATCCAGAGATATATATTTTTATATGCGATTTAATTTTAGTGTGATATAGTCTTAATACTTACCTAACCGAAATTTTAAAAATATACTTGTAAATAGCTATTCATATTGTTTCTGTTTATAAATTTCAGCTTTCTGTTTCATTCAGTAATGCCCAATAGTGTGAGAGCAAATGTCCTTAAACAGTCTTCAGCACTGAACTGACTCTGCTTAGTACTGCACTCACAAAAAGTGCCAAATGGTCTCATCCCTGCTGGAGTCTCTTAGCTTGGTGACTCCTCATCCCAGAAGGGAAAGAAAGTGCTGAAGAGCTTATAGTTCAAGCTATTTTCTGCCAACTTTAAATCTCCATAGAATGGGTAGGGAAGAAAAAGGAAGTAGAATTCTGTATATGTGTAGGTATGTGATTTTTCATTCAAACCTGTAGCATGTGAGAAAACAACCTGCTCCCTTTTACAGCATAGAAAAGACCAAAATTAAGTGCCAGTTATCTGTATTAACACCAAAGAGGGGTCTGTTTATAATCTCTTTTATCTTAGTCATCTTGTTTTCACCCTATGCACTGAGTTCAGGAGAAATGACCTCTGAGTGGCTTCTCTTCGTTTTTTTATTTTGTGTGTCTACTTATTAGTCTAACACATGTTGCCATTGATGACATAGAACAATAGCTCTACTGAATTCCAAAGTCACACATTTTTCAATTGATTCAGAAATTCTCTGCAGTTGTTACTAATGAATTACCTTTTGTTAAGGTGGTACCCAGGTCAGTCGCATAAAATTTATCAATTCATTCAAAAGTTGGGAAGAAAATTGCTTTATTTTCATGGTCATTTTGTTTTTTCCCTTCGGTTATTTTCATACTTATGTAGGACAGCAGTGATAAATTCTATAGAATCTTGAAGGTTCTAAAAAATGAGAATTGACTTTTTTTAATGTGTGACTCTAACCTCTGAATCCTGGAACCTAAAACTGCATCATCTCTCATGATCAGCTCTACTTTGTGCTTCAACTTGAGTTGTACCTTCATCTCAGCTATCACATTTTCACTCTCACTCCTAAATCCAAACTAAGTCTAGTTCTCTTCATTCTCATTTGTAATTCTAAGAACCTTTTTTGAAGAAGCTTGTGCATTTCCATTCTATTTATGCCCAGTTGCTAGGTAGGAGGAAGATACAGGGTGAAGAAAGCCTTGCAGTAAGGATGGAACAGTTCTAGTAATTGTCTTTCCTGTCTGATGGCCCATGAGGTGTCAAGAGTCACTGGAAAAAATATCTTCCAGTTTTATGAGTATGAAGCATGTTTCATTTATGAATAAATGAAAAGTAAAAGGGGTCTAGGGTTGTGGCTCAGTGCTAGAATGTTCGCCTAGCATATATGCGATACGGGGTTCAATTCTCAGCGCCACATAAAATACACAACTAAAATAAAGTCATTGTGTCCTTCTACAACTAAAACAATATTAAAAAAAAAAGTAAAAAGGTAAAAATGATGATGGCAAAAAGCCAAAGATCCCGTGGTAGGCATAAAACTTTTAAAAATAAAAATGCTCTAAAATGTATGAGTCTTTTTTTTTTTTTAAGAAACTTTTTTAGGAATGAACTGTAGCACAGAAAGTAATGAGTCAATTACATGAATTTGAGAAGAAAGCTATTCTATAAAGAATGATAAAGCTTCTCAGTAGTCCTATTATATTTGGCGAAAGAACTGGATCATTAGTCACATTTCCACAGCACTTGTATTTTACAATGTGGTTGATTTTAAGATACAAAACCCTATTATGTATGTTTTTATGGCTGTGTTTTAAATTTTTAATTTGCTTTGGATGCCAGACATACAAATTTTACATAAAGATAAAAATTGTGAATTATTTAAATTCAAATAAATTGTAGGGTTTTCTGATAATATTCAGTTCTATATATGTAAATTTGAAAATTAAGCACTGTAAGTTAAATGCTACCTTTTTTGCTATTGGAAATAGACAGTTGCAGCAAGCTATCACAACTTAGTCACCATTTTCAAATTCCATAAAGGTTCTAAATTACTATATTCTTACTCTCTAAAAATGTGCTGCTTTAAATTAATGAGGAAAATGAAACTCTAAACCCGAAGTAAACTGGATAAGATGTCAAGAAGTACAGAGTCAAAGTTATTGAATCTGAGCTAAGGTACTTATTTTTTCTTGAGAAGTTGTGCATAGCATGTTATCTAAAAGTTTGTTTCTTTTATAAACTTTTGGAGATCTTATGTGATTTCTAGATTATACAGACTTCTGATTAGAAACTTAGAGTTAAATAGAAATGATAGGACCTTATTTCTATTTTTTAATTTATAATTCTTTTTTTCTCTTAAAGTGATAATTTTTCTTCTGAAATAAATTTTAAAGATATCTTTATTTTGTTTCAGTTTAATGCAAAAGCTAAATTAATAGGGCTTTATTTTTATATATTTGGTTTTGTTTTCAAAATAAAGCTTTATGCTTTCAAATATCTCTATTTTCCCCCCATAATCTGGTTAGGTTGAGTTTAGTGATTATGGGATGAAATTTTAGACAAGCATGACATTTTTTTTTCTTTCTAATTGGTAATTGAACCTACCTAAGAAAATATGAAAAAAGAATTTTAGTTAAAGAGTATCAATGTTTTATTTATTTTTAACATTGGAATATAGGATCAGAATTTTTTTTTAAGGATTTTACTTACTCAGTCATGAGGGCCTATCAAGTACTTATTGTTTAGTTTTATTGTGTATCTGTAAGTATATATCTATAATAGATTTTTGGTACAGTTTCTAGGTTGTTTTGCCATGTAGAATTCAAAGTGTTACTGGTATTGAGTATTTTGGTTGCCTTTTCTGCAGGAACAGTAAATATGAAAGACTTAACCATTTGATAGGAAAAAAATCATACTTTATTTTATTGGTAATGCTCATAAAAGTACGAATATAATCTTTCTTCTTAGAGTTGAAAAACTTACATGAAATTTCTTGGCTAAGTGGAAACATTACCAATTATAAAAACATACTCAAAAATTTGTAAAAAAATATTAGAGAATACCCATCATATTTGTGTATTGGCAACAATATATTTCTTGTTGAATTTTTCTTGTCAGAAAAGCATTGATAAATATCTTTGAATGATTTGGGCATTTTTTGGTATAGAAGCATATTTTCTTAATGAGAATTGAGGCTTTAAAGCAATGTGAGTATAAACTAAGTTGAATCATAATAGTACCTTGATTAATGTTATTAACTGTTATTCTAGATCTGAGAAAAAAATTGCCATTTTAGAACTAAATATTAAGCCTGCTCTTCAGCTCAAACTTAATCATATTTAAAATATTTCCTCCTAAGTAAGTTTTTTACCTGCCCTTGATTTTTTTTCCATTTGAATTATTGCATTGGCATCTATAAAATGTGAACTGTTTCCAACTGCAAAAAGTATGTTAATACTAAATTAGAACTTTTAAAAAGTCAGCCATTTTGGCAGGAAAAAAAATATATCTTTCCTCTAATGTTCTTGGTTTCAAGGGTTGAGATTTTGCAACAGAAAGTAAACTAATTTAGAATGTAAATTTGGTGGTCTTTCAGCTAAGAATAAGGGGTAAAACTGGTGAAAAAAAAAACAAACCGAGTTTCTTAAAAGAAAATGACTATTTGCATCCATAGCCTTCCATATATAGCCTTGAATATTCTTTAAACAATAATCTGTAAATAGTGAGAGGATAGAAGTAAGAAGTTCATTCAAAGGGAAGGTACTTGACCACTATTATTTTCATTGCTTAACCATAGATAAATAAATAAAATGCCATGTTTTTAACTAGTGTTTTTTGGTTGTGCATATCTGTAAGTATAAAAGCTTAATTTTGGCATCATCATATTATTAGTTACATCAAATATTTGTACATAAAAAGGCAAAAATGTGTACCTAATTTACTTTGCTAAACAGCCCAGTAAGAAACTTTGTTACAGCCTTAGGTAGAATAGATATTTTCTATTAAATGATCTTAAAGTTACCACAGTTACCAGTGAAAAACTCAAATGGAGCACCATACTCTAGTTATTTCTCCTGACTCATAAAATCAAAAAGCCAAATTTATATTCTAAGTCTAACAATAGTTTTTTTTTTTTTTTAGGAAGTTTTTGTTTGGCCTTCTATTATATACTTAAAGAGATTTAAATGTAGCTGAGACTTGTATCATTATTTGATCTATCTGTCCTTGTTTTTACTCCAATATTCTCTGGTATTAGAATTTCAGTATTTAATTCATTTATCTAGGAAACATCAGATTGTTGCTGAGAACTACAAAGAACTCTTTAATTTTTAACTAGTCCTCTCAGGTGGTGGATATAGTGGCTGCATTTTACTAATGAAGAAATGAAAACATGGAGAGGTTAATAAATTTTTATGTGAAAGATCACATAGTAAGAGTAGAACCAGGATTCAGCCAGGCACTCTAGATCTAGAAAATGTTTTATTTATAGATTGGTCATGCTACAGTTTAAGGTACTATATGATTATATGGCAAGTGAATTTTAGTAGTAAATGCTATAATAAATTCTGAAGAGTAAGAGACTGGTCTTAACTGGTGAGATAATGCTAAGCTTTGAAAGGTGTGGAGTTCAGTTGAGTCTATGATTAGGTAGATGGGAGAGAAGAGGACCATTCAGATGAGAGAGAAATTATTATCCAAGACAGTGTAGCAGTTACATTCTGGAAATGGTAAATACACTATCCTGACAAGTGGAGGTTTGGGGAATACTGAATGAAAAGTTGAAAGCATGGATGTGGACAGGTCATAGCATTTCATTTCAGAATGCCGTATGTGTATAACTGAGTTGTGGGGAGGTTTTGTTCTAATATGGAACTCAATAAATACTTAGTTTAAGATTTAACTAGCCAATATGAATTGAGGATGCAGGGATTGTGACATTTTAGACATTTATGGTGTGGGGTGATGTTGAAGGATTAGTGATCAGGGCAAGATCATGTTTCATGCCTGGGTCAGGTTGCTTCTTATTTTGTTTTCTTTTCCTTTAGTGTTGACATATTTTGTGATTTATTTAATTACTCTAGGGTTTAACAGTAAATATAATCTTTGGTCATTCTGGTCATTTGATGTCACTTTTGGCCAAAGGTGTTATTTTATTTTTCAGTGTAAGTGGAAGAGTTGGAAATTGTCTTTTTAGAGATTCTAGTTTCCATTTTCAATAAAAATGAAGCAGTGTTTTTTCAAACCTGGGCTTAGGCCCTCAGGCAGTACACATAATCGTAGTGATATCTCAAAAGCTGTTCAGTAGTGGTTTTGGACTTCTTTATTCTGTGTTTTAACCTTATTTCCCTTTTCTTGTCTTCTAATACATAAGTTCTTTATAATGCCAAGAAAGAGATGGACTATAGTGTTTGATGCTGTGAGTTAAACTGGTTTTGTTTATTTTGGAAAAGAGGTAAATAAGTAAGGAATATGGAATTCAGAGTAACGTAGAGGGAAAAGTGTGCGTATTCTAATTCTAAAATCTTATCACCACTCTTAAACAGTGTTTTGTGCTTCCTAGAATCTGTCTTAAATGTTGTTAAATAAAACTTTAGACTTGTAAAATTGTTGCTAACTTGTTTTTCAGAAAATTTGCTGCTCACATTCTTCACTTTAAATATATATTATTTGTATGAATGAAAGCTTTAATAGTCCTATTTATTTAAAATCACATCTTTTATTTTGTGTTATTTGCTTTTACTTTTTTCATGTTATTACCTAACCTTCTATTCTTACTAAGTAACTAAGATCACTTATTCATCACAAATAGCCTATGATTTAAAAGTTGCATAATTTAAAAAATACTTGTATACTAGATGCTTCTCTGCATACTTTGTTTTCTCCTGTAAGAAGTGAGCAATCTAGTTTAGGGAAATCTTAAATTTTGTAGTTTTTGTTTATTAATTAAATTACTAAAATAAATCATAATGCAGATTTAAATTATAATATGTTTATTACTTTGAAAAAGTAAATCTATTCCAAGAGCTTAGATTTTGCATGGTTTGGATAAATACTTTTTAATTTTTTTTTTTTCCCTAGCATACTCATCTCGCTGTCGGAAGCATTTTTATTACAAACTGTGTTTATTTTTAAGTGTAATGGTCGGGATTGATCCGTGGATCTTGCACGTCCTAGACCACCAAGCTATCCCCCTGGGACTCAGAAATATGTGTTAGGCAGAGTAATGGGATGGTTTTTTATTGATGGTGGAACAGGACTTACCTGTACAGGTATCTCTCCTAGCTAGAGACTCTGGATTATGATCAGGGTTCTAGTCCCTCAATATGTATAACCTTCTGAACTTTTTCCTTTAGGAAATCTTTTTACTGCAACTGTAGACTACCAGCATTTGCCTTTAAGGTGAGAATGTAAATACAAAAACTGAGAAACTAAGGTAGAAATGTAGACAAAAATAGGTTATATGCATTGATTCCATGAAGAATAGTTTTTTAAAAGTCACATTCTTTTTGTGACTTGGAAGTTAATTGTGCTTCTTTTAAACCTTTGTTAATCATTTTAATTGAAATTGACTTTGTATAAATTCATCAATTAAGGTTAAGATTAATATCATATAATTAAGACAACTTCTGCGGTGTTTATTGCTTACACATGATTTAACTGTTAACTAAAATAGAGGGATTGACAAATATGTTTAGGGAAAACTTGTACAATATTAGTGATTTTAGAAGGAATTTGGCGGGAATAACACATGGAAGTATCCCTAAATACTGCATTGAAAAATAAAAACTAGAGTGTAAATATTACTCTTATTATAGTTTGCTGCATATTCTTATTTATTTTAAATTCTTATTATACTTTGCTGAGGTTGCTGGTTTTACTGATTTAGAAGACTTAAAAATTTATTCCTTTTTATAAAAACAAGTTAGCCTCCTCTTACCTAATGCTCAATACCTTGAAAAAACTGATACTGAGAATTTTTGAGCTGCTTACTCTGTCTAGGGCAGTTCTATTTTGAAAAGACTTCATGGTTCTGAACTATTGTTAAGTGCTGTGACAGTTTGTAGAGACAGTATAATCAATTGTTATGTGCACAGATGAGATTCAGACTGCCTAGTTTAAATCCCAACTGCCTCTAATCTAGTTTTGACTTTGAAGTTTTTACTTAACCTCTGTGCCACAGGTTTTTATTTTAAAGGGGTTTTTGATGATGTTGTTTTTGGTTTGTGTATTTATTTGTTTTTGTCTGTAAAGCAAGGATAATAGCATGGTTAATGTGTGGAATAAATGAGTTAATTAGTAATGCCTGGCACATGGCAAATACTAGGTGTTTTAGTCAGCTTTTTCACTGCTATGATTAAAAGACCCTACCAGAACAATTGTAGAGAAGGAAGAGTTTGTTTGAGGGATCATGGTTTCAAAGGTCTTAGTCTGTAGAAGGCAGGCTCCATTCCTCCGGGTTCCAGGCGAGGCAGAACATCATGGTGGAAGAGTGTGGCAGAGGAAAGCAGCTCACATGTTGATCAGAAAGCAGAGAGAAAGGGTCTCCACTTGCCAAATACAAATATATACCCCAGTGCCATGTCCCAGTTTCCACCTCCTTCAGCCATATCCTAACACTTCAGTTACCATTCAGTTAATCTTTATCAGGGGATTAATTCACTGATTGGTTTAAGACTCTCACAACTCAGTCATTTCTCCTCTGAATCTTTTTGCATTGTCTCATACATGAGCTTTTGGGGGACACCTTACAGCCAAGCATTCCAGTGCTTGACATAATGTTAATGTAAGAAATTGCTTTTCTAGATTTGTCTGTCAAATGCCTTATTTTGTTTGCTTGGTTTATGCTTTCATGGAGAACAATAGTAGTTCTAGCTTGGACTCATGTTTCTATTTGATACTGACTAAGTGAATTGTTGTGGGTGGGGTTCAGATGTCTTCAGTAGTTTTAATAGATGCATGTTGATACTTGGGCTGTTTTTGAATATTCAGTTGGAACTTGCTTTCTCTAGAGACAGTTGTTCCTTTTAAACTTATGTTTTCATATGATAGATCTTCAGTAGCTATTGGTAATTCTCAAATTATAAATTGTTGGGTGGTTACAGATAATTTCTGTAAGGTGTGTTGTGTGTTTAATTATAAAGGTAAACTGTTCAGTAGACAAGCCCAATAAAGACAGTGCCCTAATATAACGTCTACCCTGGCTTTTCATGTCACTGAGAACCTATTATAAAACATTCCTATAATAACTTCTTAGTGAAATTTGAGTCAATTAAATGAGAAATGCATTCCCTAATTGCAACTTAATTGTAGTATACTTTCCCTTAATTTAAAAGTGTTGTAGCACTGGGGATATAGCTCAGTACTTGCCTCTCATGCACAAGGACCTGGGTTAAATCCCCAGCACCACACCAAAAAAAAAAAAAGTTGTAAACTTCACTTCATTTAGATTTGCCCTGTTTTTATATTCAATTTCTTGGAAAACCATTCAGATTTTCATTGTTTTTAAAATTTTCTTCCAAAGGGCATATTTTATATAAGCATATCAAATCTAAATGTTGTAGTCAAATTCTGTTGGGGTCCACATCCTGTAAAGATGGTTGTGTATAGCTCCTGCAAAGTTATTTGTGGTTTTTCCTGAACTTTTCCTTCTGCAGCAAAGTTCTATTTTCATTAACTACACACTATTTTAAAGTAGAAGATGGTGGAGAAAGATCAGTTTGTGTCACCTTTGGATTTTTTTTCTTCGTCAAAGCAATGGCAGTTTTGATTGTAACAGAGAATTATCTGGAATTTGGACTTGAAACAGGTAATAGTTTCATACAACTTCAAAGATAAGTTTTGATTTGTCCAGCATAAGTATTTTTTACTTCAATATTTAAGTAAGTTTTAGAACTAATTAATGCTTAAAATTAGAGTTGAGGTATATACTGCACTGTTTTAAATAATTTGCCTGTATTATTTTAAATGAATTCTTCCTGTGTTCTTTTTTTTTATTTGTGTGTGTTAGCAGTACCAAGTATTGACCCTCAGCCCCCCTCCCAACCCCCCCCACATATGCTAGGCAAGCATTCTACCACTGAGCTACATCCTAGCCCTCTTTTTATTCTGAGACAGGGTCTCAACTAAGTTGTCCAGGCTGGCCTTTAACTTGCAGTTCTTCTGCCTCAGCCTCTTGAGTATCTGGGATTACAAGCATGCAGCATTATGCTTGCCTTCCTTTTGCAATTTTTTTTGTTTCAGTTAGTTGTTTGTTTGTTTTTAAACCTTTCCCCCAAATACTACCCCTTATTTTTCCATTTGTAGTTAACTAAGTTTCTGTATTGCTAAAGTTTACTCACATAAAGAATTAATGCAAATTTTATGCACACTCATGGAATGTACAAATATCAAAGGGATGTTTTCAAAGACTATTCCCTGCTAATAACCAAATTTTATTGCGTTATGGCATACTAATTAACACATGAAAGAGCTAAGCTAGTCATTTCAAAATTTAAGATACTGTGTTTCCTAGCATTTTTATTTCCAAGAAAAGAGTGTATTTCACCACTATGATAAGAGTAATCTTTTTTTTTTCCCCCCCTGCAGGGTTTACAAATTTTTCAGACAGTGCCATGCAATTTCTTGAAAAGCAAGGTTTAGAATCTCAGTAAGTTTTTGAAAAATTAAGCATTGTTTAAATTTAAAATTTTCCATTTTTAATGAAGCAATATTTACTTTAAATGATTGTTTTTAAATCATGAAAAGAATTCTTAAGTTGGATATAACTTCTAAAAACATCCTTACTCATTTTTTCCAGCTGTTTAAAGTCTGAATCTTTCATAAAATTCTTGTGTTGATTTGTTCTTTAATTTCTTGCTTCTGGAGATTAAATTAAAGTTATGTCTAAGTCATATAGCAATTCTATACTGAATATGTAGGTTAGATTGTTAGAAATGCCCCAAGAGGTGCCTGGTTAAGCTTGCAATTTACTTTACAGTTCACCAAGATCCATTATAGGCACTTGAATAAGAACAGTCTTTTTGTAGACATTTACTTTCCTTATCTTACTGTTATTGTGTTTATAGTGTGTTTGATTCTTAGAGAGCTAACTGTAAAAATTTATCAGCTTCTTTTTTAAAACTTTATTTTTAGGGGTCCTGTTTCAAAACTTACTTTCAAATTTTTCCTGGCTATTTTCTGTTCACTCATTGGGGCTTTTTTGACATTTCCTGGATTACGGCTGGCTCAAATGCATCTGGATGCCCTGAATTTGGCAACAGAAAAAATTACACAGTAAGCGGAAAATGTACATAAGCACATGCAGATAAATATATGTTTTCCATCTTAATGAAGGTATATTATTGTAATAAATCATAAATTTCTATATTGAAACTTAATAACCATTTGATGTCACACCACTTCCTCTCTCAACTATAAGCAATTTCTCTTATTCACTTCTAAATTTTAAGCCTTGTGTTAAAAAACAAACAAACAAACCATCGATTACTACATTTCTCTTTACTTGTTAAAATAGAAAGACCACAATTTATATTAGTTCTCTGGTATTCATAAGCTTATGATATTTTAGTCTCTACACCTGAACTGAGGATCTATGGAAATTTCCTTCTGAAAAATCAGATCATTTTACCTAAAAATATTATTATAAATTTTATGTATTAAATAATTAACCATTTTTATTTAAACATTTTATTTAAGTTTTTTTCAAAACTAAATTATATATGTAAGAAATGTTGGTTTTCTTTATTGATCTACTTGTTAGAATCTTGATAAAATGTAAACATTATTTTATTAGGGGTTGCTAATATTATAGTTATAGTAGTAATGCAGTGCTCTTTAATATAGATTACTTTTAACTACCAAATTCTATTTTAGTTCTGAAATGAAAAAATCATATTAAATCTCTACATATAATTTAAAGAACTTTATTATATTCCTTGCATTGTCAGTGTTTTTGTTGTTGTTGCTGTAGATGCCTTGGCAAAAGGGCAGGCTGATAATGTGCTTCAACTCAAATCCAGATCCAAATTCCTGTCTCATAATTTTGTTTGCATTCATTGGAAGCCTAACTTGAGAATATTCCACTTTTATATACATATTTCTAGTCATTAAGTTTCAAAGGCAGTCATAGTCCCATACATTACTGCTCTTTTTAAATCCTGTATTTAATGATGCTGATTCTCTGGTCTTTTCTTACTCTGTGTTTTCTTTTTAATTTAGTTGTAATTATCTTTTCCCCATTTTTCTACATATTCCTTGAACATGTGTTTACTTATTCTCATGTCCTGCCACACACTTCTTCATCCCTCTTTTTTTTCCTCCTTTTACTCAGCATGCTCTTAGCTGCATCCTGCTTTTCTCCCACTACCAGTTCCTCTAATAGCTTCTTTAAGACAAAACCTGGTTCTCCCCCTCTTCTTTACACACACACTTCAGTCCACTAACCCCAGTGTTATGATTTAAATAAGCTGAAAAGGGTGGGTGGAGGGGAGCCCTTCACAAGCTACTGAAACCGCTGTGGGCTGCTCCTTGATACTAGAGTGTTCCCTAGCAACACTGCATACCTAATACTGCTTCTTTCTTCCCCAGCACCCAACGGTTTACCAAGGCTGTTGGATGAAAGAATCACTTTATAAAAAACATTTAAAGCAGCCAGTGGTTTGGGAGAGGGGTTGCACAGTGCACATTTTAGTGTCCTTTTCAGTAAAATGTAGCTTCTTTTTAAGCTTTTTTCCTTTCGGGATATATAAGGGGTTTATTTTACTTTCAATTTATTGCAGTTCCTCATTGTATTAGCACCCTGCCCAGATCATAAGGGTGGGCAAGCTAGTTCTGTTGTGATAAACATGACTGGCACAAAGAATAGGATTGCCTTCATCCCATGGCTAGGCACTATGACTTATTTTAATAGCGAGGGTTAAAACCACAGTTCCATGTTTCCTTGCCAGGCATTCGTGGCTTTCTGACCCAGTCCTTTTTCCTCACACAGATCACTATCATTTTGCTTTGTAGTGATATTTTAAAATATGTGTTTGTATACATTTCAAACTCTCCAGTTTAGTCCTTCTGTTAGCTGCTAGTTAAACGAATGAAGAATTTGCCTTATCTCTAAGATAAGAAAAATTCTTACCAGCCACCTGTTTGTGTATAAGACACAAACATAGTGATTAATAATGAAATTATAGCTCAGACCTAAAACCCTTTGCTATATTAGGTATATTACTTTATCAAGAGTAAAGTAAAATTTGTTGATTTATATAGGCTAGGAGAATATTCATAATAGTCCAAAAAGAAATGTGTGAATTACTTGTGATTTTCGCAGTATAGGTAAACATTATACCTGATCATTACACACTGAAAGGTTCCTCTGTATCCATTAGATTTGTTCACTATATAAAATTAGATCATTAAAGTACCTGTTTATTGAATCACGGATCTAATATGGAATTGTTAAAGAATATTAGAATAGAAGTGAACAAATCTAGATTTTGGTCCTAGATTTGCCTGTAACATCTGCTAAATTGCCATGAACAATCACTAAACTTTCCTGAGTCTCAATGTTCTTATGTGAAAAGTTAAGATAATAAAGTTTTTTAAGGACTGAAATATATTGATAATGATCAATGAAATAGTCAAGTTTCTGTACTTTTGTATATTTTGTTTCTGGATTTTTATGTTTATTTCTTGCATGCTTTCAGAACATTACTTCATATCAACTTCTTGGCACCTTTATTTATGGTTCTGCTCTGGGTAAAACCAATCACCAAAGACTACATTATGAACCCACCATTGGGTAAAGAAAGTGTCCCTTTGTAAGTATGGTTATTTGAGGGCTAATTTTTGTTTCATTAGAATTCAGAACTGCTTTTCTGAATGTTACTTATTGTATTTAAGTTTCTTTTTTTTATTAGTTGCTCATGACAATATAATGATCTTGACATATCATACATTTGAATCAAATGGGGTATAATTTTTTATTTTTCCAAGTGTACAGGTTGCAGAATCACATAGGACACTATACTTTTAAAACATTGCTTGAAATGCTAAAAGATGGTAATAAACTTGAAGCTATAGTTCATCATTTAACCTTTTTGTGAACTTCCTAATGAATATTAAGGATTATTATCCTATTCTAATGTTGGCTTTTATACTTACAGGCTTTTCCTTAATGCTCAGTTGTCATCTAGCACTTTTCTACTGTCATTGTGCCAGTGGCTTTGATGCCCTCTTTTTTTTTTTTTTAATTTTGGTGGTGCTGTTATTTGAACCCAGGACTTTGCACATGCTTGGTAGGTCCTCTACCACAAAACCCCTATTTAGATACCTTCTGTAGTTATTTCAATATTATGTTTTTACTTGTGAAAATTGCAGAAGAGAGGATAGTATACATGGAATTACATATACTTATTTCAGTGTGTATGGAAATGTTAACATTTTCCATATTTGCTTCATCTATTTTTTGATAAAATATTTCTCAAGCTAGAGATATAACATTTTTATTGCTAATTACTATAGTTTGATAGTTTGCATCTCTAAGAAAATACTGTTTTCCTGTAACTATAATATCACACTTAAGAAAACTAAAAATTATCCCTTAACATTATTTTCTAATACCAATTCATGTTTCTCCAATTAGACAACTGTATTTTAACAGAAGATGATGACAAGGAAACAGATATATTTCATTAAAAGGCATTATAATCATATTTGGTATGATTCATGTGTACTTATGAAACTTAGAGTATTAGAGAGGTTCTGGCAAAGCTGGTTCAAACTCCAGTTTTGTTCCTCACTAAACCATCACTTGAGGATGATAACTTAATCTTTACCGAGCCTCTGTTTCCCCATAATAGTACCTACCTCACAGAGTTATCATTGGAATTGAATGAAAGTACACGTGTAATGCAACTGGCTGGAAGTGTTTAATAAATGTTCCTTTCACTGTTTTGCCTTATCAAAATTGAAATAGAAATTTTGACTAGCCATTGACTCCAGTGTACATTTTATATTATGTACTGCTTTTAGATCCTGGTACAACTTTGTCTTAGAGTATGTAGTCAGTGCATGAGACATTTTCTTTTTAGATTTAATTGTTATCAAACTAAAGAAATATTCACCAAAGAAGTAATGTTTTCCCCACACACACCAACTAAACCTTAATAGTAATTTTAACTTGACAGTTTCCCTGAAGTATTTAAAAGTAATTCTAAGGATCCTAGGCTTCTAGGTAAAATCTCAAAAAAAAACAAAACAACAACAGCAAAAAAACTGCTGTCATGTCTTGGATGCTGAAAGCGTTCCTCAATCCTTCCTTGAAGTTTGGTCATAGAAATTGGATTTCATACTCTTGAAATTATGTTTTCTGATTTTAAATATAGTAAATTTAGGAAAACAAGGAAATTAATATTTATGATATCCCTGTTATATGCCAGTTATTATGTTAGGTACTGATATTTCATGTATTTTATCTCTTTAATTCAGATAGTAATTATCCATTTTTGGTTGGTGTCCTCATCCCATTTTCTAGGTGAATTATCAGGCTCAGAAGTTAAATAATTTGGCTAAGGTTACTCAGTCAGATATGGCATACATAAAACATTTGGTTTTATACAACTTTCTTTCTTCACTATTTATACACAAAGACCTGGGGTCATTTTCTCATAGCTTTTTCTCTCATTTTTTACATCCCAATACTGATCTGTTTCAAAACAGTTCAAACAAAATTGTTGTCTTAATCTGTTTCATCCTATTCTTCAATTGTGAATTAACAGTTAAATGATTAGACAGGTGGTTTTATATTTTTGTTTAAAATCTAAAGTCCATGCAATAGATGAAAGAATAGCTGCCCATTCATCAAAGAGAGTAGAACAAAGAGAAAAGCAAGTGACAGATTCTTTATCACACAAATTAGTTTGCAGATAAATCTTTATTTGTAGTCAGAACCAAAAATGGTTGTAATGTTATTTCAACTTCTAAATGTATTAAAATCCAACCATGTGTTCTGACAGAACATGAAAACAATAGAATGAAGAAAACAGTACAGGGGTGCTCATAACCTCATGAAAAGAAAGCCAAAATGGCATATGCAGTAAAGCCCAGAATGATTTCAAGATCGCTGGGGAATGTCTTCTTCCTTCCTTTACCCATGTGTTTTGTCCTAGCTCAGGATCCTTGAGATACTTGATTAGATCAACTTATCAAATGTTTATGGTATTACTTGAATCTAAATTAGAAGATACTTTTAATGACTATTTTCCCAAATCCTGAACTCATAATCTAAGCAAGTAATTTTCTCAGTCGCTACTTTATTCTATTGTCTTCATTTTCATTATCTGTTATCCTCAAAGGGTGTGAAGTAGCTGTCTTAAGAATGCTGCCTGTCAATTCTCCCTGTTGCACAACTCTACGGAGCACAGTATCATTTATAGGTCCAATGGAAAACTTCAAGGCTGTGGAATGCCTTGTATCTTGTTTTACTGTTATTTTTACATGATTGGCTCCTTCATTACATTAGTCATTATAGTGCACAAAAATGTTATGCCTTTATCTTTTCTGGCCATCGGTATTTTCCCATTGAAATTCTGTGACCATGTGCACTCATAACCTTGTGAAAGGAAACAGGCATACATTATCAAGCTATTGTCCCATCCCCATTTCTGACCTCTAGTTCATAAATTGTTCAAACAAAAATCATATGCTTTTTTATCTTCTCTACCTTTTCTGTTTTCCATCCTGTTCAACAACATAATTTCTGCAGGCGACTTTTCCTGTATTGGGCATTTAGTTTCTTTCCTAGGTCCTTGCCATTGCACAGAATGACTGTAATTAACTAATGTGAGAGGGCTATCTGTAAACCAATGATTTATCTTGGTTTACAGAAACCAAGAGCAATCAGTAATTGGAGTCATAAAAGAAGTTTGAAAGACTGCTGGAGGTTTCTGTAAAAGAAGAGATTCCCATTCTGCCATAGATGTATCAATATAATATTTTCACTTTTATAGCACAATTACACAGATAAATGTATCACAGAAAGTAACCATTAATACCAAGGGCTCTTTTAGGTCTCTAACTCAGTATAGCTAAGAATAGATTTCTTATCTTATATGGTAAATAGTAATATAACTAGCATGCTAGCATACTGTGGTCTTTGAGAGAACTATATCAACTTTTTGATCTGTAGAATGACAGAAGCTACATTTGATACTCTACGACTCTGGTTAATAATCCTGCTGTGTGCTTTGAGATTGGCCATGATGCGTAGTCATCTGCAAGCTTATTTAAACTTAGCCCAGAAGTGTGTGGATCAGATGAAGAAAGAAGCAGGCCGGATAAGTACAGTTGAACTACAGAAAATGGTAAGTTTTACATCATTGTTCAAATGAAAATTGGCAAAACTGTTGTGTAAAAAAAAAGGATTTTGTTTTTTTAAATATTATTGTAGATAAGTGGGACAATCTTAGGCCAATGTATATCAGAAACCTTGATCTGATTTTGGTGCTAAGAAAGGATCTCAGTTTCTCTTCTGTGTTTTAAGTGTCATATAGTTGGGTGATGCAAAGCTGTGATATGCCTACTGTTGCTAAAGTTTCAATATATTGTCCAGATTTGGTGACTTAAAGGGTAGGAAATACACGTTTTAGTGACTAAAATTACCAGTTTAGTGGCTAAATATATTTATTTTCTCATTATTATATGTACTTGAACATGAAATGTAAGTATTCAGAGGAGATTCCAGAGAAGGAGAAAGCTAGGAATCCCATCCCCCACTGTAGTGGACCTATATATTTTTACCCTTTACATATTTTCATATTCTTCATAATTTGGCTTTAATCAAATGTATTTGTGTAGAATGAGGATTGATATTTTTATTTATGAGGTATTTATATTCATATAGATTACCTGCTACTGCTATTTAGTTTTATGTTCGAGGTGGCTGTCCTTAGAGATTTTGACATTATGTTTTATCTTTGAAATATAAATGAATTTATACCTTTGAAAATTTATTGGTTATTTTCTTCATTTTAAATACATTGTTACAGAACTTTTAAAAGGAATTTATTGTAATATTTTTACATTCTAAAAATCTTCAAATTGCCTAAATCAGTTTAAAATTATTTATAATTAAGTGCAAGCTTAATAATATATAGCTTTCTTCCCATGTAAGGATCACTTATCTCAAGCATTTCACTTTGATAATTATATGAAAGTTTAATTCACTTACAACATGTGAGCTGTATCAGATACTTAAGAATGTTGTTGGTTACAGGTGGCTCGAGTCTTTTATTACCTTTGTGTCATTGCCCTGCAGTATGTGGCACCTCTGGTAATGCTGCTTCATACAACTCTGCTTTTGAAAACACTAGGTAGGAATGAATACCCTGGAGACTGGGAAACATCTTTTACTTTCTACCCATAATTAATAATGCTTCCTCTCATTTGCAGAGAAATATGCCATATAAACTGTTTCTCCCTTAAAAGTTTTAAGAGGAAGCATGGAAAAGTTTGAGCCATGGAAGTTGATTAATCATCTTGATTTTGAGAACTCAAGGTTCATGGGGTTTTATAATGTACACTTATAAGAATTGTTCTACTGAAGGTTAATTCCTAGATTTACTTAATGAACTTACTAAAGTTCATAGGTAACTTACCACTATTGATCTTCATTACTTTTGTGTTACATAAGAGGGTGGTTTAAGATTTTGTTAGTGCCTAATATTTAAATTATTACAAGTTGTTTTAAACTTACATAAATTATGGAATCCTCTGGTAAGTTCAATTTTAGGTAACTAGGTTGAAGGGACAAAGATTTTTCAGTGAAAGAGCAAAGTTGTCTTAACAGGTCAAGTCCCTGTTGGTACTATTCAAGAATGATCCATTATTGCACTGATCATTTCCCTTTGCTTTGATCAGGCAACTTGCCACCATGTGGGTTTAGGAAGCCCAAAGAGACTAGAAGTATTACTTGGTGGATTTAGTAGATTTCATAAACTGATGATAGTTGTAAATGCCCTTTAGGAATCTGTGGAACTTAAAGGGGTAGGAAGCTTAGTTGTAAATTATGTGACTCATATCCTATGCAGGGTAGGAAAGTATATGATAAAAAAATTTCTGGAAGCTATTAATAGTTGCTCACATTGAAATCATAGTTTCTGAGAAAGAAATTTATTCTGATGTTGTTGAGTTAGAAAAGATTTCCAAGAAGTTATTGAATCTGTCCCTATTGCTCCTGTAGAGGCAGTTGATTCATGTCTTATACAAGGAAAAAATTGTTTTTATTATATTACCAGGTTTTACTATAGTTAATTAAAAGTATATCAGTCTTTTTGCTTTACTGATGAGAACAAATTATATATAGTCTGGTCAAAATAAGTATATTCTTTTAATATATAGAAAAATTATTATTATTATTTGTTTTCAATCTAAAATGATTTGCTCTACCAGTAAACTTATTGATCTTAATTTCAAATGTAGGTTAAGAGGTTTTTTGTTTTTTTGTTTTGTTTTGTTTTGTTTTGCTTTGCTTTGTTTTTGTTTTTAGTAAAAGCTTTGGAATTAGTTAGTCTTCAAGTTTTCTGTTTTGAATTTTCTAGGTAATCATTCCTGGGGGATTTATCCAGAATCTGTCTCTACCTTGCCAGTGGATAATAGTCTACACTCCAATTCTGTTTACTCTGAATTACCATCTGCTGATGGGAAGATGAAGGTAACTGTTACACAAATAACAGTGGCACTGAGCAGCTTAAAAAACATTTTTACTCCTCTCCTTTTTCGAGGACTTCTATCATTTTTGACATGGTGGATTGCTGCTTGCCTTTTTTCTACAAGCCTTTTTGGGCTCTTCTATCATCAGTATCTGACTGTGGCATGAATCTCAGTTAACAAAAAAGGTTATCCAAGTCATACTTTGAATTCAAATATCTGTGCCCTTAAAGGGCTAGCAAAAACCAGAAGAAAGCAAATACAAAGGAAAAAAAAAAAAACAACAAACCATATCAAAGTATCTTGTTTTAAATGCTTCCTCTGTATTCTCAGGGTGAATTAATGTTGTAATATTTAAAATCATAAGATGGATTGTTAACTATTACACTGTGTCATTGGAATTTTAACTTACTGTATTAACTAATGTGAGAGGGCTATCTGCAGAGGTAATACTTGTGATTACCTTGGTTTACAGAAACCTCCAGCAGTCTTTCAAACTTCTATTATGACTCTAGTTACTGATTGCTCTTAATGGTATTAAGGTACTGTCAGTAGTCCTAGTGGCTGCTTATAGAACAATCTTCAAACTGAGCCATTCTTTAGGGGAGAGAACAGAACTAAAGTCACTTCTGTTGGTAATGTATTAGTTACTCTTCAAACAACAACAAAAATCCAACAGAAAGGAAGAGATAGCTACTGTATATTACAGTAAGGAAAGCTGCATAGTTACTTTAAATTTAATGGAGTTGTATGTGCTTGATATCTGCAAGTACTGCTGCTTGAGAGTAGCAAAAGTGTTGTTTTAAATTGTATTCTACCTAAGTTGAAAGTTCTTTTAAAACTGTTGGCCATATGAACATTTGCAGTCTTGCTGTAGGTTTGGGCCTGCCATATTTTATTTTATTCTGTGATCCTAGATAGTTTCTTTTAATTGTCTAAAAATATTTATCAGTACTGATCAGACTTTTAAAAAATTACTTTGTAATCCTGCTGACTACATGTATGTATTGTATATATATTATATATTAAATATATAATATATTGAGATTATAAAAGATGAAAATATTGGGATCCTTATAATATTTTAAGTTGCTGAATGTATGTTAAAAAGTGATTTGAATGAGATGTATTTGTATCTAGAAATTTTATTTCTGTTTGGAATGAGATTAAAATACATTTTGAAAGTTCAGCAGAGCATGCAGTTTATTTATTGTGCATATGTGAAAGTACTTAAAATTTTACGAATGCTTTTCATGATTTCTCCCAAATTGCATTTTTTTTTGTCTTTTAAAAATCACAATCTACTGATATTATTAAATCTAACCAAATCTACAAGTATCATTAAAGCCCTTGTTAAATAGAACTTATTTTAAATTTGTAGTGTCTACAATTAGAAATATTAAATTTTATTTTACAGGCCAGAAATTGAGGTCATTTGAATGAAAATAATCAAATGAAATGAAAAAAATTATAAAATTTCTTTTAATGCTTTTTATATCTAAAATCCAAAAGTCACTATAGAGTTTTTATTTAAATAAATAAATGTTCTCCCATTTAATTGTCTTGGGAGACTTTATATTAATGTTTTGATGCTATTACACTATTGAAAGCAAGTTTGAAATGAAATTATTTTTCTTTCTTTCTTTCCTTTTTTTTTTTTTTTCAGGTACTGGGGATTGAATCCATTAAGCCATATCCCCAACTCTTTTTATATTTTATTTAGATACAGTGTCTCTCTAAGTTGCTGAGATTGGCTTTGAACTCATCATTCTTCTGCCTTAGCCCCCCAGGCGTGCGCCACCATGCCCGGCTGGAATTACTTTCGTGGCTTAAGGTTTATATTCATTTGAATAATCTCAGTGCAGCAGATTCTTGTCTTTTGGTATATATTTAAATATTTTTGTAATAGCAGATATTTTAAAAGACTGAACAATAAGTGCTTAAATTGGATAAAACTCTTTAGTTGAAATTAATTGTGAATATAGCCTAATAATACTTCATTTGTATTTCTAGAAGAGCCATTTCATATATATCTTGAGATACAACAACATCACTAAAATAGTATAACAAGATCATACCAGAGTTTGCCATTTATTTTGTATATGAAGAAGGTTCTTACACTGCAGACTCAAAGACTCATTACCTGGTATTTATAACTGTTCTTGCTAAAGAGCTACAATTTTTAAACTATTATTAAAGCACATTAGATTAACTAATGAGTTTGGTTACTTTTTAAAGCAAATTTGAACTAACTGGTTTATTTAAGCATTGTAGGGTAGAAGGGCTGCTGGGAACCATATCCCAGGACTTGTAAATTCTGGACAAACATACCCTACCATTGATTCCCCCAGCCTGCTATCTTGTCTTTGTACCAGAAATTACATTCTTTAATTGCTAAAGGGTTTGTACTTTATGGAAACAAAATATTTTAGTATCCCAAAATTTGACTAGTGGAGTTCTTTTACTTGTTATATTAGACTCTATTCAATAGAATATGCTTTGAAGGGTCAGTTGTTTTTATTATGTTTGCCACATAAGTGGGACCCCTTAGATAAATTTTTCAGGTGATTTGTAGAATTTTATTCAAGAGTTCGTTGATTTTCTTCTTCCCTACCCTTGCCCATTTCTCCACAAAAATCAGAACTGTATTCTCCCTCCTACTCCCATTGATTTGTCTGAAATGAAAAGCATATAATTTTATCTTAATATTTGTGTGCATTTTGATTATCTTAGGTATTTCCCTCAGAATTCCAGGTGCTGTGTATAAAATGACCAATGCATGCAAGCATAATGGGCTCATTGTGTAATTGTTTCTGATATAAATATCATTGATAAAATAGTGTCATTTCTGTTTGAGTTATGATTTAGGAGAGATAATCATCCATTAATGGAATTGATTGGTCCAGGAAGCAATAAGTAGAATGCATTCTGAAAACTATAATTGGAACTTTACTTGATATATTTTATTCTTTCAAATAAAAGATTAAATTCTCAGTATTGTGAAGCATAAGGTCTAAACATTCTCTGAATTCATACACACTTTCTGAGCCATCAAATAATTGAAAATACTCTATCAAGATATATGGCTTTATCCAGCAAAATAAAACTAAGTGATTTTTTAATGTGGCTCATCCTGTGTCTTTACAGAATTTTCAATGACTTAAGGAATCAAATTTAAACACATTTATGGTCCTAGAGCTTGAACCCCATGACTCAAATAGTTGTAAAGTCTCATTTTTCAGCTCCTCCTCAGCTCATTATGTCCATACCCTGGTTTTAGAGCTGATTATATGCCATGAAGATTCTGATAGGAACACTAAAAATGGTCAAGTCTCTTTAAAATGATAAACATTTTTACATTTTTTTTCCAAAGAAAAAACAAAATCCAGGTATAGTTTTCTTTTTTTTTTTTTTGGTTGTTCAAAACATTACAAATATTGCAGAATTACATTGGTTACACATCCACATTTTTACATAATACCATAATAGTAACTGTTGTATTCTGCTACCTTTCCTATCCTCTACTATCCCCCTTCCCCTCCCCTCCCCTCTTCTCTCTCTACCCCCATCTACTGTAATTCATTTCTCTCCTTATTTTTTTTCCCATTCCCCTCACAACTTCTTATATGTAATTTTGTATAACAATGAGGGTCTCCTTCCATTTCCATGGAATTTCCCTTCTCTCTCCCTTTCCCTCCCACCTCATGACTCTGTTAAATGTTAATCTTTTCCTCCTGCTCTTCCTTCCTGTTCTGTTCTTAGTTGCTCTCATTATATCAAAGAAGACATTTGGCATTTGTTTTTTAGGGATTGGCTAGCTTCACTTAGCATAATCTGCTCTAATGCCATCCATTTCCCTGCAAATTCCATGATTTTGTCATTTCTTTGTGCTGCATAGTACTCCGTTGTGTATAAATGCCACATTTTTTTTATCCATTCATCTATTGAGGGGCATCGGGGTTGGTTCCAGAGTCTAGCTATTGTGAATTGTGCTGCTATGAACATCGATGTGGCAGTATCCCTGTAGTACGCTCTTTTAAGGTCTTCAGGGAATAGTCTGAGAAGGGCAATAGCTGGGTCAAATGGTGGTTCCATTCCCAGCTTTCCCAGGAATCTCCATACTGCTTTCCAAATTGGCCGCACCAATTTGCAGTCCCACCAGCAATGTACAAGAGTACCCTTTTCCCCACATCCTTGCCAGCACTTGTTGTTATTTGACTTCATAATGGCTGCCAATCTTACTGGAGTGAGATGGTATCTTAGGGTGGTTTTGATTTGCATTTCTCTGACTGCTAGAGATGGTGAGCATTTTTTCATGTACTTGTTGATTGATTGTATGTCCTCCTCTGAGAAGTGTCTGTTCAGGTCTTTGGCCCATTTGTTGATTGGGTTATTTGTTTTCTTATTGTTTAATTTTTTGAGTTCTTTGTATACTCTGGATATTAGGGCTCTATCTGAAGTGTGAGGAGTAAAAATTTGTTCCCATGATGTAGGCTCCCTGTTTACCTCTCTTATTGTTTCAGACAATTCAGAAATACAGAAGATAATTAGAAATTATTTTGAAACCCTATACTCTAATAAAATAGAAGATAGTGAAGGCATCGATAAATTCCTTGAGACATATGAACTACCCAGATTGAGTCATGAAGATATAAACAACCTAAACAGACCAATATCAAGTGAGGAAATAGAAGAAGCCATCAAAAGACTACCAACCAAGAAAAGCCCAGGACCGGATGGATATACAGCGGAGTTTTACAAGAACTTTAAAGAACTAATACCAATACTCCATAATCTATTTCAGGAGATAGAAAAAGAGGGAGAACTTCCAAATTCATTCTATGCGGCTAATATCACCCTGATCCTCAAACCAGAGAAGGACACCTCAAAGAAAGAAAACTACAGACCAATATCCCTAATGAATTTAGATGCAAAAATCCTCAATAAAATTCTGGCAAATCGTATACAAAAACATATCCAAAAGATGGTGCACCATGATCAACTAGTTTTCTTATATGTTTATCTTCTGTTACTGTGTTACTATTGAACTTATTAGCTACAAAATTGTTATTTCAGAGAGTCTGTGTTTTTCCATCCTATTGTTTTTTGGGGTTTTGTGGGTATTTTTGTCTGTCTGTTGTTGTTTCTATATAACTTCCTACATGTTATTCCTCTGGCATTTGGTAAGACATTTCATTTTCTTAAACACAGTAGCAGCATAATTAAGTAGAACTGAATTTTCACCCATCATTGTTGACTTCATCTGTAAAATTAAGAGTTTGTATTAAATATCAGGATATGTTTTTCTAAATCTGATATCAATTTCTATTTGTGTTAACATGAAAAACTATAATTTTTGGCATTAGCAGTATTTACTGAATCTTTTCTCTTGATATTCAGTCATTATTAGAGAACATTCATTTATTTTTAGTTGAGAATTATTTCCAGGACTGTTTTGGTTTTACTTATTTAATTATATGTTCTGTAAATATTTATTAAGTGAGTGTATTGTGGTAGGGATTGTACCATGTACTCTTAGACATATCAGTGAACAGAACAGAAAATCCCTTCTCTTTAAAAGGGAATTTGGTGAGGGATGCAGACAATAAATATGAAAAGGGGTCTACTCTAGGACATGTTGGGGATGAGATCTAATCAATGAAGGGGGAATATGGAGTTGAAGGACACAGATTAAGTTACATTTTGAAATAGGGTGTCCAGGGAAAGCCTGAGAAGGTGATTTCTGAGCAAGGACTTAAAGAATAAGAAAACCATTATAGGATTTTTTTTTTCTTTTTTTTCTTGGATTGCCATGGCTTCTTGGTATACAGAACAACCTGATTGGTGGGCACAATGGGCTTGCCTGTTATCCCAGCAACTTGGGAAGCTGAGGCAGGAGGGTCTCAAATAAAGGCCAGCCTGGGTAAATTAGGGAGACCCTCTCAAAATAAAGAAGGCTAGGGTTGTATAGTTCAGTGGTAAAATACCCCTGGATTTAATCCCCAGTGCTAGGAAAAAAGAAAAGGAAAAACAAAAACACTCCAGTTGCTGGGATTTTGCTTGCTATGAGTTCACTAAGTTAAAAAAAAAAAAAAATTAACTGATAGTATCAGGCTGGGGATGTAACTCAGTGGTACGACACTTGCCTAGCATCCGCAAGACGGTGAGTTGATCCCTAGTGCCACCAAAAATGTTTTAAAATTGAAAAAGTTGAAATGGATAATATTATTTATTCGTCTATTCAGTTGGTATGTTGTACTAGAAGTAGTATAGTTGTCGAGTTAAACGTTGAGTGTTTACTAATAAACAGTAAAGCACACAACGAATATAACTCCTTAATCTATGTTTTATAATTTATCTGGGAAGTACTTTTTAACTTATGTGGTCATATTTATATAATGTGACTAATGGCAAATTTGCATTAGTATGTTTTATCACAACTTTCAGTGGTACAAAATATTAAATGTCTTATACAGTTTAGGTAATTAAGTCCCCTTTGCTGAGGTATTAAACATGAGTGAGGTAGGTATTGTTTTTAGAGGAATGCTTTACAAAAATTAACTTCAACACATCTTTTTAAAGTTTCATTTGAAATGCCCTTTTGTCCTCTAATTCTGCAGTGAAACAGTTTATACTTATGAACAAAATTTCCAAAAGACTAAAATATGAAAGCATAAATTAGATAGCAATGAAAAGATATAAAAATTGCTATAAATGTGTTTGTGTATTTTTACTTGTTTTTTTTTAATTTCTATTTTTCACAATTCCTTCAATCATGAAATGTAAGCTTTCCTCTACATATTTAAATTTCTATCATTATAGGAAGTCCTTATTGACACCTATTTTGGATAGGTTACTGATATTTAAGTTAATATTCTGTTGAGGCTGATTATCAGAGAAAGAACTGAATTATCAAAATAAACCCCAAAAAATTATTTTTAAAAATTTTATCACTGCTTTTGGTAAAATACCATAGTGCAGGGAAAAGGAAAAAATAATTTTTATTTCCTTGTTTGTATTTTCAAATTATTCAAATTCCTGATGTGGGGACTGTGCCTGCTATTTGTTTCAATTGTGTATTCCAAAACTGAAGAAATAACTACAGGATGGGCTCAGGGAACCACTGGGCTGACTATGACAGACCTGAGCTAAAATTCCTTTGAATATCTGACCTCCATAAATCCCTACTCTGACTGGTGTACATTTGAGTTCCCTAAAATTACTGGCAGTTCAGACCCAGTTTTCAGTATTCCCTGAAGGTTTGATTATTTCCTTTTCCTTGTTTGGTTAATCTGGTGAAAGGATGTAGGTAGTCCCTTTAGGGAATGCTGGGAGAAAGAATAACAGTATAAATACTTGGTAGTGTTCTAGGAACTAATTGAAGAGGCTGTGACCCTTTGTTTCAAGGTGAATGATCAAAACATTTTTTATCCTGAGTGTTTTACATGGTTTTGAATTTTTTTATTCAGAATTTTGAGGTCATCAAGGTAACATTTTAAAAATTCAATCTCATATGTATATTTCCTAAATAAGACTCTTGGCCTACGTGGAATTACATAATTGAAGTTGGTTTCATCAAAGCATGAACGCTAGTATACCAAGTGATTCCACATGGATTGGAATCACAGTCTAACATCTTATATTCATTGATATAAATACTGTCTAATATAAAATCACATACTGTCATTCTTTAGTATCTTCCAGAGTGAGTCTCTTAATATGATTAAAAATTTATTTCACCATTTATTCAAGAATCATTAAGTCTTTTGTGTCTCTGTGTATATACACATAAGATGTATATATACATAAATGAAAGTTTTCATCAGAACTTATTGTAGCATCCCAATTTTATGAATTTTAACATGTAAAGCATATAAGGAAAGTTTTACTCTCAAATTGCATCAGAGATACCCCACTTTCAATAAATGTCATATATTAACTGCAAATATGAAGGGAGTAACTTTTTTTTAAATTATTACCTAATCAAAAACACTGATCAAGTATAGGTTTGGGGCACTTTTAAGTGTCATTGAAGGAGGTGTTCAGCTACTAGATCTTCCAAAGAAGTTTAAAAGGCCAGCACCAAAAAACCATGTTTGCAAAATGTGGTTATAGTCAGTGATACATTCCTGTGATCTAATTCCATCTCAAATACAAAGTAAACAGAGATGTTTGAAATTGTATTTTTAGAAGAAGTTTTAAATGCATTTATTCTTTTTAATAAAAATGAAACAATTCTTTAGCATCAATAGTAGGAAAATAGGAACCTCCAAAATCTTATAAAAGCTTATAATATTCATGGATATATATATAATTATAAACATTTTTACCTTTGCCCCCAAAGGTGACATTTCTACCTGGTATTTGAACTAGAAAAGTGTTACTTTGGAAGATGTTATTTTGTAGATTTGTGCTACAAGATGGTATTATTATTTTCATTATAAGTTATGCTGTGCATTCATTTTTATGCTTTTTATAAATAATGTTAGAGTTTTTTTTTTCCTGCATGGATTTTTACATTCTTCCAAACTGAGAAAGTTCTTTTTTACAAATCTCTATTCAACCATACACATGTAGACTAGATACAAATGAAATATGTAACATGATTCAAAAGTCAAGGTTATACAGAATACAGTAAAGACTGAGGGAATGTTCTTTAAAGAATTTTTCAAGGTATTATAATTGCTTTATTATACATATGTGTAATGATGCACTAGTAATAGGATGGTGGAAATATCATTAATTCACTGCTTCTTATTACCCTTAAGTTTATTTAGCTAAAAGAAAATTAATGATGAGTCTTCCAGATAGAATGTATTTTGGTTATGGCAGATCAGTGATCTCATTGCAAAAACAAATAGTCATTTTAGTTACAAAAAAGAAGCATAAGAGAAGCAAAAAGGACTAAATGAACAAGAGAATGTCAGGTCCTATCATTGCTCCAGTCCTTTAGACAGCCCCTGAAAAGTCTGAACATTGGACACAGGCTCATTTCTTCTCTTACTAGTTCCATTCCTCCAGGGAGAGGCCTCTGAGTTATGTTGATCCATTGGCTATGCCGTAGGTCCTCTGGAACAGCAGCAAACCACTAGCTTTTGTTTTCAGCAGACTCTGGACTTCTAGAATATGCCAGGTCCTGTCAACTCTCCAAGACTGAGACAGAAACCAGTCCTCTATCATCCTTCAGAGAAGCTAGCACACTGGATACACACTTTAACTCCCTATTGAGAAGTTGGGCATTAGGGGGTTTTCTCCACATCATTCTGGGTGAGCAAGGGAGAGGGACAACAGCAAGTGCTCCAAACCATTGATTTTTTGTGTGTCCGTGCTATTTTTTCTTAAGACATCACATCATTTATTCTGTGTCTTCTTTTTCCCTCGTCCTTCTACTAGCCAAAACTATATGTTCTTGTGGCAAAATAGGATTTCACAAATTAGCACAAAAACTTCTTCAAGAGGTAGGAAGAACTCTTGATGACTAAATAATTAGGATAGAAAGTGAAGTGTACTTATGTACATACAGGAATACACAACCAGTGAAACTCCACATCATGTACAATCACAAAAATGGGATCCTAATTAGACTGTTATACTCCATGTACGTACAATATATCAAGATACACTCTACTGTCATGTATATCTAAAAAGAACAAAAATAAGTGAAGTCACATGCAGACAATAAAAACAAAATTATTTGTATAAGCTTGGTCTGTAATTATCTCTTAGAGTCAACATTTGGAACATATTTCTGCTTTGCTAAATTTAGAAATCAGACCAAATTTGGCTATTTGCCCACTAATTTAACCCCTACATAGAGCACCTCCAAAAAGGAGAAAGGCAGATCATGTATATGTTAAAACCCAGTTCTATGCAGTGCTCAGAAAATGTAGGCCAGCTATTGCTGGGTAGTAGAATCCTTTACTCTATAAACACTTATACAGAAACCAGCCCCTCATGACCACAATCCTCTATCCCCAAAGTCTGCACAGTGGTTGGATGCCGCAGCCTGGCTGGCTCGGCAAAATAACCGGGGGGTGACGAATAACTTGTGTACGTTGATGCAGCAGGAATAGGAGCCGTTTATTGTAGGATCTGAGCGATATTTATACATTTTACACAGCTTATCTAATTAGCATAAAATAGATACAGCAGTCAACTAATAAGGAATCTCCACACTTAATGGCTTGCTTTTGTTACTTCACAAACCACTCCCTCTGGCATTTGGCCAGGCGCCATCCAGACTTGTTTACAGACTCTAACATTTCTCTGGCAAAATAACAGGTGCCAATCTGACTTGTTTACAGACCTTAACAGTTGGATGTTCAGCCTTGTCTTTTCCTCCCCAGAGAGAACCTGGGAGTTAGTTTTCTCCGAGTCACTGCTGAATGAGCAGTAGGAAGGGATGTGGTGAGTGCATGCCACACATTTCCCTGCCTGCTTCAGTTCAGCTGATTTCCTGCTCACATAGGTTGCAAAAGCCTCAACTGATTTGTTATTTCTTGTGGGAGAGCAGTGACTTGGATCGTGATCTCTGACTATCTCATGGCTACATTTGCTCTGGGAACTTCCAGTGCAAAGGTGCAGATCAAGATCACCCAGTTGCTTTGGTGATGCAAAAAAATACTGACCAGACAAAAAGTTATAATTAAATGTCGTGTGATTTTAAAATTCAACAGGTCTAAAGTTCACATTAACAATGGAAAAGGAAAATGGGCAAATAATGTTAAAAATATTTTTAGCAGTATCATGCAATCAGTGAAAGTAAATTCGTATTTGTAATAATAAAGGATATACATTATAATGTCTAAGATAATCAGTGAAAGAATGTAAAACAAATAAATAGAAGCTGGAAATGGAATTATGTTAATTCAAAAGATATAAAAATAAACATGAACCAGATCAGACAGTATGGAATCAAATTAAGAATGTACTCATCAGTAAACATAAATGGACTAAATACCTCAAAGAAAAATCTGTTTAGATTACTTAATGAAAAAAAGTATGTAGCTATATGGTGCTTTTAAGAGGCAAACTGAAAGTAAAAAAGGCATGAAAGTTTGCAAGTAAAAAGGTCAAAAAAAATCAAAAGGGTGAAACACTGAAAGAAATTTAGTTTATACTGTTAGAACAAAGTTACAGTAAGCCTAGAAAAAGAGATTTCATCATGAAGAAATGTCATCCAATAGGAGCATATCACAATCCTAAATCCATTTGTACCCAAATTATCCTCAAAGAATTGTGATAGAGTCTTAGTAAATTAGAGAAAGCCATAATCATACTTAATAGCTTTAGCACAACTCAGTAGTAGAAAGGACAGTTGTAAGACCAGAAATTCTGAATAATTTGACATGTACAGATCACTGCATCAAAATAATGACATTCTCATTACTTTCAAAACTAATTGAAACTTTATCAACATGACCATATTCTGAGCCATTAAAGAAAAAGCTCAGCTGAACGTCTCAGCACACAGGCAGCCTATAATTTCAGTGAATCCAGAGGCTGAAGCAGGAGAGCAAGTTCAAGGCCAGCCTTAACAACATAGCATGACCCTGTCTCAAAAAATAAAGGGATTGTGGTTGTGGCTTAGTGGTAGAGCACTTGCCTAGCATGTGTGAGGCACTGGGTTTGGTCCTCAGCACCACATAAAAATGAATAAAATTAAGATACTGTGTCCATCTACAACTAATAAATAAATTATAAAAAAAAGGGCTGAGGATATAGCTCAGTGGTGAAGTGTCAATGTTCAATTCTCAGTACTGCAATAAATTAATAATTTTTAAAAACTCAAGAAATATAAAAATATTGAAATCATTCATGTTTTCTGAAAACAGTAGAATTAAGTTAGAGATTAGCAAAAAGACAAACAAAAATGTTTTCAACTGCTTTGAATTTAGATATTATGTTTCTACATAATTCATAGGTTAAAGAAACTGGGAAGTATTTTGTATTGAAAGATAAAGAATATATGACATCAAATTTTGATACTGCTTAACCCATGATTAGAAAAAGCCTATAGTCTCAAATTAATATATTAGAAAAGGTTATGATGACTAATAATTTAATTTCCACTGAAGAAACAAAAAAGATCCAATCAAACCTAAGGAAAGTACAATAAAAGGACTAATAAAGCAGAAACCAGTGAAATACCACTCAAATGTGTAATACATATTGTTAATAAAGTTGAAAATGATTCTTCCAGAAGATTAATGCAATTGATTAAATCCTTTCCAAAGCTGATTCAGGAAAAAAAATAAAAACCAATATCAGACTTAAAAAATATTAAATGACTATAGGCCTATCTATAGACCTATAAAAGATGTTAAGAATACCATTAATGGATGAATGAAAATCCAGTTACAAATTCCAGTTACAGGCATGCTCAGGCCTGTGGTCCCAGCTACTTGGGAGGCTGAGACAGGAGAATTTACAAGTTCAAGTTCCTACTGGTCAACTCAATACTCTGGCTCAAAATTATTTTTCAAAAAAGACTGGAGATGTAGCTCAGTGGTAGAGTGCTGGCCCCACAGGCATGAGTCTATTGAAATGCACCAAAAATTAAGACAGTTTGCTAGAACTGTAAGTGATAGGTTGATGAATATAAACATAATAAAATAACACTGATAATGGAATCTAGTGAAAGATACATGTGTGTGTTTAAAATTCAACCTTAGAAGAATATTTTTGATGCAATATCTTCATTTATTTATTTTTATGTGGTTCTGAGGATCAAACCCAGTGCCCCACACTTGCTAGACAAATGCTCCACCACTGAGCCACAACCCTAGACCTCAACCTTAGAAGAATTTTTATTGCTTGAAGTATTTATAATAAAATGTCAAAAAATAAGAATATATTATGAACAACCCTACATCAGTAACTTTGCAATTTGGATAAAATGAACAAATTTATTGAAAAAGGAACCTAGCTGGGCTCAGCAATATACACCTATAATCACAGTCACTTGGGAGGCTGAGGCAGGAGAATCTCAAGTTTGAGGCCAGCCTCAGCAACTTAGCAAGGCCCTGTTTCAGAATAAATAAAAAGGGCTGGAGATGTAGTTCAGTGGTGAAGTACCCCTAGGTACGCTACTACTAAAAAATTTCCTCAGAAAGAAAACTTCTATCCCTGTTGGCTTCAACAGTAAATTTTGACTAATAATTGAAGAAGGAACAGTGCCAGTACCACTTACACAAACTATCAAATAAAAGAGTGACTCTTGCCTTATTCTGTTTATAAGGCAAAATGATATTGCCTTGAACCTGATAAAGATATTACAAGAAATAAATCCTGAAAATCAATCACTACTATGATTATACATGTAAATATCTTTAGTAAAAATAGTAGCAAATCAAATTCAGTGATAGATAAAATTATGTATCACAGCCCAGTGCAATTTACTCCAGGCTTCCAAAGGGAATTTGACATTTGAAAGCCAATTAACATAATTTATCAAATTAAGAGAAAAAATATGGAGGGCTAAAATATTATGATTCAGGAAACATTTGACAAAATGTAATACCAATTTTTATAGAGTTTAATAGAAAATTAGGAATTGAGAGAATTCCTCCTGAATTAAAGGAGGAATATCTGTCAAAATCTAACAGCATACATCAATTGTAAAGTTTGTTATTGAAGACTTCTCACTTGTGTGAAGAAATGAGAGAAGGTTTCTGCTATGACTGCTTCCATTCAAACTTATACTAGAAGTTCTGATCGGTAGAGTAAGGCAAGACTCCCCCAAAAGCATTAAGATTGGATAAATTTTACTATATGAAAATTAAAAATCTCTATTCAGACACACACAAAAAAAATCAAGAGGGTAAAATTAGCCACCCTCAGAATGAGATATATATATGTATCCAAAAAGGATTCATGCCCAGAATCTGTGAAGTATTTTACAATTATGGTTTCTATATTTTAGAAAAACACCAGAAAGCAGAAAAATGGCACTCTGCAAAGATTGATATCCAAAGAAAGCATGTATGACTTGATTAATCATCAAGACAATTAAAATTTAAAGTATAATGTGATAGAACCAAAAAAGGGCTAATATTTCAAGTGGAAAATGTCAAGCACTGGCAAGAAAGTATTAAGACTCTCATGTAAATGCAAATGAGAATGTAAGTTGGTACAACCATTTTGAAAAATATCTCCTTTCTGAGCACAAGTGAAAAACCTTCAATAACATGCTTTGCGATTGATGTACACTGTTATATTGTGACAGATATTCCTCCTTCAACTGAGGATGCTTCTTTTTATTTCTAATTTTCCATTAGACTCTGATAAGGTTTAGCAAATAGTTCCTTATGATAACAATTTCACTAGTAGGTAAATAATCTACAAAATTCCATGCATGTGTTTATTGAAAGACATGCACTACACCATACATAGAGCAAGTGAGTACCAAGGTAAGAAATATGCAAATGATATTCAGCCCTAAAATGAATAAATAAATTGTGGCACATTCACAACAAATACCATGCATGCAACAGTAGGTATGAGTGACACTAAATGGATAAACCGTGGTAGAAATCACAATAGAACATTGAATAGTGTATGTAGTGTTTGGCGATGGGAATGAGTAGTCTACACCTACATGCCACAAGGTGGATGAATCTCTCAGTCATTAAAACTAACAAGACAGTGGGTTTTTTGTAATCCCATTTATACATAGTACTGAAGCAGGCAAAGCAAACATACTGTTGAGAGTCTGCATGAAACAATGACTGCAAAGTAGCTTGAAGGGGCCATCTGAGGTGCTGCTGCTTTATCTAGATGCGAACTAGAGGATTGTGTTCTATTTGTGTAAACTGGAGCTATAAAATTACATGTTTTCTATACAAATATTATTCTTCAGAAAAAGGCTTAAAATTATGATTCTACTGAAAAATCTCTGATAAACTGTTAACATAGTCAGGTCCACCCAGCTCTCATGTCGGTACTATGAAATATTACACAAAAATATTTTACTGCCAATAAATCTTAAAATCTTAATTTTACCTCTACCCACTCCTAAAAGAAAAATCAAGGCTAATCTAATTGTTGAATGTGAGTCTTCATAGTGGTTACAACTGAACTTTTCATATTTGAACTCTTAATCACACTAATTGGGATTACCAAATAGGTACCATGGAATGGAGTTGCCCATGTACAAAATGATGTTTCAATAAGGATTTTAAGATTTCTTTCTGTTTTCAGCATTGTTGATCCGTTTAAGCTTTAAAATTTATGCTGCTTGCTCTTGAATGCAGTAGATAATAACTTTGATTTTAAGAGATGCCATCTACACCAAAAAATAAATATTAAAAAAAAGAGATGCCAACTAAGTAATTAAGCAACTATAGACTCAAAAATCAATAATCATTTACAACCTTTCAATTGGGTGGTTGCTTATATCTCTTCTCTAAAATATTATATAACTTGGTTCTTTTTAATTCCTTGTATATCATGGACCTAAAGCAACACCTTATAATCTTTCAAAGCATGGCATTCAATCCTTGATTGATTACTTGAATTAGGGGAATGTATAAGTTATTTTTAATACTAAAGAAGATATTGGGGCTGGGATTATGGCTCAGTGGCAGAGTGCTTGCTTTGCATGTATAAGGTCAGTGGTTTGATCCTCAGTACCACATAAAAATAAATAAATAAACAAATAAAGGAATTCTGTCCATCCACAACTAAAAAAATTTTTTTTAAATAAAGAAGATAAATAGTTCCTTTTATTACCAATTCATTACATCCTAAACAACGTTTTTTACTAGGCTACCATCTAGACCAATATCTAATTATCGAATTAGTTATTACTTGCCCTACATTTTTGGATCAAATATTTAATAATTTTCAGTTCATGTATCTGTTGTGTCCATAAATAATACATGTATAAATGTGAAATATTCAGATCTATTATATTGCTCTTGGAAAATTAAGAAATTTTAGTTGCTGTGTTCGGCAGTATAGAAGTGGTCTGTTACTCTGTGTCATGTTGCTATCTCTTAACCCTGAAACTTTCCTAATGAATCAAGAACTAGGAATGGCATGTAGGCTACTGCTGCCTGTGCTTATGTACCATGATCTTATTACATGTAATGACTCATTCATTCCATGGTCATATATCTATGAAATATATTTACTGAATATATATAGCATGGCAGTGAGCAACCCTTACATACCTATTAGAAGGGCTAAAATCCCCAAATCCAATCATCATTCACTGGTAAGGATGTGACGCAGGAACAATCATTCGCTACTGGTGGGATGGAGAACGGTAAAATCACTTTGGAAGACAGTCCAGCACTTCCTTCATTTTTTTTTTTTTTTTTTATGTGATACTAGGATTGAACCTGGGATACTCTACCACGGAGTTACATCCCCAGCTTTTTAAATTTTTTTGAGACAGAGTTTCACTAAATTGCTGAGGCTGGCCTCAAACTTTTGATCCTCCTGCCTCAACTTCAGGTGTCACTGGGATTACAGGAGTACACCACCACAACCTGGCATAATTATTAAGATTCTTTGACTTGAGACCCAAACTACAGCTAGTTTCAAATTGTTTATATGGATATTCCAACATAAAGGAGGAAGGAGCATATCTCCCCAATCTTCAAATGTGGAAATGTATAGACACTTCCTTACAAAAAGAACAATATAGAAAAGGGAGGAAGTAACTTTATGGTGGTGATAATACCATCTTAGCCAAGTGATCAAGATTAACATCAATGATAAATAATGATAAACAGTGATGAGAGTGGCACTCACTTCTGTGGCCCACCTCCCAATTCCCATCATGCTAGTTTTCATGAGAAAAACATCAGAAAAACCCAACTGAGGGCCATTTTAGAAAATACCTGACCAGTATGTCTCAGAACTAGAGTTAGTTACCTTGGAACAGAAACAGAATCATCTTAGATGTTACCTCGGAACAGAAACAGAAGATATTAGGTAAAAATTAAGGAAACCTGAATGAAATACAGACTTTAGGTAGTAAAAATGTATCAGGGCAGTCATTAATTGAAATAAATATACCATCCTAAAAGATGTTAATAAAATAGGGGTAACTGGATTTGGGCAAATGGAATTCTCTACTATTTTTACAATTTCTCTGCAATTCTGAAATAAAAAGTTTATTTTTAAATATATATGGAGTTTATCTAAATGTTTAGTAAAGTTTTATGTAAATATTAGACTCCAGAAATACAGAGTTAAGAGCAGAGTTCATAGATTTCTAAATGTAAGGGAATGTTTGCTCTTCTATAAACAAATAAGGAAAATAAAATAATTTAGTATGTTTTTCCATGAAGTTAAATTGATATAGTTTAAAGTATCATTCCTTGTTCTTAGATTGTTTCTAGAGTCTGTGATGTTAAGATTCCTTTTGCAATAAAATAATCTACTAGTAAATTTGGTGTATAACTATACTACTGCTATAAAAAGTGAATTATTGGTCCCTGAAAACAGAGTCAGACTCACATCCTCTGGCAATGTAGTTCTTGAAAACTTTCAGAAATTAGCTACTCCTGCCAGGTAGAATCAAAATACTATTGCTTTGTGGGATTTTTCTTCCTATATACAACTGCACCTATATTCAAAAATCTGGATTAATAGCCTTTACTTCTGGCATCTTGAGCAGAAGAAAAACAAGTAAAAGCAAAGATTTCCACAGTTTCACTAGGCATCTAGGTATAGGAAGAAGTGCTAGAAAAAAAAATCTCCTTTATAAACTCTTACTCAAAAAAAAGAATAAAGACTCATTGAGTATGGCACTCCAGGGTAAGGGCGATGGATTCATGAAGTGAGGGATAGATATATGTCCATAATGGAAGTCAAGAAGGTAGTATTTTTCAGCATATCATGAGCTGCAGACTTTTCTTCCTAAATTACAAGAGTTGGCTGACTAACCTCTTGAGAAAATATTTTCTGAAAATAATTAAAGACTCCATCCGTTTCTACAACTGCTATTGCTTTGCATGGACACTTAAATTTAAAAAGCAAGGCAAAGTTCCAAGTGTTGTCATTAATAGTCATACCTCTATAAAGTACCTGTGTGTTTTAATAATGTCTATTCTTCATTCGAATGTTCATTAGTTTGGCCAGCAAACATTTAGTGGTTACCATTTGCCAGTATAATTGGTGCTGCTCATGTGAATGGGAGCAGGAGCCTTTGCCCCAAGTTCTTATTCTCCAGTTGAGAGACTTGGTTGTCATACAGTAAGGTAACTGCTTTATTAAGGATGAATACAAATTTGATTTTTAGGGAAAACTTCATGAGGGACAAAGGCTATCTTGAAAGTTGAAATTTGTGTTGTGAATGACTGAGTGTTAAGAAAACACAATATACAGACAGAAACTGCAAACTTAACAGTTGGAATAATAGTGGAAGGGATAAATACATTCTAGAATCACAGATACAGAGTGCCAGTATGAAACATAATTTAAAATATTATTTCAGAAGTCGAGGATCCTGGATTATATGCTTTTGGCAGTATTTCTTATCCATAAAATGAGGGGAAAAAATAGCATATCTCCGATTTACTTTCCTAAAATTTTTATCCTTGTAGCTGTTCATGAAACACAACATGCAGCAGAAAACACTGTGCATATAAAGCGCATATTTATTCGGACATAAATTTAGAGAAACTTTGAGATGAGGTTCAGATTAGAGAAAGTGGAGAATTGATAGAAGTATCAGAAACATTATAGGATTATTGACTGTTGATTATATTAATTAGTGTGTGTGCTGGATAAAAGACTATAAGCAATGTGCCCATGATATAATGTGAACTGCAAGATTTAGATAAACTGCAGAACTTAGATTTAAGTTAGTGATGTAAGAGTCTACATCTGGGGTGTACACCCCAGATCTCACCAAGTTATCAGCTGCAAGCACAACTAAATTAGGACTTAAAAACCCAGACTTCTGGGGGGGCGACAGGACTAACAGGACTCAGAGAGACAGAGAGGCCTCTGTAACTGTTGTCCCCCCTACACCAGACTCCTCTGACCTGGATCAAGTTCCAGTGACCTGGACTTAAGACACGTCACAGGTGAGTGTCTGGGAACCTTGGAATGTGTATTAGGATGTGTATCTGAAGTGTGATGGGCATCAATAAAATAGGTTTGATTGAATCTAACTGCACCTCAGACTAAGCCAATAATAACCACTCGTGACAAGAATGTTTGAGTGGAGTCAGCCATCTTAAACAACGACAAAGAAGGAAAAGAAAAGCCTACAGTGGTGTCTTTCCATATTTAGTGCTATGGCAAAGACCATATGTCAGTCTCAGAAGAAGACAACATTCACTACAAGGCAAAATGAATAAAAGGTTGTACCAGCTATTTCCCTGGGTCTCTTTCAATTTTAATGTTATCTTAACTTATAGTTGTTTAGGTTGGCTGTCTTCACTCAGACATTTCCCCTGGTTAGTGTGCACCTCCATTTGGGTCATGTTGGAATCTCTGATCATCCAGCCACAGGGGAGTTGAGTTGTGGTTACATGTCATTCAGGCTTAATGGAATAAATTTATGTGGGGGCTCTACTGGCCATCTAAATATACTGATTCATTTAGTACTAATTTCTAGAATATTCCTAACTTCCTATAGATCGACTGATCCAATAATACATCATTAGATTCTGAGGTCAGATGTGGGTTAAGTAAAAACAGCATTATATTATCTTCCCGGGTTTTGTGACATTTGTTTTATTTTTAATGTTAAATAATTGTGATTTGCTGTGATTAAAAAAAATTGTATTGGGGAATGAACCCAGGGGCACTTAATCCAAACACTTATCCAAGCACTTTTTAAATATTTTATTTAGAAACAGGGTCACCCTGAGTTGTTTAGTGCCTTGCTAAGTTACTGAGGCTAGCTTTGAACTTGAGACCCGCCTGCCTCAGCCTCTTGAGTGGTTGGGATTACAGGCATGCACTATGGTCCCCAACTCTGCTAAGATCTTTAATTTTTGGTACACATTCAATTTTTGACCTAATTTTGTTTTGTTTACATTATTATGCTTTTCTCACAGACAGTCCTCCAAATTTTTTATGCTTTAGGTTTTACAAAACCTCAATTGGCTCATGCTTAATACATCTTCTGGATTTGAACTCTTTCTCCCTCTTGCTTCAATAATCAGTCAAATAAGCAAATAGCAACAATAAACTTGTCCATCTGCCTTCTAATGCATAGACATACAAGAAAGTGAAAATTTTAACCTCACATTTAGACATACAAATCTAAAAGAAAAAAAAAAAGGTAGATTTAGTGTTTTTGCCTTCCTGAATTTCAGTTATTTATAACAAGTCGCATAACTACAATATAAATTTCTTTAATAATGAGGGAGGATGAAAGTCACAGAAATGGTCTAGAGAGGAGGATACATTGCTACCAAGGAGGTAAACAAGAAGGAAGGACATTGAGAACTTAAAAGCCAAGCCCAACAAGTCTTAGTTTATCATCAGCCTAATAGGTACAAACAGAAGCTCTGGACAAAGGAACCACTCTTCCTTCCAGTGACTTTAGAAGCTACATTGGTTCTGTTGTTGTGTGTGTTTGTTTGTTTGTTTTAGGAAACTGACTCCAGAGAATATCTAGCAATACAGTAGCTATTAAAATAACAATTCTGTGAGCATTCTGAGGGGGTTAGCAGCTTTCCTAGACTTTTTTTTTTTTTTTAATCAGATGGGTGGAAAATGGTTAGATAATTTAGCACATGGAGGAAGCTGATTGGAGGGATGAAACCAAAGTCATAATAAGACTCTAGGTTTAGGTAAAAAGAACTTTGAGGGCGACTTTGTTTATAAGAATGTGTGGACAAAAAAATTTATGGAAGACAAGACACATGGACGCAAGTCCTAGCTATGCTATTTGATATGGCCTGGTTTCCTCTGTTGTATCATATAGGGTTTTCATGAAAATAAAATTAAAGAATTTGTGGTTGGTACACATATCAGAGGGGTTGTAATCTAGGGTACATTGAGAAGAGAGGTTGCTCACCAAACTCCTTGAAATTCTAAGTAGATGTTTTTATATGTAAAAACCTGTGGAGTAAAAGGTTCACATCTTTTACAAAATTCTTAAAGGGATATGTGACTAAAAATAAGAGGCACTGAAGTAGGAGCTCATTTATATATGAGAATGAATGGGAAAGGTCTGAAATTGCTTAGACTAGTCATTAAAAAATAAAACAGCTAAGACAGAAGAGAAATAATGTGAAGTTACAGTGGGAAAATATTTAAGTTGACATTGATCAGATGAAGTAATAATATATGTGTTCTGAGTACTCAGTAATGTTCTTGAATTCTATTTTTGTATTTATACTGAAAGAAGTACAAAATATTTTCCTTTTTTTATGTCATGAGTCTATGAACGTGACTGATATATTTTCAATTCATGTAATTTTAAAAAACATTACATTGGGAGTCTAGAAATTATGCATGTAATCCAAGATCTGCATCTAAGAAATTATGCAAGTTTGTGCAAATCATTACTTCTGTTTCTTCAGGTGTAAAATGGTAGCAATGCTTCTCCTTTGTGTGTGTGTCTGTGTGTATGTGTGTGTGTGTGTGTGTGGTGCTGGGGATGAAACCCAGGACTTCTCACATGTTAAGCAAGAACTCTATCACTGATCCACACCTCCAACTCTCTGCCCACTTTCCTTATTAATAATGTTTGAAAAATTCAACATCAAAATATGTTGAATTTCTTTTAGTTGAAGGAGTTATTTAAAATCAAGAAGTCATTACAGGGCTAAAGTTGTAGCTCAGTGGTAGAGCACTTGCTTAGCACAGGTGAGGCTCTGGGTTCAAACCTCAGTACCACATAAAAGTAAATAAACAAAATAAAGATATTGTGTCCATCTACAATTAAAAATATTTTTAAAAGTCATAACATATTTTTTTCTTTCAAACTTTAATTTACTTTTTATTCCAAAATAATTCATTCTAACTACTTATTGAGAAGATTAAACTCTATTGGAATCGGTACTTTAATGTCCTTTGGGATTGATGATGGATATCCTAGGCAATTCAGTTTATTTGTGTATCTACTTATTTTTACACAGTTATCTCATTTCCATCATTACCAGTGATTTTTATTGCCAGAATCTCCCTGCCCCACTACACGTACACCCACACACTCATTCACCCTCCCTCAACTGAGCCTGTGCATCTTTGCATCTTACTATAAAGATAACCTTCTCAGGCTGGCTTTCTTTTCTTTTCTTTTTAATTTGTTTTTAGTTGTAGTTGGACACAATACCTTTATTTATTTTATCTATTTATTTTTATGTGATGTTGAGGACGAAACCCAGTACCTCGCACATACTAGGCAAGGGCTCTACTGGATGAGCCACAACCCCAGGCCCCTGAGGGTGGATTTCTTGAACTCTACAGTTAAACAACTACCTCTCTTGCACATATAATTACTTTTTCAGTTCTTGTTTACCCTTCAGACTATAAGAACCAGGTGGTGAAAACTAAGGGTTTTTTTTCTCTATTACTAGAGTCCTAAATTCAGTAAACAACTTGATTTATAACAAGGCAAGAAAAAGAAAGATTATCATTATCAGTTATTCTGAAACTATCTTAAACATACAGCAGAGTTAGTAAAAATAGTATTTTTAAAGTTTGCTAAACCACGTGACATGTTGTCTACAAGCTGTCTCTTTAACCATTAATATATTTGTGTGTTTCCTGATAAAGAAGAGTATCTCCCTATTTAATTACAATGCAGTCTTCAGAATCAGGGATTTATATTGATACCTGACTTTTATATCAACTTTAGGTCACAGCCAATTAATGTTATGGTGATTGGGTGCAGAATTGAATTTCGTGGTCATGTCTCTTTAGTTTGGAATAACTCCTTAATCTTTTCTGGCTTTCATGGCTTTTATCATTTTGAACACAGTATGCTTGTTATTTTGTAGGATGATCCTTAGTTTGTAACTGCTTGATGTTTTCTTATGTGTAATTCCAGCTATTCCACTTTGGCAGGCTTATTACACAAGTAATAGTGTGCTTTTCTAATTGTATCCTATTAACAGGCTGATGGTGTTCACATTAATCCCTTGATGAAGGCAATGTTGCTTCTGTAAAGATGTGCTTTATCCCTTTGTAACTAATAAGTATTTTGTAAAGAGGTAACTTGAAAAAATACAAGTACCCTTGGTTCTTTAAAGAAATAAGTTGTTATATCATGTGGACTCATGTTGATAATATGAGTTATTCTCTATTATTATCATTATTTATTTTGATGCTCAAATTATCCCAGATTTTAGTGGAAGACTTTTCAGGTTGACTTCTATGACCTTTGACTTGTCCAACTTCCTTTGGTGCATCATGGAGGTGCAGCGCCCACCTGATGCTTTTAGGACTGATTGCATCATTCAGAAAAAGGAAGAGGTCTAAGATTTCTGTTTAAAAATCTGAAGAAAAACTAACATGTCTTTGATTTGTTTCAAGTTTCTTCTACCTCTAAATGTGAAATTATATATATATGCAGGCTAGTCTATATTTTTCTTGGTTATATGATGGGGAGAATTCTGCTTCATCAGAGGAAAAATGTAGAGAATAATCAGCACTTTCTTACTTTTATTGTAAGCATTTGATTTTGTATTTGTTCAGCTTTGTATTTCTCAATTGGAACACTATTGACATTTTTGGCAGAGATTCCTTATTGTAGGATTATCCCAATATTAACAGATATTTTGTACCTCAGACTCCCCACTCACTATTGCTGTTATAGATCCTTCTGCTCTCAATTAAAAAAAAAAACTGGCATAACTGAAAAACAAAGACAACAATAAAGCACTCCTGCACATTTCCAGCTGCCTCTGAGGAAGGCAACTCTCCCTGAGTTGAGAACCCCTAGGGCTTTCAGCAGTTTGTGTAACAGTGGTTTCCTAATACATTCTTGGGTTCACACCAATTCACAGGGGACCACACGGAGCAGTTTACTACCTGTCTTTCTTCTGTATCAAGCTTTTAAACCTGGTAAAATCAATGCTCTCTCTCTCTTTTTTTATTTTTATTTTTTTTTGCAGTTGTAGATGGACAGAATGCTTTTATTTTATTTGTTTATTTTTATGTGGTACTGAGGATCAAACCCATACTTCTAGGCAAGTGCCCTGCCACTGAGCTACAGCCCCAGCCCAATACTCTCTTTTTTGATCAAGAAATGTAACATCCTTCTTGGGTTGGTGAATGTTACCTGTTGATTTTATTTTGGGTTCTGAGGTTCAAAAATAAATACTACTTTGTCAAGGGATTTTCTTCTATTAGTAAAATGTCCCTTAAATTATTTGAAGCATGCAGGTCTTAAATACAAAGCTATCTGAAGCAACTGGATTATAAATACTTAAATTAAGGTCCTAATGCCATTTTTGAAATATAAGGTGCTATTGGTTGCTTAGCTATATATTTTCATAGGAATGGTAAGTTGTGTGTGTTTGGGCAAGGCAGATTCTAGTTCAGAATCAGGTTACATTCAGCATCCTCTTACATGAACAAGCTGAGCCTGTTGCACCTGCTCACAATGCCACTCCTCCAGCTGGACAAGGAAGGCCAGGTGCTCTCGGGAACCCACAGGTTGTAGGAGCAGTCTCATTCCCCTTCTTTGCAGTGGGTGTGCACAACAGTTTCCCTGCAGTGTGAAGAAGCCATAACCCTTCTGCTAGGACTTAAAAGAATGAGAGCTTAATCTACTAGGACTTAAAAGAATGAGAACTGGCTTGTATTTTGCTCTTATCATATGAATACACGTCCTCCTTTAGAGAAAAAAAATGTTTTCCTTATTCCACAACTGAATACAGAGAGGAGAATTAAGGTTCAACCATGCTATGTTTGGGGCAGGGGGATATGTATATGTGTGTACACACACACACACACACACGCGCGCGCGCGCGTGCGCACACACACACACACACACAAACACACATCCTTAGACCTAAAAGGAAGCTCTCTATGAACACGGCATGATTTTTAAAAATCACTGTGGTGCATCTGCTGATTAGGGCAGAACCTGTGGCAGAGATATTTATTGCTTCTCAAATATTCAAGGGCTCTCTCATGCTTTCCAGCCATCTTGCAGGTTGGGAACCATGTGAATGGTAGAGCCAATTAGTATGAGCTAGAGCCATGGACTGAAGTGATGTCTATATATCCTCAAATTTGTAAAGGTACGCTCATTTTTATGCATGCTTTCAAGTAAACTTGAGTTATGCTAAAATTGGAATAGAATATTGGACATATTTCTATTAAGATAATTTCAGGTGGGACATAGTGGTGCAGGCCTGTAATCCCAGCTACTTGAGAGGTTGAGTAGGATAATCACAAATTTGAGGTCTGCCTAGGCAACTTAAGTGATACTCTGTCTCAAAATAAAAAAAATAAATAAAAAGGACTGGGGATGTATCTCAGTGGTAGAGCACTTGCCTGGCATGCATGAGGCCTTGGATTCAATCCCCAATATCAGAAAAGAAAGAGGGAAGGAAGGAAGGAAAGATAGATCATTTCAGTCAGCCTAGGAAATGGAAGGCATTATTGGATGAGTCTGATGTGACACCTTCATGGAGAAACCAGTGTTTGGTTTTATTTGGTTTGTCTGTGAAGAAGTTTAACTAGAATTGATATGATCCATTAACTAGAAGGACCTTGTCTGAATGGAATCCATTCAACAATTTGAAGACTATAGAAAACTCTGTCAACATGACAATGTTTCAATGCTCATTGGTCAGTGATATAAGCCATAGGAAATTTATTTAAACTCACAAGAAAACTTGGGCTCCTTTAACTGCATAATCTGGTTCCTACTTTTACTTCCTTTGACAACATGACACATATTATTTAAGGGCATTCCCAAAGACTTGCCTTAGCAGAGTCTTATATCTTTAAATATCAGTTCATTTAGGATCCTGAACAGATGTTTTACACACACACACACACACACACACACACACACACACGAATCTGTCTTAGGATATCTTAAAATAAAATATTTATTCCTCTAAGAAGTTTTTAGAATTTGATTGCTTGGCACTGTTGAAAATGGAGATTTTGTACACTGTGTCCTTATGACCATTTTTTTTTTTTTTGCAGTTGGTGAACAACAAAAACAAGGAAATAAAAAAAAAAAAAACATAGAACAATTTCATACCTAAAATTGAAGGAGTTGATTACTGTCATTTTGATGATGTGCCTTTTATACATTTGCAGTGGTTAAGAAAGACTTTATGGTTTGGAGCATGAGCACTTTAAAGTGATTCAAAATTATTGAAGAGCTACAAATTTTATAAAGTGCTTCAATTTGTTACCGACTAGAGCAGCAGTGGAACGATTCGGAAGAGCTTTTAGTACTATGTACAGCCTGCAAATGCTCTCATAATCTTCCCAGGTGTCTCTCCTTTACAAGTGGGGGCTCAGAATGTTCCTGCCCAGAGACTCTCCATCACCGACAACAGCAGAGCTGTTCTGAAGGCCTGCATGCCACCAAAGCAGTACTCATACACCAGTATGGTTTTGGGTAGTACTGTAAACTTCAAAACAAACTTCTATTGTTATTTGACTTTGCCAAAAGGAAAAGAAATAACTATTGGTCTAAAACAAACAAACAAAACTATTGGTCTAAAACAGACTATTAGATAATCAATTTGGTGTTGGATGGACATAGGCATGTGGGTGGTGAAAAATAAGTGGGATAAGAATGGGAAAGGCTGGGTAGGCTCTGCAAAATGAGCAATTGTCTTTTCAGTGATGTTAAAGAAACACTGCAGAATCACATTTAAAAAGTTGATGCTTTTGAGAGAGGTTGAAACTTTATAAAGCAGGTTTTTTTGTTGTTGTTTTGGGATTTTTTTTTTTTTTTGTACAGAAGATTGAACCCAGGGACATTTAACCACTAAGCCATATCCCCAGCCCCTTTTTATTTTATATTTTGATACAGGATCTCATTAAATTGCTGAGGGTCTCAGTCAGTTGCTGAGATTGGCTTTGAACTTGTGATCCTCCTGCCTCAGCCTGCTGAGTGACGGAGATTGCAGGCGCCTGCCCCCACCTGCCCAGCTTAAAAGCAGCTATTAATGATTTCTTTCTGCTTTACCATTGGTTTCCATTATCGTTCTGAACTTTGATTTACATGTTTTAGAGCAATAATAAGCCCTGATTCTGACAAGAAAAATAAGGCATAATCTTTGATATTTAAAATGACTAGGCAGTTTAGATATTGCCTTGTAGTAGGGGATTCCACTATAGCATTTATATAATTTTGCTTTTTAATATGGATTTACATAGCTGATATGCATCCTGAATGGCACGTGGTTTCTCCATGTGACAGCTGTAAATGACACATATTATATCTTTACGATTAGAGCTGTAGAACTAAGCTAGGTCATTAAAGGAGAGGACAATATTAAATCAGAACAAAGCTAAAAGGCATAAAAACTCAAAAGCATAACCAATTATGAGAGGGATTTACCAAGTCTCTACTATGGATCTGGCAATATGAAAGCTGTCTGGAAAGCTCTGGTCTGTGTGGTTCCTCACGCAGATGATTCTTGCCAGACCACATTTCCAATGTGCTTTTTGCTACCAAGATGTTGATGTTTCATTCCATTAAAGGGCATGATGTATCATTTTAGGGGATGACTTAACATATTATAACTTACAAATCATTTGAGAGATAGAGAGAATTTTTTAATATTTATTTTTTAGTTTTCGGCAGACACAACATCTTTGTTTTTGTATGTGGTGCTGAGGATCGAACCTGGGCCTCACGCATGCCAGGCGAGCACGCTACCACTTGAGCCACATCCCCAGCCCGTTACAAATCATTTGAAAAACAACATATCATCCTAGTTTTATGCGTTAGAAATATAGCATGTGACGGGGTGGGGTTGTGACTCGGCGGTAGAGCGTTCGCCTAGCACGTGTGAAGCCCTGGGTTCGATCCTCAGCACCACATAAATAAATAAATAAATAAATAACATAAAAGTATTGTGTCCAACTACAACTAAAAAAAAGAAATATAAAAAAAAAGAAATATAGCATATGGTAGAGCACTTTCCTGGCATTTGTCAGTTACTGGGTTTGATTCTCAGCACCATATATAAATGAATAAGTTGACAACTAAAAAAAATAAGAAAGAAATATAGCATGTGCATTGAGTAATATTTTGAGTATTCAACACCCAAACATTTAAAGCCTCTAAGCTTTTCTCCTCATCTGACTATCTTTGTGGAACTTCCACTGCATACCTCAGTGTACTCCTCTTCTATCCCTAAGCTGAAGCAAGGCTGACTTCAGACTTCAGAGCCACATGATAGTAAGGCAGAAAGCTCTGTTCATCACACTTCCTCTTGAACAATAGAGGGCAAGGTGGTAGGTCATGTTAAGATCAGAACTTTCTAAGAAAATAAAATTTCCCCCTCTCTGCTTTCATTCATCTGTTTTTGTTCTTGTGAGTGAATTAATGCCATGAATAACCTAGAGTGCTTGACTATTATTACCATTTCTAATTTAATATTATTTACTCCCTTTCTTTGCCTGCTTACATTTCTTCTTCCAATAGCTGTGGATATCTCTGACTTTTTTGAAATGCTGCTTTCTCTTGTCAGAATGATTGGAATTAATGGTGACTTCCAAATCTCTGCTCTGAAGGAGGTCAAGGATAATACCATCACAAGTGCCCACCCACCCCTGAGTGTCACAATCTGTCCCAGACAGCTCAGTTGGGGAATTTTAGCCCAGTTCACTTACCTTTGTCTCATCTACTTTGTTATTCATTTTATCTAAATGCAAACACCTGGATGTTTGTAAACAATACAAAATATCCAGGTACTCTGTTTTCATTAAGAAAATCTAAGACCTATGAGTCAAAATTGCCAAAACAGTAAAATAATTAAGAATGAGAGGTTTGTCCTGACTTCCAACAAAGACAATCAGCCACAAATAAGGGATTTTTGCATATTGAATTGATGTTAAATTTTAATTCTGTTTCAAAGCCAAGCAGATATGGTAAGAAACTCTTTTTACCTTGCCACAAGAATATAGTTATAAAACCACCAGATGTCTGTTTAGCATGCCTTATATAGAGTTGATCTAAGAAAGCAAGATCTGATCTGCCTTTGGAGGTTCCTTAGGACACTATTATTTTTAAAACCTGTAATTTGGATTCTTGTTTTTAAGTTAAATATATTGACTTAAGTCAAAATAAGATCCAGCTTATAAAATATTTGCACTAAGTCCTTTATGCCATGTAAAGCTCTTCCCTTCTCATTCCCACCTATTAAAATCTTATCCCTTATTTTCTGCTGGATATTCCAATCATCTTGGCTTAAAGCAATCTTTCCCTCCTTTGAATGCCTATTATTGCACTCGCTTAGGGGACCCATATGACACTTATCACATACTGCAGACCCTTATTCCTAATACATCCAAATACATCTAATTTCCCAAACCTGATTACCAGGTTCAAAACTCTGTCGGGACACATATGCACTCAACATTTACTAGACATATGTTTATCAACTGACCCACAATATACAAAAGTTATGCCAGGCACAGGAGATGCAACATTGAAAAATAGATGTGACCGCTGGCCCTGTGGAGCTGATCTGTAATGTGAATCCATGAGTTAGGGTCAAAGAACATGTGTCATTTGTCATATTAGGTATAATTCTTTGATCACTGTGAGGGCATTGAAAATAGTTTTGAGGAAGGATCTAAGATTCCATTTTGTTTTGGTAAACAAACTTATATCTAATAATGGAGCACTAATTGTTGGTGTATATGCTTTTACTACAAGTAATATTTTCTAGTTTCTTCAAAATATTTTTTAAAGATGTGTGGATAAATTAATTTCAATAAAATAAAAGTTGTATTTGCTAGGCTTTTAACATTCAACACAGGACCTCAGAAATAAATGTTTCACATTTTCATATTCAATTTACATTATGAAACATAAATTTTAAAAAGAGTTATATTAGGTCATCCATAAAATCAAAGAATATTTTAGAATGAAAGGAAACTTATACTTTATCTTATAATAAAACTCAGGTTCATGACTGATTAAAAATTACAACAACAACAAAAAAGCAATTAATCAGGTATTGCAGGTAAACTTCCCTTTCAAGCCATGCCAGAGATCCCACATAGCACCTGACAAGGGTTAACCTGCCAAGATGTCAATCAACCTGCTGACTGCAGGACACCAGGAAGCAAAACTCCACCCTTGAAACCTAATCCCTGCCTTTGATGTCCTCTAATATAAAATAAAGCAAGTCCTGGCTCCATTTTGCTTTTTCAGTGTAGAAGCTTGATCCCTAAGATCAGCTAGCACGTCTCACCCCCGCTTTCTAAAAATATTTTCTGTGCCCTGTGGTTTTCTTCTTGTTCCATTTTTCTTAGCTTTTATTTCTCAGCCAGCCCACTTCACCTAGGGGAACCCCATTTCTGTCTCCTGCAAGGGTCATGGGCGAGATGGTATAATGTTAAGTAGGTAAAGTAAAAGCAATATTAAAAGGTTTTTAAATTTTTGGAACATAAGTTGTTAGTTCAAAACAGAAGTCTGACACTTCCAAAACATCAATAAATTATAGTAAACCACATGTAAAGGTATAAGACAAGAAATTCAGAAAAATAATAACAAAAGAGAAATTTTAAGAAGTTCTATAAGTTGGAAAATGGACAGAGGAGTGGTAACTGATAAACAAGGGGTGAAATTAGCCACTACTTAGAACATGCCAGAGATGAATGCAGCCAGAAGGGACCAATGTGCTTTATGGAACCCTGGAGGGCTCAGAAGCCAGCAGGGGTGAGGGAGTGTAGAAGTAACAAGTGTAACCAAAGTCAGGTGTTCATTAGTTGCTTATGAAATTATCTATGCCTCCATGACAGTATATAGTGTTTAGGCAACTGTACCACTTCCTATGCAAATATAATGAAGGGTCTTCTCTAGATTGTCAGAATGGGTCCAGGGAAGCTTGCATTGATGCTACACAGTGATTACCTCTGATTCTTAATACATTACTAGCATCCCAATCACATTTCATTAATTGAACTGTCAGTAAATAAGACTTTATCCATATTCAGAGAGTCACTAGTCAGCCATTTTACTATTTTCCAATTATAAACAGAAATCTGTTATCTCTATTCATTTGATAAATGTCAGAAATATGAATAGGAAAGGCCAAGAGAACAATCCATATAAAAAGAGAGATAGAAAGATAGTAACACTCTCTAGGAAACAGCTAACTCAGGAATAACAAAACTATTACTACAAAATTAAAATTATATATATATAGTTCATGCCACAAAGACATTAGACAACAAAATGTGTCAATAAAACAAGGGTAGGATGCATACACATATGTATTTATATGAATAGCTATATATTGTTATAAAAATTATAGATCAAGAAAATGTTTTTGGTATTTAAAAATGGGATTATCAGACGTAAAAAACATTAATTGAAAGGATGAGCAACAAGATCAGATAAATTTCAAAGAAGGTTAAAAAAATTAAAAAGGAAATCATGGAAATGCAAGAAAGAACATTAATTTTATAGTCCAATTTCAACTAATTAGGATTTCAGAAAGAGAGAAAGAAAAGATAGCTAACAAGAAAAACTAGACAAAATACTAGGGTTTTTCTTAGAGCCGAAGGACACGTGTAATTAGATTGAAATTATCTACTGAATTTTTACAGCAATGAAAAGATACAGAAGCACATTAGGTATATTATTTGAAATTACAGAAAGCTATGGATAATGAGAAGGACATATAAACTTCCAGAGGGAATGAAAGCCTGAACTTCCAGAAAGGAATGAGAATCAGAATGGATCAGTCTTCTCATTGGGTATTACAAAATATAGGGGGGTCAATATCCAGAGGAAAATTATTTTAAACCTAGAATTCTATACCCAGCCAAATTGTCAATAAAGTTGAAAATTGAATAAAGAACATATTTAGGCAATTTAAAAAAACCTGAAAAATTGCCTCCTATGTGTTCAATCTTTGGAACAAAATAAAGGGAGGAAAAAAAGAGGTAATCCAAGAAAGAATGACATGATCCCATAAAAAAAATATTGACTAGAACCTAAGAAAGTAATGAAAGCATGCTGTGGCCTCAAGAAAGTAAGGAAAGTATGCTATGGCCTATCTGTTGTATGGAAAGTTTGGAGACAAGTATGTTAAGACTGGAGAATAAAAGAAGGCCCACAAAGTGAGGTATTTAGATAATAATAGATTTAAAACATTTGATGTTATCCCTAAGTATCTGAAGAAATGTATGGAGGCAAAAATGACACAATTAAAGAAAGAAAGAAATAGGAAACTCCAGGAAAAACAAAAATCGTGCACAAAAGGAAATATAATCATGATTATATAAAATTTGCTTTGTTACCACAATTTTAAAACTATATTTATTTTCAGTTTTATATAAAACTTAATAAAAAGTACAGAAAAATAAATTTTATGAATTAAAAAAACAATGAAATGTCACTGATTTTTATAAGACAAATACAAAAAATACTATTTGTGTTTCAAATGGAAGGAAGTAAAGTGTGAAATTAACAGATATTACCTGGCCAGTCTGGACAACATAGCAGGACCACATTGGAAAAGAGAGAGACAAAGAGATTACATGTGCTTGATGGATCAAGAAATACAAATGAAAATGTATTATTTACAATTAAATTCTGGATTTGGTGGGGCAGACCTATAATACCAGCTACTCTGGAGGCTGAGGCAAGAGTGTTAAAAGTTTGAGATCAGCCTTGGCAATTTAGTGAGTGAAAGAATGAACAAGGCTCATCAGCAGAGAAAATGCCAATTTATTGAAGAACAGCTCTGCATATTTATAGAGCCAGGGATGGTTTGACAGTTATGACAGTTTAATGGTTGAAGGATTTGACAGTTGGCATGGGATACTTTCTGATTGGTGGGTAAGGATCATGTGAGTCAGCAGGGCTAGTCTGATTGGTGGGTAAGGATCATGTGAGTCAGCAGGGCTAGTCTGATTGGTGGGTAAGGATCATGTGAGCCAGCAGGGCTAGTCTGATTGGTGGGTAAGGATCATGTGAGCCAGCAGGGCTAGTCTGATTGGTGGGTAAGGATCATGTGAGTCATCAGGGCTAGTCTGATTGGTGGGTACGGATCATGTGAGCCATCAGGGCTAGTCTGATTGGTGGGTAAGGATCATGTGAGCCAGCAGGGTTCACCATTGGATGGCTCTTCTCAGGGGATGGGGAAGTTAGTCTTTGGATCTGGGGTGACTCCCAACAGTGAAACCTTGGTCCAAAATAAGAACTTAAAAGATCTGGGGATATAGATCAGTGGTAGAGTGCTTGCCTCACATATGCGAAGACCTGGTTTAAATTCTCAGCACCTAAAAATATTCAAAAAATTAAAAAATGCAAACAATATAGAAAGTAAATATAATAGTGTAACTATATTGGGTAAAGGGTACAAAAATGGTACAGGTAAGCTATACACCTGCATTTTTCATTGCTAAACATTATTTAGTAATATGGTGCCAATCATCAGAAGAAAAACAGATCAAAACAAAGTAAATTTTTTTTAATAAAATGTGAGAGAAAGTTGGGACAAGAGACTTTATTTTTCTTTCCTTCCCTCACCCTTATCCTCTTTGTTTTATGTTTGAGACAGATTCTTGACCTCATAGGCTCAAGTGATCTTCCTGCCTCAGCTGGGACTATAGGTAAGTACCACCACATCTGCTAAGAGACTTTAGCTTTTCATTGTAAGTCATTCCATACTGTTTTAAAAGCCATTTATATATACTTGATAAAAGAGTAAATATTAAATGTTTAACAAATGGAAAACATTATGGACAGAGAGAATTCCTCTTATAGAAAAATTAATGACTTGGTGAGTCTTTCTATCTTCACTTCAAAATCCCTCCTATGATTAGTGTTCTCTTTTTCCAGGCCTGCTCCAGATGAGACTTTTTAAATTCCTCCAAGATAGTACTTTCTGTGAAATCAGGAAGACTGTTCCTAAATTTACCTCTGAAATACAAAAGAATGTAACTGGTTTCATATTAAATAAAAGTAATAAAAAATTCTCTGAAAATATCAGATTGGGAAAATCTGAAGTGGGGGTGTTATGGAAGCAGCTAACGACAGCCTAACCTAACTGAATATTGGACTTTCAATTTTCAAAATAGAACCAATTTTGTCTTAGGTAGCAATTAGGATGCAATTTAGTGCTATAACCTATATTCCATATAATTATTCTCATATTTTGATTTACTTATATGTCTATTACTTTACTTTGTATTCATTATATTTAAGAGTTATAATTCCATAGAATATTTACCACCAATGTGCAGTTGAAAAATTGGGGGGTCAGAGAGGCTAGGTAACTTGCTTGAGTTCTCCCAGTCAATAATTTTGCAGAATTAAGGAGGTGAACCCAGCTCAACTAACTCCACATCCCATGCCATGTTACCCTTTTTTTTTTTTTTTTTTCCTGTAGCTATTTGCAATACAAGTATACACTTTGGATTCTTGGAAGCACTTGCTAATTTCCTGAATTATTCTTTTTTTATTAGTCTGGTTTATTAAAGTATAATTTATATACAATAAAATCTAACCTTTTAATGTACAGATGAATTAATGTAGTACTTCTAATTTTGTTTTTTTCTACACTCTTCCTTTAAAGTCAGATAATTTATTTTTGCAGTTTTCCTTAGTAATTTGCTACAATTTAAACAATTTTGACTTTCCTTTTAACTTACCACTGCTTTGGAAGTTCTGAATGCTACAAACATTGTTCTTATTAATTCTCTGAATCTTCTTTATGAAGTGGGGTTTCTTCACAGAGTGAGAAGCTAAGACTGTAGTTATATTCAGAACTCATAGATTTTTCTCCCATTAGATCTTTCCCATTAGTGTCCTAAACCAAATGAAATGTATTTTAAGAGTTATTTTCTTCATCTTTATCTAATTAACTTGTAGAATGTTTAATACTTATATTGTTACACAGACATAAAGAAAATACATCTTCTCAAATGATAGCTGAATACAATTCCAAATGTGATTGTAGGGGAAAAAGACAGGCAAGCAATTCATTTTTCCAGCAGATACCTTTCTGTTAGATGTATGTAAATAATTTGTTCATGTCTTAATTGGACAAACATTTATTGAACACCTACTATTATGAAAATTTCCATTAAGCATTTCCATCTAACAGATATTCTGATTAATTTTACATGTAATAGGTAAAAAAAAAAAAAAATAGTCCAAGGGTTGATATTCAATTTAATGAGAGTTAATGGCCAAGTTAATTAAATGTTGAAGTCATCAAAAAAGTAGAGAAGACTTTATGTTTTTTGTTAACTTTCAGCAATAACTAACAAGATAATATCTAGCACATTTTTGAAGCTCAGTAACGATGAAAAAACGATAATTAGGTGGACAAGACTTGAAGCCAAAAGTGGTTTTAAAGCTTTCCCAGTACTAATTACTAGTTTTGGAATTTAGAGGACTAGTTTTGGAATTTAGAGGACTAGTTTTCATCTGAATTATTCTTTAATTTCATATTCTTATACTTGCAACAAATTATGTTAACATAAATTTAACACCGTTCTGTGTGAAGTACTACCTAATGGCTAAGAGCTCTGTTTCTGGAACTAGGCTGCCTCCATTTGAATCTTGCCTCTACCATATACCAGTCATCAATATCATATGATATTGAGAAAGGAGTTGACCTCTCTGGGGATTGGTGTCTTCACCTGTAAACTGGTCATTATAGCCCATGCCTCAGAGGACTCTCCTGGGGTATTGAATAAATAATCTATACAAAGCAATAAAACAGCATGTGACACTGTAACCTCCTGGCCTGCAAAGTAAGTTGGTTTTTATTTCCTCCACTTCCCGCAGTCAGAAGACTTTGAAAAAAATTTATAATAATGAATTGCTTAGGAATTTTATTCTAGATTTGTTGCATTTTTTTTAGTATTTTACTAAAAAATAAATTGTGCTTATTTTGTATTTTGTATTTAAGAGCATGTATTATAGGGGACCCATGCTAATAATTATTAAAAAGCTACCATTTCTCCCACAGGTCCAAATAGTCAAATAGACATTGAATATCTTGCATGTTTATTCATTCATTTGTTGATTTACTCCTTTTATCAGCCATGTGCCAAGTGTGCTGACTGGTAAGATAATAACCCACCAGTCTTCTATTACATTTGCAAAAAAGTAAGCAAAATATGGTGCCCAAATTGGTGTTTGATCTTCTGTCTTGTGTAACTGTTAACTGTAGTAGATATTAAGATAATGGCATCTGGAATTCTGAATGTGCCTCTGTTAAGTCACTTGTAATTTGCTAACATTCAATAATTAAATTGTTGTGGACTAGTAAAGCAGAGTGGACCCCAAATCCTGTCAATGAATGCAAGAGGATCTTAAGCAGCTTACTGAAATAATAATAATAATAAAAAGTGAAGTTTTGAAACTGGTATTCAGCTTTCATTCTGTGATGGGAAGAAAAATACTAGTGCTTTAATTGCAAACATGATTTCCTAAAGCATTCCAAGTTCTCCTTAGAGACTTTCAGGGGCAGGGATTGACTATCCTTGTGCCTACTTGGATAGAAAAGGTCTTCATAAAAGTGCTATGTCTGCTGGCACAGTTTAATCACTTAATACCTTGTTCCAATTGAAAACATAACCCTACCCCATTCAGATGATGGAGCACCTACACTTGATCTGTCTATGGCTTGTGCAGTCAATGATATTTCCAAGGGAAGTCTTGTGATTATTGAAATGGAAATTAATTTCATAGAGTTGGGCCTGAACTGAAAAAAGAAAATGTTCATTGTAATCTGCTGCTGATGACTCCTGAAACTGTTGCTCAGTGTAAATAAGCTCAGGGTCAATCTGAAAGAATGGACCCTATGTGGGACCTGGGTATTGGGAATATAGTAGGTTGGTGGGTGTGAGGAAGTAAGAAAAGATTCTTTGTTATTGGAGAAAAGACAACTTCAAGGACACTATCTGACAGAGTATTTTCTGCATAGTTCTTAAAGTCTTAAAATTGCTGAAATGAACCAGCTGTCTTCAGAAAAAGCTATAAAATTACCAAAGGTATTAATTTATCAACTTCAGTAACTGCAGGAAAAAAAATAAACTCTTTATAGGAGCATAAAATTCTTACAGATAACACCATTCCTGAGAAACCCATTTCTTAGAACTAAAACCAGTGCTATGCTTTCAGCACTGGAGAAGTTCATGTAGGATTTGGTGCCCTTAAATAACTTGAAGAATCAACCTTTTTATCCATGTAAAGGAAAAACTATAGTAAGGTGCAAAAAAAAAAAAAAAAAAAAAAATCACAAAGAAGTGAAGCTGAGGTTGAGGATTCTTGCCTGAATTATGGGCTTATGATATTTGCCCATCAAACATGACACTGCACAGTATGCAAAACTTCATGAACTCCTAGGATCAGAGGGACTTCTGGAGCTCATCTGATTCAATTTCTTTATTGTAAGAGTGAATTGAGGACTGGAGAAATAAGGTGTCTTTCTCAAGGTCACTAATTATTTAGAGGAAAACTCAGGATATGAATCTTTTTCCTTGTAGCTTAGTGATTTTCAAATATTGTGCATTCCAAGGTATCTAGAAAAATCATTACTTTTATACAAAGGGCAAGTGCATTGATGGTGGCTGGGTTCTTTCTTGTGAATTTTTCAAATATAAAACAATGGTTCTTAAATGTTTTTAGTTGAGAATCTGAGATTCTAGTGAAAGACAGGAGCACCTTTATATAAAATGAGATATATACGCAGAGACACAATATTCTTTTTAATATATATTGTATATTTATGGACTCAAAGTCTGTTAGGGGTGATGGATCTGATTAGGGAATCATTGTAGAAGGCTAACGCACAGAATATTATTGATGTTAATTACATAAAATAATAAGAAAGTCTTTATATTATTATTGTCTTTTAATTTTATGTAACTGCAAAATACATTGAAATAAAATGTTCCAAAAAAGTCTATAACTTTTGAACTGTAGAATACTTTGTTCAAGTTCTTAAATTCACAAAACTGAGACCTATGAAGGATAAAAAACTCAAGATTCCATGGACAACTTTAGTAACAGAGTAAGAACATATTATGTTGTATGAATGTTCATATTTATACTAAACTTTGGAACTTCTGCATGACAAATAGAAATTTAAAGGATAAATTTAACTTTCAGAAGGGTACATAGCTTGTCAATATCTATTCTGATTTGTACCCCATTATACTAGGACATTATGAAATAAAGAGATACTGAATTCAGAAATGCTTATCTATATTAATCATCAAACCAGAAAACCTCTTTAGCATATTCTTAACATATATATTTTAAAATGTCACCTATTTCTAACTCAGTTGTGTAAAAATACATATTTAATTTTTCAAAATATTTTGGAAGCCAGTTTTTATGAAGTGTTAAATTCAAGAAGATATTTCAACATTACGAGGAAGATCACTTTTAAAAATGGAAATATTTTTGAATTGATAAATCTGTTAATAACCAAATGGTTTTAGTTCATAAATCAGATACAAACAAGCAGAATACATAGGTAATAAATTACACAGGATTTGAATACTGCACTGGGAGAAACTTCGGTGAAGAATCACTTGGGGATGGAGTGGGCCCCCACACTCTCAGAAACTCAGACACAGGTCCTCACCTTGTCCCAACTGAGGCATTGCTGCCTCCTCTGGAACCTCTTTTGTTTTTAAACATCAGTGGCACGTCTTAGATAAGTCCCCACTTTTGCACTCATCCTCGATCATTATAAGCTTTGGGAAGGGAATTTTGTTTTGACCTCATACTCCATCAGGAAGACTGAGTTCTGGAAAAGGATTACTGCCAAGAGATGACTTTCCACTCTGGAGGTTTCCAGCACCCCGGAGACCGCAGGATCGCTGGCGGAGCGCGGGGGCGGCTTCCTGGCTGCCTGGGTGCACTCTGCCACTCCGGGCCCAGAACTCCGCTCAGCTTACAACTCCTCTCTGTCCTGCAATACCCCGTCAGGAATTTCAGGGTTCAGGGTCCAGGCATTTGACTTTGAGCAAAACTTACGTGCAGAGAACTTGGACCTAAGGTTAGAGGGATCAAAGGCTCGGGACCAGACTCCCGCTCCCGCGCCAGCAGAAAGTGCAGGCACTGGCCCTGCACTTCCGGGAGTTCTGCCAACTTCACTCTCCTGAGTTTTCCGACCCGCACTCTACAGCACTCTTCGAGAGTTCGGGAGAATGAAATCGCCTCTCAAAACCTCAAGGCTGGGAGAGAGAGACAGGAGATGAAGGAGAAGAGGAGATGAAGTCGGTCACTTGGCCACAGGTCCGAATTTTGACACACCTGGAATTCACCCTGTGGAAGGAAGGAAATGGGTGACAAGTGACATGCCCGAGTTCTGCATCCTCACTTCTGCTATACTCTTTAAGTTTATATATTTTTTTGTTTTTGTTTTAATTTGTACTTTTCCCATTACGTTTGGAAACATGTTTCTGCTTTTACCCCTTTCCCCTCATACATCCTTCTCGCTCTTTTTCTGCATTCCTAACCCTCCAAATGAACTCGAGTGCCCCTAGTTATCCTGACTTGCACGGGCCTCGGGGTCATACGACTGGATTCGGGTAATGGACTCCCTCCCATCTCTGGGCTCTACTCTTGGGACTTTCCTGGCTACCGCGGATGAAAGTCAGATAACCACTATCACCGACAGCGAGAAACCGGGGAAAGGCTGTCCCAAGCCTTACCCAAATCCTCTTTTTTTTTTTTTTTTCTCCTTTATTTTGTCTCAGACTTCTTAACAACCTTAGTCTCTTTTTATGTGAACTTGACACTTCACTTCTGTTATGAATTCTCAAAAGGCAGACAGGCAATGGGAGAGGAAACATGGAGGAAAAAAGAGCGAACAGGAGATACTCATTATATATTTACTTTACATAAAGAAACGAAACATATGTAATTTTAGATGTTCTTCCGAATTAGAGTTCTGAGGCTATAGAAAACCTGTTTTTTAACGTTCCCTTCTCTCATACAGTCTTGATTGCCTAAATTGCTTCTAATTGGGTGGCACACATTACTGGAAACGAAGGACGCATGACAAGCAGCCTTCATTCTTCCGCAGATTTAGATAATGTCTCTAGATGAATATCATTTCTGATCAGGAAAAACTAGAAAACTCATAAACAGCCCGCAGTTTTCTTCGGAGGTTTGTGCAATGGTAGGTATGTGTGTGGGGTGTCCTGATAATCATTCAGTCATGCAAACGGATGGCATTTTATAGAATGCACCTCATAACAATCCAGCGCCCATGTTTTTATCCCAGATCTACCAGGACACAAAAAATAAGCATACTTTTTTGGAGGGGAGGTCATTGTTTTGAAACTCACTTAGCCTTCTTCCTTCTCATATCTGCCAATTGTAAAAGTTTTCAGTAAGCCTCCTTTAAAACATTACCTCTTTCGCCTTACCCAAGATTCAAGATTCGGGCGTCCCTCAGCTTCCCTGGTGAGCGAAGCCAGCCCCCAACAGCAGCAGTAGGCAAAGGTCATTACTACGCAAACTGGTGTGTTCAGGAACTCCGAAGAATCCACACTGGAGGACACCCCGGGGCCAGGGTTCTTGGAAAAGTGAGAGATGCAACCCCAAACTGAGTTTGCTGAGGCAAAGCATTTGAAGTGAACTGTTTTCTTCTAAGGTGCGTTCTGTGGGCTCCCGGGTGGGGTACCTCAGATGCTAAGAGACACTTGAAAGTGAAGGCTGAAATAAATGAACGACTGAACTAATTTTCTTGTCAAACTACTGTTTAATTTTTTTCACTACCCAAAAATAAACCAACAAATACATAAATATTATTTTAGGCCAGAGGAAATCTGCCAAGAGTATGTTTCTGCAGTCAACTTTAGAGTCATCCGGTTTTTCTTGTTAATTCTTTTCCTTACGAAAAAAATTCAAGAATGACATGGAAAGCCCCTTTAAGGCCATTTTAAGCTGTGTCAGAGCAGAATCCTGAGTGAGTTGGAAGTACCCAAACCCATCCCGAGTACCTGCCTTCAGGGTAGGGCATGGACAGTGCCTTTGGAGGTAGAGGGTCAACAGCAACTTTCTGCTGTGCCTAGGCATAACTTTTATTTCCCTCTTTATGAATCCAATAAAGACACCTCAATTTTGGGGAAATCTAACACTTCTGCTTCATTAAAGGTCCACTGCTATCTAGCTTCATATCTTACACTGGCCTTCAGAATGACTTTATTAGCCCCACAAAGATTCCGGCAGTAAGAAATTCACAGTGATTGCATTCCAACTTGGTCCCTGTAATAGACTTGTGCCTCACTGCTGGCCTTAGTTGGGTTGACAAACACTGCTGAAACTCTCTCTTTGGAAGGTTCACCCCTATAAATTTGTTCCTCTACTAGTCCCTTGAGGAGCAGGAGATTCAATGCAGAAGAAAATATCATTAATTGGGGGGACTAGCAAGTTCTAAAGGAAAATCCCTCTGCTTCAGTGGATGCTTTGTCAAAGCAGTTTAAAAACTGAGGGGGCAACACCAAATCTTGTACTTTTAAAAAGGTAACTCTGGTGATTCAAACTTGATTCTTTAGCTGGAAGAGGGAGGGGGGAAGGAATTGCCTGGAAACGAAATTGACATTCAAATGGAGTCAGGTAAAGCCCAATGCCCCTGGCCACATTTTGGATTCCAAAAAGGCACTTTCCATCCCTACTATTTTAGAAAGAGAAAGGAATAGGAGGGGAGAGAGGGCCAAAAGGGGGGAGAGGGGAGACTGCAAGAGTGAAAGAAAAAAGAGGGGGATATTTAGCAAGTTAAGAGGTTAAATATTTGAACAGATCTGTAAATATATAGACAGCCCTCCTTATTTGGGATGTGTAATAATGCCTTTTGTGGTGCTGTCTGGCTGGGAGGCTGCAAAGAGGTCTGCTCCCTAGCACCTTCTTCCCTGGGAAATCAACTGGAAAGCTTATATGTTCGCAAAACAAAAACAGAGTTATCCTCCTTTGGAGAAAGAGGAATTTTCTCTCTATTCTGTCTTCAAATATGAGAAGGAAAGAAAAAAGAAAAAGAAAATAAAGAAAAAGCAGAATAAATGAAAAGGTTTTCATTTCCTCAGGTTTTTTTTTTTTTTTAATTTCTCCCCAGGAGGACCTCAGAAAGCTATCTTCAGACTGAAGTAATTTCAAAGTATTGTTTAAGCTGATGACATATTCTAGCACTGTTATCTATTGTGCATCTGTTATTTCCTTGAACCCAACTAACAGCGGTGTGTGTGTGTGTGTGTGTGTGTGTGTGTGTGTGTGTGTTTCGAAAACCTGGGTTCTATAGCGGTGCTTCCATTGCTGAGTAGGGTGTTCTCCCCCACCCCCAACACACACACAATACTGTTTTCTGGACAACTGTACTGAGCGCTGTTCTGAGCGCGGTTGATGGCATCTGTCCTCAGCCTGTGCCCATGGGCGGAGGACATAGGCTGTGGGTGTGTCTCGCCCGCAGGCGCGCGCGCGTGCGTGTATCCTGTATACATGCATTCTCTGGTGTGCCTCAAATGGAGCCATTTTTTTTGCCCGTGCAGCGTCCTGAGCATATGAGTATTATGCAAATAGAATCATTCCGCTTGAATATTTGTGGAGGGGGAGGGGGATGAATCATTTTAATTCTGCTCTAATATTTTCTCGGCACCCTTTTCATTGAGTGTGAATGCATTTGGATACCTTTCTGAGGTCCTTGTGTATGTGTATATGTGTGTGTTGGCAGAGTGTGTGTGTGCGGGTCAGTGGGTGTGTGCCTCGGTGTGTGGGAGACATGCACGGTCTATGAGGACCTTGAGTGATATGTGTTCTCTTCGGGTGTCCCGTCTGTCTGCCCTTCGTGTTTTGTGTTCTCTGGGTGATTATGTGCGCATTTACATATGTGTGCCTATTCTCCTGCCTTCGTGTATTGTCTTTCTGCACAATCCACACATTTCATATATAGTCTCTTATCTTTTGGCAAAGTGCCTTTTTTATTCCTCGAAGAATATTTATTGATGTGATAATCTGAAATGAAAAGTGGTCTCCCATGAAGGAGATGGAAGAAAAAGGAGTGTTCATCTTTCTTAATAGACGGGGCAGTGCCAGTTGACTGGATCACAGGGTTTCTCTGCACTTTCTGCCTGTGTATCTGTGGGAGGGGGTGTGGGGGCGGGGATTGACGGGGGCGGGGGGAGAAAAGGAGCTTTTAACCAGAACAAAGATAGGGTACTGCGCCTCCTGGCGGCCAGATTTTAAATTGCACCGAACAGGCCCGCCCCAGTTTTCTTAAGCCCAATGAATACTGTAATTTCCTTCGTTAAACCATTCAGGGACTGCCTCTCAGACCCAGCCTCCGGCCATCAGCCAATCACCAGGCTCCATGCAAATCACCTCTTCCGTTCTCCAAACCAGACTCTGCTTTAGATGCGGTTCTTGTTACCCCGCCCCCTCCTTATTTCCTCCCCTCCCCTCCTCCCTTCCTCCTCTGCCTCCACCCGAGCAGCTGCAGGGGAAGAGGGCAGTGCTGGGTGCCTCATGCATATGCAGACAGATCCTCCTCCTCCTTCCACCTTCTCCTGTCCGCTCCGGCAGCCTTTTCCCTTCCCCCCACCCGTCCTCTGCCGCAGCCACCGCCTCCGGTTCCTCTGGCGCGTCCGCAGGCCTCGACGTGCGGTTCCCCGAGCTCGGGTCCAGGGCAGCTATTTCCCAGAAGGAGGCCTACTAGTGCTCTAGGAGCAGGCGCGAGAAAGAGAGGCAGGCACTATCCTTGAAATCCTCTCGAAGGTCAAGTTTGAGGTTTGCTGTACAGAATCGAAAGGCGTCAAAAATGCGGCTACAGGGTCTGAGGGAAGGTTCTGCACGCAGACTGATTTTGTAATGGCTTTCTCCCCCTTAAACACCAGATTATTTTCTTTGAAACACACAATGTACTGGCCACGTCCAGAGGCAGGATGATGATAGATAGTTTTGCATGCCCAGAGCTATGGTGTGTATTTGTCTTCTACATCAAGGCTGCAATAGTTCCTTAAGCCATAAAGCACTGGGGAGGAGATCAGACAGCTTTAGATCTACTTAGAGAGAGAGGTGCCGACAAGTGGTCAGGGAGAATGGTGCGCAAGATCTGTTAAAGGTGGGCAGTTAAATGTCAGCTCCTCCAACTTACAGGTAAGCAGACTAAGAGCATGAAGGAGAACCCATGAAAAGAGAAACCGATTCAGAGAGAGAGAGAGAGAGAGAGAGAGAGAGAGAGAGAGAGAGAGAGAGATAGATATCGGGGATAATTTGTCACTGTTATTTACATTCAGAATCTGGGTTCTTGGCCCTTTACAGACAATAGTAAAAGGTACACAAGCTTTGAATACTGCTCTGAACTGCCCTTGAAGCACACTGATGGGAAAAAATGTCACAGGAGAAAATCGCGGTTTGTATAGTGCTTTGAGATCCTCTAATGGGAAAGCAGGAGAATTGCGAAGTGACCTTGTTTCATAGATCTCTACTGTGACACTGGAACATTTAAAGGATTTTCTACTGAGAATTGAGGAAATTCCCACTCAACACTTACACCATGAAGAAGTGAGTAGAGAGCAGAAAAATTTAAATAATATTTTGCCAACATTTATTAATTGAGCACATTTTATGGAGTGCTTATTATGTACCTGGTAGAGAGCATCATCTTCTATGCAAAGCACGGTATGGGCATAGTGTTTCTCAGGTGTGCTGGAAATTAGGGAAAGCAACAGGAATTCGAAATGGTTTCTATCTTGGAGTTGCACATCATCATGCCAAACAAAAAGATACAGATAAATCTGATACAGTGTAACATGGAACATGAAAACAGCTTAAATATCTGTTAGGAGTGCATTCCCAACAGTGAATATTCTACAGCAATTAAAAATGAATGGATTCTGTTGAAAGCAATATTGGATGAAAAAAGCAATTGCAAAAGAATACATGTGATATTAACATAATATTTTATCTGTTATTATAACTACAAAAAAAATTTAAAAAATGTTGGGTATATATCCATGCGCTAAAAATATAAGAACATGGTGAGGAAGGATGCATGCTAATTTCAGGATGGAGGTTATCTTTGGAAAAGAGGGCTCTTTGAGCCATATGAGTTTTTAACTATATAAGTAATGCTTGTTTCCTAAAAGATGAGAAAGTAAAAGAAAAATGAGGAAACAGAGAAGTTTGGGATGGCATTGTAGAAAAGCTGACATGAAGCTAAGGTTAAGTTCTTGAAAATGATAAGCAGGAGTTTAATATGAGTATTGAGAAGAGAATTTTCCTGAGAAAGAAAAGTATGAACAGTGTGAAACTTTTAGACTTTCTAATTTAATTTTTAATTTGTATATAGTAATATTCACTTTTTAAAGGGGTACACAATTCTTTGAGTTTTACAAATGCATGGAGTCAAGTAACCACTGTCACAAACAGGAAACAGAACAGCTCACTTATCACTACAAATACTGCCCTTTGTAGTCAACCTTTTCCATACCCTTGAACCCTGAGACCACTGATCTATCACCCATCCTTGTACTTTTGCCTTTATCTGAAGTCGTATAAATGGAATCACACTGTGCGCTGTCACCCTGCTCACCTCTGGCTTCTTTCACTTAGTATAATAAATTCGACCTTCATATGTGTTGTTAGATGTTTTAGTAGTTTGCTCCTTTTGATTGCTGTGTAGTATTTCATTGTTCACATGTACCACAGATTATTTATCCTTCTACCAATTGAAGGCCATTTGAGTTGTTTCTGATATATAGCTTCTTGAATCCAGGGACTGGGTTAATTGTTGCCCAGAGTATTATCATACATAATGTGAATCTTCTGTGAATGGCTGTTGTGGGATAAATATGTCCAGTTATTTCTCCTCAGAGTCTAATTCTATAATCTGTTGTGAAATACATGTAGTGTTGAATTACAACTATATACAGCCACACAAAAGAAGAACACATGTTTATAGTTTTTTTGGAAGTTGTCCCTCACCTAACTCAGTTGCAGTGAGTTCAGTGGTTGATTTTGCCAACATTTGTTAATTGAGCACATTTTATGGAGTACTTATTATGTACCTGGTAGACAGCATCATCTTCCATGCAAAGCATGATATGGGCATAGTGATTCTCAGGTGTGCTGGAAATTAGGGAAAGCAACAGGAATTCTAAATGACTTCTAAATAGCTGTTTATGAACTATCTGCTACTTAGAGCCTTTACTTATTTTAAAATTGCTAGTACTCTCCTGGCAATTTGAAAGTTCTCTTTGTTAAAAGCAGCTGTCCCAGTAATAACATGCAAGATGGCCATGAAAGAAATAAACAAATGTTTACAGACAGACTACCTTCTGGGTGGTTCAGAGTGAAGAAGCTGTAAAGAGTGATAACACTGAGATCAAAGGAGTGTTGTTGTCTAATCCTAGTTCTTTCTGTAGAACAGGCTTTTTAAAATATTTATTTAAAATTGTATCCACTTGCTATACATGAGATTTGAATGTCATCCCTAGTTTGAGTTTTAATAATCAAAATCACCCTCTAGCAAATGACTCTAGAAACAGAAGTTTCATCTAAATGTTCAACTAAAGGGAAAGTTAGTAAATGGACCACTAGAAATTTACTTTGGATAAATTCTTAGGTAGAAGTTATAAAGGTTATAAATCAAGGGTTATAAATGCTACATTTTAACTTAGTTAAGATTCTGTGCCATCTTGGAAAAAAGTCTACCTAATGTGTGCCACACAAGCATGTTGCTATTTATGATTTTAATATTCCCCCTACAGAAACACTTCGTGAAATGTGGGCTTTGCTGTTACAGATTTTATTCTTTAATAATGCCAAACTAAGTATTGATAGAAGCATCTACCATTTTCCCAGTTAATTACAACATATCCAAGCTTCTTGTTTCCTAGTGAACTTTGAAGATTTTGAGAAAGTGGTAATTTCCCACAATAAACTAATTTGTAGCTCTATATTCAAATAACATAATATAGAATCATGTACTTTTAACTTTCATCACTGTGGCTGCAATTGTATTTAGTAAACATGTCCAAGCTAAGACATGTCAGCCAGGTAGGTTCATCCATCTAGTAACTTATTGGTAGTTCTTCCATTAAGAGATGATCACTGGTGCATTTGTGTTACAAATAACTAAGATAGTTATTTGTAACACAAATATACAAATAGCTATCTTAGTACCAATCTGTGATTTCTAATGGAAATGAAAGTACTGATGGTAAAGAAAAGAAACATGTTTCAAAGGATCCAATTCCATGATTGTGGAGTAATCTAGTAAAGCCTTTTCTTTTCTAGGCACTGTCTTTTAAAATGAGATTCTGCTCCAGAGTGTTACAGTAGCATAATATAAATTGGTGGCTCTGGCTTTTTAAACTCTGGTTCTTTCCCTGTAAAGCAGTATAAGTGAGTGCCTTATCATAACTTTGGAATAATGACATCTCAAGGCCTGTGCATTGCATTCACAAGCAAGTTAAGTCCCAGAATGGGGTTGACTCAGCAGTACCTGACCAGGCTGCTTGATGCACTGAATACCATTGCCCCTAGGAATTAATATAGAGGTGCCTGGAGCTTGTGTAAAGTTCTCTGTGCCATTTGAAAAAGGAACTCGGAGGAAAGATAGGCTGATTTTTAATTTTAATGTTTTACTCATAGGTTTAAGTACATTTATGGTTTGCTTTGCAAAATGTCAACAGACATCCCAAGTGGATAACATTTAAAAAAGATTGAATTTCCTGTATTTACTCTAATATCATCTAAAAAATGTGGTCATCAATGCCCACAGGTTCATTGGCTAAGAAAACTCATTCAAATAATTATTAAAAACAACTAATAATACTTTTAGTTATTTCCCTCAATTGATTAGAACTCCAGCAAGACAGAGCTAAAGGTTTCATTGTAGTTTTGGTGCCTTTAGGAAGGACTGTAAATTGAGTTCCCATCTACAAGATGGCTAAAGGACACTTTGAGAAGAAATTGTCTGTTAGCTACTGGTATAAGTGTTCACTTATATATTATAAATAATATTACATTTTAGTATTTATATACTCAACAATTGACTTTCACATAAATTATTTCATGTAGGTTATCTCACAACAATTTTATAAAATAGATTGCTTATGACAATTACTATCCTCATTTTGTAGTGAAGGATACTGAAGTTCAGAAATATTTAAAATAGCTAACATTTTATGGACTGTATATTTTGTGCCAGGCAGTGTCTTAAGCACTTGACATGTTCTGATTCATTTGATCTACATAGCACATGCAGGAAATGAATGCTATTATTATCATCTTCATTTTATAGATTAAATTTTGGAGAAACAGAGAAGTAAAGTAATCTGTCCAAAGCTAACAGTGAGCAGATGATGGAGTCAGGTGAGAAACCACTCATTTCAGTTCCAGATCAGTGACTAACCATTGCATGTTTCTCCCTAGCCAAGGTTCAGCAACTTGCCCAGAAAATTTGGTAAGTGTTGGGTTGTAAATTAGAGCCATTGAAGTGCTTGGTTGTAAGTTCTCTCACTGTATTTTACTTTATTCCATATCATATTTTACTATATTGTATACTTCTCATCTTTCTCCTAATGGAATGTGAATTTCTTTAATGCAGAGAAGATCACACGATTCCTTCTGTACAGAGATTACACCCTATTCTCTCTGGACATTCTCCTAATGTAAGAGGAAGCTATTAAAATATATTGAGTCAAAAATGAAGAACTCTGCAGTCTTTATAGGCCTGAAGAATTACAACTGGAATTTTGGTGATGTAGAAAGAGTTGGCAAAGGGAAGAAGACAATGATTAAACCAAAACGGGGAAAATAATTGATAAAATAAGAAAGAACAAGATAACTAAAAGCAATGTTTATACTGCTCTTTCCACTTCCCAGACACTTTTCATGGGTCATGCCATTGTGATCTTTATTTTTTGAATGGGAAGACTGAGGGTCAGTTATATGACCTTCTCATATATACATATGTTCTTAGATGCATGTATAAAAAACAGGAAGAAAGACAGTGACCTGCTAATCTAAGGATCCTCTGTGGCTTTCTCAGGATGTGTATTGCTTGATTTTCATTAGATATTTCCTGTTCTATACTCCCTGTACTACTGAGTTGTCTTCTACCAGTCCAGTCATGGTACCAAAACGATCCTTCTAAAATCCTGCTCCTCTGCTATACTTCAGTGTCTCTTAAGAGCAAAATGACATGATACATGAAAAGTGTCTGGCAAATAGAAAGGGCTATAGATTTCATATGTTGAAATTGAATCCCCTTTGGGAGGTGGAAACTTAATATGACTATGGTGTTTAGAAGTGTGGCCTCTGGGATCTGATTAGGATTAGATAAGTTCATTACCATGGGGTCCCCATGACTGCATCTTGGTGACGTTATAAGAGAGACTGGAAGATACATGCACACACTCACACCCACCCTGTTTCTTGCCATGCTATGTCCTGAGCCACCTAAGCACACTTCCATAAAAAGTCCATTTACCAGATGCAGCCCACAACCTTGTACCTCTGGGACTGTAAGTAAACCTTTTTGTCTTCATAGAGTACATAAAGGTATTTCAACATAATAACAAAAAGGACTATTACATCCTCTTTGGTTTAAAACATTTGATTGTTCCTTATTGTTTACAGGTTATGTGGTCTACTGTACCACAGCTCTGCTTTACATTTTTATCTTCATTTCAGCCACTTTCCTCAGATCTTTTAATATGATTGCTTTAAAATCCTTTTCATTCCAGAATGGACCACATACTAACTCTTTTGTGACTTTATCTATGTTGTTCTCTCTGCCTGGAATGTTCTTCTTTTCTCTCTCTCTTTTTTTTTCACTCATCCTGTAGGATAAAGTTCAAATGTATTTCTTGCTGAAGGCTTTTTATGAATCTATGGGTGAAATTAACATATTATCTCATTAATATTAACTACATTTTTAAAAACAGCAGCAGCTAACATCTACTGAATGCTTAAGTGCTCCAATTCTATTACTGATGAATAAAAAGAGATTCACTGATGTTTTAGCCAACTTTTCTTGTTGCTGTGACCAAAAGACTTGAGAAGAACAATTTTAGAGGAGGAAAAGTTTATTTGGTGCTTACAGATTTGGAGGTCTCAGTCCATAGACAGCTAGCTCCGTTCTTCAGGGTTTGAAGTAAGGCAGAACATCATGGTTGAAGAGTGTGGTGGAGGAAAGTAGCTCATGACTACCAGGAAAGGAGGGTGGGGAGGAAGTGGCCCTCTCACCATGGACAAAATATAAACCCTCAGGGCATGCCCTCATTGACTCACATTCTTCAGCCAAACCCTACCTGCCTACAGTTATCACACAGTTAATCCCTACAGTAGATTAATGCACTGATTAGGTTAAAGCTTTCATACCCCAATCATTTCACCTCTAAACTTTATTGCATCATCTCACACATGAGCTTTTGAGGAATACCTCATACTAAATCCTAATAAGAGACTTTGTATAACTGCCCAAGAAGATTTGGGTGGTAAATTGTCAGATCCAACTACTTAAATCATTAACTTAATCACTTTCTTTGTTTCTTCCACTGATACCACGTATTAGAGTGCATGTTTATTTATCTCTCTCTTCAATAACAAGAATTTCAGAAAGGCAGATATTGGTTTGCTTTTGTGTTCTTTATGCAAAAGAGCAGAAATAGCTCTTTATGCATGATGCAGAAGGAGCTCTAAACATAGTTAAAAGACTAATTGGATATCACACATTATTCATTCTTTGGGCTACATTTTCCTCACTTGGACCACTTTATTCTAGGCCACAGATCAGCATTCTACTACTTCATTCTGTTCTCCCATTTTAATGGCTTCTAAAGTCACTATTCATAAAATTGACCAGCTTGACAACAGTTTACCTATGAGCATATTTATTTACCACCTTTAAAAGGCTTGAATTGAAAAACTATACCCTAGACATGATCTCTATAAAACTTGGGATGCAGGCACTCTCATTGCTGTTTTATATTTTGAGTTGAATCAGAACTGGATTTAATCTTATTATTTTTTTAATTTTTATTTTTTGTAGTTGTTGATGGACAGAATGCTTTTATTTTATTTGTTTATTTTTATGTGGTGCTGAGGATCAAACCCAGAGTCTCATGCATGCTAGACAAGCGCTCTGCTGCTGAGCTACAGCCCCAGCCCCAAATCTTATATTTTTAATAGGCACAAACTTCAATATCAGAATGTCCCCTTCCCTTTCTTTGAATTATCCAAGAATTCTGCAGATTTTCAGAGTCCTTGAAGAAGTCACATGGCCACTGTTTGCCTTTAAGAACTTGGTGTCTGGGTCTTCTGAGGTCTTGTGGCATTGTTTCCTATCACCATGTTCCACTGCACAGAACTCTAAGCCAGGAAGATCCTTTTGAATGAGAGTGATCTCACCATAACTCAGATCTTGGCACTCATCCTTTAATATCATATAGCACCCAAGAAACCCCTACATACGCCAGGTTGGAAGGTACCCTCCATCTCAGAATCTAGTGTATTATATTTGACCCCTGAGAATTCACTCACAAGGGCCAGTAGTCTTCCTTTTCCCTGGCTACACACAAAGGACCCATTTTCTTCCTTCCTGTGACAATAGAGCTTGTTTGTTATTAAAGGGTTGAGACTATTGAAAAATGTAATGTCTGCTTACTTCCGTATTCTGGTGAGGGAAACATCTTCTTTCCTTCATGAAGATCCCATTTTTGAAAGACAGAATAGTAAACTTCATGCATTTCTTGCTAAGGCAGCAATAGCCAAGCACCACTTTTCTTTGGCAGGCTATCCTGCTAATTGGTGAAGTCTTTAGGGGACACCCTGTTAAAAAAAAATGTGAAAACTTACTTGTACATACAAGTGAGAGTTTTTCTCTCTAAAGGAGCCACTTTCTCTATTACAATTATTCAACCATTGTTCATTTTTTTGAATTCTTTTTTAGTTTTTTTTAGAGCCTACAGTCCAATTTTTTTATTACTCCCAAAGAGAGCAAATATTTATACTTGAAAATGGATTTGATTTTGGAAAGAACCCAATGTTATTTGGCTTAGTGTTCTAAGTAAAATCAGTGTGAAAAGCTGTTTTTGGTTCAAATGGAGGCAAAACTATAATGTAATGACACTGATTTGTGAGTCTTACCAAATCCAAAAGGGGATTTCCAAATATAGTGTCAGTGATGGAGTATTAGGGTAGTAAGTATTATCACCTCCAAATTTGACTACACTAGCAATGTCACAAATTTGAATAGAAATATCATGGTGTATTTATGAACAACCAGTCCTGTTCCTATCTTAAAGGCACAGTTTGCAATTATGTCCCAAATTCTGGCTGAAAATCTCTAATAATGGCTAATGCTTCTTAGATTCATTGTAAGGGTAAATCCCTGCGTTGGTGTTCAAATCAGATTTAGGAATACTGGCATAAGTCCTGAGAATCAGCATTTCCCACCTGCTCCCAGCTGATGGATCAGGGACATCTCTTAGCATATCAATGCCTTGGACTCCTTAGCCCTGTTAAGCAAGTTACATTGGTTTAAATTGAGTATTGCTACTCACATTAAGCTACACATGGGTTAGTTTGTTCCTTGGAAAAATATTTGTTTGTGCTCATGTACATATGAACTTTGCCTCAGAACAGAATTTTCTATGTACTTTATTGATGTAGAAACAGCAAAGACCCTGTGCCATTTTACTTACATTGGATTTTTCTTTATTCAGAATATAACAGATATTTCTATTGGAAAAATAGTAAAGCACTTTAAATATTTAGCCTAACTAATCATTACATGGCAGATATCATCACATATGAAAAATCAAAGTACATTTTGTTATATTTAAAGCTGCTATTTTGGATATGACAATTTTTGAAACTGATGTAACAGAAGTTTTGCTAGCTAGCTAAAAACAAAACCCTATTTCACAACTAAAATGTAAACAGCTAAGATGTAATCAGAAGACCAAATTTCACAGCTACAAAAAACACAGCTGTGAAACATAACTTTGGAGTGTAAGAAAGACAAATATCTTTGCATGCTAATAATGGATATTACAAATGAAAATAAGAAAGACTGTGCTAGAAATTTTTAGTGTTTAAATACCTTCACTCCTGTTATCTGTTTAATGGAGAATATTCTCAAGTACTTGCATATATTTATTTTTTTGAATATCTACTCTGTTTATCTTGCTAGGAACTAGAAAAACAGAGATGTGCCTGTTGTGTTTACTTTCTCAGTTTTGTGATAAAAATTTTGAATTGTGACACTTTTGGATTGGGGGAGTTAGTGGACCTGTTTATTTACTAAATTTTTCTGCACATTTTTATCATCTGTAAAAGAAGGTATGTGAACTACAGAACTACATATTTTAAATGTTTTCTTAAGTTTTGAAATTCTCTGTATATATTTTTTGATCAGACCAAAGGCATTTTTCAGGGAAATATACTGGCAGGGTGTTGTAGTGATCCTTGCCACAGATGGTGAGAGAAAGATATTCTACTTTGGTATGTCTGACACAAGAGGTTTGGGTTATGAAGTTTATATAAGAGTTTAAGGAATTTGTCTCAGGTGAAGGGATAGTTTCAACATGTTTAGCAAAAGGGACAATCTCTTAGTGTTTTTTGGGGGGAAAAGTCTAAACAGCTTTCTAAGTGCATAGGAATTTTCAAGGCTCAGTCTTGGGTTTCAGCCTTAATGGAGAAGACAAGTAGTTGGGAGCTGTCAAGGCATTCTGTGTTTCTAAGTCAGATCACAGAAAGCAAGGAGGAAGGCCTTTGAGTAGTGGGGCGGAGGTAGATGTGGATGTCTGAAAGTCCTACAATGCTTGAAAAGAATGTGTATTCCCTGATAATTGATTGCATAGTTTAGTGAAATTCATTAAACTAATTTCATTAAATTTATTTTGATAAATTTCTATAACTATTAATTTTATCTAATTAGCTCATTAGTATTTAAAAGAGGCAGGTAAGTCTCTCTTAATCATTTTGATTTCTCAATTGAGATTCTATTTTTTTAACTTCACATTTGTAAGTAGATAGATCTATTCTAGTAGCTACCTCCATATTCTTTTGATTGTAGTATTTGAAAACCTAAGGTCTTTTAAAATTTAAAATCTAGAATAATTATTTAGAGCAAAGTTTAGCAAACTGTAATCTGTAGGCTGAATTCAGCCCAATGTCTGTTTTTGTAAAAAACTTTTATTTGAACACAGCCACATTTATTCATTTATATATTGTTTATGCATACTGAGTAGTTGTGACAGATTACATGTGTGAGAGGAAGATATTCTACTTTGGTATGTCTGACACAAGAGGTTTGGGTTATGAAGTGTTAGTAAGCTTTTTGTTGCTGTAACCAAAATAACCTATAAGAACAAGTTACAGGTGGAAAAGTTTATTTTGGTTTGTGATTTCAGAGATTCAGTTTATGCTTGGTCAACTCTATTGCTATGGAACCAAGGTAAGACTGAATATCATGGGAAGGAGAGTGGCAGTGGAAGAAAGTTGCTTAACTCATGGCAGCTGGGAAGGAGAGAAAGAGAGAGAGAAGAGCTAAGGAGCCAAGAGACAATCCCCAAGGCAGACTTCTAGTGACCCACCTCCTCCAGCCATGCCCCACCTGCCCACAATGACCGTACAACACAGTAGTTCTTTCAAATTATTAATCCAGCTCATGGATTAATCCACTAATTACATTACAGATCTCATCATCTAATCATGAGCTCTTGGGAGACGCCTCATATCCTAACCATAACTATTTATTTTCTAAAACATTATATAAAAATTTGTTGACCTCTGATCTAGCTTAATAATCTTTTGGATCAATAAACATGCTTTTCTTCAAGTACTTAGAGGATTATGAAGTTGGTTCATTATGTTAGCAGTCTAACAGGAGCTATGGTATGGAAGATATACCTGGGTCATATAATCCAGCTTCTGTTTTTTGGTTTTGGGTTGTCCAAAAGAGAACTTACTTGGGTTTAATTTACAGAGGCCAGCAGGATCTGCATCAGGTAAAAGTCACATCTGCTGTCAAGGGAGGAGCAAGAATGTCAGAGGGTCAGAGGGACACTCTTTGAGCCTGATAGGATTCATCCTCAGTGACTCAGACAGGAACATTTTCAACCAATATGTGGACCTCTGTAATAAAAGCCAGCTAAAAAAAAAGCCATGAACTTTTTTTTTAAGTTGTTCTTTTTTAAAATTTATATATGACAGTGGAATGCATTACAATTCATATTACACATATAGAGCACAAATTTTTCATATCTCTGGTTCATGTCTTCATAAATGTACTTTGGATAATGATGTCCATCACATTCCACTATCATTTCTAACCCTATGCCCCCTTCCTTTCCCTCCTACCCCTCTGCCCTATCTAGAGTTCATCTATTTCTCCTATAATCCCCCTCCCCACCCCACTATGAATCAGCCTCCTTAACCATATGCAACAAAATAAAATTAAACCCCTATCTCTCACCATGCACAAAACTCAACTCAAAATGGATCAAGGACCTAGGAATTAAACCAGAGACCCTGTGTCTAATAGAAGAAAAAGTAGGCCCTTATCTCCATCATGTGGGATTAGGCCCCAACTTTCTTAATAGGACTTCCATAATGCAAGAATTAAAATCAAGAATCAATAAATGGGATGAATTCAAACTAAAAAGTTTCTTCTCAGCAAAAGAAACAAACTATGAGGTGAACAGAAAGCCTACATCTTGTGTGCAAATTTTTACCCCTCACACATCAGATAGAGCACGAATCTCTAGGATATACAAAGAACTCAAAAAGCTACACCAAAACAACAAATAACCTAATCAATAAATGGGCTGAGGACCTGAACATACACTTCTTAGAAGGTGATATACAATCAATCAACAAATATATGAAAAGATGTTCATCATTGCTAGCAATTAGAAAAATGTAAATCAAAACTACTCTCAGATTTTATCTCACTCCAGTCGGAATGGCTGCTATTATGAATACAAACAACAATAAGTGTTGGCAAGGATGTGGGGAAAAAGGTACACTTATACACTGCTGGTGGGGCTACAAATTGTTGTAGCCAATATGGAAAGCAGTATGAAGATTCCTTGGAAAATTAGGAGTGGAACCACCATTTTACCCAGCTATCCCCCTCCTTGGTCTATACCCAAAAGGACTTAAAAATAACATACTACAGGGACACAGTCACATCAATGTTTAGCAGCACAACTCACAATAGCTAAACTGTGGAACCAACCTAGATGCCCTTCAGTAGATGAATGGATAAAAAAAATGTGGCATTTGTACACAATGGAATTTTACTCAACAATAAAAGAGAATAAAATCATGGCATTTGCAGGTAAATGAATGGAGTTAGAAAAGATAATGCTAAGTGAAGTTAGCCAATCCCAAAAAAAGCCATGAGCTTTTAATGCCAGAATTTTTGAGGTATTATTTCACAAGAAATAGAGGTCAAAGTTATTACACACTCATGAAGATTTAGTATGCACTTTCTCTGAAGAACAAACTGTGTTGTATTTGAAAGAAAACAAACCCTCCCTGTGATAAGGTGTGCAAACCTTCAAGTATTTAGAAGAGAGGTGAGTTTTGACATTGCTGGCAAAGAGTGTCCTGATTGACCTATAGTACCCACTCTTGGCATGGTCCACTGGCTTAGAGGAAGGTTAAACAGAGATCATCTTATTTGAATTCCCAAACAAGTCTAAGGTGGTGGAGTTTGCAAACTAGAGGAGACCAGGTTTGCGTCTCAGGACTGGTGACAGAAAGATAGGTGTATCTTGTGTGGAGAAGAGCCTAAAGAAAAGGTGACTGAAGGGAACTCAATGACAACTGGGAGAAGGATGAAGGAAAGGAGAGAGTATGAACAAAAAACACCTTTCTAAGGCCTGCATGGATAGATCTTACTCTCCTTAGATATAACCAAAATATTAAATGTAGAGTTTAATGATCACTAAGTTATATTTCATGCTCTTTTGGAACACCCCTTGAACATTTGGTAAAAGAAAACTGAAATGCACATGTGATCACAGTTATATTATTCTGGTGAAAGGGTTCTGGAATGGTTATCAGTCTAAATCGACAAGAGTACCAAATAGGCCCTTTTGTAAACCATCAGAAAAGGGCTGCCCAGCCTGAAAGATTATGTGTTCTTGTTCTCTGTTCTCTACTGGATGGAGAAGATTCCTGCTCCCTATTCCAGATTAACTAAAACTCTCAATTGGAGGAGACATTATCAGGCATTTGAGACTAGTAGAACTTAATTGAAATTTTCTTTCTGAAGTAAAGAAAAGATTTAAAATTATATAAAAATAATCTTGTTTTTGAGAGAAAACAAAATGTCTTTTATCAACAACAAATTAACTTCTTTTGAAAATTTATTCCTCTCAATTTTTTTTTCTTTCTGTTATGGATACCAATAAATATAATGCTATCAAGAAGAATGAAAATATACCAAATTATTTTCACTTAGAAATATTTAAAAATTATTTTCTGAGTTTCAGATAGTTTGGGGAAAAGGTTAAATCTGATCCAGGCATCTGGGTTCCATTATTTTTTTTTGATCTTCTCCTCACCTGTTGGGTCAATATGACTAGGATGACAGCCCAACTATAGGTACTAATTACACACTAGTGGGATCAACACAGTAGGAAGAATATGTTAAAATGTCTATGAGAGTTATTTCAAATGCTAATGGGTTCTGAGGACAGGTTGATAATTCATATGTTTTTGTATCTAGGTAGAGGTTAACCCTCAAGCAACAGATAATTTAAAAAATCAATTTAATAAAAATTAGCCAAATAAATTAGGATATGTTACTAAGAAGAAAATATTATATAGATCTATATAGAATTGAAAATATTTAGATATCTGGAACTAAAAAAATGTGATTTTGTATGCTTTAAGCTATTATATAACTGATATCTTGAACTTCTTTTTCCCCCCTTTTTCTATTTATCCTTTGCAGATTTATCAAAGAAGAAAAAATAAAAACATTCCTTTCTCCACTTTTGAAAGAAGTATTCATATTAAAAGTACTCATAGTATTTTTAAAAATCTTAGCTATCTTTACTGGTTCTCTCTTACAGAGTTTTCTGTTTTTGTTTTTTAGATCCACTAATGACCCAGAGGAAAGATGGACACAAGCAGTTATTTTGAGCTGATTTTAAGATGGAAAGAGCAGATTTTCCTAGCCCTAGAGGGACTTTCTCAAAATACAGAGAAAGGTCATGGGTCGCATTAGGTAGAGGTGGGCAGACTTGGGCTACCTTCTCATGCAGGACCCTGTGAAGGGTCAGGGCCTGTTGGGCACTGGTGAGTGAGTGCAGGTCCTTGAATCTTGTAGGAGAAAGACTCCATGCTCAAGCTTTGGAAGTTGTTTTAGAAGGATGATATGGAATTGGTGATCATCACCACACTCAAGGATAGTGGTTTTTCCTCAGATTTTCTGGCTAATACTATTATATGCTTATATGAGTTTGGGAAGGACTCCTAAACAGAATTTAACTTGAAATTTCTCCTTAACTTCATCAGGTGTGGGCAGAGCCAGCTTAATCTGATTATATGCACATGCACACACCTCTGAGTGTCATAGAGTAAATTTGTGCTTTTTACCTGAATTTGGTACAACTCAGATCAGAAAATTGACTGGATTTTCTACTTTTCAAGGAGTTACTTTGCATCATAGAGACACAACTTATACTCATCCTTTCACATGCTTTTATTAGGTGAGTATCTCATAACATTTCATTTATGATATTCTTCCCATTCCTCTTATTTACCTTTAAAAAATCCAGAGTAAAAAAGAGGTGGCAATAAAACTTGACACAATGCTGAGCATTCTGTAAGGTGTCAATAAAAAACTGAATGAGTGATAGAGAGGAAAAGATCTGGTTTAGCACATAAAGCTCACCCATTCTGCCATTTATTTTATTTTATTGATTTTTGGTACATGGTTGATCCTAGGAGCACTTAGCCACTGAGCTGCATCCCCAGCTGTTTTTTTTAATTTTTTATTTTGAGACAGGGTTTTGCTAAGTTTCTTAGGGCCTCACTAAATTGCTGAGTCTGGTTTTGAATTTGCAATCCTCCTGCCTCAGCTTACCAAGCCGCTGGGATTACAGGTTTGCACCACCATGCCTAGCTCATTCTGTCATTTAAAAATGCATTACTTTCTAGCTTTCTGTCTGTTTAGAATCATTTTAGCATACAATATTTGGATGATTTTACTTTGCTCTTAAAAACTGATTTTTCCATTTTGGTTTAACTCTTTTGCTCCAGGTACCAACTTCTTTTAAACTCTTTACTATGTCTTTTAGTCAAGATATATATATATATATATATATATATTTTTTTTTTTTTTTTTTTTCCCTATCCAGTCATTAGTGAATGTTAAGCTGGTTGTGCACTGAGTGTCATAGTGAATATGTTCCTAACACACAGTGCTTCCTTGTTTACGTTCTTGGTTTGTGATTCTTTATTCAGTTTTGAATTTTTGTAGTTGAGCATGCATTTATTATAATTGATCTTAATAAATCAAGATAGACCTAGTAAAGATATGAAGTTTACGTGTGTTACATTGTATTGTAATTGTTATTCAGATGGAATATTCATGATTAGGCTGCATGTCCACCTTGAGTAAAATATAGGACCATAGCATGGCTGGCTGAGTTTATTTCACTGGTTTTCTTAACTATAGTTTCTGTTGTGTGGCTCATATGTGGTGAGTTTTTCTTAAGTACTTACTGGAATACCTAAAATAGATAATATTTTTGGTCCAGATATAAGGAGTAGTCTAGGAAAATGACCACTGTATTTCCATTTCTTGGTCATTTTAACTTTTTTTTTATAACAACAATGGACTGAATATTTATTATTGGATGTTCTAAGAAATCCAAGAAAGATAGCAGTCATAATCACATTGACTCAATTTTTCTATCTGGTTCTCTCTGAATGTGTTGTATAGACACAGCTTGTGTTCATCCTATTTCATTTTTCAAACTTGTATATTTTTGCAGGAAGGAAGTTTTGTTTCTGGCACAAAAGGTGGTTACATATGTGGGTGATTTATGGGGTATCCTGAAGTGCCTTGACAAAGATGATTCTCCACTATTTCCTTAATCTCCACCATGAGTGATTCATTTCCACATACTAAACATTTTTTCCAGTTGTTGTCCTCTCTTAACAATTTAGTGTGAATAATTTTTATCAGATTTTTTTTTTAATCGGGGATTGAACCCATGGGCACTTAACCACTATCAGATTTCTTTATTCCTACTTCAAATAGATTCAAGCAGTATTAATGATGTTCAAGTTAATGAAAGAGGACAGGAGAGGACACAGAAAGAGGAAGAGGGAGGGATATTTATCATGTTACTTTACTGTATAAATATTTCAAATATCTATTGTTAGAGTTATATGTTTTCTTTCTTCAAAAGAAACTAAAAATGAGCACTGGGAATGTAGCTAAATGGTAAAATGTTCAAAGCATGCATGAGACTTTGGGCTCCAGCATCATACAAACACAAAATAATTATGATAAAAATCATTTACAAGTGAGGCATGAATTAATCATCGGACATTTTTTTCCCTGCTATTTCATATGGACTCTATTACTGGATTTTAAAGAAAGATTTTCTTTGATAGTGCAGATGTGGGCCACATTTGGTGTGAAATTAACTATAGACTATCAATGACTTGAAGGTGCATAGGTACATCTTTCAATATTAGCATAATGAATATATTCAGAGAATTTTCCTCTTATATTATTCTTTTATTATCTAACTCTTCTAATATTTTATTGTTGTTTATTTAACTATTTTCTAATTTCACTGTTTGTTCTAGTTGGCTATGAGGGTAGTTTAGTGATAGAGCACTTGCTTAGCATGTACAAGGCCCCGAGGTTTGATCCCTAACACCACCAAAAAAAAAAAAAAAAAAAAGGTCTCAATTCTTATTTTTAACTTTAAAAGTTGTGAATGGATGCATTCCAATAACAAAACATCACTATATTCACCAAGGATTAATTCAGAATATTGCATAAATATGCTAAGTATTTTTTATTTTTTTTTATTGGTTGTTCAAAACATTACAAAGCTCTTGACATATCATATCATATTTCATACATTAGATTCAAGTGGGTTATGAACTCCCATTTTTACCCCAAATACAGATTGCAGAATCACATCGGTTACACATCCACAATTTTACATAATGCCCTATTAGTAACTGTTGTATTCTGCTACCTTTCCTATCCTCTACTATCCCCCCTCCCCTCCCCTCCCATCTTCTCTCTCTACCCCATCTACTATAATTCATTTCTCTCCTTGTTTATTTTCCCATTTCCCTCACAACCTCTTATATGTAATTTTGTATAGCAATGAGGGTCTCCTTCCATTTCCATGCAATTTCCCTTTTCTCTTCCTTTCCCTCCCACCTCATGTCTCTGTTTAATGTTAATCTTTTCTTCCTGCTCTTCCTCCCTGCTCTGTTCTTAGTTGCTCTCATTATATCAAAGAAGACATTTTAGGGATTGGCTAGCTTCACTAAGCATAATCTGTTCTAGTGCCATCCATTTCCCTGCAAATTCCTTGATTTTGTCATTATTTTAGTGCTGCGTAATACTCCATGGTGTATAAATGCCACATTTTTTTAATCCATTCATCTATTGAAGGGCATCTGGGTTGGTTCCACAGTCTAGCTATTGTGAATTGTGCTGCTATGAACATCGATGTGGCAGTATCCCTGTAGTATGCTCTTTTAAGGTCTTCAGGGAAAAGTCCGAGAAGGGCAATAGCTGGGTCAAATGGTGGTTCCATTCCCAGCTTTCCCAGGAATCTCCATACTGCTTTCCAAATTGGCCGCACCAATTTGCAGTCCCACCAGCAGTGTACAAGAGTACCCTTTTCCCCACATCCTCGCCAGCACTTGTTGTTATTTGACTTCATAATGGCTACCAATCTTACTGGAGTGAGATGGTATCTTAGGGTGGTTTTGATTTGCATTTCTCTGACTGCTAGAGATGGTGAGCATTTTTTCATGTACTTGTTGATTGATTGTATGTCCTCCTCTGAGAAGTGTCTGTTCAGGTCCTTGGCCCATTTGTTGATTGGGTTATTTGTCATATTATTGTCTAATTTTTTTGGTTCTTTGTATACTCTGGATATTAGGGCTCTATCTGAAGTGTGAGGGGTAAAAATTTGTTCCCATTATGTAGGCTCCCTATTTACCTCTCTTATTGTTTCTCTTGCTGACAAAAAACTTTTTAGTTTAAGTAAGTCCCATTTGTTGATTCTTGTTATTAACTCTTGTGCTGTGGGTGTCCTATTAAGGAATTTGGAGCCCGACCCCACAATATGTAGATCAGAGCCAACTTTTTCTTCTATCAAACGCAGAGTCTCTGATTTGATATCAAGCTCCTTGATCCATTTTGAGTTAACTTTTGTGCATGGCGAGAGGAGGGGATTCAGTTTCATTTTGTTGCATATGGATTTCCAGTTTTCCCAACACCATTTGTTGAAGATGCTATCCTTCCTCCATTGCATGCTTTTAGCCCCTTTATCAAATATAAGATAGTTGTAACTTTGTGGATTAGTCTCTGTGTCCTCTATTCTGTACCATTGGTCCACCCGCCTGTTTTGGTACCAGTACCATGCTGTTTTTGTTACAATTGCTCTGTAATATAGTTTGAAATCTGATATCGCTATACCGCCTGATTCACACTTCCTGCTTAGAATTGCTTTTGCTATTCTGGGTCTTTTATTTTGCCATATGAATTTCATGATTGCTTTATCTATTTCTACAAGAAATGCCATTGGGATTTTGATTGGCATTGCATTAAACCTATAGAGAACTTTTGGTAATATCGCCATTTTGATGATGTTAGTTCTGCCTATCCATGAACAGGGTATATTTTTCCATCTTCTAAGATCTTCTTCTACTTCTCTCTTTAGGGTTCTGTAGTTTTCATTGTATAAATCTTTCACATCTTTTGTTAGGTTGATTCCCAAGTATTTTATTTTTTTTTGAGGATATTGTGAATGGAGTGTTTTTCCTCATTTCCGTTTCAGAAGTTTTGTCGCTGATATACAGAAATGCCTTTGATTTATGCGTGTTGATTTTATATCCTGCCACTTTGCTGAATTCATTTATTAGTTCTAGTAGTTTTTTTGTAGACCCTTTTGGGTCTTCTAGCTATAGAATCATGTCATCTGCAAATAGTGATAATTTAAGTTCTTCTTTTCCTATTTTTATGCCTTTAATTTCTTTCATCTGTCTAATTGCTCTGGCCAGTGTTTCAAGAAGTATATTGAATAGAAGTGGTGATAGAGGGCATCCCTGTCTTGTTCCAGATTTTAGAGGGAATGCCTTCAGTTTTTCTCCATTCAGAATGATGCTAGCCTGAGGCTTAGCATAGATTGCTTTTACAATGTTGAGGTAAGTTCCTGTTATCCCTAGTTTTTCTAATGTTTTGAACATAAAGGGATGCTGTACTTTGTCGAATGCTTTTACTGCGTCTATCGAGATGATCATATGGTTTTTATCTTTAAGTCTATTGATGTGGTGAATAACATTTATTGATTTCCATATATTGAACCATCCTTGCATCCCAGGGATGAATCCCATTTGATCATGGTGCACAATTTTTTTGATGTGCCTTTGTATCCAATTCGCCAGAATTTTATTGAGGATTTTTGCATCTAGGTTCATCAGAGATATTGGTCTGTAGTTTTCTTTCTTTGAGGTGTCTTTGTCTGGTTTTGGAATCAGGGTGATGTTGGCCTCATAGAATGAATTTGGAAGAGCTCCCTCTTTTTCTATTTCCTGAAATAACTTGAAAAGTATTGGTATTAATTCTTCTTTAAAGGTTTTGTAAAACTCCGCTGTATACCCATCCGGTCCTGGGCTTTTCTTGGTTGGCAGTCTTTTGATTGCTTCTTCTATTTCATCCATTGATATTGGTCTGTTCAAATTGTGTGTATCCTCCTGACTCAGTCTGGACAAATCATATGACTTAAGAAATTTATCGATGACTTCACTATCTTCTATTTTATTGGAATATAGGTTTTCAAAATAATTTCTAATTGTCTTCTGTATTTCTGTAGCATCTGTTGTGATATTGCCTTTTTCATCCTGTATGTTAGTAATTTGAGTTCTCTCTCTTCTTCTCTTTGTTAGCATGGGTAAGGATCTGTAGATCTTATTTATTTTTTCAAAGAACCAACTTTTAGTTTTGTTAATTTTTTCAATAGTTTCTTTTGTTTCAATTTCGTTGATTTCTGCTCTGATTTTAATTATTTCTTGCCTTCTGCTACATTTGCTGTTGTTTTGCTCTTCCTTTTCTAGGGCTTTGAGATGAAGTGTGAGCTCATTTATTTGTTGGTTTTTCCTTTTTTTGAGGAATGACCTCCAGGAGATGAATTTCCCTCTTAAAACTGCTTTCATTGTGTCCCATAGATTCCGATATGTTGTGTCTGTATTTTCATTTATCTCTAAGAATTTTTTGATTTCCTCCTTTATGTCTTCTGTAACCCATTGATCATTCAGTAACATATTGTTTATTTTCCATGTGATGTAGGATTTTTCCTTCCTTCTTTTATCATTGATTTCCAGTTTCATTCTATTATGATCAGATAAAATGTATGGTATTATCTCCACCCCTTTATATTTACTGAGGTTTGCCCTATGGCATAATATATGGTCTATTTTTGAGAAGGATCCATGTGCTGCTGAGAAAAAAGTATATCCACTTGATGATGATTGATATATTCTATATATGTCAGTTAAATCTAGGTTATTGATTGTGATATTGAGATCTATTGTTTCTTTATTCAACTTTTGTTTGGAGGATCTGTCCAATGGTGAGAGAGGTGTGTTGAAGTCACCCATAATTATTGTGTTGTGGTCTATTTGATTCTTGAACTTGAGGAGAATTTGTTTTATGAACGTCGCAGCACCAGTATTTGGTGCATAAATATTGATAATTGTTATGTCTTGTTGGTGAATGGTTCCTTTTAACAGTATATAATGTCCTTCCTTATCCCTTTTGATTAACTTAGTCTTGAAATCGATTTTATTCGATATGAGGATGGCCACGCCTGCTTGCTTATGAGGACCGTGTGCGTGGTATATTTTTTCCCAACCTTTCACCTTCAGCCTGTGTATGTCTTTTCCAATCAGATGTGTCTCCTGGAGGCAGCATATTGTTGGATTTTTTTTTTTAATCCATGTTACCAGCCTATGTCGCTTTATTGGAGAGTTTAAGCCATTAACGTTTAGAGCTACTATTGATATATGGTTTGTACTTCCTGCCATGTTTGATTATTTATCTTTTTTTTTTCCTAATTTAGTTTGTTTCTCCATGATTATCTTTCCCCCCACCCTCTGTCTTTACCAAGGCACTTCCCACTGATGGTTTTGGTTATTGTTTTTCATTTCTTCCTTGTGTAGTGTTTTGCTCAAGATGCTTTGCAATGCTGGTTTTCTGGCTGCAAATTCTTTTAGCTTTTGTTTATCATGAAAGATTTTTATTTCGTTGTTGTACCTGAAGCTTAATTTTGCTGGATACAGAATTCTTGGTTGGCATCCATTGTCTTTCAGTGTTTGAAATACGTTGTTCCAGGATCTTCTCGCTTTCAGCGTCTGTGATGAAAAATCCGTTGTTAACCTTATTGGTTTACCCCTGAATGTAATCTGTCTCCTTTCTCTTGTAGCTTTTAATATTTTCTCTTTGTTTTGTATATTGGATATCTTTATAACAATGTGTCTTGGCGTTGGTCTACTGTGATTTTGTGTGCTCAGTGTCCTATATGCATCTACAATTTGTATATTCATTTCCTTTTTTATTTCTGGAAAGTTTTCTGTAATTATTTCATTCAGCAGGTTACTCATTCCCTTGGTTTGAATCTCTATACCTTCCTCTATCCGATGACTCTTAAATTTTTTTTTTTTATGTTATCCCATATCTCTTGCATGTTTTTCTCATGATTTTTAACCAGCCTTTCTGAGTTGGCTAGACTCTTTTCAATATGATATATTTTGTCTTCATTATCTGACGTTCTGGATTCTACTTGCTCCACTCTTAGTGATACTCTCATTTGAGTTTTTAATTTGGTTTATAGTTTCTTTCATTTCTAGAATTATTGTTTGATTTTTTTAATAATCTCTATCTCCTGATAAAGATGCTTAACTTCTTCTTTTATCTGTTTATGTAATTCATTTTCAATGTATTCTTTCACTGTTTGAATTTGCTGTCTTGTATCCTCTTTAAGGTTCCATTCCATCTGTCTAAGGTATTACTTGAGTTCCTTATATGACCATTTTTCTGATGACTCTAGGTCCTCCTGAATATTTAGGTTGTCCTGCATTGTTTGTACTCCTTTTCTTCCTTGCTTTTTCATGCTGCTCATGTTACTTCTTGTTCTGTTTGACTGCTGAGTTACTGTTTACTCCTATAAATTTATTTGATGCTTGGGAGGAAAGGTATTAGAAGGGAAGGGAAGAAGTCACTAAAGAGAATGAGAATAAGCAGGTAGAATTCAACGAAGGGGGAAGAAGAGAATTGAAAATAAATGAAAAGACAAAAGAAAAAAAAATAGAAAGTAAAAAAATAAAAAAATAATAATAAAAAATGAAAATTAAAATTAAAAAAAATAAAAAAATTAAAAAAATATTTAAAAAACAACAACAACAAAAAAATGAAAATGAAGGAAAAAAATTAATAAATGCAGTCTTAGAGTTTGATTAACTTCTCTTCCAGTAGGTGGAGCTGTGCCCACTGGGCCAAGCTTCTCCTCTCAAAAGGCGGGAACCAATCACTGTGCAGCAGCTCTTCCTCCCAGTCTGGGCGGGTCTCCAATCCTGAGTGCCTAGGGCCTTCTCTTGTGTTTCCTCAAGCCAGGCCCGGCTCATCGGTGACTCTCGCCGCAATACTGGCTACACGCCAGGTCTGCTGCTCCTGGGAGCCCTGTTTTCATGAACTCCTGGGCACACTCTCCCTGTTTGCCATTCCCTCAGACCCTAAGTTTGTAGAGCTTGGGGCTGAGAACCCCCAGTGAATTTGCTTGCCCTCTGGTAGCCACGCCCCTGGTAGCTGGTGCAAGGGACCTCAGTTGTCAGCACTGGTGGGAGCGGTAGCCAGGAGTTCCGCGCAGCGAGTCCCGCGCCACTCCCGATTCCCTCGGTCTGGCTATCGCGCTCACGGGAGAGCTGGGAGAGGCCCTTAAGGTTTCCCTGCTGTGTGGAGAGGGAAGGCTAGGGGATTACACACCTGTCGCCGCTGGTTTCAATGAATTGATCTCCTCCTCCGCGTTTTGGTGACGTCAGTTCTCTGCCATGGTGGTATCCCACGCAAATGGTGACAGTTCGTTCCCTTTGCCAGGTGACCAATGCAACGGGTGGGTCCTGTCTCTCCCAAGCCCAGTTTCAATCCTGTGGCCACTGCCTATGAAGGCTCAGTTGGCATTTACCTCCATAGGATCAGAAGGGCCAAACAGTTGTTTCGTTGGGGTTGTTAGTGCTGAGTCACAGCGGTTTGGCTGCGAGAAGCAGGCGAACAGGAGCTTGAATGCAGCCGATCCGGGCTCGGTGTATGTTCTGAGAGGCCCCGACTGTTCGCCCCAGATCCACGTCAGCTCAGCATTGCCTAGTGATCCTGAGCAAACAGCATTTAGACAGCTTACGACTCCCTATGCCCACGCAGCTGAGGAGGTGAGAGACTTGATCTCTCCGCGCCCGCTGCCATGTTGGATCTCTCCGCTAAGTATTTTTTAATTAAATGTTTTATATTCATCTGGTGAGAAATATACCAAAAGATTCTAATTTAGCATCTCATTAATATTGGTCCCAATCAAAAATCTCAAATTTCCCTGGATCAAATAGAATAATTCTCCTTGTCCTTCTTCTTCTTCCATGTTGAAATGTGTCAGTGGAAATGTACTTTTTGCTGTAAACTTTGGAGTATGTTTCCTGTGAGCACTGTAGTAACCAACAGTTTCCCTGTGATACTGTTTGCCACTCTGGAGGAAGAACAATGTTTCACCCATCTTTCTGACTCCAGAGCCAGGCAGCATGTCCAGCACACTTCAGGGGCATTCCCTGTGATGTGCTATATCAATAGCCTAGTGGAAGTAAATAAGCATGATTAGGTAGATACATACAGCATGGGTGACAGCAAGCGCTCCATGAAAACTTAGTAATGCTATCTGTATTTTAGACTATTCTTATGACAAAACTGCACAAGAAAATAATAGAGATTTGAATAAGCTTGCTTAAAGAAGGTTTATATTAAAATAATTTGGCCTTTAGTGACTCATTTTTGGAGAACAATTTAAAAGCCAGAGTGATATGTTGGGAAGTTAATTGTTTAAAAAAATGTATCTGACTCGACTAGCTTTTCCTCTACTATCTGGTATTGTTAGTTTCATATGAACATAAGTATTACTCTTTCAACTAGATTGTAAATTTGTTGAGTACATATGGGTTCTTAGAAGCTTTCGTTTCTCAGATGTGGTAAAGGGTCAATAATATTTACATATTTTGGGGTTTATGACTCACTGAGTGGTGTATAAGATCTTCTGCATGTTTGTATAAATGTAAAATTGGGAGAATAATACCTTTTCTATGCTATTCAAAAAGTTTGTATTCACATTTTGAATCCTGTAAGAAGGATTTTGTAAGTTAAAATAAGCATGTGAATTTTTAGCAGTTTTACAACTATTTTAACAGGTGTACTTGAAGACACCTGAAATCTTCTGGTTTTTGACTGACATTTATATCCTTGTTGTGCCAGCCCTAGTATCTTGAGAATGATCTGTAAGATATCTGAACCCCTATTTCTTCTCTTATAAATGGAATTTGCGTTTTTTTTTTTTTCATGGTATTGTTGTGAGGTTAAATGTGATGCCATGTGTAACCCAACACATGGTAGATGTTAAACTAAGGTGAGCTTCTCCCCTATCTAGGATTTCTGTCTAGTTCTCATGATCTCTCTCTGTTTCTTCTGTAATACTGGGGATTAACCTAGGGGTGCTCTATACTGAGTTACAACCCCAACTCTTTAAACAAAAAATTGAGACAGCTGCTTGTGGCCTTACTAAGTTACCAAGAATGGCCTCAAACTTGCAGTTCTCCTGTCTCAGGCTCCAGAGCTGCTGGGATTACAGGTGTGTTCAACCATGCTCAGCTCTCATGGAGGTCTGACCAATTTCACAGCCTTAAATAAAATGGATCTCTTTAGTCAGTATTTCTTAATGTGCTCCAGGCCTATTTCCATCTTCTGGAGATTCACACATTATATCCTCACTTGCCCCTAATTCTTGACAACACCGAAACTGAATTTGACTATTTAACCCATTCCTCCTTCCAGAATTCTTTATGTGCTACTGAAATCACCATTCTGTAACAATTAGGAACACTTAGCTATGGGTTGGTTTATGACTTTCTTTCTCTTGTTCTCTGCATTTATTTTGTTGAAATTTGGGAGAACTGATTTATATATTAAAGTAAGACAGCTCTCTTCTCTAAACCTTGCAAAATGTCTTGCTAGGGTTGCTCAATGAAATCAATGTCCATAAGTTTGGTCCTAGATTTTTCTTACCATCTCCAGGACCAGGGTCCTTTCCTTAGATTATGCTGGCAAACACTGACTCACTCTTCTCTGGCTTTTTCTTGTACGTTCCTGGTCACAGACTCCAATTTGAGAACACTTTTATAATTTGGACAGCATAATACCACTGATTAAATGATACTTACTTGGTAACAATAATTTTCCAGGCTTGCCGCCTGGATCAACATTCTGGGTGAGACTTGGTTTCTCCTATGTCTCCTAATCCACATGATTGCATGCACATATTTCTCTTGCCAAGATTAAAAATGAAATTCACCTCTTATGAGCTGATGATTCCTAGTTTACTTTGAGGGAACTTATACACAATAGAGCCAGTCTGTCCATGGTAGTCTATTCATTTTAGCTCATGTATTTATCTTTCATACATCCCATTACTCCCTGATCCATTGTCATTCTCCTAGAAGTTGTTACCTCTCACTAGCATCATTGAGATAGTCTCTGGTAACAGGCTCCATTTGACAGAAACTGACAGAAAAACAAACAAAAGTAGCTGAAATTACAATGACTCAATCTTCCTTCTATATCACGATTGTAAGTAGGAGTTTCCATGACTACTTCTGTAGTTCTGCAGTGTCAAGGCTCTGAACTGACTTCCTGTGACTTTTTTGATCTTCCCCTCATGATCATAAAATAACTGTGGTAACTCCAAGCATTAGGTCCTCACAGGACAGCATTTAATACTAGGAAGTAAGAGGATTCCTCCTCATTTTTTTTTTAAATCAAGTAGAAATGGCTTTCTCAGATTACCTTTAGGAGTGGGTCACCTACCTGTGGGTTTTATTATTATTATTATTTTTCTTTCTTTTTAAATTTATTTTTTCTAACTAACTTTACAAGACAGCAGAATGCATTTCAAACATGTGTCTTAGTGCAAGTGTAAATAGGATGTGAATATCTGCTATTACTGATCCCAATATTGTAAGAAAGAGAAGATCTAAAAAGCTCTCAGGTAGACATTTAAATCCATCTTGCTTTTCTGCTTTCCTTCAGTACATTTCTAAAAGAAATGTCATCACCATGGTTGGGTCTTAGACCAGTAACTTTTATTGCTAGTGAATGTGGTTAAATCCAGATCACTTTTCTCTTTAGCTTATCTCCTGCTCTAATCTCCCATGGGTAATTTAGTGGATCCCGAACTGTCCTGGCCCATACCTATATCCATGTTCATGAGACTTTCACCTCTGGAGTCTCTTCACCACTATCTCCCACTGAATGCTGACTTGGACACCAATGCTCATCCCTAAAGCTGCCTTCTTCAAGAAAACTTCCTCTTACCCCCATCACTCGTTATTCCTCTTTTCTTTCAATTTCTGCTACACTTTCTGTGTACCATGGAACCTGATCACTCATGGAGTTAGCATCAAAAATTTGATTACTCATAAGACCCCCACAAAAGTACAATTCAAAGGCATTTTGTACATTGCTGAGGTGTGATCCAAATATCCTCTGCTGCAAAGCTGTGTGGAGGAGTGAATTTTCTCACTGAATATTGTGTCATACGCTGCCTAGGATATAGACCTTCACGAGGCTTCATGTTTTTCCTTGTTGTAATTTATAGGCAGTATGTGCTGTGACTCATTAAAAGCTGTGCTCCACCATGAAAACTGGTTGTTAATGGAGAGACAAAAACTTCAGATGAATGCTGAAAAGGTAGTTAATTTCTGTCTGAAGAGAAGTATAGGAAAAGCACCATTCACCAGGAGACAATGTATCTGGTAGCCAGGAACCTGGGAGGATACTTGTACATTCTTGATAAGATGATATATTATTTATTGCAATTATGTATTACAGTTATTTGTGCACAAGACCACTTGGAGACAATAAGCTTTCAGAAAGCAGGTAGAAATCATGTCATGTTGGATGGTGGCTTTCAAGACAAAAGATTTGAGATTAAGTTATAACTCTGCCTGTTCTCCATAACTATGTGACCTTGGGTAAGATACTTGATAATGTGGGCCTTTTGTTTTCCCTCCTGTACAGTGATGGTAAGAACATCCACCTCACAGAGTATATAGAGCTATTAAGTAGAATAATACCTGGGAAATTGCCTTGTAAACTGTTAATACCATAGCTCATTAAGTGATTACCATTATTTATATTCCTGCAACATCTATCATAAGAGCAGATCCTCAAAAAATATTTATTTAGTGAATGATGCAACAAACGAATGAAGGAAAAGGTACATTAACAATCTGCTGGTAAGAAAAAAATACTCTTTTTTCCATAAGACTGTCTCTGAGGTTCTGAGGCATTTACTTCTGTGCATTACTAAAATATGGAAATCAATAAAAATCATTACTAAGAATTAAATATCAGTAGATTATATCAACTTTGATATGAAGCTGGATTTCTTTTCTGAATATATTGACTATTCATAAACTGCTGGGCCTGCATTTTCAGTGTTTATGGTATTAGTGGAACCCTTCACATGCATCACAGCTTTGTAGTTCCTCTGGGACTATCTATTATTTCATGGATCCATTATCATCTATAATTCTCTTGAAAAACCTAATAAAATTTACTGGAAGATGCCTGTGCTGTGTATTGTCTTCAAACATAAACTTTCCCACATCTTTCTTGAGTGTTGGCTTTTCAGAGGGTGTGGTATTACTTAAATGTTAGCTCACTTGTGCTGCAGATTTACACCTCTCCAAGGTAAGGAACAAGGCACTGCTGTGCTGATAAGAAAGGGATTTGGGAACCATGAGAATATGTGAATAACTTCACACTACTGCTGGGTCAACCAAATCTAATATGCAACAATGCTATGAACCAGACTCAATGTGCATTAAATCATTTAGTTTCAACTATGTCCAACTATAGAAAAAGAATGATCTTCTTCTTTCTGGAGAAAATGCATTGTTCCAGTTAAATAATTTGCAGATATTAGATCAAACAAAAACTAGTATATCATTGAAATCCTGGAACTGCACATGCCAGGTTGTTTCTCATAATTTTACTGCCACTCTTTGAGCATTGTTCCTATGTTGTTAGCTTTCTTTAGTTCAAGTTGACTGTTTTTTTTTCAAGAGGTCAATGTTATAAATTGGTGGGGTCACTAACTATTGTTCCTGCTCAGGGGTCTTAAATTTGTCCTGTTCTGTGTTCTTTGCTCCTTGCCAAATACATGGGGGTAGCATTCCCTCTACCACTCAGTATGTGTCCCAGTTTTCTATATTTGGAGCTATGAGTATCCCAGAGCATTGTGTTTATTTTAGGGTAGCCACAGTGGGGTGGTGGATATTTGAGGAACCAAATAGGCTTTTGACACAAGCAGACATCACTTTAGCTGGGCTGTGGCTGGCTGAGGTAATATGTAAGAAGCCAGTGTGTGGACTTTTTCAGGCACCAGAGAATGGATCAAATACATAGGTCATGTCATATGCTAAATAATTCGTTCCAAAGATGTGAATGTCCTGACCCTTGCAACATGCAAATATTGCTGTATATGGCAAAAGAATTAAGATCTTGTGATAAGGAGATTATCCTGAATTATCCAGGTGGACCTTAAATGTAATCACGGGGATCTTCTTACCAGGGAGGGCAGAAGGTCACAGGTGAATGGCAATGTGATGATAGAAGCAAGGAGAGAAAGATGGTGTGATTTGAGTCTTGAAGCAAGGAATGACAGCCTCTAGAAGATAAAGCAGGCAAGGAATGGATTCTCCTTAAAGCTTCACAACCCAATAGGACTGATTTTAGACTCCTGACATCCAGAGAATCAATTTGTGTTATTTTAAGTTACAGTGTTTATGATATTTTGTTATAACAAATACAGATGGTTCTGGCTTACATGGACTGAGCTGTTCTGGGTCTTTGGTGGTGAGAACTTTTCTGCCTTCTCAGTCATGCATCCTAGCAGGCCTGTAAGCAGAAGCTCCTCTTTCACTGGTTTCTCTTGGGCAGCAACTGGTCCTTTCCTTCAGGCTAATTTCTCGGATTAGGCCCCAGGTGTTAGGAGGCTCTCCGATGAACCTCACCCTCCAGAGTCTCTTCATTCTTGTCTCTATCCCTTCACTTTATGAAGAGATTATTATTTTCTTCATTTTCTATCTCAGCAGATTTTGATGGCCTGTAAACTTTAGAACCAGAATCAGCTGCAGGAGTTATCTCCTTTTCACAAAATCATGGAAGGCTTAATTTTCAAATGTTCTTTGGCGAAGACTAGAAATGTATATAGTCCAGCCATCCAATGCAACAAAGGGAGGAAGGTAAACCAAGCAGTTGCATTTCTGCATGAAAACAAATAGAACACTTGTGCTGTGCCACACAAGGGTGTTATAGAATCCCTGGGTGCCCTTGCTTACTTGTTGGTATGGTACAGCTGGAATCACTGTTAGGTTGCAAACCCAACACACCCAACTCCTCCTGGTCTATTCTTTGAACTTATAATAAAGACAACTCCATACTATGGGCAGAGCTCTTATAAATAATTGTCCTCTGTAATTTCTTATCTTGTCAAAACTTAACCACAATTCAAATTTTAAACTAAAATTTTGTGTAAAACAAGAGATTGCAAGTCAAAAGCAAGCATTATGTGAGAGTTGGAAAAAGTCTTATCTATCCAAAGCCATAATTTCCAAATAAAACTCCTTTCTGAGTTGGCAGCACATATGTCTAATTTAGGCCTATTTTGAATAAAAGTGGCTGAGTTATCAAAACTCCATTAACCTAATTTGTTTAAATGGAAGTAGTACCTTATGCTTGGCTTAAACAGAATTTAAATGAAAAGGGAGAAGAAATATCACTCTGTGTAATTAAGGTGGCAGACCCTACTCATTTGTAAAAAGAGAAGATGTAAAGTCAACAAAAGATACTGTTTGGCTTTGAAAATGCTAAATAAATGGAAAATAGTCTAATGGTAACAATAATAGATATGTGATGCTTATTCATAATCTTTAAAATGCAAAAATGTCTCCCTATCTACTTCTTTTTCCCCCCTCATTGATGCACATCTCACTAAAATGCATAACTGAGTTTATTTTATCTTCTAGACTGTGGCCTATAGTATTAACTTCTGAGAGCCTTACTATAACCTAAAGAAATCTCTGTCAATAACAAACATACATCTAAATGCTGCCAATTTGAAGCTTTATTACTAGAAGGTATATGCTCTAGAATTATCCTTGTCAGATCTAAGAAAGCAGCCAACTTTCCCAGCAGTCTCTTTTGCATGTCTGAACTTCTGTATCATTGCATTTCTAGGGCTGATAGTAATGGGGTGACAATTGCATGGTGCTCCTTCCTCTCTTCAATTCTGTTTCTAAGGGTCAGGATGACCTACAGTGTGACAAAATAAGCTAGTCATTCAGTTAAGCCAGGTGTCCTTTGAGAAAGCTAAGAAAAGGAATAACGGTGTCACAAAGTTATTAGTGTCCTATATATTATAAGCCATAAATGACAGCTCTGAACGAGGCTACCCTGCTTGGGAGTCTGCCCCTTCCTGCTGGAATCACCCCATAGCAGGCAGAAACTGACACATCATCAAATATCTGTGTTTGTAGATGAGCAACAGTCCATTGGCATAGGAACTAGACTAGATCTAGGAAGGTTGATTAACAATGGAAAAAAAGAAGATTAAAAATGGAACAAAGGAAAAAAATATATATATATATTTGGTGCTTCTTTGATTCAGGACACAAGATTCTTTATTCAGTATTGTCACTGCCAGGCTATTTTTAAAAATTAAAATGTTTTGAATTGATGAAAATTTCTATGGATGTTGGCCAGTATAACTAGAACCATGATGGTTCATAAAATCCTGCTTACCATCTCCCAGTATGTGAAAAGCCAATAAGTGCAAAAAGAACCAAACAAAAACTCACAACAAATAGCAGATTACCCATCCCATGTTGGCATTGGTTGATCTTATCAGCTCTTAAAATTCTCTAGTAACTGAATTCTTCTGATGACTGCTGTATCAGCAAATATTTGTTAGATGAAGTCCAGTTGATTTTCTCAACCTGAGATTCTTTTTTTTGGGGGGGGAACAATCATCTCATTCATTCGTTTTATTCATTCATTGATTCTAACAAGACTTGTGGTTACTGAGGGAAGCCCTGTTCTTTTTTTTTATTTCAAATGTCTTACTTTATTTTATTTTTTTTTTACATTTGAATCAAATGGGGTATAATTTCTCATTTTTCCAAGTGTACAGGTTGCAGAATCACATTGGTTATACAGACACGTAGATTCTGATTCTGTCTAGTGAACATCTGTCCCATGGTCTGGATACCTTCTCCTCTGTTCTCTGTACATTATTAGGCCCAAACTGTTCTGTCTGCTCTCTATTTCATCTCCAGGTCAGACCTGATCTTTCTGCTAGAGTGATGGAGCCCTCTTACCTGTGTTCACCTTGGAGTCTATGACATAGGTTTAATGATGCTAATAGATTGGTACAGGGGTAAGGATTGAGGAAGGAGGAAGGAGGTCACAGGTATTTCTCCTGCTGGTCCTAAATCATCAGTGATCACTATGGTATCCTAGTCTTCTTGCTTAAACTCTCAGTTCTTTAAATCTGGAGATAATTTTGTGATTTAAAAAACATTGTAAAATAAGTAATTATGAGTAGAGCATAATTCAAATACTTTCTAAAGAAAGCTTCTCTGTTTCAGTTACATGAGTAACCTATCAGTCAGAATAGGTTAGGCTATAGTGACCACCCTCCCCCTGTCCCCCAAATTTGAATAGTTTAGATCAACAAAGATTTATTTTCCACTTATACAAAATGTGTGTCATAGTTTGACAAGGGGGTGTTGCTCTTCAGAGTCACTCAGGGACCTAGGTGACCAAAGTTCCATTATAGTACATTTTACTAGATTGCCTTGAAACAAGATATGTGGTAAGTCATGCATCAGATTGCAAAGATTCCACTGGGAGTGACATATAACACTTGATCGTATTTAATTGACCAAAGCAAGTTTATGCTTATGACTGTTTTGTTTATCAGTATTTGTGAATAATCCTAATGAATCCTATAGGGGATCTTTGCCTTTTGGGGCTCCCAGGTCTTAAGGTTATGCTCTGTCTTTCTTGTATTCCATGTCTTTCTCACAAATACTTTTTGTAAATGAACATAATTTTCTTTTAAATGATGTTACTTCACATGAAATTATTCCCAGTGCAGCACTCTTCTCTTGCCTCCCTTTAACATAGACAAACAAAAGAGGTCAATGCCCTTTATTCTCTAACAATCTTTGTATATTATTTTTTCTGATGGTAGAAATTGAGCAGTCTCTCTTCTGTCTCTTAAATTCTTCTTATACCCCACCTAAACTCTGTAGTACCTTTTTCCCTACTCAATGAATTTAACCTATTCCTTATAATCATGTCAGTGACTATAGTTCCTTACCTCCCTGACATCAATGATTCCCAACTTAACTCTATCTTTGATCTACTTCAGCAATCTCTTACTCTGAGTATCTTGTCTTTTCCATGATGTCTTTAATGTCATTTGTTCTAAATTCTTTACATCTACCCTAATCTTCATTCTCATTATAACCTTGGTGATGTTCTTTTTTTTTTTGTTCACTTTCTTCTCCTTTATTTCTTCCCTCTCTATGCTAATTTTTGTAGCTAGCTAGTTCAGTTGTGCCTTTGCTTAATCCCTAAAATTTCCCACTGACCTTGAACTTTCAATTTCTTCCTTGCAGGGTTGAAGAATGCTGCCAGAGAAAGCAGTACTGATTGAGTCTGCCACAAATTCATGCTTGTTCGCCTTAACAGAGCAGTCATTTCTGCTCAGCACTTCTTTTATTCATCTCTTGCTGACTCACTGCTCATCCCACACAGCAGTTTCACCAAACATTTTTAACTCTCTTTAAGATTCAAGCTCTGCTCCAGATATGGCCCTAAAATACCTTTCCAGTTTCATCTCTCACTTCTCCCCAAAAGCTCTTTGCTTTGTGCTTTTCCAAACTTCCCATGTTTGTTCACCCTTGCATACATTCCTATGAAAATTCCACCTAATTTACAGAGGTTTTTCTCTTTAAAAAAAACCTTCTATTTGTTGTAAACATCATGTGCTTTTTACTACCTTTTATTGAACTTAGCAAATACTTCACTATTCTAGGTTCTCAGACACATGTGCCATCTCTCCAGTTTCATTTATGCCCCACAAAGTGGATGCCTTGATGGTTTATATACATAGGGTTATTACAGATAGTGCCTTGCCTTTAGTTAGGTGATCAGTTTAGTTAGTGAATGGTTGCAGAAATAAATGTTAGTCAATTGTCTGGAGAATAGTTTTTTTCTCCCTAAAACTAAAATTAAAGGTAAGGATTTTTTCATTCATTCTTATTATTTAAATTGTAATGTAACAGTTGCAGTTTTGGATACTAACACCTTGATTGACATAACATATCTTGGGAGCAATTAAAAGAATTTTGTGCAAGAGCCCTATTTCACGTAATGTTCTTGAATCCATAATTCTTTTTGATGCTGGTTAAGACATGCCATTTCTTTTTATTTTATCCATGTATTTAATATATGAATCAATAAAGACAATAACTTATGTATTAAATCTTGTCTCATAGAAAGCTGCTTTAAATCTTCTCGTGTGTGTGTGTATTTTTTTTTTTTTTTTGGAGGTACTGGAAATTGAACCCAAGGTCTTGCATATGCTAAGTAGGCACAATACCACTAAGCTATATCTTGAGCCCTTTTAAAAATTTTTCTTTTGAGATAGTGTTTCACTAAATTTCTCAGGTTGACCTTGAATTTGAACTTGCCATCTTCCTACCTCAGCCTCCAAGGAAGTGAGATTACAGGTTACTTAATGTATTTTTGACATATATTGTCTTTGTTGGAGCTGCTTAATCTAACACCACAGGCTGGGCAGTCTATAAATAACAGAAATTTGTTTTTGACAATGTGGAAGCTGGAAGTCTAAGATCAAGGTACTGGTAGCTTTGCTGTTTGGTGGGACCTGTTTCCTGGTTCATAGATGGAGACTTTTAACTGTGTCCTCATGTGGGGCAAGGTGACTCTCTGAGGTCTCTTTTATAAGGACTGATCCCTTTCATGATGGCTTTGCCCTCATAACCTAATCAAGTTCCAAAAGGCCTATTTCTTAATACCATCACCAAGGGGATTAGGGTTTCAGCATATAAATTTGGGAGGGGGGATACAAATATTCACACTATAGTGTGTATTTACTTATAATCATTTATTTCAGTCCCATTAATTGATCATTCCAGTTAATTAAACAGTAAGCATCTTGAGAGAAAGAACTTGTGTCATTGTTCAGTTAACTGACAACTTGTTTCCTGAATTTACTATTGCTTCGACTATACTTTTATTTTTCATTGTGTTAAAAAACACTTAACATGAAATTTATGATTTCAACTGTTTCAAGTATACAATTTAATAATATCAGTTGCATTCATATTGTATGTAACAAATCACAGAACATTTTCATCTAGAAAAACTAATTCTATATCCATTAAACAATATTCCCTGTTTCTCACTCCCCCAATCTGTGGTAACTACCAGTATGTTTGCTGTTCCTATGAGTTTGACCACGTAAGGTATCTCATGTAAACAGAATCACAGTATTTGTCTTTTTGTGACAGCTTATTTCAGTTAGCACAACCTCTTCAAGGTTTCTTCATGCTATAGTATGTAACAGCATTTCCTTCCTTTTATAGGTTGAATTGCATTGTAGTTACGTACTCCATATGGTTTACTCATCCATCTATCAGTTGACATTTGGATTGCATTCACCTCTGGGGTATTGTGAATAATGCCATTATGAACCTAGATGTGCAAATATCCCTTTGAGACCTTGTTTTTGATTCTTTGGAATATGTATCCAGAAGTGAAATTGCTAGACCATAGAGTAGTTTTATTTTTCATTATTTAAGGAGCTGCCCTATAGTTTTCTATGGTGGTTGTGCCATTTTACAATCCTACCAATAATGCACAAAGGGCTCCTTTTTCTCCATATCTTTGCCAGAACTTGTTATTTTCTGCTGTTATTATTAATTTTAAAGTAGTAGCCACCAAAGTGGGTTTAGGCTTTACTTTTTTTAATATTTATTTTTTTAGTTGTAGGTGGGCACAATATCTTTATTCATTTTTATGTGGTGCTGAGGTTTGAACCCAATGCCTGACATGTGCTAGGCAAGCACTCTACCACTGAGCCCCAACCCCAACCCCTAGGCTTTACTTTAATCCTTGTTTAATTAGTTGTATTCCATTTTTGTTTTGAGTACCTGGTTTTTACCTTTCTCTACTCTTCTTTACTGCTGTTATATATTGATGCATAGATTATTCCCCCACATTTATTAGGTGTGTAACTGTCTATCCATAATCTACATACTATTAGTTTGTTCATTCCTTCATTTCTCTCTCAATAATACATTTGATCTCATTGAGGTCTTCAAGCACCTGAACCTTTCTTCCAATTATTCTTACTGCATTAGTTCCTCAGTGTTTCATATTCTATAGCAGACATGCATTCTTTACTCAACAATCTTTGAGGGAAATCAATCCTAACCTAATCTCAGTCTTATGGATTAGGTGGGGCTGATCTCACTACCTGGATTTAGGAATAAACATGTGACCTGAGCCAGGCCAATCATAATATCTTATTTTTTTAGTCATAGTAACTGATTCAGGAGGGGCTATGTCAGTCCAAATTTAATTAGCATTATTGGGGAATAAGCATGAACTTTCTTTTGCTGTTTTAAACTGATGAAAACTAAGCCTATTCATGTTGCTAGTTATTTTTGTTACCACTTAAAGAGAACCTGTCAGAGAGCAGGGCCCACACAGAGAGCAAAACAGGGCTGGGAGAGTTACATTCAAGAAAACAAGAACAGATATCCCTAAAGGGACATTTATAATTTTCATTTTAATGAACCAAAAAAACTTTTTTGTATTTTCTTTTTTTCCAGAGGCAAATTGAGTAAGGTCCTAATATATGTTCCTTTGAACCTAGCCAGGAGATCATTAAATTAAATGATATTTTGGCTTTTTTCCCCCCATCACTTTGATTTCTCTTAAACAGATATTTTGCCACCTTGTATGCTTTGGATCAGCCCAACCCTTCTTGTTCATGTCTAAACTGTTGAATACTGTCAGAGAATATGAGGAAGAGCAAGAAGGCAAATGAGTACATTATATAATTTCAAGTAATGACAAATAAAAAGAAAAAAGTACAGGGCATAGAGCTAGAGAGTGACATAGGGGGTTGAGGTTATTTCATTTGGGGTGACTAGAAGAGTTGTTTTTGAGATCTCTGTGCATGGAGACTTGGATGAAGTGAGAGAATCAGCTGTGCAAAGGGGGGAATAAGAAACAAAGTGGACATGAGGCAGGAATAAACTTGGAGTCCCAGGAACAGTGGAAAGAGAGCATCATCATGCCCAGAGTACAAGTGAAACAGGAGAATTGAGGAACAACAGAGAGGCAATCATGACCAGTTCCCACAGAGCCAAAGGAACTGCTGAGGTCTCTATCTGGGGATAATATTACCACGTTACAGAAAACGTGGTTAATATCAAACTGCTTTTACCTACCAAAGCATGCACTTCTCTTCTTATTTCCTATATCCCATACAGATGCTACCATTATCTAGGTAGGTGCCAAACCTGGAGAACTATCACAGTCGTCCTCTCCTGCTTCCTATATAGGAAATAGGAAATAAGAGGAGATGTGCATACTTCAGTGGGTGAAGGCAGTTCAATTCCATATACTAAACAGAGTAGAGTTTGCCCTCCAAACTTTTTGCCACTTCCTCAAAACTGACCCTTTCCTCATGCTCTGCACCCTTGGTACCTGGGTAATGCATAACTACTTAAAAGTCTCAAATAAGGTTTTCCTCTTTTTACTCCCGAAGAACTCCATATCTAGCCATGCCCTAGCAGTTTTTACATTGTTGTGCAATTGCTCATGTGTTTGTCTCTTGGTTTTAAACTCCTTGACAGAAAATGTTTATTTTTAATCACTTCTTTTCTCCTCTAGTGCCTAGCATAGTATTGAGCATATTATGGCTTCTTAAGGATTATGAACAAAGAGTGACATTTTAATTTTCATTAAATTTTGCCTTTAGAAACACCTTATAATTCAACTAGTTCAAGAATATAATGCTTTTTTTTTAAAAATAAAAAAGTAGTTTAGATTTTATCTTATTATTATATAAAAAGATTTGAATATATTTAAAAATGCCCACAGACATTAATGCATCTATATCCATATATTTCTTGGAAGTCCTTCTGTAACCTAGTTGTCTAACTTATTTAGGGCATTGTTTTCAAATTTATTTTTTCAATTAATAAAATTCTCCCCTTTGTAGTTATTACACCATGGGGTGCAAGTGCAAAATTTAAAACTTCAATTAAAATACATAAAACAAAGCAGCAGCAGTTAAAGTAAAATATTTGAAAATCTTGGCTTAAAATGATTCCCCAATGGGGAAGGGCAATTTAAAAAGATATATTCACACAGAAGCAGTTATGAAGAAGAAAATGTTGATGATTTAAAAATAATCTTTGATCATAGTAAATTAATGCAGATTTTTTGCTTTGCTCTTTTAAATAGTCATTTCTTATTTTGAGTGCACTACGTTACTCCAAGTTACATAAGACGTCAGTATTCATACCACTGTTAAGGCAAGTATTGAGAGATTAGGTGCAGGTTTTTAAAGTATTTTTGATGGCAGGAATATTCCAATCACAACAAGAGGCACCAACAGGATTTTGAGGTTGGAGAGTAAGATACCATATAGAGAACTGCCTTTCTCTTTTACAATGAAGAATTCTACTTACCCTGACATTTTGACTGGCTTTGTCTTGAATATTTTAAAGCATTAAGGAAATCTTTTACCTCATTTTTGTTTTATGTTACCTCATATTTCATTGTAAATAATGTTGTTTTGGAATTTTGTTTAAAAAGTGAAGTTTAAGTGAAAAACATCAAAGTCAACAACAACAAAAAAATTCTCAACAACAGGATGAGGCTGATCTACACAGTTTCAGGGATTGGTGACAGAAGATTTCTATCTAAACATTTTATTCTTCAACAAGATGTTATTGAAATGCTTTGAAAGGAAGTAGGTTTTGTGAGCTTCTGGATAGAATTTCAGGTAGTTTTCCAACTCTCAGAAATAGAAGACTCTTGTTATCATTGAAGACAGGAATAAGTCATGGAATTGAAAACAGGAGTAACCAGTTGGAAATTTCCATGGCAAACAACTAAAACTCCTTAATTCTATTTTCCTCCCCAATATTAACAAGAAGCAGGAGTTTATTTTGTGAAAAATATTGAACAGGAGAGGCTAAAGTGAACAGTGGGTGGGAAGATACTGTGTTGAAAACAGGAATACTAAAGGAGAGTCTTCATACTGAGTGGTAAGATGCCTTGCCCTCCATGAGCTGCCTGTCTGAAAGAATCTTCAGTCAGGCTTCTGTCCCTGGCAGGGGGATGGAGAACTTCTCTGGAGGTATTCAACTATCATAGGCTGTCTGTCTATCCCTGACTACTGAGATGATATTTGGAGTCATCTATGTGAAGGACCATGTCTCTAGCCAGCAATGAAACCTACCAATCAAGAAATTCCACCTCTACACCGGCTTCACAAACAAGCATTTAATAGTTCACTCTTAAATGTGAATGAGTAAAAATTCATGAGATACCTAAGGAAAACCTCTAACAGGGAAGTAGAAGGAAGAGGAGTAGGGGGAGGAGGGATGGGGGGGAAGGACGGAGAGAAAGAGAACCAAAAAGTTCTTACAGGAAAATACAAATAAGGCAGGAAACAGAAAAAATGCATACTTCTATATCAAAGCCATTGATATAAAATCCTTAGAGAGCTGAGAGAATGTCTCTTATTGTAACTTAAGAACAGGGTGCTATAAGTATTGAGGTTTCTCAAAAAGCTAAAAACAGAACTACCATATGATCCAACTTCACCATTCCTTAGTATTCAAAAGAATTAAAGTCAGCATACTTTACAGATATACACATACCCATGTTTATCACAGCAATATACAATAGCCAAGTTATGAAATCAGCCTAGGTGTCCATCAACAGATGAATGGATAAAGAAAATGTGGTATACATATGTATATATTGGAGTTTTATTCAGTCATAAAGGACAAAATTATGCCATTTTGTTGGAAAATGGATGAAAAAGAAGACCATAATTTTGAGCAAAATGAGCCAGACTCAAAGAAAAGTATCACATGCTTACTACTTTCATATATAGAAGCTAGAGTGAAAAAACAGGGAAAAAGAAAAAAAAAATGATGATATGAAAACAGAAGGGACCATTAGGGTAAAGAAAAAGGATCCAGGGAGGGAACAGGGGGTTATTGGGAGAATAAAACTGGTCAAATCATGTTTTTATGTTTACATGAGTGTACCACAATGAGACCCACCATTCTGTATAATTAACATGAACACACAAAAAGAACATGATGCCATTAAAAAGAAAATAGAAAACAAAACAAAAAGAGGTGTTGAGAATTAAATTCAGATAGCCAACATAACAATAACAAAAAAATAGAAAGTTCAAATGTTAACGTAATTTTCTAAAAAATGGAGAAAAAGGACAAGGAAGTGAACAAAAACTAAGAAAAGATAAGAACATTAAAAGATCAGTTCAGAAAGGTCCATATCTGACTCCTAAAATTTCCAGAAAGAATGGGAAAAAACTGACCAACAAATCATATAAGAAAATGCTCTGAAATGTAAGGACATTTTCACACTGAAAAAGCCAGCTGAGAGCCCAGCATGAGGACTGATAAAGAATCCATAGCAAAATGCCTTGCAAGGAAATTTCAGGGCAACATGATATAAAGAAGATTTCTTTAAGTGCACGGAGAGTAAAAAGCAGCTCACTAACAAAAGATCAAGAATTCTAATGGTATCAAACTTCTCCGTAGCAACAATGGAAACTTAGGATTCTGTATTCATTCAAAATAGAAGTATGCAGGAAAATCAATGTATTTTATATATAGAATTTAGAAAATTTGCATTTAATGCACTAATGCAGAAGCCACTTAAGACTTGCTCTAATAAAATGAAGGCATAACTAAATAGAGAATGACATGGAGCTAGTACACAGGGTTGCACTTAAAAGAGAAGAGGAAGGAAAAACTGGGAGCCAACTGTGCTTCAGGACTGTGGTACAGACATCTACAATGGAGCAGGGAGAAAATGCTACAAAGAACTAGAGTGAGACATTACTGTTTTCATTCTAAGGGGCACAACTAATTGACTTATTTTCTTTATTTTTATTAAAAATGAAGTTAAATAAATGTTTTTAGAAAGATGTTATGTGCTACCAAATAGCTTTATAAACATAATGTTTTGGATATTGAAAAGTAGAGAATGATTCTGCCTTAGAAGGCAGCTTTCGAAAGTGAAATAGAATCTATTAAATAGTTGTTACATGTCTTGCCCAAGGGAGGAAGATGCATTTCAAAGGATGAGTATGATAGAGACTGTTGGTGTTTGACAGACATATCTGTACTCTTGCATATTTTGCAGATTATCTTGCAGTTACATGAGGCCCTTGTGAACAGGCATGTGGCCAATGAGATGTGAGTGGAAGAAATGAAAGTTATTTGTAGGCCTGGTCCTCAAAACAGTCCTGCAAGATCCTGTCGCCATGTCTTTCTCTGCAGCAGTAGACATAGGCACTGGATTCTAGGTGGTGAGAAAAGTGCCTGGCAGACATCCGAATTTGTATGAATAAGACACAAACTTCATTGTGTTAAACAACTTGAGGCTTCTTTGTTAGCATAGCACACCTTATACTTAGGCTATGTAAGAGGCAGCATAGTGTAGTGATTGAAGGCAGGGATTCTGGAATCAGACTGAATGAGTTCAAAATCTGGTGCTGGCATTTATTACTGTGGAATCTTTGGAAAGTGAATTTTAATATCTTAAGAGTCTCTTGGGCTGGGGATGTGGCTCAAGCGGTAGCGCGCTGGCCTGGCATGTGTGCGGCCCAGGTTGGATCCTCAGCACCACATACAAAGAAAGATGTTGTGTCCGCCGAAAACTAAAAAATAAATATTAAAATTTTCTCTCTCTTAAAAAAAAATTCTCTCTCTCTCTTTAAAAAAAAAGGGGTCTCATTTTCCTATCTCTAAACTTGGGGTAGCAATAGTACCTATCTCATAGGGTTTCTGTGAGGATTGCAAATGTTAATATATGAAGCACTTAGAACAATTTTTAAAACATTGTAAGTTCTACATAAGTATTGGCTATTATTATCCCAAAAAGTAGGCAAAAGCAAGGAGTGGCTTCCTAGGGGAAAAAACAATAGAATAAAATGGAATAGTAAGTTCTCTTTGAGGAATGATATGTGAAAAAGGAGTAGGATATAAAGAATATTAAGGATCAATTTAGTTCAGGCTACTATAAAAAAGGACCATAGACTGGGTGGTTTACAAACAACAGAAACTGGTTTCTCACAGTTCTGGAGGCTGGAAGTCTGAGTCAGGATGCCAGCATGATTGAGTTTAGTGAGGGCCCTCTTCTGAGTTGAGGTTGCCAACTGACTTATAACCTTACATGGTGAGACATGTGTGAAAGCTCTCTGAGACCCTTTTAAGATACAATCCCACTCATAAGTACTTCATCCCCAAGATCTAATCATCTCCCATATGCCCCATTCCTTAATGCTGGAATTGTAACGGGAATTTTGGAGAAACACAAATATTCAGTCTATTGCAAGTATATAGCTTAATGTATTCATTAGGGTGCAATCAGGGAGGGAGGTAGAGTAAGAGTGATGCAAAGCAAGGAATTTATTAGAGAGGTTACACCACAATGGTGTGAACTGGGTAAGGAGTCTATGGGAGGTCCTTGCTCCTGCTTTTGGGGATGGGCTTGAAGGTCAGCAGGAAGAGAAGCTGGATGGAAAGAGGGAGAGAGAAGATAAAGAAGAACCTATGAGGGAAAACTACAGTTTGCATCTATCTCCACCTCCAAACTTCATGTGAATGTCCTGCAGAAGATGGAGAAAGAGATTCAGTAGAACAGCATCTGAGTCTGTGAGTGCTAGTGGAGTCTGGCACCCATTACTAACCAACCTTCAGAATAAAATGGTTCCTGGGCTGAGGTTGTAGCTCAGTGGTAGAGCGCTTACCTCGGACATGTGAGGCCCTGCCTTCGATCCTCAGCACCACATAAAAATAAATAAATAAAGATATTGTATCCATCTACAACTAAAAAAAATTGAAATAAAAAAGAGATTTTTTTGTTTTGTTTTGTTTTTGCTTCTTTGGGAAATTCCTTGAGAACTTTCTTTTGTGGCCAACTAACCCAGACTCACACACTCAAATGACTTGGGGATGTATTAGCTCTGTTAAAGGTCAAATCGTGGAGGGACCCTAGATGCTATGTTGACAGATTTGGGCTTTCTTGTGATGGCTATAGAGGTCTGTTGAAGGTTGAAAGATTGATAGATTCAGAACTGAAAGAAGTATTATTCTCAGCTAAGTTGCTATTGAGGATGTTGATGTGTTGTTAGAGCTGATTTTATTCACTATTTATGGTACACCTACTGTGTATTTATAAGGCAGTTCTGCCTTATTTTATTACCTGAGAAGGCTTACTGCACTTGTGTTTTTTCTGTTCATAAAGAATAATCTTTATCACCAGTACATGTTGATCATTCCAGGGACAGAGTGTTAGACACAGTAGATACAATTCAGTGTCATTGCCAGTAAAATAGTAATAATATCATCTGTTTTTAAAGTGCTTTAGGGCCTTTGGAGGAAAGGTGTTACTGGATGTAGGTATAAAGTTAAAAAGGAAATTCAAGATGAATGATGCTTATATGGTGATGGCTTAATAATGTGTTTCGGAGGGCCAGGTGAACTGCAGGGTATGAGAAAAATGAATGTTGCTACTTAATGGCTCAAGCTGTCCAAGTTTAATCATTTTAAAGAGTAGTTCTCCTTTTTAGCAGTGCTGAAAAAAAGGCATAGCGACTCTCCAAATAGGAAAAATGGCTCACAACATGATTTTTATGGCACTGGATCTGCTCTTCTCTTATTTGAAACTCTACCATCCTTCAAGGTCCACGTAGCCATGACACCTTCTCTGATGGCCTCATGCAGAGGGCATCTTTCTTTAATTGTTATAGTATTTTATACTGGTTTTTGACTTTTCCCCCATCATCTATTGTTATCTCTTCACTGGTACGGAGAGTAGGAGAAAGAATCCAAAAGATTTAGGTTAGAATCTTGGTTCTCTGCTCAACCTGTGAACTTGGGCAAGACATGTAACAACTTAGATTCTATTTCACTTTTCAAAGTTTTACAAAATTAAATTGCAGTCCCTACCACTTAGAAATGAAATGAATGCCAGTCCTCTCTGTCTGCTTTTTCTTTCTTTGAATTATTACAGCATCACTAATTTATTTTATTCACTTTAAAAATAAGAATAGTATTATCCTACTCATTATTGATATCTCAACATTTAGGACCATGTCTGACTATAGGCATCTAATTTAATGCCATGATGAATAAATTAAAGAACATGGAAGTTGCCTACTCTAGTTTGGGTTTCTACAGAAAAATGGTGCTGGGGTTTGGGCAGATTCCTTATTGGGAGTTTGGCTTTATACCTTCCAATGTGGCTCTTGTTTCATCAGAGAATTGAGGCTGCACATCTCAAAGGAGCTTCAATGATGACATTCACTGCTGAAGGTTAAACAAAATCAAAAGTACTCTTGGAAAGAACAGAAAGGAGCTTTTGAGGTTTCCCCATCCCTAGTTTTCACAGGGCCCAGGGGACGCTTTCAGAAGCAGAACATGATGGAGTGTTGACTCCCAGAAGTCCACCTTCTTGTCCTGAGCAGAATATCAAAGTGACGGCAGCCTTTCTGAGAGAGCGTCCTCCCATGCTGGGCCCCACTGAAAGACCATTATTAACCCCACCAATTCATGTCCAAGTGGCATCAATCATTTGGGTCACACAACGCCTGACTGTAAATTATGACATTATCTCTGAGTAGGAAGGTGATAATAATAATAATCATAAAAAAAAAGCTCCCGGCATGGCCCCGGCTGGCTGAGGACCTTAGCCGGATCTGTCATATTTGTTCTGAACATGAAAGGCTTGGCTGTTCCCTTGCAGGCCCATACATCACCGGACCTGTCATGGGTTTCTGTAGGACCAGTTGACATAGCTCAGAACAGCAGCTGCTGGATGGCTTTGGGGAGCCTGACTCAAGACACAGTTGCTGGGGTACAGGGACCACAAGCATTCTGCCAGAGACTGACATCCTGTTGTGCTGTCCTGCCACTGCCCTCAGTAAGTCACGACGAGGAGTAAACTGCTGTCACTGAGATGAAAGGCCCCCTTCCTCTGATCTCTCCACTACAAAATTACTTCAGTGCCACACTGTATTTTATGTCAATACCTATTTTATTTTTCAAAATTGAAAAAGATATAAGTACATTGTTCCCTGAATTCCTGATGCTCTGGGTAACCTAGCAACTGAGTATGCCACATAGCACACAACAGAACATTATCATGCACTCCGTTCAACTAACAAACAAGCAGCACAGATTTCCCTTGCAGATGATTTAGGCTAAATTAATGGTTAATAGTTGCTATTAATATTAAAAATAATAATAACCTCCTTTTTTCATTTCTTGGAGCTAGATTTGTAGGGAATAATGCTTGGTTCTAATTGTACATGTGGGAGGGTGTTTTTCACTGAGCCTACATCTTGCAAGCGATTTGCATGGGATTTAGGTAGCCAGCAGCATGCTGCAAAGTGATAATCACATGAAACAGGAGAATACATTCAGGACATTTGGAAACCATGTAAAATTTTCAAGTTCAAAATTGACTCACGCTTTCTACCTCTGGGAAGATGCTGTCAATAAGGGACTTGAGTGCACAGATCAGACTGTTTAGCCAGGCTGACCTTGTCCTCAGTGCTCAGAGAAGCCTGTGAGGAAGCCCTTGGCAAGCAGCTCTGGGACAAGAATGGAGCTATACAAGAGTCAGGGTCAGGGAGAAGTTCAAGGAGCTCTGACCTGAAAGGACATGGGCAAGGTCATGGCACAGAGCAAGAAGAGCCTGCTGAAGAATGAAAGAGGTTACAAGGAAGGGAAGAAAGAGTGAAAACAGAGGCTGGACAGAACAAAGGAAGAAATAAAGAACATCTTTAATAACAAGGAGGAAGAGTGTGAAACACAGATAGCATCAAGAAACAGACGGTGGGTGGGCTGATATTTGGTAACAGATAGGAAGGTCAAGAATTGGTAGATAGGTATCTAAAATGGACTTTTATGTCCACAGGTCTTTAACTTTAGATATCCTTTACATTTGACTCACCTACTTCTGTTTTGTGAATGTCAGCAACTTAGTTAACACACACACACACACACACACACACACACACACACACACAGCTGCAAAACATACATTTTCATTAATGGGACCTTGTGAATAATTCACTGTTCACTCTCTCTTTTTCCCCTCCCTTGAAAGGCAATCAGTTTAATTTGGTTGTTTCTTTCTTGAACCACCAGAACTTTAAGAAGCCTTTGCAACTTTCTTAGAACTCAGACCTCAAAAAGAACCCTTGCAAAGTCCTGCTGTTTCTCTCCTTAACTAGTCACCTCAATCTGAAGAACTAAGGGCCTTTCATTTTGAGTACGTCCTGCTGCTTTTTAATAATCTACGAGTGAATTAGGCATTTTCGCCTTCAGGTTACAGCTGTTGCAAATAATGTTTCCTTCCAAACATGAAGAAAATATTTTAATACTTTCTGAGACTCTGAGCAACCTGTTATGTGAAATATATGCTCAGTTCCTCTTCCAGATTGAATTTACTTTATTTGCAGATCTCAACAGAAAGCAGATTTTTGGAATATTGCTTTATTTTAAAATAGAACAAAAAAGTTTGGAATGTATTTTGCTCATCAATAGGCTTAGCAATATTACCAAATTAGAATATATTTTGATATTGTGGTTAGGAACAACCCTTCCCATGTCTGGTTTCTAAATGCTCTCGGTTTGTGCAGATTAAGTAGCAAACCATTTGGTTGCACTCCTTGCCACCAGGGAACTGACAGGACACTAAATATCATTGCAGTGCAGCAAAGCATGGAGATGCTCGAAGGACAGCAGAGCTAAAAACATGAATACAATGCATAAGCTTTTGACTGGATGGCAGAAGGGTGATGAAAATCTGGAAATGAACAACAATCTGAAATTGTGCAATATTTGGATTTGGTAGATTTTAAGAACAGCATTTTAGAATTCTAGCAGAAAATTGGTATGATGATTTTTTTTCCATGGAAGCTTAGAAGGATCAGCTGCTTTGAAAAAGGCCACATTAAGGTATTTGTGTCCAAACACTTGTAAAAGCCAGACCACCCATGGGGAATGTGTTCTTGTCAAAGCCACACTGGAGTGACCTGTGCATCCGAGGGTTTCTGTTGCTGAGGTGATGGGATGGGAGACTGGGAGAGATGGCTGCCTACAGAATTTGCAAGAGCACCTCAGGGCAGTGGCATAGAAATGATGTACCCTTCAATGCAATAGAATTAATCTGTTAATTGCTTCAGGTATGGGCTTTTTTGGTGGGTCTGGGTTTAAGGGTTGCACCAAAAGAAGTTAACTTTTTTCTATTTTAAATGCTTTTTGCTAAAAGATGTTGATAGAATGGAAAAATGTAAAGAGCAAAACTTAGAAATCCTAGGACAAATTATGAAGATAATAGACTAAAATGTCTGTGGTTTTAGTGCTTATAACTAAAAATCAAGACTTGGGAAAGTAACTGTATATGAATATATCACAGGACCCTTTGTTTTTATCTGCAAACAACCTAAAAGATAGACATGTATTTAAAGAATGAGTAACTTTAAAAATCTAATTTGGGGCCTGGGGTTTGGCTCAGTGGCAGAGCCCTTGCCTAGCATGTGTCAGGGACTGGGTTTGATTCTCAGCACCACATATAAATAAACAAAATAAAGGTCCATTGACAACTAAAAAGTATTTTAAAAAATCTGATTTGAATTTCATGAGATTTAGACTGTAAAACATCTAACAACAACAAAAATTCTTCAGCATTAAGCACAGACAAACAGAAAATGCTTCTCACTGGTTTATGTCAGGATGCTGAAGACAAATGAACACACCCCTTCACCCATGACCAAGCATTCATGCCATCAGCCTGAGATGAAGGGTGTCCCTGGCCACATAGCAGTTTTACACAGACAGCTTGGGAATACCTCTTGTGTATAAGGGTGAAGTGGGTATCCTTTGCTCGCAAATACTTTTCAAGGTTGGGTCCTGCTTCCTTCTGCAGATCCTCCCATTTCAGGCAAGCAGTACTCTGAGGCCTCTCAGGACATTAAGGTGTTAGAATATCATTTGAGACTTCTCTATTGGGTGTCTTAAAAGCAGAAACTTGGAGCCAGAGTAATTTCTTTGGGTGTCATTTAACCCAAATAAATGCAATATTAATGATAGAATAATGGCCATGCCCAGTGAAGGAGATTTATTTTGAAGAGGGACAATCCCAGTATGCCTCAAATTATCTTATACCAATTACCTGCCTAGAATCATAACCACACTCGGTCTTTCAGTTGAGTGTCAATGGCCTTTCCCATTAAATGGTTACAAACTTTTTATGGAAACATTCAACTTAGCAAAAATGTCTTGTACTATATTTAGAATTTTGTCTGTTTAGCAAGGCCTTGTACGTGCTAATCTTGCACTGGCCACTGAGCTACACCCTAGCCTAAGCAATAGTCTTAAGCAATAGTCTTGTTTACAAATCAATTAGTGTTCAATTCATATAAGAACCAACAATCAACCAAAAAATCAAAACAAATAAGCCCCCTTTGTAATTCCAAATTAGGTATTATTATTATATTAAAACACAGTGGTCCTGGCTGTGGGTATGCCTAAAATGTGAAAGGCATACAAACCCCACAAAGCAACAACAACAAAATCCCTAAATCATCATCAACAACAACAACAACAACAAAACAGTAGTCCTAATTTTTTTTTCCTTCTTTGGTTTTATTTGGGTACCAGGGATTGACTCAGGGACACTTGACCATTGAGTCGCATTCCCAGCTCTATTTTATATTTTATTTAGAGACAGGGTCTCACTGAGTTGCTTAGTGCCTCACTTTTGCTGAGGCTGGCTTTGAATTCGTTATCCTCCTGCCTTAGCTTCCTGAGCTGCTGGGAATATAGGCATGTGCTACTGTGCCCAGCTCAACAGTCTTAATTTTTTTTTGTTGTTTTTATCCACTTCCTTGTCATTTCTCAAGACTTTTTCCTTTCACTGTCCACCTCTACATTGGAATTGGTCAGTTATACTCCAGTAAAAAAAGACAGCTATTGCAATGTTCCCACTGGAGCCTGTAGTGGGCAGATCTGGACAAGTTGCAGGGCATTATGCTGAGATGCTCTTGCAAGTGCCCACTGACATAGGGTATGCATACTGATCATTGATGAGAACTGTGCTTGCAGCTTCATAACAAATTCTATTATCTTTTGGTATCCTTGTAACAGCTTTCTTCTGCCACTTAGTGAGTGGTATGTCTTAAATTCAAGAGTGGCAGTTTGCCTGGATTTTGTGTCATGTGTAAAGATAAATGGCAAATCAAGACCAGATAGTCTTCAGGAAGAGGTTCTGTTACATGAGAATCTAGAGCACTAAGAAGGCATGTTAGGTGGGGGTTGTGTAATGCTATTTCTTAGGAACTCCAATGCCTGGCAAGGAGAGATGGCCGTTTCCCCTTGTTCCTGAATAATTCAATGCACTTCCACAGAGTTCTCATTTTTTTTCATGCATGCAGTGGACATCAAAAAACTTGCTAAAGAAGGTTTAAAATTCTTACCCATTCAAAGTAAACATTCTGGATTAATGCTCATTTTTCAAACCTGAAGAAGGAAAAAAGTTGATACAGTTTGAAATTATATTGTATGGAAGTACTTAAAAATGTATGTAGTAAAATTAGGAAAATTTGAAGCATTTTTGTTTCACAAAAGAAAATGCCAGCCTCTGAATCAAAACATGACTTTAATCACCATTTTTTCATGCGTTTTGAATTATAATTATAAAAAATGCCAACTATGAAGTAATTGGCTGGTACCAAGAATTGATTAACTCACACTTTATTACTGTTACTGTTTCTGTTTCCTTCTTTCAAGGAGCCACCAAGCAACACACAAACATTGGCACAAACTAGAGATCAGACTTCCAAGCTGGGAGGATATTTTTGGCCTTGCTCTTTTACACTGAGAGCTGAAAAGTGGTGCACTGTGTGTGTATATGTGTGTGTGTGTGTGTGCGCGCGCGCACATGATGCATATTTACATAGTTTCTGTTAAGAGATTCTTGTTTATTTTTTTATGACTACTTAAAAATACTTTACAATATCACAATATGTACCTACCTGAGCAATTTGTTTATTTTCCCAGGAATTGCAGATACAAGCATAGCTTTCTTTTAAGGTGGATTTACTTAAAGCAATGACAAAAAAAAAAAAAAAAAAAAAAAGAAAAAGAAAAAAAAAAGAAAGAAAGAAAGAAAGAAAAAACAATAGTGATAACAAATAATCACTACTCCACTACCAAACATACAAGCACATGCCCAGGCACAAATACATATACAAAATCTTTAAATCCATTAATTCTAGTTGCAAATTATAAACAACTATTATCCTCAGATACCAGAGGAATATTCTGCTCTGGTCATCTCCCTACAGGGTCTTTTCCTTGGCAGTAGGACAATGCTAGACACATGCTAACAGGGTTAATTGCAGCCACACGTAGGTTTTCTTTTTGGATGACAGGACACTGCCTTAAAAATTGATCCGCACACTGTCGGGGGAGTGATTCTGGGCTTTCTTTCAGTTCCATCCTCATCCTGTGACAGACTGCTGCTACCTACAGGCCTTCAGACACACTTGCCTGGGTTTATACGAAGTGTGGGAACAGGCACAGAGCTGGGTCAGAGGGCATGAAGCCAATGTCGCTACATGCATGTCTCTGCTTTTGTACTGGCCCTGGCTTCGTCCTACTTTATGCAGATTTCACCTCTGCAAGATCCAGATTGTGCCATATGGGATTCCTGTGTATGACTAGCGGGGACACATGCCTGTGGGAACCATTCTAATGAAGGACCAACCCAGGCCCTGCTGCCTGGGCAGTTGCTTTTCCCAGGAGATGGTTGCACACAGAGGAGAATTTTTGTAAGGGGGGGTTTAGGGGTTATGTCTGAGGGCAAAGACATTCTCAATGTCTGGGAAAAGAGTTGTGTGTCTGGTTCTTTAGAGTGTGTGTATGGAAATGGAAAGTTTTAGGATAGAATTTTCTGAATAAAAGAAATTTACTTTTGTTTTCTTTTTATTTCTTCCCTCCTTATTCTCCCCTTTTCTGTTCATTGTTCTTTTTTTTTGGTGTGTGTGTGTGTGTTGTTGTTTTTCATGGTCTTGTGATTTTGCATTTATCACTTGTGACATTTGCTTTCCTACTACTTAATTATGTTTAAATTTCATGTATCATGCTTAGATTTTTCTCGGATATTTCTGTTGCTTATCTTCAAGTATCTTGTATCTTCAAGTTACATTTTCTATTCTAATTCTGCATTAGTTTATCAACCTTCTTATATTTTGAAGCTTTATTTCTTCCTCTCTTCTTCCAATGAGTTAGAATTTTGTACATTTTTATTTCTTAGAATTGATATTGTTTGTGACTCTTTGTCACATAGTTTCACTTAATTATTTTTGATTTAAGCATTCATTTTATAGTTAGTAAATAAAAATGAAAACAACCAACATTCTGTCTTCTGTTTTCTATTCAACCTTCTTTATGTTATTGACCTATTTAAAAGCATTTCATGTTCTTGTTCATCTTTCTAATCTTAGAAGTAATTCTTTCTATTTCATTAACAATCTCTAAATTCCAATTTCCTTCTGTTCCTTCTTTTTAATAAATAGATTTCTCTCTTTCTAGTATAAATGGGTACTTTAATTGATTATAGATTTTATTTTGTTTTCTTTTAGTAGGTATTATTCATAGTTATTCTTCTCTGTGTAATGCTACTGCTTTTCAGAGCTTGATTTTGGGCTTTGCCAATAGAAGAACATACTACCTGGAATCAGATGTTCTGGGATGTTCAGCTTCAGATCTGTCTTTGATAGTATGCTTACTCATGTTCACTTCAACTCACTTATTCATTCATTACTGAATTTAATTAAACATGCCTCAAAGTCTACTCTTGGCCACCATGGTCCTAGTAAAGTTGTATCTGTGGCTAGCCTAATCTTAGAATTCTTTATTTGAACGGGTGATTTGTTTTAGGGCATTCATGGGCAAGGTGTAGCCTTTCTTTCAGAAGGACAGTTATGTACTATGACCATTTTTCTAGTGAAAACTTTGCAAGATGTCAGTGGAAAAAATATAGAGAGCTGAGACCTACAAGTTTTCTCTAGTTATATTTGACAACTTTAATCAAATTGGTCAATGTCTGTTTCCAAATAACCTTGGTCTTTAATAAAGACATATTCTTGGAGTTAGTCTCAGTTGTATTTACAGCTAGAGGGAAATTACTTGGTAAGGCTTTCCTTCATGTACATTGTATGTTTTCATAGGTATTAAGGAGCCTCTTGATGTCCCCAAATACTTGTGCTGGTTATACCTGATACACTACTGTTGCAATTTCATTTCTTTAGCTTGAGACATAGTTTTGTGTTAAAATGCGAATATTATTGGGAGGGTAACATATTCAGTCATTAAAGCATTTTGAGTTTTTTTATAACCCCATATTATACATTTTTTGATGCTAGAAGACAGCTTTAGGGGGAAACTTAGAAATTGTAGTAGTAAAAACAAAAGATATTTGCTTATTATCTGTCTATTAAAAATCAATTATTTGCTATTCAATGAAACCTTTCATCAGCCTTTGTTATCGTAGTGTTTAGAGGTCCTTTCTTACACTCTGACCATACCAGAATAATTTTTAACAGGGTCTCCTTTCACTTTTGAAATTATCACAGTTTGAAAAAATATGTGTTCATCCCACTTTTAGGTAGGTAGAGGAGATGAAGGAGAGGAATGTAAGATACAATGCCATATTTACTGCTTTTAAAAATATTTTGATTTATTATTTTTAATTATTGCCATTTTATTTTATTTCACATATATCATTATAATCTCCATTTTTAAAATTTGGTTTCTGGTTTGGTTGTTTTTTTAAACACATCACCACTACTTCATGGTATAATTTGTTTTACTTCAAGCATCACTTCCTATTCTCACTTGAGAACAGACATATTTCTTGACGGGCTGGTCCCTGGGCTGTTACAGATGTTAGGCACAAGTTGGGTGAAATCTTTATTCTGGAAATTCTCATATAAATTGAAGAGTATGATGAGATCAGTGCCTAAATGTTTGCACCTGCTCTTTGTAGGTTATAAGATTCCCTGAACTTCTGTCACCTTTTCTATAAAGTGGGGATGATACTATTTACTGCCCCTGGATATGGTACAAATTAAGTGATATAATTTATACAAATGCCTGTCACAGAGAAGCAGACAGAAAATAATGTACTCCTTTCCTCTTGTATAATTTTATTTTTTAAGGCAAGTCACCTTTTAATGTGGTTACTCTCTAATAAAAAGCGATGTTTTTGTACTTCACTTTATTAGAGCAATTGTTCAGTTCTTCAGATGTTCACATTCTGGTGCTGGTTTACTTCTAATTCTCTTTTTCCAGAATAAAATCCGTGTTCCAGAAATTGCCTTAGAATATTCAAAAGACGTGAAAGAACTTCTTTTAGGCTCCCCCTGGAAGCAGTGTTAATGAAAGTAAATTTCTGTCCAAAAACATAGATTTATTTTTAAAGATTTTCAGGGAAATGCTATGTGCACAGAAAGAACAGGTACCATTTCCATTATGTTAAAAATAATAGGAAATGGCCTCGAATCCCAAACAACCTTCCTGGATTTTGTGAATGCCTTTCTGGGGCTCTCTTCCATTTGTAGTGCTCATGGTCGATTTTCAAACCAAGGACACACTAACACCTTTGCTGTCCCTGCTGTTACCTTGGTTGCATATCACTTCAGTCATTATTTCATCAAGGATTTGAAGGAAAGAAAATCAGTCTTATTTTTTCTGTCTTCTCTTTTTTAATTAACTAGTGTTTAATATGGAAAGTGTTTTAAAATTTTCATTTGGATTCAAAATCCATGCCAATATGTCTATGTGGCTATGTGGTTTAGGTTCGATTTAGATTAAAAAGTATTACAGAATTAAAAACATTCCTTCTGTAGTCCCTTTTTGTTTCCCTTTGTCATTTATTCATGAATGTAAATGGTGACATTATTATACGAGGTTTTTTACAAAGTTATGCTTAGGGTAGCTGCAGGGTCATACCATGAGTTTGTAAGAATGCTATGATCAACAGAGATTGAGTGACATTTGAAGGGGATTTGGATAGAACTCCATCCTGTTCCTTGACAAAAGAAAAAGAATTTGCAGTGTAGAAATGGGATTGCTGTTTCCTCCTTTCACCTACATTGCTAAAAGACATGGTTAGTGTCTTTCAGACACGGTTAGTCTGCATGCAACAGGACATTTCCTTGACTGATCTGGTGGTGATTATCAGGCTAGATCCTGTAGTTTCAATTTAGCTGAAAGCCAGAGTAAAGTCATTTTTTATCCCAGGAGCTTTCATGAAGGAGTATAGAGGGTTAAGAGACTCCTCATATACACTAGGCAGTACCAGTATGCTAAAGTTGCACCATAAAGATGATATTTGTGTTCATCCTTTCAAAAGAGGATTCTAAGCCCTGACTTTCCATTGTCAGAGGTGATAAGCTACTATACAGACTCAACATGGAGAGCCACTAATCCTCATAAAAGGCCGGCAAATGAAGATGACAGGTTAAGGTCATTGACTAGATGCTACACTGTTCTTTACTGATAGAGGGGATGTTGGCTAAAGAAAGTCCTTTTATTTTCAGAACTACTGTACGAAGGGAGAAAGCATGAACTTGCCACTACAAAAAAATAACCTTGTTTGAAACACAACTAAGCCAATTAAATAGATGGCTTCATTTATTTTGGAGGAGTCCCAAAAGAATGAAACATTCTTTGTGCAAAAGAAATAATGGTTATGTGCCCAAGATTTCCATGGTCATTTTCTTTTTCATCTAGGTTTTGTTGAGCTGCCACATGTGTGCGTGTGCATGCCATGAGTTTATGCATAAGAGATACTTCTCTACTCTAAAGAATAGGTTGCCTTTACCCACTGAGAGCTGCATGATAGCTTATGTATATTGGCTTTTGCATTTTTTTCATATAGGAGGACTGAAATTATTTGACCAAGATAAAAACCTTAAAAATACCTTTATTCTCTGAACAGAATGAAACTGTTCTACTATTCCCATGTATTTATTGTTCCTTATTTCTAAAGTATAACACAGAAGAGAGCCTTCCTGAATAGTGGCTTTTGTCAATCACATGTTTGGAGAGGCTGAAGAAGTCATTGATATGTCATTATTCCAGAAACACATCTGACATTAAATGTGACTTATAGTTCCCAGAATTTGTTCTACAAATTGCATTAGAAGGTGAGGGAGACCATGGTAGGGTTCAGCGTGTGAAATAAGAGATAGCTTCAAAACATTTAACTACTAATGCCCTGACTAGGTATTGAACATTTACAGACTAAAAAGATTCTCAAATGTTATTTTTATTATTAAAGGTATGTAGATACTTTTGACAAACACTATACTGCCAATATGGATTCCCGAGTCCCTTGTAGCCTAGTTCAATTTATCTTACTGAAAATACTCTATATTACTTTTGATAGTGATTCTTGACATACCCAATTCTGACCAATAAGGCACGGAAGTCACCTGTGGATTTAAGTCACATTAGTACCTTCAAATGGGGGTAAAATAAAGTATAAGAGTCAAGTTGCATTTCAACTATATTAATTTTCCATTGGGCATAACAAATTGCCACAAACATAATGGTTTGAAATAATACTCCCATTTCTTAGCACACAGTTCTGTAGGTTACCAAGCTGGCATAATAAGATGGGGTTCTCTGCTCAGGTCTCACTAGGCTAAAATCAAGGTATTAATGGGCTCCATTCTTCCAAGGTCACATGGATACAGCAGGATTCTGTTCCTTGTGGTTATAAGACTGAAGATTCCATTTCCCTCTTCAGTATTGGCTAGGGGCTGCTTTCAGCTCCTAGCAGCCCCCAGAGCCTTGCCATGTGATTCTCTTTTCAGTCAAGCAATGGAGAATTTCCCTCTTGTTGAATTCCAGTCACACTTTGAATCTTTTTCTCCAAGGAAAACACTGCTCCATTTAAAGACTCTCTTGGCTAGGTCAGTTTTATCCAACATAATCTCTCTTACTTTGAGTCAACTGATTTGGGTTCGAATTAATCTGCAAAAGTCCTTTGTAGCAGCACCTAGGGTGGTGTTTCATTGAACAACTGGTAAAAAGTATGTGTGCCGAAGGTGGGAACTTTGAGAAGCTAGCACAGAATTCTCCTGCCTCACCAAGAATATTGTTTATTCGAATCTCAGTAGAATTAATTTAACTCTTTTTAATTGTAAGAATAGTTTAAAAATAACACAAAGAATTTGTCTTATTTCTTGATATGAAAAAACTTAATCTAATTTTATACAGGTGATGTTCCTGCACTCAAATAATGCCAGTTAGTTTCAGTGTTTCAATAGATACATGTAAAAATAAATTCACATATGAATGTATGTGAATATAGAGATTTGCTTTTTATATCTCTAGGGCAGACAAACTTAACACACTGTGTAAATTGAAATAAAAAAAGAATGATCTGCCTAATTCAAACAACTGTTTATCATTCATTTAGGATATACTGTGTTACAAGTTCTGTTCTCAATAATAGAGACAGAAATGGGGTGTTATGAAAAAGCATTCAACATAATACAGCACCCTTTCCTGTTCAAAACACTAGAAAAACTAGGGATAATAAGAACCTATCTCAACATTGTAAAAGCTATCTTCACTAAGCCCTAAATACAGAAAAATTGAAAGCATTTCCCCAAAAACTGGAACAAGAGAGGGATGCCCTCTTTCATCACTTCTAATCAACATAGTCCTGGAAACGCTAGCCAAAGCAATTAGACAATGAAAGAAATTAAAGGGATATAAACAGGAAAAGAAGAAATATTTCTATTTGCTGATGACATGATTCTATACCTAGAGGATCCAAAAAATTCCACCAGAAAACTTCTAGAACTAATAAATGAACTCAGAAAAGTAGCAGGGTATAAAATCAACACCCATAAACCAAATGTATTTCTGTACATCAGTGATGAATCTTCTGAAAAAGAAATCTACCCCATTTACAATAGCCAAAAATAGATAAATAAATAAAATATTTGGGAATCAACCTAACAAAAGAGGTAAAAAACTTCTGCAGTGAAAACTACAGAACACCAAAGAAAGAAATTGAAGAGGACCTTAGAAGATGGGAAATCTTTCTTGCTCTTTGCTAACCCACTGTGTACTAATTATTTTAGTCTTGCCAAATTATTGAAATATTATTTGGAGTTCTCTCTCTTATTAATATTTTAAATTAGCTATTATTATTTGTTTATCCCTTCATATAAATTGGAGTGGCCTTAAGATGCCTTTGATGCTTTCATTAAAATCTAATTGATTTAGACAATAACTTGAAGTGTGACACCCCATTTCTTTTTTTAATTAATTTTTATTTTATTTTTTTACACAAATGGAGCATGACTTTTCATTTCTCTGGTTATGCATGATGTAGAGTTATACCATTCAGGGAATCATACCCATACACAGGGGTAATAATGTCCATATCATTCAACCATCTTCTCACACACACACTGACCCTCCCCACTCCTTCCTCCTCTCCCTCCCTTCTGCTCAATCCGAGGTTCCTCCCTTCTTCCCTTGCCCCCGACTCATTATGAATCACCATCCACTTATCAGAGAATAAATTTGGCCTTTGGTTTTTTGGGATTATTATAAATACTACAAAGTATTTGGGAAAAAGTGGAGCTAGTTTCCTTTTTATTATGAATAAAAATAAATTCCAGATGATAAAAATGTAAAGGCTAACTGGGAGAACAGAAAATTATATGAGAATATTAGGTGAACTTCATATTATCTGAGAGCAAGGAAAACCTTCTTAAGCATAATTCTGAAAGCAGAAGCTAATACAGAAGAGTCTGATAGATTTAACTCCAGGGTAAGCAAACTCTTCTGCAAATCAGAAAATGGTCTTAAATAAAATAAAAAGATAAGTTATAAAACAGGAAAAAATGTTTCCACATACATTGCAGAAGAGGAAAGGGTTAATATAATTATTTCATGATGAGCATTGACAAATCTATAAGTAAAATAATTCAAAGAAAAAAGCAAGAGGAATAAAGAAATTTAAATGCTGTCCCTAAAAGAAAACAAAAAGAAACATGCTCAAAATAACTAACACAGAAATTCAAATTGAAATAATGAAATATAATTTTCACCTAAAAAACTGGCAAAGAATTTTTTTAGAAGTTAGCAAATTGTGCCAGAGAGATTGTAGGGAAATGAGTATGTAGACTTCGTTGAAAAATTCTGAAAGTATGTATGCCTTTTAACCCAGAATTCAGTTGCTATTAATATCTTTTAAAATAGCTAAGAATAAATGCAAAGATTTGACCACAACATTTTTTTGTAATATTGCTTATAAAAATTAGGTATACTTTATTTATTTATTTAAAAAATATTTTTAGTTATAAATGGACACCATATCTTTATTTTGTTTATTTATTTTCATGTAGTGCTGAGGATCTAACCAAGTGCCCCACATGTGCAAGGCAAGTGCTCTGCCACTGAGCCACAACCCCAGCCCAAATTAGGTATACTTTAAATGACCAACAGTCAATCAGACTATCCTGATAGCCTGATATTCATACTATATTATTATTAGTGTTTTGAATTAATTTATAAAATAATTTTTCATTCCCTGATAGGTTTTAGTAATATATATATATATATATATATATATATATATATGTGTGTGTGTGTGTGTGTGTGTGTGTGTGTGTGTATGTGTGTGTATTAAATTATATACATATATTTATATAATTTTTATTTTTTTAATATCCATGCTGTACAACTCACATATCTTCCAAAAAGTTAGCAATTTAATTATCTCTGGGTTATGGGATTATAGGTAATCTAAATTTTATTTTTATTTTTTTGCCAATTTTTATTTTCTAAAGTTTCCACTAGAAACTGGCAGTGGGACATAGGAAGAACACAGATTTTGGGGCTCAACGAACCTTCCTTTGGATCCTAGCTCATAGGTCACTGGCTATCCTATGCCATGGTTGTACTTTGGTCAGGGCTTGCCCTGATCCATTGCCAATGGCAGAGGAAGCAGTCTCCCATGTCCAAAACATGGCTGCCTAAGGGCTCACCTTCTGCAGATGTTGTTGTGTTGTAGCTAGTCTATGGGGTACAGCAGACTGTACAATTAACTATTATAGAGTAGTAAGATCTAGGTATCTGGATTGAATAGTGCTATGGAATCATGAAGAGAACAAAAAAAGGCTTCTGAGAAAAATATCATTGTAAAGGTGAAACTGGGCTGGACTTTTCAAGATGGTATATAATTCACTAGCTGGAGCAAGGAAATGTAATTAAAAGCAGAAGAGTCAAAGAAAGAAGACACAGAGGCATAAAAAAGTCTGTGTATTTGGAAGATAGGGGGATATTTGGTCATGGGTATGAAGAGTAGGTGTCAAAACAAAAAGGCTAGAATGGTAGGTGAGAGCTAGATCCTGGCTATGAATATTTAGTGCAACTGCTTTGCCTTGTGCTTGTGATTTCTGCAAATGATGACATTTTGATTTAAAGAATGCTCTGCCATAACTCAGGGATTCTCAGACCTGGAAGACTGTAGAATTACTTGGGAACATTTAGAAAACAAAGAAGCAGGAGGTCCCAACCTGGTTCCAGAACCCAAGCTTCTGGGATTAGGTTTGAGTATTTACTGAAAGATTCCCAGGGGACTGAAATGGCAGCCAAGGTCAAGAGCCACTGTGTTATGAACTGAATTGTTAGACCTGTCTGTCTCTTACTTTCTGTATAGTCTCTAACTTCCTTTTTTGCATTCAGGCTATTTAAAAGTATAAACTAGGCTCTAAGGGTATTACTAGCTAGAAGATTAACCTTGGGGTACAGTTTTCTAAGACTTTTAAGAGCTTGATAACATATCTCTGCCTTTAATAGTTTCCGCACATTCCAGTTTCTTTGTGCAACTCTCGTGATAAACTCACCAAGAAATCTCTATCACCATTAAACTTGTCCCAGGGCCATCCTGCTACGGGCCTGTTCTCTGTACCAGGTGTCTATTTCCTTCTTGCTTTTACATTCAATCTTGCAGCCTTTTTTGCCTTTCTTAGCTTCTGACCAGCCATTACTGCCCTCTTCCCTTTGGGATTTTACCTGTCAAATGATTTTTTCCACAAAAGTGGGTATAGCTTTTCAAAATATCTCCCTGTAAAGCAAATACTTTCTGAAAAATTATGATTTACTCTTAGAACATTTATTTTTTTTTCTCATGCAGTACCCTATTGTTAATATCCCATTTTACAGGTTTTTTTTTTAACTGACAACTCAAGGTATTCTTTATCACCATATTTTTTTCTGTGTATGGGAAATATGGAAGAATCCAAACTCTTAAGCACTGCTACTTTTTAAAGAGGACACTGGTAGAACACAGATTATTTTAGCTATGGGTTAGCCAGGCTACATAGATTTTTCTCACCTCTAATACCTCAGAAGTGAATCAAGGGATTCATTAACATAAAAGGCATCAACCATGGCCTCATAGTCCCAGAACTAATGAAAACATAATAAATCCTATTTTTCTCTAACAAACTCTGAATGACACAGGCTAAAGAAACATGGACTTTGAATCCATCAATTTCTATCTTACCTTGATACAGTCACGAATATCTTCCAATGCCAATGTAGGGCAGAGTTATAATTCAAAAAGAATAAGATTCTCAAACCTTGAAAAACCACTTTGGATTTATGGGCCAGAATCAAAATTTTATTCCTTCTCCCAAGTGTGAAACTCTCAAAAAAGGTGGGGGACAGGGGGAATTTGAGAGCTTGCCTGCCCTACCTTCACAAGGATGCAACAGCCTGTAATGTTCTTTTATGGGATTCAGATGCATCAATCCAAACCTTTTTACCTTTGAGACTCATAATCTATAACTATTCAAGAATCCCTATTATCTCAATTTGCCTAAATATGAATGCACCATGCTGGCTATTAGTTGGGTTGGTAATAAGAACCATACTTCTTATCTGGTTAATTACTCTCTGCTGTGCTGGTGTGGTCTGCTCCTTTTGGGTTTATCTTGGCTCTTCATGACGTCTTTGGCTTTTGAGATTTCCACAGCCTTCATTCCTTTTGTTATTTAATTATGTCTTCTGAAAAATCAGGTATTTTGAGAATATAAATGCTATCTTTTGGATAGTGAGAAACCTATATTTAAAGGACTATTTTTCATTGTCCTACCTGCCCAAGGTGTGTTCCTGATTTTCTATATAAGCATGATTAGATGTTACTCTTATAAATTAATTAAGAATAAATTGTGTAAGCTACTCTTAAAGACTGTAGCAAAACAAACTTTTTTTTCTCGCCCCCCCCCCCAGAACAAGGTGAAGGGGAACTAAAAACATTCAGTGATTTGGTCCACAGCTAGAATTGAAAATTTTTCCTATATAAATTAAAATGGTAAACCAGTATAGATGGGCATTGGAAAATATTTTACCAGGTAGGCAATCAATTTAGAAGATCAATCCTTTTTAGAAAATATTTCTATCCACCAAAGACTTTTGTTCACATGGAAAGGGTGATTAGAATAAAAAGAAGCAATTAAAATTTAACATCGTATTTTTGATTACAGAAGTTATCTATATAAAAAGAAAACATGTATTAAAGCTTTGTTGTAGGACAAACGTGATGCCAGAGTATTGAGGGGCCACCCAAGTAAGCCCTTCCATTTCCCAGGTAAGGGAAAAGACCATGAGGGTATTTGATCAAGATTCCACAGGAAGTCTCTGAGGGTGTCCATTATCTCAATATTTGAGGTGAAAATGAAAATGTGGGACTTGTGTTCATCTCTCCTTTGGTAAATGTTTAATTCTTTACAAGTTTTTTTTAGATATGGAGAAAACCATAGATAATCCTTTATATTATAAATATATAAGAAAGCAACCTCTAGTTTATATCTAATTACCACTAGCTATGCTTTCTGAGGTGATTCTCACTGATGGCATAGGAATCTTTGAAGTATTATACTTTAATGAAAGCAATAATTTACATGTTATTGATAAAGAAGAAAACATATGGCAGAGTTATATGTCTATATGAGTGTCCAGATTGGTTTTTCAAGTCGTGTCCATTGAGATGGCAATGATGCTCAGTGAAAAAGGGGTTCCCAGATGAAATAAACTTGGAGAATCTATTTTAAAGAAAGCTTAGCAAAATTCTTTCCTGTAGGAATATTTAGAGTTTGTAATAATCTATGAGTACTGTGTGAATCTCCTTATTGGGTTAGGCTATGTAATATTTCCCAAATATATCTACCCATGGAATTTTTTTTTTTTTTGCTAAGTAACTATTAACATTCCACCAGGATGCTCATATCTTGAGAAATACAATTCCTAAAAATATAACTCTAAATCTTCTTTTTCAGTTTTTGATGTAATTTAAGTATCCCAAAGTTGAATTTTCCAGAATGTGCGTTGCAAGAATTCATGCATTTCCAGAGGAAACATATCTCCCATCACTTTCTTTCTATAAAAGCATTTTTTTCCTTTTCTTGAAAACAGTTTTCTTCTGTTAATACTGCTAAATACATTTTTGAGATTTAATGAAGGTTTTGGAAAAGTGTTCAAGAGATTCATTTTTTTTTCTTTTTTAAAAAATTTTAAGTTGTAGATGGACACAATTTCTTTGTTGAATGAATGAATGAATGAACGAATTAATTAATTAAAAAATTTTTTGATGTTGATGAACTTTTATTTTATTAATTTATTTATATGCAGTGCTGAGAATTGAACCTAATGCCTCACACATGCTGTGAAAATGCCCTAACACTGAGTAACAGCCCCAGCCCCTATTTATTTATTTTTATGTGGTGCTGAGGATTGAACCCAGTGCTTCACATGTGCTTGTCAAGTGCTCTACCACTGAGCCACAACCCAGCCCTGAGATTGATTTCAATAGATATTTTTTGCCCTTGTATCTTTATTGTTATTAAGACTCATTTTCAAGACTTTATCAATGCTATCTTTTGGTATTTTCTATAAAATAACTTTTTTAATGTTTAAAATTTATACATAGAAATGGTATAAGCCGTGAAATATTTACATCTAGCATGTGTCTGCATTATTTTAATGTCTACAACATTTAATAGATGGATAATTTCTTTTGTAGTATTTTATTATTTACTATAATGCTAAACAAATTTTTGAAGCCCTTTTTCATACTTTATCTCATTTGATATGATAAATTTGCAACATTTTCCACAGTTTCAGTTATTAATTCTCCAAACAGCCATTCAAAGTACATGATACCAACATTGTCCCTTTCTGAGTAGATTCAACTCCACAGATGAAGAAACTGAGTCAGAAAGAAGATACATAATCTGATCATGAAGAGGTACTATGTAAATAACTTAGCCTTTTTAGGATTACTAAACATTTATTCATTGTGTTTTTTATGTAAAATTTGTAGATTTCTTTATATACTGAATAAGCACTTTGTTGTTAAGAGCCTTGTGAACTGTTTTTGGTCATTTTATATGAGAAGTTCTTTGTTCTTAGCAAAATAATAATTTATGCTTTACTAACCTCATATGCCTAGGGAAGAAGGGTTTTCTCATAGGAGTTTTAGTTTTGAATCCCTAGCACTTGGTTATTCATCTACAGAAATGGTTCAAACTGCTTAAGCTAGACCATAGTAACTATTCTAATGACACATGAGGTCTGACTGCTTGCAAACAATGCTTTGTCTTTGATGATATCTTATATTTTCTTAGCCTACATCCCAGTTCCAATTATTGAGTGTCTTGAAATTGACTGCAGGAGCAGCAGGTAATAATTGACCTCAATTAGAGCTGGAAGTTTTCCTTAATTCTAGAAGTCAGGTCTTAACCAATAGTATTAGTACCTGTAGCAGGCACAGAAGATTGTGGTATGATTTACTCTTTCACTAGGGATTAAAAATGGCCAGGGGCTGGGGTTGTGGCTCAGTGGTAGAGCACTTGCCTAGCATGTGTGAGGCTCTGGGTTCGAGTCTCAGCACCACATATAAATAAGTAAAATAAAGGTCCATTAACAGCTAAAACATATTTTAAAAAATGCCAGATCAAATAGTCAGAATATAGTGTATTGAATTTAACCATCCTGATTCTTTTTGTCCTACACACCCAGCTACAGCTTCAAATACCGTAACATCTCTTTTATCTAAGCATCTTTTTTTGTTGTTGTTGTTACTGAATCTAAAGAGAGAGGTAAATAAAAACAAGAGAGTTGATTCAATTCAAATTTGAAATTGGAATATTAAGTTGCTACAGGACACAGAAATATTAATAGCAATAAGAAGGGACATCTATTTATTTTTATTTATAAAAACAAGTAAATATAAAAGAAATAAAAATGAACCACATAGAAGAATTTCTTTTCAGAGCAAATAAATTCTCAATTAATAGTCAATAGGGGGTCTTACTGCATAATAATTGATGTTTATTAAGATAACTCCAAGTCGTCATCAATAAAATGATGATTGAATCAGTATAATCAACTTGAGAGGGCAAAAGCACGTGGAGTTTTTTCAGAGGAAGTTGTATATAAAGAGCTGAAGCCAACAAAATGAAGCTTTAGTCCTAAATTTGACTTGGGAGGTTGATGCCAGGCAATTGAGGAATCACTGTGTTTGCAAAGCAGCCAGGGGTTTGCAATCCACACCCTCACCACATACTTAAGTTTTATTAAAAAAATTTGAAGGGCTCAAATTTGGAGGCTTTGTTTTCTCAAAGATACCATGAAAGGCCATAATAGCTATTCCCTTTTTAGTCATTTGACTTTTCATTTGTTTTGCTTTCTTTTATTTTTCATGAAAATTTTGATGTCTCTTGTCTTCTTGCCCTCTTCTCTTTAGAGAGCCATTTAATGTCTGTCAAATGTCATGTTACATGTTATAATAACACCACATGGTTATACACAACGCCATAAAATATATGTATGTGACAGCCAGTCATAACCATGCCAATGATGATAATCAGATTCTATTATACATTTTAAAATGTCTGTATGACATTTACATCATAGGCTACCCCAGCGCTCATCTTTGTGGTGGCAATTTTTTAAATAATCTTCCTTATTTTTTTCCCTTTTCTTTCAAATTAACCATTGCATGGAGTAAGAGATAGTGCAAAGGAAAAAAAAAAAAAAAAACTATGTTTGATGGCCTTAAACATACTTTTCTTTTAAATCTCAAAAATTTTCTATTAATCACTGGTGGTTAATGCACAAATACTAGTTCATCTGAAACAAATTATCTGTAAGTATAAAATAATGCTTCCCAAGTATGTTATTCTAGAAAATTTCCAAGAAAGAATTTAGAAAACATGTGCAAACATTGCAATATTATTTTACAGGGGATAATACAAGAGTAAAAATATGTATATTAGAGCTGAACAAAATTGAGGGGGGAAAGGTGATGAAATAAGAAATAGAAGAAAAAAGTTACATCTGGAAAAAAATGGAAAAGTAGCAGAATTTTTAAAAACTTTCCACTTTCATGACCTGGTTATATGGGAGAAAGTGAAGTCATGTGCAATTTGAATTGCTAAGGTCACGTGATAAACATACCAAGTCTCTAAACTGCTGTTTTTGAATCTGTGAAATGTAAGTAAATTCTGTGCAAAGAGCATGATGTGGGCATTTCCAGGAGAAGCTTTCTGTTTCTTTCTGAATGCTTGTGTCACATTTTCAACAATTTTTTATGTTTTTTTTTCACGTGTCCCATGTCAAAAAAATCTTACAATAAAGATTTTTTTTTTCCAATTGTAGCAGAAAGTCTCTAGAAAACTGAAGTACCCCAATCATTTTCTTTTGCTATTCTCAGAAATAAGTTGAATTAAAGCCACTTAATAATGTTACACTATCAGAACTTAAAATGGCGGAAACAGAATGTTTAATATTCCAAGCATGACCCAAATGCACAATGCAAAGAGATCTGAAAGAAAAAACTTGCTGAACTCTCTATAAAGAGGTATAATTGAAAAGGGAAAATGCACCAACAATAACCAATAAATAAAGTAAAATTTAAACACCAAATCCTCACACCAAACACACAAAAACTCAGTGGTTACCTAACTTACACTTCATATCACTTTGTTTCATGCTAAGGGAATGGCTAGCTAATTAGAGTTTTTGAATAAAACTGTGTGACCCGTCCTCCTTTTTTTTTTTTTTTTTAACTCTGCATCCTCTTAGTCAGGTATCTGCAAATACTATTCGTGCCAATTGTCTCAGAGAAAAATATAGGCTAATTAAAATGCTAATCTTTAGTAAACACATAAGTACTTGCATGAAAATTAAACACTTGGGCTGCTAATTCATGAATACGTGCTCAGACATCAGGAACACTGCAACTAGTATGGACTTCACAGTCTTGGGCTTAACAGCCTCGTCTACATGTCAAATCCACTTCAGGGCTGAGAGTATCTACCATTGAAATCACCCAGTGTGCCTTCTCTCAAGAGTATCTAAGGAGAAAAGAAAAGTGATGTGCACTTTGAGAAGATTATTTAAAGCCTGCAGATTCATTAGGGGAGAACTTAATTGTGATCGAATCTATAATCCTTTCAGTTCATCCCATAAATAATAACAGTCTGAACTCTATTGAATCACATGGGCTCTTTTGCACAAACCTATAGAAGAGAGTCCTCAAAATTGAATAGATGGAATTGAATGGACCTGGGAAGTGGGAACTGGAATTTGATGGACAGCCTTTCACCTCTAGGTTATTGGTTTGTATCTGACCCAGGTGATGAAAAGTCGTTGCTCTACAATGGCTGTTTAGTAGTTTTCTGTGTAATGAGCTGTTGGCTCCAGTCCATTCCTCAGTGGACAGGTGTCTGCTTGCATTCCCAAATCACCACTCCACTTGTCAGTCACATTTGAGGTCAAGGGCTAAATAGGAACTGGGGCCGAAATACTTTCTCATTCTGATGAGTACAGGCCTTCCTTTGTTGGTTGACTTGGTTGAAAACGAAAACTGCCATAGTCAGTCACTCTTCGTGCTCTGCCTATTTCTATTTAAGAAGATTTTATTGTTTAGGACTTCAATCATAATGAAAAAAATTATTAAGTATTCAAAAATACATGTTTTTATTATTACATATCATGAAAAGGGAGATGCCTAAATACACTCCCAGCCCCAAAGGACATTAAAATTTAAATCTATTTGTATATCTGCAATGGGGATATATAAAACTGAGAAAACATTTGCATCTGGCTTTAATTCATTGACACAAGAGAATCACAATATAAGCTCTGAATCCTTAGGAATAAAACTGGCAGTTAGGAGACAGCCAGTGACTGAACATTATATGGTATTTTTGACTGGAGGAATAGCTCTCTTTGAGGTGGGAGATGGACGAAGTGAAGATTCTTTATTGAATACTGCCTGAGCTTTATAAAATTGTCTTATAAAGCTGCTTCATTTAAACTTGGTTTAAATACTTTTGTTTCTATAATTTCCATCATTATATAAATATACATTTATATTTATTAACATTTCTGGAAAAGTTTGTGGCTTAGAGTGACTGGTCAAGGTCAGAAACAAGAAAACTCAGATGTGTATGTAGATGTGGTATCTATTACTTAAGAATGAGAACACCAACTTAGATTATCTTATTTTCTATCCGGATGCAGCTTATTGCTAAACACATTTATAACTTTTATTAAAAAGGACGAGACTGAGTAACAAATTTTAAGTCAGTCTTAATCATCATATGCCTCCCAGCTCATTTTTAAGTCTAAATCTGTAATTAAAAATTGCTAGCTAGTTGCTTATACCATTTAATTTATAGATTTGATAGCAAACTTTCCACATCTATCATTTTTAGAAACTGCAAAAATGATAAAATACTAGGAGTCCTGAGGTCTGATATCAAATCAATGGTTCTTCGGTTTCTTGAGATACATTTTGTATTCTTGTCAGTTTTCTTGTCTTACTTTTATATTTGTTTCTCTTAGGCACATTGAGAAAATCATGCATTTTTCTAAGTCTTTGTCAGCAAAAACAAGTGGCTCAATTCCCATGGGACAATCTGTAGACAAAAATTAATTGGTATTTTTCTTTATGTCCTCATGATATAGTAAGAGCTTAGTAAATATGAAGGATAAAAATTTGACTGATTATTTCTATATGGTTAATTTTTACTTCCATGGAAAATAAGCTCTATTAATGTAAATAATACTAAACTTTTTGAAACATCAGCAATACCATAACAAGTGAGAACATGTATCTTAGGATAAAGTATGATAAATTTTATTCTAACAGGTAATAAGGATTTCTTGCATTACATTTTACTTAGTGATTAAGAATAGATTAAGTATACCTTTGCATTGGGAGAGGGTTTCTTGACATAATAGGTAGACTATTTTATCTTTAGTAATTTCTAGTGAATTTGAGGGCTTGTCAAAACCCTAAAGAATTGGACCATGCTGTATAATCAATGCTTAATGTCTTTATTTTTATTGCTTTGGTTGGTTTGTTGGTTAACACCTATTTGATTTGGAAAGATTTAATTCTTAGTGTTTTTCCAAGGCGTCTTCAATTATACTTACTCTATTGATACAGCCTCAGGTCCACAATGCAGGATGCTTGCAAGAGAGTATGTTAAAGGATGCTGCCCAAATTTTAGTCATCCATTATTAATATTTTGTCTCTGTATCCTATAAAAGCTCCTCTAACTGAGGAGATTAATTTTCAGAAAAGCAAACAAGGTGGAGTCCATGTTCCTCCAGTTTTAGTTAAAAATCATGCGAATCCAGTGATAGAAAGCAAAAGTGTGAAGGGGAAGTTTTGGGCAGGGGGTAGAGCAGCTGTGGAAGCAACCTCACCAAGTGTTGCTTATTTACTACACGTGGGACTTGTGTTTGCCTTGGAGCTCACACCATTGTCAAAGGTGTGGTGTGTGTGTGCTTGTATGTATGCATGTGTGAATGTGTGTGTGTGTGTGTGTGTGTACGTGTATGTGTATGTGGTGAGTTAAACACAAATGTATTCAGTGAATCACATTGGTGAGAAACAAGTCTTGCAGTGATATTGGTAGGAGGTTTGTAGCAATTTATTCAGTCTGGCAATTATTGCAAATTAGAACTTTATTCAGGAAAGGATATCAATTTGAGAGTAGATGGAACACATTAACTATGGTTAATTCAAACCTTCTTTGAATGGGGTACATTTTCTTAGAAGGAGCCATAGAGATAAATGTATCACGTGAACCTCAGAACCGAACTGCTGAATGAAGATATTGGAGGACTGGAGCTATTCATTTCCATTTACAGAATCCAAATTGCTGAAAAGTCATGGGAAGGCAGGAAAGAGACTTGTTGTGTTTTAAAACGCTCCCTGGCATTTGTCTGCCTGCGTCATCCGATGCAGTATCTCATTCTGCTGCCACCCGGAGTCCCATTCACTGGTTTGTTTAACCTCAAAGTGGGAAAGTAACTAACACAAATACATTCATTGTCCATGCTCTAATAGAATTAAGATTCCCAATACACTGCTTGCATTTGAATGAGGTTTGTTACACACTAGCTTTTATGGTCACACCCTTTTCCCTTGATGGTTCTTAAGAATGGTCGAAGCAGGAGACCAGAAATTTTGTAAGCTCATAAATATGAAGCACACTGTGTTTAAATAATGCCAGGATGGTGATACAAATGGACCAATGCCAGGAAGCTCAAAGTTAAAACTAACAATTCATCCTTACATCACTATGAATAAGAAGGGAGCAGAAAGGGGCACTGTGTTAGTTAGAGTGGTGCTGCCAGCAGACTAGGATGGCTCTAATGGGCCAGTGTGGCACAGAGCTTTGAATTGCACACTGTTTACCCAAAAGACAGGAAGTAGATCTATTCTGCCCCAGAAAGGCCAGCTCCAGAAATTGGGGGATTACATAATATTCTTTATTTCACACTGAACATTATGAACTTGAGTAACTGTAAGCATTTTGAATAAACCCTTATCCAGTATCCTGCCAGTCAGTGACAGAGATTAGTAGAGGGCATTCGAGGTGGAAGCAGTTACTATGTGGCTGTGTGGGCAGGACCAGTGCAGGTTTTCACCAGTTCTACTGCCTACTCCACAGCTTAACTGCTGTGCCTTCTACTTCTTCCACTTGCAACAAGAGCCAGAGCATAGTCTTGGGAACACTGCAGTGAAGATGGTCTCAGGAGGAGGGTCTTTGTCATTCAGAGATGGACTTTCTGCTGTGAAAGAAAGTGCTGTGTTTTGAATCCCCCCTCCCCCATTTTTCTTCAATATCCTGGAGTTTGCCATTTAGGTGTTTGGTGACTCTCTTCAGGAATCTGAAAACTGGCAGTGTGCTTTTGATGGTTAACATACATCATTTCTGGTGTTAAAGAAAATACTTGGCGTTTTTTAACATTAAGGGAAGAGGAAGATAGATTTCTTTTAATTAACAATTCTTGAAGTATCTTTTCTAAAATACAAACCTTTAAAAAATAAAATGATAAATTACATGCCATTTTCTGCTTAATATGCCACTGTATTTATTTTACCTTGTTCTTAATATATGCATTTTCTTTTTATAATCTTTAACTTAATATTCCATATGAACTTTTTTTTTTTTTTTTTTTTTGTAACTACATATTGCATGTACTCTGTTTTACTTCACTTCTTTTATAGTGGATTTTAGTGATGGTGGATTCTTCTTAGGCAATGCTTCTTTGGCAGCTGCACTAGTTCTTTTGAGCACTAGATTCTCTTCAGAGCTAATTAAACCTGAGGGATACTTGAATCTTTAAATATCCTCTGCTTTATACTCATGACACTAAAGGTAGTATACATAAGGGTTTACCAGTGGAGGTATATTTTTCTCTTAGCAGGTTTCAAAATATAGCGATGATGATGAAGACATTACTACTACTGCTACCACAACCAGTAACAGTTTGCTTAGTTATCCCTATGTGCCGACCACTATGCTAAGAGCTCTTTGTAAATTATTTTACTTTACCTTAAAAACAAGACGGTGAAGTAAGTACTGTTACTAATCTTATTTACCAGTTAGAAATGCATATAGCTGATGGTACCTGAGAACTCAACTAATAACAGCTAAAAATAGAAGTTTGGAGATTGATCACTGTGGATGATAGTTCTGTGGCTCAGTGATAGCAGGGACAAGTCTTGGAGACTTTTCCAGGCCTTTCCCTTCAGTTACAAGATGATTTCCACCATTTAGGAAATCTCTCCATTCAAAGCAAGAAGGTAAAGGAACAAATAGAGCCAGCTATCTCTGCTTCTTTTACAGGAAAACAAATCTTTTTCTAGTGCCTCCTACCAGACTTGATTATATCTCACTATCCAGAGTGACACTGTGGGACTATTCCTAGCTATAAGGGAGCCTAGAAAGCAAGTAGTTAGCTGTTTCACCTTCTATGGAAAAAGGAGAAGGATGATAAGGATGGCATTGGGTTAGCCAGACTGTCCGTAACTCTTATTAGAGATTGAAAAAGTAAGGCTCAGAGGAACTAACTGTCTAGTGTTAAGGAGTTAGCAAGTGGAAATGCCAGGGTTTGAACTCAGGCTGAGTCCAGAGCTAACATTCTTTAACATGATATCACATTGTTTTTTAGATTTCTTTTGTTTATTGTTTTTCCTTATGGAGGCTTGGTGACCAGAAAAGGTACTTAAATAAAATTGTTCTTTTCTTATTCAAACCTAACACTGTGGAACTGTTTCAACATTACTTTAATTTACACAGCCCTCATTTGCCACCATATTGCCAAAGATGGAAATCTCTGAAGCATATTATCTAACTGTATTTAAACAAGCTATCATCTTGTCACTTTTTGTGTTGTTGAAGAATCTCACCACTTATGGACAAATACTGTTATTGTAAGATCTTTAATTCCTTTTATTTTATCCTTCTGTAAACTGAGCATGCCCAAGTAAGCATTGTAACCTGTAATTAAGATACAGGCTGTCTATTACCAAGTAATTTTTTTTCTTCTGCTCACCATAAACTCAGTAATAGTTTTCTATTGCCACTAATTGTCAGAGAGACTAATATATTTTCCCTAAATAAAAAAAAAATCAGAACTTCCTCTTACTCTTAAGGTCACTTGGTTATAAATTTATTTATTAGTTTTGTTATTTAACAAGTAGCTATAATGTAATTATTGACATTTTGGGGATATATGCATATCTTCCAAAAATGTAAGATGGCCAGAAGATGTACAGGGATTCATTTTACTAAAAAATAAAGCAACAGGGAATGGCTTTCTCCAGTTCTGACTGCCACTCTTTTCCCTTGACGTTGCTAGTGAATACAGCAGGTGTAATACCTAGCAATACCACATATATTATACGCTGGTTTTATTTGGTTCATAATAAAGGTGATGCATTCCAATTCCAAAATGGATGAGACTTACATGAAGTCTAAAAAAAAAAAAAAAAAAAAACCCAACAACTTTACACTGCGAAGGTCCTAGAATATGTAAACATAAAATATGCAATCTATCTTTGATTTGCGCCATAATGCTCCTTTGCTTTGAAATCATGGCTGTATTACCAAACTGACAGTTTTAATGGAAAAAGTGGCTTTCAAAAGCTGCTGTTGAAAACACACTGCATAATTCTCTAAGTCGTGAATATTTTACTACCAACATATGCAGGGAGGCAGTGCAAACACACTGGCATTTTATTCCCTGCAAGCTGGGATGGAGGAAATTCACTGGTGTTAAAACTGCATACTTGTAATATGATGCAAATTCATAGATACCTATGAATGAATGCACACTGTTGTTATTGGCAGGCAACACCACTTCATAGAGTCATCTGGAAATGATAAATAGGTATACTTTCACTTGTAATTTGCTCATTCAGCAAACTTGAATCAAGGGTCCACTATATTTCAGGTACTGTACTAGCACAATACAAAGATGAACAGAGAAAACTCCTAACAGGTCTTAATGACTTCAATCTAGTGGAGATGTGTTATGTAGAAGGCTCTGGGTGAATGCTGTGGAACCACATGGGGCAAAATAAAACTCATGGGCCAGGGCAAGGAGAATTCCTTAAGTCTTTAGTGTCTTGTGGAGCATATGTTTGGGTCAGGGCATAGTTGACAGTGTACCAGGAGGCAGACGCTGCCCTTCCGTGGGTATTCCTTTTTAATGGGGAGAACACCAGAGTGGCATAGATGGTGGTAGTTGGGGACTAAAAGATAATATTTTTCAGATTAGGTGCCAAGAAGTCTGAACATCCCTTCTAGTTGTTTATAGTTGTAATGATGACACCTTCTTACACCTGAGGACCTGGGGCCCTGTTTCCCCAGAAAACCAAGTTGGGGCACAACCCTTCTTTCTGAAAGTCAGGATTGGACCTGATTCCTGCTAGCTCACTGGCAGAATGGCTGGGATAAACTCTCATTGGATCCTGGGGCAAAAGATTGGGAAAAAAAAAATAAAAAAGAAAAGAAAAAAGAAGCTATCAAGGACATTTTGAAACTTGAGATATTTAAATATGAACTGTATTTTAGACGACAATGTTAATTTAATTTTAATTTTTTTTGGATGTAATAATTGTATTGTGGGTCATGGTGTATAGCAGAGTGTTGAAATATTTAGGAGTAAGTATTGTTTTATTGTAAGGCAAATGATTGTCAAATGTGTGTGTGTGAGTGTCTGTGCACAGTTAGGTGTGCTTGTTTGGAGAGAGAGAAATTGAGCAAATATAAAAAACTGATGATAAATTGCTGAATTCAGGTGAAAGTAAAATGTCTGTTTATTATAATATTTATTTTAAAGAAAATTTTATAGCTTTTAACATTTTCAAAATTAAAAAAAAAATTGGGAATAAAAGGTGTAGAAAGTGACATTTATCTCATTTCCTCTGCCTGGTTCAACACTCCTCAGTCAGGAATGCTTCCCTGGCTTCTCAGATTCTGGTTAGGTACCTGGTATCCACCCTTTCAGAGTGTTTACCACCTGCTGTGTAGTTGCTTGTCCAGTTTGCACACTTTCCCAGAGTTTAAGTTTTCTGAACACAAAGGCTGTCAGGGATTATGAAGTTTTCATGCACTACTTTATCCACAGCTTATGGTACATAGTCCTCATTCAGTAAATATTTGTTAAATGATGAAATCCATAAATGAAAACAGTAGATATACACTAATTAGGGAAGTTCATACTAAATGAAGTGGCTATCCTTGGCTAACTGTTGGAAAGGACTGAGTTGTGGAATTCAAAAGTGTGAGATAAAAGCAACAATAAGAACAACTATGTATAATTGTTAAAATTATGTTACAATCTTTCAGTTAAATGAATATTTGGTTATCAAAGAAAGTGCATGATGAGGGTAATTAATATATTTTCTAATTAGTTTTTCAAGCTAGGCATATTGATCATGTCTCTGACATGTGAGTTTTAGAAATAACTACAGAAATAGACATAAACAGAAAAGAAGATAATACAATTGGGTTTGGAAAAAGTCCATCTCCTACTATCACTCAACTTCTGTGACTACTTTTTTGGGGAAAGCCTCTTGTTTTATTGTACAGTCTGTGTGAAACAGCTGATACTAATTTATCGGGAAGATTAATTCATAGATTTCTGTCTTGCACTTAGTTTCTGCCATCTATTTCAGTGTTCATTGACTTTTTGACAATGGAACAGAAGGGGAAATAATGAAGAGAACTATAAATTGATTGTGTTCCACACCCAAACTCACAGGTTGAAACCCCGACCCCTGATATCTCACAGTGTAACTCTATGAGAAGATAGTGCCTTTAAAAGGGTGGTTAATGTTTAATGAGATCACATGGATGCAGATCTAATACATATGACTGGGATCCTTGGAAGAAAAGGAGTAGGTGCTGGATAGGTACACACACAGAGGAAAGAGCAAGTATACACAGGAAGAAGGTGGTTTGAGCCAAAGGAGAGAGTGTTGGGAATCACTGAATCTGTTAAATTAAATCCACTTGATCTTAAACTTCCAGTCTCTAGAACTGTGACAAAATAAATTTCTTTTGTTTGAGCCCTTCATTTTGTGGTATTGTTATAGCAACTCATGAAAACTAATACAAGGAGAAAAGACTGAAATGAATTGACTGTTTGTTGATAAGTAAATTTTTGTAAAATCTAGGCTGGGGAATGAATGTTAAGTATAATAGCTTATTGGGTAGTTTATAGTTCTTTCTTATTTGTAGTTTAATATTTTGTGGTTTACTAGGATCTTGGAAGTGACTTAGCCCAAAGCTAGAATTGCCCAATTTGGCATTCCTCGCAGGTGGGCATAGAGAGCTTTTGCTGGTAAACTCTCTAATGCTGGGAACATTTAAGTTCTCAAGAAATCCTGCCATTCTGAACTATTTGTCGGAAAACATTTTTCATGTATTGACTTAAAATCTGTATGACAGAGACTTCTGTTTGTACCACAATGTCTGTTCTCCTTCTCCTTTCTCAGTGATAGAATTCTGATTATTATCCAGATACTTGGCCACCTGAAATAAAGACATGTTTTCCAGATTTCCTGGAAGCTGAAAACAGACACAGTACTAAGTTCTGGCTAGTGGAATATGAGTGCAAGTTGTATATATCATCCAGAAAATATTCTTACACAGAGGGATGCACCTCCTCTTCACCATTTTTCTTTCCTGTTGTCTGGACTGCAGGTTATGTTGGCTAGAACTCATGCAGCCATCTTAGACCATGAGACAGAAGCCAGAATGAGCTGTCAAGAGCTTGAATCTCTGATTAGGGAGACTTCCAAAGGGACTGGGCTTTTGTTTTTAGATTTTGCTTACTTTAGGGAAACACAAGCCTCTCTTCTTTAGGGTAGTTTTGTGTTCGATGTTACTAATAGCTAAAGCTATTTCTAATTGTTTAGCTACCTGCTTCTATGTAACTTTTACCCATATGTCCTCAATTTACCCTTCTGAATTAGATAGTACAGAATAGGTCTCATTCCATTTCTACATTGAAACATGATACTTGAAGACTGCTATCCTATCTTCCATTCATCTATAAACTAAGTATAACTGATACTTCAACTGTTCTTGGTAAGACAAGATTTCAAGCTCTTTGTCCACTTTCATTACTCTCCCGAGGCCTTGATTTACTCAAGCATTCATTATTTCCATAAATTGAGAGCTGGCTGAATTGTATGTATTTCATAGACCTAGAAATGATACAACTCAGAAAATAATAACAGTCTTGGGTACAGTAAAAGGAAATATTTGGAAGAGAATGACCTGAAATGGACATAGAAATAATTTCTATAAGAGGACAGATTTTTCAATTTATTTTTATTCTTTAAATCATAGATCTCAGTTGTACTAATAGATGAGTCCATTTTTGTAGTTTCTTACCAAATAATATTTATAAATATCTGACAATTGGAATTACCAAAGAGAGAGAAAATCTTCTATTATTGTTGGGTAGAAATATGTATGCTAATAAATAATTTGTTTCCGACAATTCTGCAGCTGGTCTTCTAGTTAACATGGTGAAATGTAAGCTGAATGTCCAACTTGACCAATTTTCTAAAATCTGCAAAGGAGAGAAAATTTTTCAAAAGCTGTCTTTGAATAATAGGCATTCCAACAGATGTGGGGTGGTATCTCATTGTGGTCTTGATTTGCATTTCTCTGATGACTAGTGACATTGTAATGACTAGTGACATTGAACATCTTTTTATATACCTGTGGCCATTTTTATGTCTTTTTTAAAACATAAATGTCTCTTCAAATTTCTAATGCATTTTTAATCAATTTATTTATTTGTTTATTTATTTGCTATTGCATTGTAAAAATCCTTATATTTTTTGGAAGTTAACCATTTATCTTATAAATGACTTACAAATATGTTCTCCTATTCTATAGGTGGCTATTTTACTCTTTTTGATTATCTCCTTTGCTGTATATAATATTTAGTTTGATGTTGTCTTATTTGTTATTTTTAGTTGTGTTACCTATACATATCTATGAAAACAAAAAGACCACAAGTGTTGGCAAGGATGTGGAGAAATTGTAATATTTATACACTGTTGGCAGGAATGTAAAAATGGTGCAACAACTATGGAAAATAGTGTGGTGATATCTCAAAAACTTAAAAATAGTACTCTGGCAACCCCACTTGCAGGCATTTATGCCAAAGAATTGAAACCTGTGTCTCCAAAAGATATTAACACTCCAATGTTCATTGCAGACTTTACCCAATAGCCAAGGTGGAGAACAACTTAAATATATATTTACAGATGTGGATAAAGAAGATGTGGTACATACATACTATAGGTATCATTCAGACTTTTTAAAAAAATGAGCTTCTCTGTAAGTGCAGTGATACCTACTGACTACCATTTCAGTTGCCTTCTTTTGTTTCCCTGGATGGAAATTTCCTTGCACCATGGTGCCACAGGCAAAGTGAGCATTGAAGGGTAGAAACAGATATTTGAAGAAGTTGAAGGAACCCTGAAGTTCTACTTGCAGATATTACTAGTTACAGGTGCCACTTACTGCCCCAAGGGCTTGGTCTGGCTGCACTTAAGGGCAGCTTCCAGTCTGAGATGGCATGAGCCTTCTCTGAAGATGGGACTTTGATAGATGGTGGCATGAACCTCAATGTGAAGCAGAATTGAAATTGGAAAAGCCCTCTAAGGATGTGATCCCACTGAAAGCCACTCTGCAGGTGCTCAGCTGCTTCTTCCTCTACATTTGGTCCTCCTGCTTTCTGACTCTAGGCCAAGCCCATTACCCATAGTGGGTGAATTTGCTAGGCCCCTGATTCATGGCAGACAATGGTGTCCCCGCACCAGAGCACAATGACAAACAGCAGTACTGGCAGAAATGGTGTCAGATGAACCGACTATATCCTTTTGCATTGTGGACACAGGCTGCTGGGTGCTGGGTGGCTCTATAAGCTGTGCAGCCTGCATGCCTGGAGCAACGAGAGCTCAGTCCAGGGCAAAAGTCAGTCTGGGGTAAAGGATTATTAAATAAATGACACAGAATATGAGCAAAAGAGAGGGAAATGTTGTAATATGGGACGACATAAACAGACCTTGAGGAGATTATGTTACTTGAAATAAGCCTGCCATGGAAGGACAGATACTGTATAATTCCACTTACACACAGCCTCTAAAATAATCAAACTCCTAAGATCAGAGAGTAGAATTGTGGTTGCCAGAAATTTGGGGTAGGGAGGAATAAGGAGTTGCTAATCAGCAGGCATAAAATCTCAATTATTCAAGGTGAGCAAATTCTAGAGATTTGTTGTACATTATCCCTGTACTTAATACTGTACTGCCCACTTAGAAATCTGTTAAAAGGGTAGAACTTATATTAAGTGTTTTCATCACAACAAAATAAAAATTGTAGAAAAACCATCTTTTACTTTTGCATGTTCAAATCCTCAAAGGTTTGAACAAAAAAGCCTCTGCAATGTGCTCATCTTGGGTCTGAGTCAGTCAACTAAGCATTTATTGAGTATTGAAAAAATTGTATGCATAACCTATTCTATTGGGTTTAGAGATGTAGAAAAAAATAAAGGAAGTAAAACATAGAATTTTTGCCTTGAGAAATTTGTGTGTGATTATACATTCTTTTTAAATAATTGTCTGAGAGTGTCTTTAAAAAATTCAAAATAACTGAATAATTTCAGTGATAGAGAAGAAACTTTTATCAGGACAAGGATGAGTACAGGTTAATTTTGCCTACTACTTTCACCTACTATAAAGCCCATTACCCATCAAGTTTTTATACTCTTGGTTTATTTTGTGTTTGTTTTGTGGATTTGAATGAGTCAGGGATTTTCAAGTACTCTCCTGATTCAGTGCCAAGTGCAGTAAACAGTGGTAAAACTAATATCTATCTTAATTGGTGACTTTGTAACCTAAGGTGCAAATGGAGATCTAGCATTATTTAGTTGATATAATTAATTTGGCAAAGTAGTCTAAATTTTTGTTGATGTATTTGACAAACTGAACAGATATAAATGAGCATTTATTAAAAAACTTCATCTGTCTGAATTTTGTGTGTGTAAAGGCACAGATATACTCTTAGTGACTTTAGCACTGTCTCCTACTAAAAGGAATTACTTACATGTATGTATTTTAAAATTTCTATTTTGAGATCATTTTAGACTTTTAGAAACACTGCAAAAGGATAGTACAAAGAGTTTCTATATACCCTACATCCAGTTCTTCCTAAAGTTAAAATCTTACATAACTGAAGATAGTATTATTCACTAAACAAGAGATTTGTTTGGATTTTAACAACTTTTCATGTAACATCCTTCCCCCCCCCCCCCCAGGATCTAATCTAGAATCCTACATTGCATTTATTTGTCATGTCACCTTATTCTCCTCTAAGCTGCAACACTTCCTCTCTCAGTCTTTGAATCTTGTGACTGAAAATATTAGTTAGATATTTTGTAGAAGGTCTCTCAACTTGGGTTTGTATGATGTTTTCTCATGACTACACTGAGGATATACTTTATTAGGAAAGATGCCACAGAGGTACTATGTCCTCCTCAGCCTCACTACAAGGATATATTATGTAGATAAGTTTTACAGCTGGTAATATATTAACTTCAGTCACTTGGTTAAGGCAGTATGTGCCAGGTTTATACATTGTAAAGTTATTGTTTATTTCTTTACAATTAACAAATATTTGGGGGAGGAACTTAGGACCCAGCTATGGATCTTGCCTGCAGCAGTTATGACTATGGTATTCTAATGACTATTTCTAGTTTTCTTAGTCCTCATACATTTATTCATTGGAAATGGTAAGTAGGGTTATATTTTTATTTATACATAAATAAGCATTTTTAGGTAAATAAAAATTTCAAATCAAGAGCATTTGCTTTTTTATTTGCACTGTAATCCAACATTATTAATATTTATTTTGTTGCCCAACTTGTAGAATTGGCCATTTGGTGTACTGTCAAGCAGATTTTTGTATCCTTTATACCTTCCCCTATCTTTTTTCCTTTTTATTTTTTGAGGATGTTCCTAGCTCAGCTTATATTTTCCCTGCCCCTAGATCAATCACTTTTTCAAGAAAACTTGGCTCTTTTTTATTAGAGAATAGGACTTAGAAATCAAAATGTGTATTCCAAGTGTGCTCATTCCTCACGGTGTCATTGCTGGTTCTCACTAGCAGCAGACAGACCTTTTTGAAAGCTATGTAAGTACAGTTACCCATAATACATACACTTATATTTAATTTTTGTTCTTTGTGTATAACTTTATTTGTTCTTTATTTATAACTTCTATTTTTTAAAAAAATCAATTTTTTTAGTTGTAGTTGGACACAATACCTTTATTTATTTATTTTTTATGTGCTGTTGAGGATCGAACCCAGGGCCTCTCACATGCTAGGCAAGTACTCTACTTCTGAGCCACAATCCCAGCCCCTAACTTCTATTTTTGACAATGAAAACCCAACCTCTTAACACCTACATTTCCTTATTTGTTTAACCTTATTGTTCATGTAAATATGACTGATCCATACCCCCACAAGGAAAAAAAAAATCCTTCAACTGCATTGCAAAAGTACAATATCTGTGTACAGTTCTCTTGTCTTTGATTTACCACATCTAGAGAAAAAAAATGTTTTCCAAAGTTTTATTAGGTCAGCTCCTTTCTTCTCTATCCCACTCAGTATGGTGATATGATTTATTTAATATGCTATACATTTACTTATTGCAATCTGTATTCTCTTTGGCTTCCTCACACATCTTAGTTGATTTTTTTTTTATTACATACAAAAAAAATTCAATTTGTGGCATACAGTTCAAGGGGTGGGGACAACTGCCTGGATTCACATGTGTGATACCACAGTTCTTTATGTAACGACTCCTTAACTTTCTAAATTACCTGTACTGCTTCTTTGTACTCAACCTCCAAATGTCTACTTTTATTACTAGAAAATGAACTTTTTGAGATCACCCCTTTCTGCTCCCATTTTTGCATTCTAAGTGCATATAGTGCTAAGTTGATGCTTAGTAAATGCTTGTTGAATATTCTGTGTGATAACAGCTAATATTTAATTGATATTAAACAAAAATTAAGTGACTGAATAAATGAATGACTCAATGGGCATATAATTTGACAAAGGTGACATGAAATGACATTTCATTTGGAAGTTGAAGCACTTAACTGTTGCTGTTAACTAACCACATCAAAACACAGTGGCATAAAACAATAAGTATTTATTCAGCTTAGGAGTTGGTGAATTGAGTGGATACGTTTTGTTTTTTTGGTTGGGTCAGGATTAATGGATCTTGGTAGTACTTGTTACCAAGTACTTGCTCATATGTGGGTGGTTAACTGGGGGGCCAATTGGAGTCTGGCTAGTCTAGGATGACTTCAATCACCTGTCTGTCCAGGGTAGGCTGGACATATGGTAGTGTTCCATTTGGGAGTGGCAGAATTCCAATAGAGTTAATAAACAAGATTGTGCAAGGCCTCCTGAGTTTGAGATTAATAACCAGGGAGCATCACTACCATTGTATTCTAATGGAAAAACCAAGTTACAGACTAGCCCAGACTTAAGGGGTAAGGGAAATAATAATCTACCCGTTAGACAGGAGGAATTTCAATGTTAAATCGCAAAGGACATGGATGGAGCTATCAATCTATCACGGAGGCTATGTAAGCACACTTGGAGGCCTCGTAAATACTCTTAATGTGATATTAAAGCCATCATGTCCCTTGCTGGCAATACTCTTGTGCATTTATTTTCTTAATCCTTTCCAATGTACTCTAATATACTTTTTAATAAAACCTGATTCAGAAAAGCTGATGGGAAACATAGGTATTAAAACTTGGTTCTTGGACTGAGGATGTAGCTCAGGGGTAGAGCACTTGCCTAGCATATTGAAGGACCTGCTTTCAATACTCAGTACCATATATGCACACATATACTAGTGCATGCATGCAAGTGCACATACACACACACTTACAAACACACAAACAGGCTCTTACAAGGAGTTCAGGAAGATTAGTAAAAGTTAAACCATTTGTTAGTTATGATTCTCTCCTTTGCCTACCCCATTTCTATCCCTTTTTTTGTAATCAAGTTTTTCAAATCGAAATTCACAAATGCATTGAAGGGAGTGAGTGAAATGATCACCATATATTCACTCACATGTGGTAACAGGCAACTAACTTGAGAAAACTGGGATCCTGGAACTGAATGATATGCAGAGAATTTAAAGGCTGATCCAATATCTTCTTTGATTGAGTCTTACTTCTTTGTGATTTGGTTTTATTACTTGTACACAATTACTTGTATTGATTAAATTATGCTGTGTAATGCTATTTCTGGTATTTCAACTGCATGTGTGATAGTCACTGACATCCAGTGAGAGTTTTTCATAAAGTTCTCTGCACTGTTTTCCCTTCATGGCCCTAACACTATTTCCAGTGACAGCTTTCATTAGAGTGCAGTCAGTTTTGCTTTAATAGTTATCCTAAGCAGTGAACAGTGATGGTGAATATACCAGGGCTGACATGTTCCATCAATCTAGTATACTTGAAAAGGAATGGTTAAATTGATGTCCCAAAGTTTGATTTTTGCTTCAACACTTTTTGTTGGTTTAAGCAAACTGTTGGGTACAGATGTCTCAAAGTCCTTAGACAGCCTCTGGGAAATTCAGCACATCTTGTACAACAATGTGTTGGAGAGAAGAAAATGATACCCAGAGTCCAAACAGGTGCATCAGGCAATGCGTTTAACAAAGTTGCTAAATTTTGTGCAAAATAAGGTTTAAGTAGAAGGGGAAAAGCCCAGGAAAGATGATAACTGTGTGATTTGCAACAATTGCAATATGTATGTATTGCTGTCTTTAGGGAACAATGAATTATTCTAATAAATCCTACATCTATGATGGAGGAAGAAATCCTCTTTAACTATATTTAATAGTGTTAGTTTAGAGGCAAATGATATTAAAATGACTGAACATTTGGGAATAGAAACAAAAATACCCTACACTTAAAATCTTTTAGTCATTTGCTAAAAAGGTTATTCTTATCATAAAACACTTGGAAGTTTTACCTTTAGGATAAGAAGGGAGAAAAGCAATTGAAGCAGCATGGTAGTCAACTGTACTAGAGCAGTGACTTTTTATGCTGGGCTGAATGTTTCCCTTGGGTGTCATGTCTCAGGAGCTGCCATATGGGAATCAAGCTGGTGAGGATCTTGTCTGCTTTCCCTATTCCCACCTATCATCTACCATAACCAATCTGTGAAATTAACTCTAATTAAATTTGGTTTTGACAAAATATATTTTTGAAAAGAGTTCTGCAAAAAATGCAAACTACTATTCTAATGTAAAATGAAAGAAAAGCAGGCAAAATCATGGTAGATGGTTAACTTACTATTTGTAATTATTCAGGTATCATAAAGGTCAGAAATGAGGGACAATGTCAGGCAAATGTAAACCAGAACATGGCAGGATGTACATATGTTTGAAACCTTTTACTAATATTTCTTCAAATGCAAGATAATCAAAATTCAGTAGCACAGTTTGAAGGATATTTGATGAAAGCAGGCATGTTGTACATGAGACTATATATCTTAGAATCATTCAAAATATTGGGCAACCAAGAAGGAATCTTCTTGAATCAGTCATTCTTCGATGCAGGAGCAATTCAAATGATCTATCTCTATATAGTTGATTATTAAGGTGAGAGTTCCCATAATGCTGAACGTCCTGAAGGGTGAAATTTTTAAAAATTCTGAGGAACATCATAAAAAAATAGATCAAGTTATCTTTTTTTGAGATATTTAATAACTATGCCAACTGACATCATCGTTTTAACACCAAAACTCTGGAAATGTTGAAATCTCACATAAAACAGTCAATGGTAGCATTCTGTCTCTTGCTGCCTGTGTTTGTATGTGTCTCCTCAATCAGACTGATCCAAACTGTTCAGTGGTTCAATGGTGGAGATCCAAGTTGCTTGTAGCCTTTCTTACTGATGAGGCAGTAGAAGCTTTTCCAAAACATTCTGGCAAGGTAATTCATTTAGGCACAAAAGGATCATGGCCTAGAAATGCAGATAACACTAACTGGTTTCATTTTGTATCATAGGAGGTGATGGCTAAAAATGGGCCCTAGAATTTATTGTCTACTCTTTAGATATATACAGGTTTCTGTGACTTGATCCACATACTTATTTAGGTGATTTTATGTAAAACACATAGTGACTTAGTCACAAAGCAGATGTCAGATCTCTTAACTAACTTCCTTCCTTCTTGCCTTCTCTCCTCCTCCAACCCCTCTCTTTTTCTTTCCTATCCAGGATTGAACTCAGGGGCACTTGACCACTGAACCACATTGCTAGCCCGGTTTTGTATTTTATTTAGAAACAGGGTCTCATTGAGTTGCTTAACACTTTGCTTTTGCTGAAACTGGCTTTGAGTTTGCGATCCCCCTGCCTCAGTCTCCGAAGCCTCTGGGATTACAGGCATTTGCCACCGTGCCCAGCAAGAGCTCTTAACTTTCTGTTGAAGGCTCTGTGAGGTTAGAAAGTTAACAACATTGATTGGTTGCCCCATATGCTTCAGGTAGGACAACAAGGTTTTTCCATGTGTATGCCATTTAATTCTCGGATGACCCTGATTTATAGTTATTATTACCTTCCCCTTTCTGATGGGAAATTAAGACTTAAATAACATAATAACTTAAATAACTTGCATAAGAGAGAGGGAGGGAGGGAGAGAGGATAAGAACAGGCAGCTTGCTCTTGATGTGATAAGGCTATGAATGTGTGTGAGGAAAATGTTTAAAACTACATTCTTGACTTTTCCCTCTATTGGACAATAACTGCACCACTGCAGCTCTCTGGTAGGAATCAGTGACAATAGCCCTTGTATGGTGTGAGTGTCTGTTGGGTGGTATACCTCAGGGCAGGGTCTCAGGATTGCTGTCATGAGGGGTGGATGAAGGCAGGTGGCTCTTGACCATCATTAGCTTTCCCTTTTATATCCTTCCACCCACCAAGCACCTAGCATTCATCAGTTCCCTAGGAGAAGTTGTCTGATACAGGAACTGGTGTACCGAAGGGAACATGAGCTTATAAGTGAAAATTATTAGCTGCCTGAGGAGTACAACTTCAAAAGGAAGATCAACTATTGTGGCTACTGTTAGTTTTCTACAGAATTATTCTCCCTTTCTTGCAGAGTTTGGCTGCATTTCCATTTTTCTTCATTTCTGTTTCAGCTGGATGTGGCTGTGTGATTAGGCATTCATCAATGGAATGTAAGCAGAAATGGTGTCTGCTCTTCCTATCCTTGAGTCCTGAGGTAGTGAGTGTGCCTCCTCCACGATTTCTTTCCCTCACCCACTGACTGGACCCAGAGTTGATTGAAATCCATCCTCAACCATGCAGATAATTTCTATGATCTGGGAATGGCAACTGGACAGGAGGGACCTTGTATTATCACCAAAGTCAGAGCAGTTTCCTGACCATTGCTTTCCCTAGCCTGTCACATGAGACAGGCTGCATTTTGGGGTCTTTCTGTAATAATATTTAACATTATTCTAATCAATGTAAAAAAAATTGGACAACATATCTCACATGATCTAAATCAGATTATTGAAGCAGAATTAGTAACAATTAAGAAAAAAGCATAAAAAATGTACTTAAGGAGGTTAGGGAAGAGTAACAAAACGAAATGAGAAGAAACTATAACAAAAGTGGAAATGTTAGATCCAAGCTGACTTACTTTTCCATCTTCTGGCTTTCTTTAAGCCAAAAGCTAAGTCATAACTGCTATTCATATACCTTTTTTTTTCTGCTTTCTCAAATTGTTGACACCTCGTCTGTTGCTATTTCCTTTCCTGTTTGTCCTTTTAGGTTTATGCCTTCCATATTCATTTGCTATAATTTTAGGAGAAAACATGGATAGAGGAAATGTGTTCCTATTCCACATTTAAAGGGAAGGCGTGAGTTCTTCTGATATATCTTGTTTTTTGGATTGTGTATACTTCCTACATGTTAAATTTACCGTAGTCAAATTTGCTTTTAAAAGTGGGAAATTTATAAATATCTGTTCAAAATTAAGGGAAAGCTAAGTAAATTACAGTTTCCACATATTGGAATACTGTTTAGTCATTAGACATGCTGTTAATATAAGAGTTTTTAATGATGAGGAGATACTTCTGTTACAATGTTAATTTTAGAACTCAAACAAAATTAGACATATATTATGTATCTTAGGTATGTGTACCATAAAACTTGTTCAGAAGATCAGGAAGAAAATCTGACAAAATGTTTTGCTATATTTAGGGATCAAGGATACCTTTTTACATATTTCTTAATCTCATCAAATGTTTATTACTTTACTAAATAAAGAAATAAAAATCAATTGTTTTCCATTGAATTTATTTATATCTTTCCCCATATTTTATTGATGCACTATAATTATACATAATGGGGGAATTCATTATTGCACATTTGTGAAAGCACAGGGTATAACAATAAAATTCGGCCAATGTCCTTCCCTAGTATTTCCCCTTTCCCATCTCCCCTCTCATGCCCCTTGGTCCCTTTCCTTTCCTCTACTGATCTCTCTTTGGTTTTCATGATGTCCTCCCCACCTTTATTTTCCTTTTTAGTATAGCTTTTTACCAGATTATCTTTAATGATTTAAACATTTGTGGCTAAATCATATGTTTTTCTTTGACCTGTACAGTATCTGTTGGTCTAGGACACATAGAGTTGGCAAACTATAGCCTGAAGGCCCAGTGTGACTTACTTCTGTTTCTGTAAATAAAGTTTTGTTGGAACACAGCCATGCTCATTCATTTATATGTTGTCCATGGCTGCTTCCACACTACAACAGCACAGCTGAGTAGTTGTGACAGAGACCATCTGGCTTGCAAGGCCTAGAATATTTACTATCTGCCCCTTTTCAGGTGTTCACTGGCTGCTGGTGTAGAGGAAAAATTGCTTTGTCATATCTTACACATAATGTACAAGTGCCTCTATTCCAAAGTATCTTGCTAGATGTCTTCTAAGATAAAGTGATTTGTATCTCATTATACTATAATGGCTTATTTTTAATTTCTGCTAATTTGAAAACATTTCAATTTAAATCACTTGAGCAAATATTTAGAGAGGCCTTACAGTGAATCTAGACATTAAGCTGGTCTTGATGGTGGGTGGGGACATAGTATAATAAAACATAAATGAATATTTCCCAGCCATAAAATTTTCATAGTCTAATTCTGGGAGTATTAATGTTATCATTTTAGCTTCTCAAAGAATTGACTCCTAAGTGATTTGTTTTCTTTCAGTAATGGGAAGAGTGGTTTTAAATACTGGACATGAACTACTGGGCTGATGGAACTTTTGCCTATGCATAGAAGCATCCCATTTTCTCCAAATAACTCTCCTAATAACCTTGTAAGCATTTCTACTTTCAAACTGAAAATTCCCATCAATAGATAACTCAAATTGTCTAGAGCATTGATCTTGGACTTCCTAGTTGAGAAAATATCAATTATTGTCTTTGTACTTTTTCATTAAGAAATCTTTGTAATATTTATGCCAATATAATATCTTTATTATTAAATAAAATTATCATGAGTAAAGGGTAATTCATGGTGATTATTTTAAATTCCATGATAGTGTATCAAACTTTGTCCACCTTTGTGATTTTAATAAAGGACAAATAAAATTGAACTTAACTAATTCAAGTTAGTAGACATCTTAAAATATCTATGACATGAATTGCATACGGATATGCCATGTTCAGAGATGCAACTGTAGAGTTGATATGAGACCTTCTAATATCTTGTTTATTTCCTGTAGGGAAAGTTCAAGTCATCAGTTTTCAGAATAAGCATAGAATTGTGTTTTTTCAAAAAGCCATCCAAACTTATCTTTTAGCAGGATTGTAAACACAATCACTACTTTAGTGAAATGGTTTGTTTTACTCTGATTTAAAAGGCAGAGGCTTGTTTTATATCTACCATGAACAGTCTAATATAGAACTCCTATGGTTGTGTCTCAGCTGAGATTCCTTAGCTTGCCTTGGATGGACTATGTTGGCTGTTCTCACACTGTAGCTTGCCTTGAGTAGTTCTGGAAGAGCCCAACCCTCAACTCATACCTTAAGTATGGCTGTGAAATTACACAGTAAGCTTTCCCAATTAAATAGCAAAAACTTTTAGAACCCCCAAAGATTGTAGAAATTAGCTTCCACAAATCACTCCTACTAGTAGTGTTCTGATAGGGAATCACCGAGGTTGGGTGATTCAAGTTTATAAGCACTTGATAACTTCTGTATGTCAGATGTTTTCATGTGCCATTATTTCATTATTTTATTTTTTGTATTCAATGATAGAAAACTTATAGCTTCATAAGTAGCCTATTTCATTCTCTGGCAGCTGTAATTATTAAAATGATTTATTCTCTATGACGTATAATAATAAATGCCTTCTGAAAATCTCCATCACTGATCCTCATTTCAGTAAACTGAATTCATCTGCTAGGTGGCAGATATGCATACAGTAGAAAATGAAAACCATGTCCCCTTTGAATGTGAAACAAACCCAAACTCTGGGGTGCCACAGAACAATTAAAAACAGAGTATGAATGTATGCATTTTTAAAAATATATTAAAGGAATGTCTTTTTATTTATTTATTTAGTAAAAGCCTTGAAGATTTTAAGTGAAAAGACACCTGTGATATTTTGAACACAATGCCATTATCAAATGTTCAGCCATTTTAAGGATCTGTAAGCAGGCTAAGTAGCACATAAACCAGGTATGACCTCATTTATATCAAATTCTACTTTACTACTTTCTCTTAGTATTATGACTCTATGAAATCTAAGCTAGGTCTTAATGTGTCACTGACCCAAATGTGCTTCTCCTTTTTTTCTTTTTCTTTTAGTGTGTTAGAAATCAGTGAGATCAAGTTTTTCCATCTTTACAGATACGAAGAATGACGGATTCTGATGACACTTAACTCCAGGGAAGGAAGGAAGGATATTAAGTAAGGCAGGTAATTCTGCTTATCCTTCTAGTCAATGAACATCAGTGTGAGTTTGCTGTTCCCTTATGGCCAAGGTATGCTTTCAACTCTCCTGGTGTGACCATCTACTTCTCCTGATTGTAACTCTAGTATACAAATAGACATATTTTTCAAACAATATGACTCCTAAATATAAGCCATATCCCATCATCTGGTATTTAAATGAGGAAATGATTGCTGGAGTCCTTGCAAGAAGAAAGAGTACCTGTATTGGATTCACTGAACAATGTCACTGAATTCTACTTTGTGGGTTAATTTGTAGGATTTTGGAGGGGGGATAGTTGTGACTTTTATTATCTTTTTACTTTGACTTTAAAACTTTTTAATAATCAGATAAGATTTAACCTAAAGGGTAAAATGTTTTCATCATTTAATTAAATAGTGGGGAAGTATTCCCTAAAACTTTTTTTTTTTTTTTTTGGAAGAAAATGATAAGAATGTAGAGATTCTAGGAAAGGACATGACAATCACTGCATGGATTGTTGAGTAATTTTATCTAGATCAATAAGAGTAAACACATGTAATAGAAGCCCATTTAAATGAAAGGTAGAGGTATTGACTTTAAGTTTGTCATGTTTATAGACTATCTAGAAAATTCAACAAAGGTATAGAAATATATGAATGGTTGGAAATCTCAGTGAGTTCCTCAGAAAGCTGCTCCTCCTGGACTGGTGCTGGCAGATAGAATCTTCAAGAAGCAATATGCCAAAGTGGTTGCTCCTGGGAACTTGGAAGATAATAAAAGCAAACCCCTTTAATCCTTTAATGTCATTTTCTTTTGCGATTTGTATGTTTCTTAGAAACTCTGAGTGCTCTCTGAGTGGGAAATGGAGAAATGTGGTAGTCACTCTAGTTGTCATTTACAGTTCTTTGCTTATAGGAATTTGAGACATGTGAGTGACAAGGTGAATATGTAAGAGAAGAGAAATGTGGAATGATGAGAACTGGATTGAGTGAATATTACTGTTCAACTTCGGGTGTGCTAACCTAGTGATTTTAAATAAAAACACCTTGGTTTCTTTAGTCTTCTATTTAAACAATAGGTACCAGATTTTAAGGCAAAATGTTTTTTTTTAATATGTATATTAATGTAATAGAAGGCTATAGACATTTTTATGTATTTTCATTTTTATATAGTAATACTTAAATAGTGTTTACTACATGCCAGATATTGGTCTAAGCACTTTATGGATACTAATTCATTTAATTTTCATAACAATCTAATGGAGCGGGTACTAACATTATGTATATTTTATAAATGAGGAACAGGTACAAGAGGTTAAGTAACTTGGTTAATCAGTGGCAAAACCAAGCTTAATCTCTTCTAATTAATCTGATTTTTAAATGCATACACTGATGAAAATATAGTTGGGAATTATTGTTAGAGAACAAAAACAAAATGAAAGATAAAATTCTCACTACAATAAACAACTAAAAAAACAACCAACATACATTTAAATGCATGGCTGAGCTCGCAGGAAAGTAAGTAAAAAATGAACTTGCATGAACCCAGTAGCAGCACCTGGGCTGAAGGTGGGTGATAGATTGGGTAGTAGAGGTCACAAGTCTCAGTAACCTAAGGATTTCATTTCTGTTGCTCAATGAAGATAACAGATTAGGATCTGGGTATAAAGAGGTACATTGAAACTGAAATCTCCACACAATGTTAAGATTCTCAATAGGTTTCAACTTCAGTGAACATAGGAATAGAAAAAAAAAAAAAAAAAAAAAAAAAACCAGCCATTTTCTTTTCCCTGAATTCTGACCAGAACAGAAGAGTTCTTAGCATGTATAATCACGAACTCTGATTCATGCAAGGATGAAGGTTAACCTCTAGCTGAGAAATTAACAAATAATTAGCGACACTCTTGCTAGTGACACTCAAAAGAAAAAGAAACTTCTTTTGAGAGACACGTCATGTTCTGGACTTCAATTCTCAAAAATCTTTATGAAGATGAGCTCAGAGTCTAAACAGAAGTAACCACAGTAGAAAATAATTGAACAAGAGTGAGAAACAATGAAACAACAAACTGTGTGTAATATCCTAAGATTTTTACACAATGGAACGTCTGGACATTAGAAAATAAGTATGCTAAAAAATAATAAAAGGAGGAATAAAAAATAGGGCCCCGAAAAGGCACAATAAAACCCCAAACATATCTGAAAGATAATCTGGTAGATTTTCAGGAAGAAAAAATATGAAGCCATTGAAATTAAAACCGTGATAGAAGACTTAAGTAATAGATCATACATAGCTAAGATGACTAATGGATAATATGCAGGTCTGAGGAAATTATCCATAAAGTAGCAGAGAATAAAAGTGGAAAAAATAAGAAGATTCAACCTTTGCCTAGAAAGACTGACAGAAGGAAAAATAATGTGGGTGGGGGATTTTCCAGGATCACAATGAGTCCCAAAAGTTGTAAACAAAAATGATCTCATATCTAGATATATCACAACAAAACTGTAAAACACCAAGGACCAATTTTAAAAGCAACAACAGAGACAAGAAAGATTATCTATAAAACAATTCTGACTTAACAGTAGACTTCTCAAAAACAAGACCCAGAGGATAATGGAAAATCTCCAAAATTGTAAAAGAAATTAGCCATCAATCTGGAAATATGAATTTAACTAAACTATTACTTAGGAGTTAGGGAAAAAAGTTTTTGAACAAGTAAACAAACAAAAAGGAAGGAAATCTAACCTCGGAAAATATCTTATATGTAAGCCAATGAATGTGTGAGCAAATAAATTTGTTAATTTTTCTCTAAATATAAAAAGATAGTGACTATAAGTAAATATCATAGATATTAAATAACTTAAGGAAACAGGTTAAAGTGGAAATTAAATACTTGTATAAAAAACATAAAGGCAGGAAGGAGCAGTGTGGCATTCCCCTGCTGGGCTACCTCATTTGCCTTTCAAGTATCCTTTCCAGTCATGTATCTGCTTAACTCTTTACCCTATTTAAAAATGTGTTCTGGTTTTCAGAGCTCTTCTTACACTCTGGGTACAAAATCTTTTGCAAATATGTGATTTCAAATCTTTTTCAATAGTCTGTAGCTTGTCTTTTCTTTCTTGTTTTTTGAAGAGCAAAAGTTTTAAATTTTGATGAAGTCAATTTATCATTTTTTTTTCTTTTTATGAATTGAGCTTTTGGTATCATAGCTAAGAACATTTTTTTTTCTAATGTCAAATCATGAAAAATTTCCCCTGTTTTTTTTTTCTGAAAGTTTCATAATTTCAAATTTGACATTGAGAACTGTGATCTGTCTTGAGTTAGTTTTGTATAAGGTGTGTCATTTAGGTTGAGATTGATCTCTTTGGCATTTGGTTATCCAATTATTCCAACATCACTTGTTGACAAGACTGCTCTTTTTTTCATTGAATTATCTTGACATGTTCTATCAAAACTCAATTGGAAAAACATGGGTGGGCCTACTTCTGTGTTCTCTATTCTTAGTTTCATTGATCTATATAACTATCCCATCACCAATACTATCCTGTCTTAATTATTATAGTTTTATGGTGTTAAGGTTTGATTGCTTTGACTTTCTTCTTTTTTTAAAAATTGTTTTGGCAATTCTCATTCTTTTGCTTTTTTCATGTAAATTTTGATACATTTGACTATATATACAAATATTTCTGCTGAGATTTTGAATGTAGCTGTGTTATACATATAGCTCAATTTGGGAAAAATTAACTTATTTGTGTTTTCTTCCAGTCCATGAACACAGTCTGCCTTTCCATTTGTGTAGATTTCTTTGATCAGTGCCTAGCAGTCATGTGTCTTCCGTGCTCTGTAAATCAAATGTTGAAATCCTAAATCCTAGTACCTTGGCATGTGACATTATTTGGAGGTAGTGTTCGAATAGAGGTAATTAAGTTAAAATGAAGTAATTAAGATGGATTCTACTCCAATATAGTTGGTGCCCTCATAAAAAGGGGAAATTTGGAGATAGACAAGTATGTGACAGAATGTTATGTGAAGATGAAAGTAGAGTTTGGGAAGATGCAGAAGCCAAGGAACATTCATGATTGCCAGAAAACTATGAGAAGCTAGAGAGAAGCATGGGAAAGATTCTCCCTACAGTTTGCAGAAGGAACCAACCTATCACCTTCATCTTGAACTTCAAACCTCCAGAATCATAAGGCAGTACATTTCTATTGTTTGAATCACTCAGCTTATGATATTTTATTACAGTGCTCTAGAAAACTTATATGAACACCAAATTTCATTAAATTTATGTCTAAGAATTTCATTTTTTGAACTATTTATTTATAAAGTACTAATACCTCCCAGGTAAATGCTGAGTATTTCACTTGCATGGTATTAAGGTAAGAATTTCTCAAATTTCTCAGTATTTGTGATATTTTAAAATATTATAAATATTATAATTTAAAAGGACATTAGAAATTTCAACCTATACCTACTAAGACCTTCAGAATAAAAAATAAAGATAATGGGATGGGGGATTTTCTGGGGACTTACCACTACTTATTTTTTCACTTTTAGTATCTTTTAAATTTACCCAATTAACTATGCTTGCATATTATTAGGCAACTTAATTGTGAAGAAGTACTTTAAATTGAATTGTATATTGTAATCCATATTTTATACACTGTGTATTTCTTCCTTTTTTTTGTAGTGCAAAGAATCAAAATCAGAGTCTTGTATATGCTAAGCAAATGCCCTATTACTGAACTATATCCTCAGTCCTAAACTCTGTATATTTATTTATTTTTAACTATTCTTTTTTTTATTTTGGGTGCATTATAGTTATACATAGTAGTGGAGTTCATTTTGACACATTCATAAATGCCTATGACATAATTTTCTCCATTTTAATCTGTATATTTCTTTTTTAAAATTTATATATGACAGTGGAATGCATTACAATTCTTATTACACAACTAGAGCACAGTTTTTCATGTCTCTGGTTATATACAAAGTGTATTCACACAATTTATGTCTTTATACGTGTACTTTGGATAATAATATCCATCACATTTCATCATTATTTCTAACCCCATACTTTCTCCCTTCCCCTCCCACTCCTCTGCCCTATCTAGAGTTCCTCTATTCCTCCCATGCTCCCCCTCCCTACTCTACTATGAATCAGCCTCCTTATATCAGAGAAAACATTTAGCATTTATTTTTTGGGGATTGGCAACCTTCACTTAGCATCATCTTCTCTAACTCCCTCCATTTACCTGCAAATGCCATGGTTTTATTCTCTTTTATTGCGGAGTAATATTCAATTGTGTATATATGCCACATTTTTTAAATCCATTCATCTATTGAAGGGCATCTAGTTTGGTTCCACAGTTTAGCAATTGTGAATTGTGCTGCTATAAACATTGATGTGGCTGTGTCCCTGTAGTATGCTCTTTTTAAGTCCTTTGGGTATAGACCCAGGAGAGGAATAGCTGGGTCAAATGGTGGTTGCATTCCCAGTTTTCCAAGAAATCTCCATACTGCTTTCCATATTGACTGCACCAATTTACAGCCCCACCAGCAGTGTATGAGTGTACCTTTTCCCCATCCTCGCCAACACTTATTGTTGTCAGTATTCAAAATAGCTGCCATTCTGACTGGAGTGAGATGAAACCTTAGAGTAGTTTTGATTTGCATTTCTCTAATTGCTAGAGATGATGAACATTTTCATATATTTGTTAATTGATTGTATATCATCTTTTGGGAAGTGTCTGTTCAGGTCCTTGGCCCATTTATTGATTGGATTACTTGGTTTTTTGGTGGTTAGCTTTTTGAGTTCTTTATATGCACTAGAAATTAGTGCTCTGTCTGATGTGTGAGGGGTAAAAATTTGCTCCCAAGATGTAGGATCTGTATTCACCTCACAATTAGTCTGTATATTTCTTTAGGGTTAAAGTGAACCCTCATTGACTTTCTCCAGATAGGCCATCATTCACCAGAAAAAATAGAACACATTTCTCTAAAATTAACTCAGTTTTAGTTTTTATTAAACCCACTTATTTCTCAAAAAGACATTCCAAAGAAATCTGGGTTTTTCTTTAACTTCTCTCTATTTTCTCTCCAGTTCCCTCACAATCCCCACGATATGAAGTTAAAGCTGGCCTTATATTACTTTGCATCATCAGATTGATTTTCTCAACATGTTTCTTAGTTGATTCACGGGTCTTCTTTGTCAACAGGATGTCATCCTTGGTTTTTGTGTGGCTGACTGTCCCCTGTGAAGCGGGTCCCTTGGTGTTGTACGCCATTGGGATTGTCTTTATTCCTTGTTTCATGAAACGTTTGAATGTACTTTGTGATTCTCCTTTGCCTAATTGTAAATTCCAACTAAATTCCACAGTCTGCTTGCACACCATTAGGAAGCACAATGCTTAGTCACTGTGCAGTCAGACTCAGTGTATAGCATCAAGCACTTCAGTGTATGAATTTAAGAAATAATAATAATAGTAAAGCAGTAAGTGAGTTGAAAAATTGCCCCCCAAAATTTCAATTTTGTAACTATTTAATGCAAACAATTATGTATTTGACTGAAAGGCTAAGAAATCAAAGGTATTCAAATTATGGACATAACCTAAATTAATCATACCCCTTCATATTTGCGTTCAACACTTCATTCCATTTTCATAATTCTGGTCTCAGTATTGACATCTAATATTCAAATAAAACATAAGCAGCCTGAACTTTTTAAGTGAATTTAAACTTGAGCATGTCAGGAATTGCAAGATCTAGGATCTTTTTTTTTTTTTTTTTCTTTCAGGAAACCCAATTTACTACTTAGTAAGCTGAGGCTTGAGAAAGAGAACTGTGTTTTCCTGAATTGAATCTACTCTGTTGTATGTGGGTATTTTCATAATTTGGTGAGAGCCTTGAAAGGGGATAAGCATCAGATTAGATAAATTGTAACAATGAGGATTTTAATGTATATATGGGAAATATTCCTATAAGCAGTTTGGAACAATAGACAGTTTAACATAGTGAATAAAATGTTGCCCGAAGTGTCCAGTAATGGGTCCCTATTCTTGATTTTTTTCATTTCAGAAAACCATTGTTTTCTTCTTGTTTCATTTTCCCTCTTTATAAATTGGTCTAATGGTAGGAATTAATTGCAGACTCTCAGGAAATTTTTAGAAGAGGGTAATATACTTACCCAGAAATGGTTTTGTTCACAAACTACATTAAATAGAATCCAAGTCAAGTTTATTCTATACTTATTTTTAAGGATATGAACAAGTGGGAAGTTAGGACTCTAATCCATTCAAGTGTTGCTCCAGTACTGAGTTCTTCTGTTTTACCTGGATATTTGGCATTGGTTAAACATAGTCTGTGAGTGTTCAGGAAATGCTGACTTCAAGTATTATTATGAATGAGTCATTCATCATCACATATTCTTGCAAGATAAGTAAAATGCTGTCATCCTCACCTGCCCATTCTTATTTGATAAATGCTAATTGATATTATATGACTTTCAAATGAATTGTAAGAAGGTGGGGTTGTTACATCCCTTCTTATTAATTTTGGTTGAGTAGTTCTGACTTTTACCTAACTCTAATGAATAGTTTGTACCTGATTGTCTTGTGTTTGCTTCACACTTCAGTTCTGGTGAGAATTATATAAAAGAAAGCTGCCTCCCCTAAACTGAAAAAGCACAAAAAACCCAAGGGAGTCAGTTGAAAAAAAAGTAAAGGAAGAAAGAATATAGTGATAATACAGAGGCTCATACATCCTTGAATATTATAACAGCCATCTGGAAATGAAAGTCTTCCAGAGAGGAACTGAAAGTCCTAAATACCTTCTATTCAAAAGAGATATTAATGAAAAATTTCAGTTTAGAATTTAACTTTAATTGTTGTTATTAGATGATTATGCCACAAACATATAAGACAGAGCAATCTTTCTTTGTATATGTATGAATTTCTCACCTTAATGATTAATAGACGAATATGTTTTAGGGAAACAAATTTTCTTTTCTTCTAAATTTTTTCCAGTATGTCAGTCATTTAACTCAAAGGTAGTTATTGGATTTAAAGATTAAAAATTGTGTTTTATAGAGTAAATAATTTTTATCCCTATAGTGGTTGTGTGGCCTTCATCTTTTAGACTTTTTTTCCTGTTTTAACAGTGAAACAATTGAAAACACAGAGAGCATTGACAGGACAGAACCAATTCACTATAATTATTTCTGATGAAGAAATTAACCTTAAGCTGGGCTACACTCTTATTTGCTTGTGACCCATGCTCAGAGACGCTGATCATAGAAGAAAATGAAATTTGCTTTTGCCTAATGTTTCTTAGTTGTACTGGGGTCTTAGCCTTGTCAGTGGCTATGCTCCGTAAAAGGCCAGATGAAGAGGGGAAGGCATGTGGCCAGCCGAGAAAGTTGCAGAGTACCTGAAGCTCTCTCTGTGGTATAATTTGGGAATTCAGATGGCTGGAAGTCTTGACAAGAAATTCAAGTTGGAAGCAATGGTCAAAATGCACTGTGCTGTCAACTGTTCTTTCCCAAGTCTATAGCATTGGTCTATGGAAGTTGTAGAGGTGCATCTTAAATTTCTGTGAAAAGATAAGTCAGTGACTTTAAAAAAGTTCATTGTGACAACACCACCAGAATAAAACTGTCCTACAGAGGAAGGTGAAAGAGTCAAAGCTGTGGGGCAATGCAAACAGGCGAGAACAGGTTACTACACTCCCATTTTCTACAGTATCCTCAACTGTGATAAGTATCTTATCACAGCTGTCTCAATTTCTAGCCTCTGAACCAAGTTAGTACCACCTGGTGTGATTTGAAATGACCCCAAAAGAGCTGTGATACCTCATGTGAAAGCTGTTCTATTTAGCAGATATTATTTCTCTCTGAGTCAAAAAGGTTATTTTTTCCCCCCAGTCCATTCTACCACCTTCATTTCTGACATTAACTCAGAATATCTTTGTTCATCAGAGGATTTGCTTTTGCTTCTTTTATTCCAGTTTTGGCTTTTAGCTCAGGATGTAATGATCGAGCTTTATTCTCACAAAGGAGGTGGAGCAAATATACTATGGATTATTCAGCCAATTGCTTTTTCAGGTGGACAGAGTACTATGGAAACACTGCCATTGGGGTGTTATTTTTTTAAAACTTTTGTTTTATGTTTGATCACAGTTACATTTCCAACCAAAATCTTGGAGTTTCAATGGACAAGTGAAGGGAAGCAAAGAGCAGAGAGGGAAGGTTATTGATAGAAGTTTCTATTACATCCCTCCCTCAATTCTAACCAAGGATAATATAATTTCAAGAGATATTAAAAGCCACACAATGGCATTTTATTCTATGAGCCAGTTTTGTTGATGAGTATGTGCTGGTAGGCTATGGTCCAGATAGTTGCCCTCCTTGATTCCTGCCTAACTCTATGCTGGTCAAAAGGTATAGGTTGATACTGGAGAACTCTATCCACCACTTTCCACCCCATACCCCAAAAGGCTTAGGCAAGCATCAAGGAAACTGGTTTGGCAATCTCAAGTCATTTTGTATCTGGGCTCAGCTGATTGGCCCTCAGAGTGCATAATAACACTAGGAAAGATGATATTTTAAAAGGCAATTGTGACTTATTCTGTAATCCAGTGAAAGATCCGATGCCTTCTAAAGAGATGCTTAAAAATGTCCCAATTCAACTGACAACTGGAGAATGGCCTTAAAAAGATGGAACAATCTGGTTTCTTAGCACTTTTGAAAAGGGGAGTTTGCACAGACTTTTAAGGAAAGACTGATAGTCTTTTGTGTCCACTATAGTCTGTTCCAAGTGGGTAATAGTCTTTTAAGATTGCCCCCCAAAATGTCTATTGGGAATTTGTTCATGGAAAAAAAAATACATGTTAGCTCTTTTCATGCCTACCTGTAGAGGTACATTAAGACTCTTCCGTGTTTGTTTTCCCCAAACACTATGTGAGACTAAGAGAGGTAACTGGACTTCCTCTGGGCTGCCCCAGTCACTTCAGAAAATTATACATGAAAGAATGAAGAGAAAAGAAGAGTGGCCATAAAGGAAGAAACATTGACTTATTGTTCTAAACCTAGTATTTCATAAAATCATCTAAGCCATTTTCCAAGGTCAATTTTCCCAACCTTTATAATGAGGTACCATTTCCTATACAAATTCTGTATAAGAATAGTGTTAATCAACTGCTTAGGAAGAAATATAGTGAAAAGTATTACACGAATTAATACTTATTCTATATGTATTCTTAAGTAAGAGTAGTTTTTTGTTAATCAAAAAGTGGTTTTATAGAACACATGGAGTCCAGCCCAGCTGCCAGAGTAGGCTAAGCCTGAATTATTTACTTGAGAATGCCTATTGCTTTGTACTGGTATAATTATGGGAAAAGTTCTTTGACATTCATTTTGATAAATAATTAGCTTAAAGAGGCTCTGTAGGTTGTAGTCCTGCATTGAAAAGTTGAAATTTAGTGATTTTTAACCCATCTGTCTTAAATACCAATATAAACCAGATTATATCTAATCAGTAAAATGGTTCTAACATATGGCCTACAGGTTATGGGAAAAATCTTTGTAATATTGTAATATTTGTAAGCATATCATTGAAATTCTTAAGTGAGGGACATTCTATAATTCAAAACATTTCTATCTTGTATATTGCCTGGAGGAAAAGGAAGTGAAAAGAGAAAAGACATGTTTGTTTGGGTTATGCTTCCTATTTTGAAGTGTAAGTTGGATATAATAAAAAAGAATAAAACACAGAAAACAACTAGTATAAAATATATTGACAAAGAAGTTTTTTTTTTTTTTTAATCCTCCCTCCTCCAAAGGCTAACTTCCAAACAAAATCTTAGCCTGCAGTTTTAAACTGCCTGCTGCAAACAGTTGCCACTTTCCAAGTAGAGATTGCCAAGTGCACACAAAGAGCAAAGTTTAGTCAAAGTTCATTTTTAGGTCATCCACCCTGGAACCATCAATCTGGACAACCTCTGAGTAACCTCTGCCAAGCTTGCAGACTGGAGCAGGATCCTTTGCAGTTTCATTAGAGCATGCAACAATTAATTTATCTTAAATAGGAAATTAAACAGTTTTGTACAGTGTAGAGAGAGGTCAGAAGGTGGATCTTGAGGTGCATTCACAACCTCTGTTTGGGAGTCCTCCCCAGGCCTGTGGGGAGGTGGGGCAAACTCAGAAGAGAAATAATTGTGTACATGACAAAACATGACAAAACCTCCATGACAAAATGCATACATAAACAGAAGAGAAAGTTAACCCAAGAACAAGTCGTCCGTGTTTTTAATAGTGCTCAGGCATGCTTGCTTTTCAGAAGACTTAGGGTGAGAACTCCGGCAGAGATGACTTCACAAATCCAGTGTGTATTAACCCAGACAACTCAGTGCTGTTGTCCTTGAACTTACTTCTGAATATATCCTAGACTTTATTCATGAGCTAGAGATTCTGTCCTGAGAAAATGAGAGAAAAAGGTCTGATGTGGAGTTCTATTGAGTCAATGATGTTTGTGAAGTTGTAGTGAATTGGACCATTGTCTTCTCAAGATACCATTTTGACATAATTAGAGAATTGAATGGTTAACATTAGCAATGCACACAGGAATTAAAAAAAAAGATAAAATGCTATTTATTCCTCAGCAATAGAAGAATGTAAAGTTCTTCACTATTATCTTATCTGAAAGCTGTGATAGCTATCTTCAACCACAGTTTTACTTTAATAGATTTTATTATTCAAAAGTTTATCTTTACATAAAAGGCATTAAATCTTATATTCAATAAGATATGATAAGATTTATAAAATCCTTCTTATCTATTTATGATATAAATTATAGATTTATTAAACAAAATAGTATGCCATGTATGTGGTAAGAAATAAAACTTAAATAATAAATAAAAATATAGACAAACTTGAATGAGAAGTTACTCAAAGTAACAAGTGTTGGAAAGTGAAAAAATCTCTAAAAAAATTATATTAGACAAGAAAATCTGTTTATGGCAACACAACATAAAAAGAAAAAAATAAAATTATCTTTCAGTTTATGGAATATTTTCCCATAGGCATAAAATACCACCTCTTTGAACATTAAAAAATCCAATCATTAGATTGCTACGTAATATTAACTATTTAGTTCTGCTTGTTCTATGTCATACTTATTTTTTATGTTTGCACTTTTTTCCTGTAAGATAATCAATTTAACTTTTTTCCCTGAAAATAAACAATGATATTGCAATCTAGCTTTTTTTCCTTATCAGGTTCATTAAAATATAATTAAAATGCAATAAAATTTACCTTGTTAACTATATAGTTCCACGAGTTCTGCATGTATATATGTGTATGTGAGCACACAATCACATAGTCAGAATATTTGACATTTCTGTCATCCCATAAAATTCCCTTATGCTTCTTTGTAGTCAGTCTCCTCTCCCCACTCCATGGCTACCACTGGTATGATTTATGATTACATTCCTTTCAATTTTGTCTTTTCAGGATATCATGCCAATGGACCCATTCATCTGATTGTTTTTATTTCTTTCATGTAGTATGAAGAATATATGCTGTATTCACTAGTTTGTTTCTTTTCATTGCTGAATAATATTCCATCGTATGGTGAAGGTATAACTCTTTTTTTTTTTAAAAAATCTGTTTACTGGTTGAGGGATATTTGGGTTACTTTCAGTTTGGGTGATTATGCATGAAACTTTTATAAACAGTCAGTCATGTCATTGTATGAACATAAATTTGAATATCTCTTGGATAAATACTTAAGAGTGAGATTGACTGGGTCATATGGTAATGTATGTTTCACTTTGTAAGACTATAAGAAAGACTGCCAAATTATTTCCCAAAGTGGCTATACCATTTATCATTCCTCTAGCAAAGTTTGAGAGTTTCATTAGCATTCCTGTAGCTATGTTTGAGAATTTCAATTGTTACATATCTGTATCAACACTTGGCATCATCAATTTTTGAACTTTAGTAATTTTAATATAAACAGTAGTATCTCATTGTGGTTTTAATTTGTGTTTTTCTAATGGTTAATGATGTTGAACATTTCACATGTGTTTATTTGCTATCCTTGAGAAAGTCAAAGAATTATCAAGTTCTGAACAAGTGCTAGTAGCTGCCCACCTTCAAACTATTTGTTCAATATGGAAAAATAAAAATCTTATTTGTGTTAAGCCACTGGTAGCATGTTCTTTATTGCACAAAGCTGAAAGTATTCCCAAAGTATGGGATATTCTTTTCAAATCAAGACTAGGAGTTCACATTTCTATGACCCCCTCTTTTTATTAATGGCATCATCATTACTGCATCAAATAAGCCAGAAACTTAACCAATTTAAAATCTGTATTGCCCTTTTCATCTCCAAAGGCAACATCTCTCACCTCCACTGTGGGAATAGTTCTTCTCCAGTGTCCAATGCATCATTTTCCTACCTATTGATATCAACATTACCACTTGAGAAATGAAAATTAAATGCTGAAATCTTCTGTTTAAATTTTGATGGCTTGCCACTGCCTGTAGCAAAAGATCAAAAGGTCTTAGCATAGCATAAAGGCTTTTTACAACCTTTCCCCCAGGTGCAGTCTCAGCTTTACCATCCACCTCTGCTCTTCCCTTCTCTTCCCTTCCTCACTTGCATTGTGTGCTTCCATGGAAGAGAACCACTCACCCTCCTCTTCACACCTTGGAGCCTTGGAGTTTTTTTTCCTGTTGGCTTTCAAAAGGCTTCTCCCCCTTTTTTTCATCTGGATGACCCCTATATGTCTTTCAGGCCAGTATTATATGTTATTTCTATATAACACCCCCTAACCCTTTAAAAGAGAGTTCTACACTTTCTTCCCTCTGCTTCCATGAGATGTTTTTTTCTCTCCTTTACTCTTGAGCTTTCGTATACATTTTTATGTGATCCTTTTCTCTTACAGTTTTCTTGAAGTAGGTGATGACTATAAATAATATTTTGAGATCTCTGAAACAACTTCACTGTGATGTAAAAAAATGGTGATTTTTAAAAATGGTTACAGCATAGCAGATATTATAATTTACTGTGTATCTTTATAACTGAAGAGAATTCTGAACTTGAGCTAGTAGAAAAAGACTTATTTTTTCCTATTCACATCTGCTTGGTTAAGAATTCCTGTTACAGACAGAGTATGAGGAAAAGAAGTAGGTGAGGATAGAACCAGTGGTGTTTTAACATTTAAGGGTTGAGAAGTTATGATATAAAGGAGGCTGAGATGGTCCGAGAGGGAGAAAGAGGATCAGGAGAGTGATGTGTTAATTAAGGCAAGGAGTGGAAACACCCAAATTCAGGGGAAGAGGCTAAGAACAATAAATGTTAAAAATAGTATAGGATCTGATAAAAAAAAAAAAAACTTTGCTTGAATGATTTCTGACTTTTATGGCAGCCATTAGCCTTATATAGGTTGGGGAGGAGTAAGTTATTTTTTTCCTCGGACTTTTCAGACCATCAAATTTGGGATTTGTGCAGCTTAGAGACCAAATTCTATAACACAAAAGATAACCTTGAGGCCTTTCCTGGCCATAAAAATATCAGTCTCATAAAATGATTAAAAGTGATAATGTTCAGTCTATAAATTAATCAGGGGGAAATGGGGACATAAATTTTGGCAACTTTGTGTCATTACGAGTTTGTGTAAAGGGTTTTGTTAGAAGAAATGGAGACTTGAAGCCACGTGACATGTGAACTCCGTTTCCAGATAAGGAGATGGCTGAACAAATGACTCCTTGTTTAATCACCTGTTCTATTTTTTATGATTTAATATATGAATCTCTTTTATATGATTGCATTTTAGATTTGATTGATTTTGGTTTTTAATTGTTAAATATGGAATTGATGAGACTTAGTTTTATGGGAATATAATTGGATGTAAATTAGGCTTTGGTCAAATTTAAATTGAAAATATATTAGGCAAATTCCTTAGAATTTTTCCCCCTTGACTCAGTTTCTTCATTTTTAAAGTTCAAGTGTTAAATTTAGATGACCTTGAAGGTCCTTATGAGGTTTAATAGTTGAAGACTATAGTTTTACAAAGCAGAAATAATTGTGTAGTTAATCAAATCCTTCATTTTTCAAGTGATTATTTTGGCTTCTGGAAGCCTATGAAATATCCCTTAATTTACAACTATTTGTATCCATTATCTAGACATTGTCTTCACAGAGATGGGGTATTAGTAATTATATCAGTCCTAACATAGAGAATGATATGCCTCTTTCCAGGAGCCAAATTTTAAGTATAAAGCGTGCTAGGTTTTCAGCAACAAGTGCTACCTATCTGAATTACCTATATTTAATTATTATAAAATTATATTAATTTGAAAAATTGCTCTAAATCTTGAGCAGGTTAAATGACTTGAGCCTACCACGAGTCATACTACCTAACAGGGATAGCTGCTTGCCCTGCAACATGGAAGGCAGAGGGTACAGTTAACATAGCTCTGGGACAAGACCAAATGTGTTTGTCCACCAAGTGAATATGAACTGCTTCTGCCTCTTTTCAGAAAGGAGTGTCGATCATACTTGCCACGTTAGTGGCTGTGCAACTTGTACCTGAGTCTGCATTATTCTATTCTGGTAAATATCCCACATCATGCCGGCAGCTGCAAATTGCTTAAGTTTATGATGGCCAAATGTTTTGTTTAGAATTCTTCTGACTTTGCAGAATTTGTTTAGGTCTATGATGAATTTAAATGGGGATGCAAGGTGATCACTACCCCTGCATTCTTTAGGCCTATAAGGGTAACTCTTAACCTCTGTCATTACCACCCAGTTGAAATATTATTTGGGGATGTGAGAGTGAAATTTTAGAGATTTCCATTTAGCTTTCTCTACGTGGATTTAGTGGATTTGCAATAGGCCTGACCCAAGACTCAATTGAAGGACTGGTTCCCACATAGCTTCACTCTAACAGGTGGCCATGCTGATTGTTTTTGCCTCAGTTTACCAATGTTAATTAGGACCTTGTATCCAACAGTCCTCAAAAATATAGATATTCCTCTTTCTAGTTTTTAGTCCTTTTAAGGAGAACTGTCATATACATAGTTGTTGTGACATTATAATTTCCTTTCTTTTAGGCACTAGAGGTTTTTCCACTCATTGAATTTCTGTTCTGAGAACTAGCTCAGGTCTATAAACTGAGCTTTTTATTGGAAGAGTTGCTCTCAGTCTTTGGAGTATCCATCACTGATTTATTCTGTTTTTATAAATTAAGAAGTATAGTTGTTGGCCATTCATTTCTTTTCCTAAACAATACCATGTTCTTTGAACCATTTCCATAACTCCTTGTAATAACCCACACATAATGATAATAATCTTCACCTTGCTTCTGATGTTTCAGCATCTCATCTGGACTCTATTATTTCTAGACCTTATCATCTCTAATGCTATCAGGGAAAGAAGCTCTGCAAGCATCATCTACCATAGCCATGACCTACAGAGAAAAGCCACCACTTACCTTCTTAACGATCTGGTGCTCCTCTTACCCACACATTCCTATAATATTCTCTAAGCCCTCTCATGGAATGTTGTTTGCTGGTGGATTTTTCAGCCTGGTATAGGCTGTCCTCTCTGGAATTCCTATTTCTCCAAGCCAAACCCCTCTGTACACATCTGTCAGGGCAGCCCTGACATTTCTACTTCACTTAGTGTGAATAATAAGCTTTTTTAGCTTTTAAGCATCTAAGCTTTTTTAAGCTTTTTAGCATCTAAGAATACGTTTGCATTGCTATCAAGCTCCTTGACAGGTTGTTAAATCCTGTATGATGAGAGAGAATGCTTCCATATCAACACACTCTCCCTTATCCAAATTTATGTGCCCTACCTCCTTGATCGAGCACTGTAAGGATCTAGTTCTATTTTCCTGTCTCCTACTGGTATGTTTTTTTCCTGGATCCTGCAGCTTCTAACTTTTCTTATCTCCCTCAGAAGGCCCAGAATTTCCTTAATCAGCTTAGTCTTGATTTGACCTTAACAGTTGGTTTTGTAGCAAGAGAAAGGCAGATATTTTCTTTCAAGGCAGAGGCCTTTGTAGCATCTTCAAGGAAGGGTAGAAAACTAGTCCTTAACAGGAATGAAGAAGCAACTTCTGCAGATCTGGAGGGTTGAGGAAAATCTGAGGATTCTAGATTTTCAAGGCATTAACTTACATGTTTCCAATGCCATGTTTCATTGTCCTAAGCTATACCCATCAGGGCCCTGATCTTGGAACAAAAAGACCTCTTGGCGCTGATAATTCAGCATTTTCCATAAATATGCTATCTCATAATTAAGTTCTGGACCTGATATTTAGCTTTTCCTGCCCTTGGCTGCAAAAGATTGAGACTTTTATATGCTGCCTAGGAGGCCCTAAGGCTTTCACACTGCCTTAATCGTTAATTTATCTTCACTTTTTATTATAATCTCTATTACTAAATCCTTCAGACTTATTGAATGCCTGAAACATTGCTCACACCACTAACTTGCCATTGGTGAAAGTTTTAACAAAGGAACTGTTAAAGAGTGCCAGCAGCTATTGCTAATCACCTAGTATCAGTGATAAGGTCCTCATTACCAGCTGGCCAATGGGTGACCCAGCTCCAACCTAGAATTAGTCTTGACACTAACTCTCCTTATTTAAATTCCCTGGAAAAAGACTCCAAGACAGAGATAAATGTTCAAGAAATTTATTGGTCAGTTTATTGGTCAGTGTTCTTGGGCACTAGATATGTGCGTGTATATGCTTATGGAGTGGGGGAAGGGGGGAGAGAATGAGTTTACAGGAATGGCTCATGCAATTATGGAGGCTGAGAGATCTCATAATATGTAATCTGCAAGCAAGAGACTTGAGAAAGGTAGATGTATAATTCAGTCCAAGTCTGAAACCTGAAAACAAGGAATAAGGGTACAGCCGCTAGTGTTTAAGTCCTGGAGTCTAAAGGTCTAAGAACCAGGAGTTTTGATGTTCAAAGGTGTGAAAAGATGTATGTTTATGTTCAAGGGTGTGAAAAGATGTATGTTTCTGCTCAAGGGGATTTTACCCCTTCTTCCCCCTTTCATTCTATCTGGGCCCTCAGTGGATGATGCCTTCCCAAGTAGGTGAGGTCAGATATTTTTTACCCTGTCTACTTTTTCAAATGCTAATCCCTTCCAGAAACACCCTCCCAGACACACATCCAGAAATAGTTTCCCCAGCTATCAAGGCATCCCTTAACATAGTCATATTGACACATAAAATTAACCATAACAATAGGTAAAGGAGTAAGGGATGCAGAATCAGATGAGAGGAGTGATTGAATTCCAGTGCAGTTGCAAGAAAGGCCTCAGTGATCATATGGGGATCTCTGGGGGGTGGGGTGATGACTTTTCAGAGCTCTTAATTTGAGCAATTTTTCCAGAAGAAAACTTTGTAAGCAGTCAATAGCCACACTACCAGCAGATAGGGAAGTAATGTCATGGTCCTGAAGGGGTGTCTTAGCAGAAAATTACAGCATCCAGTGTGGCTATCATAGGAAGCCATGCTTTAGCATTTCTTACATTTTCCTCTGATTTAAGTATAATTTGATCTTTATTATTTATTTAAACACTATTATTAAAAAGGAAGTTTTTGTTTGCAAAAAAGAAAACTTGAAATTTCACTAAAAAGCTGACACATAATTTATTTTTCAATTTCTACATTTCAAATATTTTTCCGTTATGGTTTTTAAAATAACATTTTCTCAAGATTTATTCTCAAGATTAAAGTAACTAGAAAAACTAACTTAGCTATAAGTAACTCAGCAGAAAGATCAATATCCCCAAACACTGGTTATTTAGAGCCTATTGTTTAAAGTAAAGAATGCTAGTATTGCTAACCAGAGTTCCCCCTCAAGTGAGGTTTCTGCCACCTCCAATTAGGACCAAAGTCTACTTTGTCCCAGTGACTGAGAGTGCTGGTTGCTATAGCTCATAGATGAATTTGCTCTCCAGTAATTGCTCCCGGCCAAAGGAAGCCAGTTTGTTGAAAATTATATTCTGCTCGCTATTTGTGGTAATTATGATCCTACAATTGGCCAATTAGCATGGGGTATAAAGGTTGAATCCCTTTGTCTTATTCAGGGCAAGTTTGAAGGAGCATCTCACCTAGAGTCTATCACAGGTAATATCAAGTTCTATTGTAGTTGTTCTGTAGTTCAACCCTTCCCTCTGACCAATTCTGCTTTTCCTTTTTCCTTACATGATTATGCCAGAGAACTTTCTCCAGTAAATTTTCCTACAAATTCCCATCTTACAATCCATTTCTAAAACACCCAACCTAAAAAAAAATCCTTCTTGTAACATGATTATGGGAGAGAGGGAAATGATTTACAAAATAATTATTAAATAAAGTAGATATATAATGCATTATTGATAGGGGACAGACAGATACAAGTGGTGAGAACATGAGGTTAAGGGAGTAATTGTATACACTAGGTCCACTATGCTGATCCCCACATGCTTTCTTTTCCAAGAAGCAATTTAACTGTCACTCTGCCCAGCTTAAGAGGACAGGATATGTTACATTCCTTACCAAACTACCTGTTAGGTGTTGGAAAAATGAAAGCCTGAAATAATGTCAATAAGAAGAACCCAAGTTTTCTGGGGTGGGAGGCACTTTTGTGACCCTTACAAACAACCAGATCCCATAATTCAGGGAGATAAGAATGATTTCTCCTAAAATCTGTAAGAACAGGTTCCAATTAGAGCCAGTCAGCATGGGCCATAGTGACCTAGAGTGGTCATGGCAGTCAGAACTTGAAGTCTGACATCATCCTACTGTTAGTCAAAAGTTAAGAGGTGGGCCTGGTACCCCAATAACAATGGAAGACAGGAGGGGCAAGTTTTTCCTCTCCTCTCTAAGAGGACCCACTCTCTTCCTTGAGAGTGTCCCCTTTCCCTTTTCCTATCCCTTTAATAAACTCATACCTGTTAACATTAATGACATGTTTGAAATTTTTCTGATTTGATTGCAAGAATCAGGGTTTAAAGGGAGGTTTTCACACTGCCTCATTTTCCTGGAAGACCCCAGCTTATGCTCTAAAGTTTATGCTCTAAAGTTTAATTTTCAAAGTTAGGAGTTATATTTCATATTATGTACATAAATATAAAAATATATTTAAATTGATAATTATGAGAAAATTTGAATACCTACTATTCAATGATAATTAGCAGTTTATTATTGATATCAGAAAATTTCAATTATGTCTCTTTGTCTCCTTATATAAGAATCCAGGATTCTCAGGGTATGGTCATTTACTAAAATAAGTTTTGTCAAAAAGAATGGGGAAAAGACATTGCAAAGATTTTAAGAGAACTATACCATTGTAAAACCTAAGCAATAAAACACAAAACAAAATAACACTCTCCAAAACAAAATGGAGTCACCTTGACAAAGAAATTTAATGTCTTTGAGCATCACTTGCATAAAAGAGACAATGCTGACATACTTTTGCATAAACCTTGGCCTAATAGTCACTCACTGACAAATATTTTGAAAACACACTATAAACTTCTGTTGTAGGCAATATGGCTAAGTAGATATTGAGAAATATCTTAAGAAATAAAATATCCAATAATTTTAAGCATTATTGGATAAAATATTTTTTTAAAACCCCACATTTTAAAGTGCATAGTTGAGGAGCAGGTGGAGTAGACATTAAGGTTGCCCAGGTCATCTACTTTTATCGGTTCAGGCTGCATACATGTGAAAAAGGCCATGAAGCTAAGGGAATCATAGAGACAAGATGAAACCAGAGGCTCACAGTAGAGACCCTATTGGCAGTCAAAGACCAGTAGAGCAGCCCCTTCTCCTTAGATTGCTTAGGCTTGACTCTGGCACCAATCCACCATACTTTCACCCTCGGACAACATTTATTAGGATCTGTGAATGGTCACTAAGTAAGTGGCAGGTGCCTTCCACCCTGTCCTCTGAAACCTTTTTTTTAACTGTATATGCCAACATCAATACCAGATAAACTATTTAAATATGAAAGACAAGACATCATTACCTTTATACATAATCATTGCATAGAAATAGAATCGTATCCAATACATCAAAATCACTGAACATGAAAAAAGTGAGAAATATGACCACATCGATTTTTATCAAATATCCCCCAAATACAGAAAATCTCAAGACACAAAGGGGGAGAAGATATTTGCAACACATGTATATAACCAATAAAGATGGTCTTTAAGGACATGAAAAGAAGTTCAAACCAATAAGACAAACCATACAATGGAGAAGTTGAAAGACATTAATAGACATTTCACAGAAGAAGAAAATCAAGCAGCTAATAGACTTAAGAAAAGATGTTCAATTAGGTTTTAGCAATTTCCTACTGTTATATCATCTTTTTTTCTTTCTTTCTGAAAATTTACAGATACTACAAAGCAATTAGACTGAAGGTACACCACTGGCATGACCCTCCTGTGGGTTCTACTTAAGTTAGGCTGATAGTTTAGTAGCTCCTGACAGACAGTAGAGCATGATAGCTAACACTGGGAACCATCTGACCAAACCTTTCTTTCTGCTTTTTAATTCATCTCTTGGTGATCGTATAAATCTTTCTCTGTTTCTCCCATTCTAAAACATTTTTTTCTTCCTTAAGAGATATAAATTTTTTTCCAGACTTCCTTAGAAATATTTTAGAAAGAAAGTATCCCTGGAGACTACTGCCTGAAACATTAAAAATAACCTTAAGAATAACTTGAATACTTTCTACTTACCTCCTTAAAAAATAATCCTATATTTCATGAAACAAACAAAGCATTCTTCAAACAGAAATGGTCATATTTTTTTTGTACCAGGAACTTTTATTTTATTGTAGATATATTTTTAATTTTGAGATAGGGTCTCACTAACTTGCTTAGGGTTTTGCTAAGTTGCTGAGGCTGGCTTTGAACTTGTGATCCTCCTACATCAGTTTCCAAAGACACTGTGATTATAGGCATGTGCCACCATGCATGGCTAATCTTGATAATGTCTACTATGTCCTTATGTGTTTTTATTATATTTTTATTATATTTTTCACAATAAATATATGATGTTCAACCATATTATTATTTATGTAAATTTTTGTTTTCTGCTCAAAATATAACTGAATGTGATATGAAGAAATACATTTTAAATTAACAAGTTGGGGATTAACAATAAATTCTAAATGGTCCAACTTTGCAATCCTTTAAAGTGATGGTAAACACCCTGTCTTAAACATTTACAATGTGTTCCTCTTATCCAAGTGTTTGGTTTAGATATGAGATGTCTCCCAAAAGCTCATGTGTGATGACAAAATGCAAGAAAGTTAAGAGGTGAGATGATTGGGCTAGGGAGTCTTAACCTAATTTATCCCCTTGAATGTTTTAACTGGGTGGTAACTGCAGGCAGGTAGGGTGGGGCTGGAGGAGGTGGGTCACCAGGCATGACTCTGGCACCAATCCATCATGCTATCACCATCAGACAACATGTATTAAGATCTGTGAAAGGTCACTAAGTTAGTGGCAGGTGCCTTCCATCCTTTCCTCTGAAACCTTTTCCTAACTCTATATGCCAACATCCATACCAGATAAAGTATTTAAATATGAAAGGCAAGCATCATTACCTTTAGATGTAAATGCGTAATCATTGCATAATCATTTAAGATATATATATTTTTCTTAGTGAGCAGAGTTTGCTCTCTTCTTCCTAGTGCCAAGTCCTGAGCTGTTTTCCTTGACTTTTCTGCCATAATGTTTTACCTCATCTCAGTCCCAGAGCAACGGAGTTCACTGTCTATGGACTAAGACCACTTAAACCGTGAGATCCAAATAAACTTTTCCTTCATCACATTATTCTCTTCAGGTCTTTTGGTCACAGTGGTGATAAAGATGACTAAAACACCAAGCAAACCCATTTAAATATGATGAAATTTTATCACTAGTAACTTCTTCCATTGTCTCTTTTAGTCCTCAAATATTTACCAAACTTGTAATTGCTAATGGAATTAAGATGTAATATGTACAAGTAATATAAATGCTTTGTTTTCAGTGTTTGATATACCCTATTGTAAACTATCTTTTAGAAAGCCCAGTATTTCCCCATATTCTGAGACATTTTAGAAATAGAAACAGTGACTTTAGTTTTATGACAGAAGTATAACTATACAGCACATGAACTGTGGAGGTATGTATTGTCATTGTAGCTTGTTATGCTGGTTAGGAGGTAAAGAACCATAGGGTTTCTCTACCCTTTAGTGCTATGGCTAGAAGGTGGACTGAATTAAATCTAACTGACCAAATCACTTAGTTGTATCCAATTCTATGTTGAAATAGTAAAAATCCTCTTTGTGGGATGGAGAAAATACTAGCAAACTTAAAGGGCACCTGCAACTTGTGGCAGAGCTGTGCCTACAGAGGGTCAGAATGACTCAGTGCAGAAGTCCTTGGAGGGTTGTATAAATGCTATGATTTTATTAATAATTTTGTCCATATTACAACCCAAGAAGGTTAATAAAGGGATTTTTAAAGAAAATGGGATATTCTTTATATTTTAATTAAAAAATAATTTGTTTGACAAAATGTTGATTAACATTTTACTTGAGTTTATTCTCAAAGGATTTCATAGCACAGTTGGGGAAGGGTGTTCCCCCCATTTTCTTGTACAAAGAAAGAAAATAAAATTCATTCTCAGCATCTCTTCAAATGTTTGTTATCCAGTTAAAAAGTGATCAAGGAAAGAGGAAAACATGTTGAAGAGCATTGTAATGGTCTTGAATCGTTTCTAAGGGTGCAGTACCACAACGTGAAGCTACCTTTTTTTATTAGCCTATGATGGGAAATAAACAGCAACTTCTGACAGCAATAATCCATCAAAAGATTAAGTGTTTCCCATATCAAACTGTCAACTCAAGCATCTTATTTATCTTTTGGATTTTCCTTTGGGAGGCCAAATGTGAGTGAATTCAAGCATGACATTTCAAAAGACTTGATCTGATCTCACCATCAAGACTGGACAGTTTTGCCTTTTCTGCTAATTACAAGATACTTCCGAATAACTTTTTCTTTTATAGCTCATTTTCTTCCCTAATGAATACAGGAAATCTATGGGAATAGTAGTTTGGATATTAATATTTTCCCCTTATGGACCTTGAGGGGTGACACTAGAAAAAAATAGCTTAGTTGGAGGTGTTTGCACATAAGCCAAGGAGAGCTGGCAAAAATCACGAAAGCAAAGTTTAGTTCTTAACACAGTAAAAGAACAAAATCATTATGAAGATGACAAATTTCTTCCCACCTAGGTCAGGCTGTAGGAAAGGATATACTGGGTGTCTACTACATGCAGAAGGCTGATTTTGGTCTTGAGGAGGTCTGTCAATTAGTCTTGATTAGGTCATCATTTTTCTTTTTTACCTAGGTGTCTTTCCAATAAAATAAGAGAATGAATTATAAGCCCATTGTTCTTTCTTCCTATTACATAAATTTTATATGCATCAGCATCTTGACACTTCACCAAAAAAGGAAACTTGAGATCCAGATGCTTTTATTGGCAAATCCTGTCAAACACATAAAGAAATAATAAAATAGTCTTATGCAAAGTTTTTCAGAAAATTAAAAAGCATGACTATATTCCAGTGTATTTCTGAGGTCAGAATAACCATAACAACAACATCTGAGGTCAATATAAAGCAAATAATAAACCAATTTCATTCATGAAATAGACACCAAAATACTAGCGTAATGTTGATCAACAGAATCTGGCAATACATGAATTACATAATATTATATCATGATTAAATAGAGTTTAACCCAGAAGTGCTGGATTGCTCTAACATTTATGAATAAATTAATATGACCTTAATTACACATTAACAGAATAAGAGAAAAGTAGATGAAAAATTTAGTAACAATTAAGTTCCATTTATAATAAGACTCTTAGCAAAATAGGAATGGGAGAAAGTTCCTTACTCTTGTTATGAACATTTACAAAAAATCCTACAGTAAAGTATATATTTAAAGAAGAAATATTGAAAGTTTTCCTCTGATTCAGAAATAAGACACAAGACCTTACTTCTATTAAATATTATTTTATAGGGAAGAAATATTAAAAGCTATAAGAACAAAAGAAATGTTTATTTTAGTCTTAAACAAAATGATCGCATATCTTGAAAACTCAAAATGGTCTACAGGTAAGTTATTGTAATTAATAAATAAATTTAGCAATGTGTAAACTTTTTCTTGGTACAAGGTTAAAATGTCAAATTTTTGAAATATATTTTATATAGCAGGACAATGTTAGAAAATAAAACAAAAATGATTATTTACAGTGGCATCTAAAATATAAAATTCTTGGATATAAGTAAGTAAAAAACATGAAAGACCTCTGCACACTAATCTGTAAAGCAACATTTATATAAATTAAAAACAGAAACAAATGCATGCATTTATCATGTTCATTAATTAGAGGATACAATATTGTACAGATGTCAATTTTCTTATAATTGATTTTTAGATTTAAATTAATCCAAAATTTCAGCAGAGTTTGTTTTACTTTATGAAAAGTAACAAACTGATTAAAAAATTTGTATGAAAATGCAAATGGCCAAGAATATACAAAATAGTCTTAAAGCAGAAGAAAAACATGAATTACTCATACTATTGAATATTTGTATTAAAAACCACCATTGGTGACACACAAATAGAACAGAATAGACAGTCCAGAACTAGACATAGTAGACATGAACTAGAACTAGATGTGAACAGAAATTTTTGATGAAGTTCATAGTATGTAAAAAAAGGAAACGTGGAAAAAGAATTTTTAAAAAATACACGGTCCTGGGAAAACTATATATTCATATGTGAAAAATAAAACTTGACTCCTCCCTTACACAATAATTAATAATTAAGTTTTGTTGGACAGTAGATCTAAATATAAATAGTAGACTAATACAAATTCTGAAAGGCAACATTAAAGATTTTTATGATCTTGGTATGAGGAAAGATTTCTCAGATAAGAGACAAAAAAGGATTAACTATAAATGAAAATGGTAATAAATTGAACTACATTAAAATCAAGAAGTTCTAATCATCAAAAGACTCTGTAAAACAGCAGATGAGGTAGACAGGGAAGATGGGAGGGGAGGGGAGGGGAGGGGGGATAGTAGGGGATAGGAAAGGTAGCAGAATACAACAGTCACTAATATGTCATTATGTAAAAATGTGAAGTGTGTAGCCGATGTGATTCTGCAATTTGTTTTTGGGGTAAAAATGGGAGTTCATAACCCACTTGAATCAAATGTATGAAAGATGATATGTCATGAGCTTTGTAATGTTTTGAACAACCAATAAAAAAAAGACCCTGTAAAAAGAGTGAAAAGGCATTACACCTAATGGAATAAGATATTTGTGAAAAATGCAGTTGCCAAAGATCTCATTCTAAAAGTAAAGATATTTAGAAATCAGTAAAAAAGACATAGATACTCCAATAGAACAATGGAACCTTGAAGAGGAACTTTACACAAGTGTATTTCCAAATGGTCAACACATGTAAAAATATGCTCAACTTTTTGAGTCATCAGAGAAATTTAAATTAAATCCACTATGAGATATCACTACACATTTAACAATATCACTAAAATTTTAAGAAGACTCATGCAGAGCAATATGAATACTTTGTACTTTGCTGGTAGGATTTTAAGTTGATAAAACCCACTTTGGGCAATTGCTTAACATTATCTATTCAAGTTGTACATATCCATAACATATTACCTATCAATTCCATTTCTAGAAACATGATTAATAGAAGTTGACACTAAATACATGTGTGAGGATATTCATAGCATTATTCATAGTAGCCACAAGATGGGAACAACCAAGTTTGATAACAGCAATTTATTTAACCAAATAAATTATGCACAATTATACACTGAAACAAACATAAATGAATTCAAATTAATGCAACATCAACTGATTTCAAAAGAAGAAGACATATACTAAAGAATATATATTGTTTGTTACATTTATATAAATATGGAACGTAGGTAAATGTTGTTAAGTCAGGATAGTGGTTACCCTTGGGGAGGAGGGATTTGGAAGAGACATGAAGGGACTTCCAGAGTTCTGTAAACATTGATCCCAGTGATGTCTAAATGGGTCTGTTTGCTTTTTGATAATACATTGACTCATATGTGTATATATACGTTATCAAGAATCTGAGCCAGTTCTCTCCCAAGTCACTATTAACATTCTCCTCCAAGCCACCATCATTACCAGCACTTCTCATCTGATTTGCTGCAACAATGTCTTAATTTTCCTCTTCTTACTTTTTAAAATAAATTATGAATATTAACTTATTAATTAATACATTAATATAATTTTAAACTAAATATTATCTCATTAATTACAAATTAATGGGTTTCACTGTGACATTTTCACACATCATAAATCATACCCATCCTCCTTACTACTCTTTTCCCCTTCAGTCTTTCTGGGTCTGGCTTATTTTGCTTAATATGATGACCTTCATTTCTATCCATTTTCCTAAAAATGACAAGATTGCATTCTTTTTTTATGGTCAAATGCTATTCCATTCTGCATATATGTATCCGTATTTTAGTTAATCATTTATCTGTTGATGGGTGCCTAAGATGATTCCATAATTTGGCTATTGGGAATAGTGCCACAATAAGAGAGGTATGCAGACATCTCTTATATTCTGACTTCACTGCCTGCAAGTATATATCCAGGAGTGGATTATATAGTAGTTCTACTTTTAGTTGTTTTTCTCTTTCCATTTTTTATTGGTGCATTATAGATGTACATAATTATGGGATTTGTTGTTTCATATCTGTACATGCACACAATATAACCATATAATTTGGCTAATATCAATCTCCAGCATTTCCTCTATTTCTTCCTGCTTTCCACTCCCTGGTTTCTCTCCTTTACTGACTCCCTTTGATTTTCATGAGATCTCTGCCTCCTACCTTTCTGTTTCTTTTTCCTTTCTAGCTTCCATATATGAGAGAAAACTCCTGCGTATGGCTTATTTCACTTAATAGACTCTAGTTCTGTACATTTCTTGAAAATGACATAATTTCATTTTTCTTTATGACTGAATAAAACTCCATTGTGTACATGTACCAAATTTTCTTTATCTAGTGTTCTATTGCTATGATTTAGATATGAGGCGTCCCCCAAAGGCTCATACAAGATACAATAGAAGAACATTCAAAGGTGAAATGATTGAGTTTTGAAATCCCTAACCTAATCTGTGAATTAATACATGGATAGGGATTACCTGAGTGGTAACTGTAGGAAGGTAGGGTATGGCTGGAGGAAGTGGGTCCTGGGAGCATGCTTTTGGGGTATATGTTTTGTCCCTGGAGAATGGAATGCTCTCTCTGCTTCCTGGTGGCCTTGTCTTGAGCTGCTTTCCTCCTCCACGCCTTCTCCCCTGAAGTTCTTCCTTACCTTGGGCCCCAAGCAATGGAGTCAGTTGTCAATGGACTAAGACCTTTGAAACTGTGAGCCCCAAATAAACATTTCCTCCTCTAAAATTGTTCTTGTCAGGTCTTTGGTAACAGCAGTGAAAAAGTTGACTAAAACATCCACTGATGGACACAGACTGGTTCCATAGTTTGGCTATTGTGAATTATGCTGCTGTAAACATGGGTATGCATGCATCACTGTAGTATGATGATTTATGGCAGTTCCATGCCTGCTCTTTTGAGGAAACTTCATACTTATTTCCATGGTGGTTACACTAATTTACAATTCCACTAACAGTGTAAAAATGTTTCTTTTTCTCTACTTTCTTTCCAGAATTTATTATTATTATTATTATTATTATTATTTGATTTTAAACACATGTTTACTACTGCTTAATGGGTCCAAAGGGACAACACAAAGTATCAGAAACATCACTGGCTCACAATACAGTCACTTTGTTACCTTTTTGGTTGCATGCATTTATTTCACAAGGCTTCATTCACATATGAAAACAAGATACTACTACTCCAAGTTCATGACAATTATAGAAGTAAGCATTTGTTGGGACAATGTACAATAAATTGCATTTTTCTTAACAAGCATTACATTTACATTTACAGTGTACTATACATAATACATGGAATTATGGAAACATCTAATTGATCATTGTTTATAGAGGAAGAAGTAATTGACTAATTTTTTGTAGTCAATTAGCACTGTCCAGATTTATCAACTCATTTACCATATAACCTGCTTTCATTATAGAAGTTGTGCGCAAAACCACAAGTTTCATAAAAAATAGATAATATAGAATTTCTACTATCTCTTCAGCAAGGGAAAGGTAGGAATTGTAAATAAAGGGTTAATGGAGAAACTTTTTCTCTCAATTGAATTGAGTGTCTATTCATTATGCAAAATACCAAAAATAGAGAAACTGATGCAAAAGCCTATTGAGACATCTTGGATTCTGGGACCACCTCTAGTTTTATTCTTGTGCTTTAGACTTTTGATACATTTATATTATTACAATTCTGTTTCTTTTATTTTAGTTCATATATAATATATAGTTATTAAAAATTACATTTAATAGAAAAGATTTACTTGTTTACAACTGCCAATGGAAAAGGAAAGTAACTTAAAATGTTCATTATCTTCTCCAATTTATTTTTCTTAAACTTTTCAGAATATAACTAATATAATATATGATAATAATACCACTATTATTTGTATTCTTCATGACTGCCATTCTGACTGATGTGAGATGAAATGTTAGTGTAGTTTTGATTTGAATTTTCCTAATTGCTAATAATGTTGAATATTTTTAATTTATTTGTTGCCATTGGTATTTCTTCCTTTGAGAGATGTCTGTTTAATTTGTTTGTCCATTTATTAATTGGATCATTTAAGTTTTTGATATTAAGTTTTTTGAGTTCTTTATATATTCTAGATATTAATCCTCTAAAAATAGTAGTTAGCAAAGATTTTCTCTCATTCTGTAGTTTTTCCCCTCACATTCCTAATTGTTTCTTATGTTGTGCAGAATATTTTAAATTTGATAGCATCCCATTTATTAATTCTCAGCAATATTTACTGAGCTTTAGGGGTCCTATTGAGAAAGTTGTTTCCTGTGCCTGTATACTAGAGTATTGACCCTACATTTTGTTTTAGTAGTTGCATAGTTTGTTTTCTAATTTCCAGATCTTTGATCCATTTTGAGTTGATTTTGTGCAAGGTGAGACATAAGGATCTAGTTTCATTCCTCTAAAAATGGTTAACTAGTTTTCTCAGCATCATTTGTTAAAAAAAAAAAAAAATCTGTGTTTTCTCCAATCTATGTTTTGGGCACCTTTGTCAAGGATCAGATCACGTAGTCGTATGATTTTGTCTCTGTGTCTTCTGTTTCATACCATTGGTCTATTTGTTTATTTTTATGTCAGTACCATGTAGATTTTTAAATACAGCTCTGCAGTATAATTTGAAGTTAGGTATTGTGATGTCTCCATCATTCCTTTTTAGCTTAAAATTGCTTTGGCTATTCTGGGTCTTTTATTCTTCCAAATGAATTTTAAAATTATTTTTTTTCTAGTTCTGTGAAGAATATCATGGGTATTTTGATAGGAATTTCATGGAATCTGTAGGTCACTTTTGGCAGTATGGCCATTTTAACATTATTAATTCTGCCTATACACGAATGTGGGAGGTCTTTTCACCTTTGAAGTCTTCTTCAAACTCTTTCTTCAATGTTCTAATGTTCTATAATTTTCACTGTAGAGGTCTTTCACCACCTTGGTTAGATTTACTCCTACATAGTTTTTATATATTTTTTAGGCTATTGTGAAGAGAATTTTTTTTCCAATTTCTTTCTCAGCAGATTCATTGTTGATATATAGAAAAGTTATTGATTTTTTTATGTTGATTTTGTAAGCTGCTACTTTGCCGTATTTGCTTATTAGTTGTAGAAGTCTTTTGGTGAAGTTTTTTGTTTGTTTTTCATCTTCTAGGTATAGGATCATATCTTCTGCACACAGTGATAATTTGGCTTCTTCTTTTTCTATTTTTACCTATTTTATTTCCTTCTCTTGTGTAATTGCTCTGGCTAGAATCTCTAGCCCTATATTAAATAGGAGTGATGAGAGTGAACATCCTTGTGTTGTTCAGATTTTAAAAGAAGTGCTTTTAATTTTTCCCCATTTATTATGACAAAGGCTTGGGGTTTTCACATGTAGCCATTAAAATATTGAGGTAGGTTCCTTCTATCCCTATTTCTTCCATTTTTTATCATAAATGGGTGTTGAATTTTTCCAAAGGCCTCCTCTGCATCAATTGATATGACTACATGATTTTTGTCCTTAATTCTATTTATGGTATGAATTACATTTTTGATTTGCTTACGTTAAGTCATCATTACATCTTTGGAATAAAACCAACTTGGTCATGATGTACAATCTTCTTAACATGTTGCTGTACATAATTTGCTAATATTAAGTATTTTTGCATCTAAGTTCACCAGGAATATTAATCTGTAGTTTTCTTCCTTGATGTGTCCTTGTCTGATTTTGGCATGAATTTGATTCTGACTTCATAGAACAAATTTGGAAGTGTTTCATCCATTTCTACTTCATGGAATAATTTGAGGAGTATTTACCTGAGTTCTTCTTTAAAGGTTTGATAAAATTCAGCTGAGAATTCAGATGTCCTGGATTTTTCTTTGTTTGAAGGCTTTTACTGCTTCTGTCTCATTACCAGTTATTGGTATGTTTAGATTTTCTGAGTCCTATTACTTTAATTTTTATTGATTCAGATCATAAGTATCCAGTAATGTGTGAATTTCTTCTAGGTTTTCTGATTTATTGGAATACAAGTTTTCAAAAGAGTCCTCAAGGATCCACTGGATTTCTGTGATAGCTCTGGTGATTCCTCCTTTTCAATTTCTATTATTATTATTATTGTTATTATTATTTTAAATTTTGTTTGGTTAAGGGCTTATCAATCTTATTGTTTTCAGAGAAACAACTCCTTTGTTTCACTGATCCTTTATAATATTTTTTATTCACAATTTCATTGATTTTTGCATCTGATTTTAATTATTACTTTCCTGCTTCTATGTTTGGAATTGATTTCTTCTCCTTTTTTTTTCAAGGGACCCGAGATGTGTCATTAGGTTGTTTATTTAGAATTTTTCTGACGTTGTTATGTTGGCACTCATAGCTGTAAACTTTCCTCTTAAAACTACCTTCACAGTGTCACTGAAGTTCTTGTATGTTGTGTTACTATTTTAATTTGAGTCTAATAATTTTCAAATTTCTTTCCTGGTTTCCTTCTATCATCCATTAACATCATTCAAAAGTGCATTATCCAGTCCATGTGTTCATGTAGTTTATGTATGTTTTTATTCTGTTGATTTCTAATTTTATTCCATTGTGATCTCATAAGATGCAAGGAATTATCTGTTTTTTAAAAAAATTCTATTTGTGGTCTATATTTTTAGTTTTCTGAGTAAACTTCAAACTGTTTTCCATGGTGGCTGTGTTATTTTACATTTCAGTGTAAAATAGTGTATAAGGGTTCCAACAGTGTATAAGAGTTCCTATTCCCAGGGAAGACTTTTCAAAGAAAGTGAAGTTTGAGCTGAGATATGATGAGATTAAATAATTTTGACTTAATAGGCTAGGTATTTCTTTTTTCTTTTTTATATGTACTACTGCTTTATTCAGGAGTGTAAGCCCATGTGAAGGAGACAGACTTATTTATTTATTTATTGTTCTAATTTGTTATATATGACAGCAGAATGCATTACAATTCATATTATACATATAGAACATGATTTTTCATATCTCTGGTTGTATACAAAGTATAGTCATAGCATTCATGTCTTCATACATGTACTTAGGGTAAGGATGTCCATTTCATTCCACCGTCATTTTTACCCTCATTAGGCCAGATATTTCTAAGGTATGGGCAGAATGGAGAGCCACATCACTCTCTCTCTCTCTCTCACACACACACACATACACACACACACACACACACATACACACACACACACACACACACCACCTGGAAATCCTGCTGAAGATTAGATTCTGACTCAAGTGTGGGACCTGGAATTCTGCACTTATAACAAAATCTTGAGTAAAGCTACTGGTGCTATTCTATTGACTGCACCTTGAGAAGCAAGGCTATGTAGCCCTGGCCCCAAAGTTCTTTATCAAAACTACTGTGGTTTTTTTTTCTAAGTTATCAGCTGATTTGGAATCTCTTTTTTTTTTTTTTTTTGCTTCAATTTTGTGTACTATCTATCCTGAGAATATAAATATTTCAGCTTATCAAAGTGTATGTTGTTTTGCTATCACATGAAGGTGTTCAACGTATTCTTTATGTTTTGTTGAAAGGCATGTGTGTGTATATGTTTTCTTTTCCTCCTCCCCTATATGTTAGATCCTCCTAAATGGCAGGAGCTATGTTCAAGTCACTGCTGTGTCCTTTACCTAACCCAGTATGGCCAGGATAAGTTTAATCAGTTTCAACTAAACAGTACTCAATCAATCCAGCAAGTCCTCTCTCCCATATTATAAAGATAAAGATGATTGATATTATCCTTTGGGAAAATACCCTTTATTTCTCTTTGCCATGAATGTGACCACATTTAAATTTACACTATACACAATGAAGCTAGGCATGATCGTGCAGACTTGTAATCCCAGTGGCTCTGGAGGCTGAGGCAGGAGAATCTCAAGTTCAAAGCCAACCTCAGCAAAAGCAAGGCACTAAGCACCTCAGTGAGACCCTATATCTAAATAAAATACAAAATAGGGCTGTGGCTCAATGGTCAAGGATCCCTGAGTTAAATCCATGGTACTCCCCCACCCCAAAAATATGTGTGTGTGTGTGTATGTGTGTGTGTGTGTGTGTGTGTGTATCCCCAATCAAACAAATATTCATGAGAAAAAAAAGACAGTAATAACTGTAAAGGCACATTGTAAACTGTAGAGAATTTAAGATATTATTTTTGCTAAATCAATGATAAGAAATATTCATTTAAAAACATTTTTTTAATTGTAGGTGGACACAATGTCTTTATTTTTATTTATTTATTTTTATGTGGTGCTGAGCATCAAGCCCAGTGCCTCACCGGTGCTAGGCGAGCACTCTACCACTGAGCACAACCCCAACCCTAGAAATATTCATTTTCAGGTGAGCTTCACAATATTTGTAGGCACTATGGGGAAAAGTTGTTTCATTTTTGTTTTTTTGAATATATATTGTGGCGAGTTTGTCAAATGACAATAAAATTGGACCATGGAAATCACTGTTAATTTTGTTTCTGAGTTGTATCCTAATTCCATGGGTTTGTTGCAAACTTTTTTTAAGAGCAGGGATTTTAATAACTAAATTATGAATTAGTATTTAGTTACTACTTATTTTGGGGGCTTGAAATCAGAGGAATACTAGCAGCCTATGATAATGATTAGGAAAAGGTCCATGGGTATATCAGAATATTATTATTTATCTTAAGTGGAAGGGATAATGTTCCCCTGAAACATCTGTCTTATATTGGTCAAAGCTTCACATGTTTATTTTCTATTTAAATCATAAACCCAAATGAATCGATAGTTTAAAATTAAAACAACAACAAATAACACTTATTGAGTGCTACCCTAGGCAAGTTATGTATTAACTCATTTAAAAGTCAATGATTATTATTAACTCAAATTTACAGGCTAGACCCTGAGGCTCAGAGAGGCTAAAATAGGAAATTATCTCTTCCTAGGAGTGGAGCATATTTGAGATATCACATTAAAATTAGAATATTTCAGAGAGGCAGTGGAATGAAGCGAAAGAAATCATAGCTGTGGAATCAGACAGATTCACATGAGAATACTTCTCTGCCACTAATTCTCTGCGAATCCTTGGGCAAAGCACTTAACCTCTCAGGATTTCAGTTTTCTCATCTAAAAAATAGGATGAAATCAGGTATTCTATTTATTTTACTTATGACACTTCTACACACCTTGGCTAGGAAGTGAGAATCAAGATCAGCTGACTAAGATAGACCTCCAATTATCAACACGATGAGATTATGCAATAATCTTCCTTACCTCACCCACATTCCCCTCCCTTCTTTCCTTCTTAGAATTTATTATGCACCTGCTTCAGCCTGAGTACTTTACATACACAGACTAAGCTTTTCTTTTTTAAAAAAATTTTTTTAAAATATTTTGTTTTTAGTTGTAGATGGGCACAATACCTTTATTTAATTTATTTATTTTTATGTGGTGCTGAGGATCGAACCTAGTGCCTCACATGTACTAGACAAGCATTCTACCACTGAGCTACATTTCCAGCCCCTTTTTCTTTCTCTCTCTTTTTTCAGGTACATTTCCCATTAGTCTGGTTGAGAGGTACCAGTAACTCAAAATTGCAGAGGAGGTAGGCAGAGATCTGGTCTAGATTGACAATGACAGGTAGGCAGGAGTGTTTAGATCACATACTCCAAATGTTAAAAAGCTAGGATGGAACAAGGTTAATGTAAGAATGGAAGGAATGTGACCATTTTCAGTTATAAAACTTGGAGCTTCCTATGGAGAAGATATTTGGGCACAGTGTTATAGCTGGGAAGACCAACTAAGTCAACCACAATCACAATGGCTTCTATTTACATATGTATCAGGCACAGAGCTGAGCTGAGCACTTTCCCTGTATGATCACACATCAACTCCCTGAGGAACAATATTTTAACTCCATTTCACATATGATAAAATCAAGGCCTGGGGATGTTAAAAAGCTGATCTTGAAGGATTTTATGTTGACATCCAAATTTTTCTTCCTCTGTCTAGATTCAGAGATATAATTCTTCCTTATTCCAAAATTCGTAATTTAAATATTTGTTACCTATCATAATGCATGTACATGATATATGAATACGGATGGATTTGACAAATAATGATGTGTGAAAGAAGAGAAAAAACATACAGGATGCGACTCTTCTTCTATGAAGTTTAGAAATAGGAAAAACTTACCTAGGATGTCGTAAGCAGGGATCTTGGTTAGCTTTGGCAGGTGATAGTAAGGAGGTGGCACCAGGTGCTTCTATGGTAGTGGCAATGCCCTTATTCTTGATTTGAGTGCTGTTGTGTGTGTTCATTTTGTGAAAATTTAATGAGCTACACAAGATTTTTATAACTTTCCTTGATATTGCTAAATAGATGCTATCTTTTGATAAAAAGTAAGTAAATAAAAATTAATGAACAAGATCTCCCTTAATTCCATCTTAATATAATTTATTTTACTTCGTGGGCTTATATATTTCTATTTTATTTTTCTCATGGTGTTTTACTGTAATTGAAATTTGATTATTTTGCGACCCTCATGCTCTTAAGTTCTGAAAAATTTTCTTCAGAATTGAGCAACCCTTAAGATTTTTATTAGTACTCAGTTGGCAATGTATGTTATAAATTTTAATGAATAATTATTAAGCATTAAGCCAGGCCTGGGGAAGTTGAGGCAGGAGAATCACAAATTCTAGACCAGCCTGGGTAAGTTAGTAGGATTCTATTTCAAAAGAAAGTAAATACAACTAAAAAGGAATGGGAATGTAGCTCAGTGGTAAAATGCATCTGAATTCAATTCTCAGTACCACAAAAATAAATAAGTAAATAAATAAATAAGATATTAGAAGTAAATTTTATTAGAATTTCATTTTAAAATCAGCTGGCTAGACCTTTTCTTTATGGCAAATAGTTGGAATAGAAGAGGGTTTATTATCAACTCTGTTTCTACTGTCTAAGTATGGAGTGGACTGGAAACCCTGAATAGAAAGGAGGGAGTTTGTTTGGTTTATTAACAATCTCTCACCATTATTTGAATCCATTTTGAGTTGGTAACAAAAGATCACAGTTATGTACAACCAAAATTATTTATGATAATCAGTCATCACTCTTCTTGACTTTTGCTTAGAGGAAAAAAATTGTAAAAGAATTTGTAATATAGCCTTTATATTTATTTAGTTTCTGGTGAGCCTAACAAACAGGTTTTACTGTTACTCCCCAAGTGACTTCATTATACTTGTGTCTTTTTCAGTTTGTGGCACTTTTTAAAAGAATGGTTCAGAAATTATCAGGGACATTGAAATATTATCAATATCTATATATCTTTGCCAATAAAGTAATGTTTTGAATAAATTGCATTTATTATATCATAGGCTTTAAATATTTTTTCATGACAAACCTTGGAACTATAGACTTAACTCAAATTATGGAAAAATCTGTCATATAACCAAATAGGCAAAGCCAGTTTTCATTATCAAACCAATTAGATAAATTAGACTTACTTTCTCTCAGACAAATCTGACCTCATTTATCAGTTTAAATAAATGCATTAATACATACTCCCTGACATCTCACTGCTTAATGCTGTTTTAGGATAAACAAATCACAAAGCCTTACTAGGAATTTATTGTCTAAATGAAATAAAGTTTCACTGTCTTCAAATTTTCTTACTCATACCCTCTATGCTTTATTCTCTCAGGCTGTCTTTTAACAGTGATGCATTTTTTTTTTTTAATAGTGGAGCAATGGAAGCGATGAAGTCCTTAAACTCATTATCACTCTCTTGGCTGCACTGCATAAAACATCTAAATCCATTACATCTCTACAGAGGCTGAAACTCCTTGTTTCTATGCAACACTTTGCTCTTAACAGAAGTATATTCAAGATAAAGAAAAACATAAGGCCTAGCAATGGTTTATAGAGTCTTGATTAAAGTATCCTTCAGTATCCATATTTAAAGCTATTTTCTCTGGGGTCCTGGAAATATTTAATATCTGAAGACACTGAAATAAAATTTGGAGTGATAGTTTATTTATTTTTACTTACCTATCTACGTATGCATGCATCTGTTTAGGTGGGGACAAAACAAGAAATTGAGAAATTTGGAGTGATAGTTTATTTATTTTTACTTACCTATCTACGTATGCATGCATCTGTTTAGGTGGGGACAAAACAAGAAATTGAGAATGTGAAGCGGGGAGGAAAAGAGAAGTCAAGATGCCCCTAATCTAAATTAGTCTCAGATCAGTTTTGTTAAAAAGCATGTAAGGAAGGAGAGGTTCTGGAAAGTGACTCCCTTGAAACTGTACTTAGCTGTAAATCCCTTGGAAATCCCTGAATTCCCAAGAGTTCTTACTCTCTTTTTGAAACATGCTGATATACTACAGATTAAGGATTCTATGTGGTCAAGAGAATCCAGGGCATGGTAGTGAAAGTGACTGAAGGAGCTCATGGAGTTGGCTGCTATGGTAAGGCCAGGCTGTTTAGAAAGGGATAGAAGCCTGATCAAGGTCATATGAGTGAGGCTAGGGGAGACTGATAGTGTTGAGACTTATACCATGGTTGTAAAAAGCAGGAGATTCATTGGTTTTGGATGTGTGTGTGGGGGGGGAGGGAGTGTGTTTGTGTGTGTGGGTGTACACACACGTGCTAGTGCTGGCCTGGAGTAGGGGGCACAAGGTGTTTATGTTTTGCCAGGAGGAGCCTCATATGGGTTAGGGTGTGTTTATTTGATATAAAGATTGATTTTGGGGGGTGGGGAACTAGGCTAAGAAATTGAAGAATCAGGAAAAGGATGACAGGGAGATTTACTGGCAACTCAGAAGAGGGAAATACAGAAAGTGACTCTTCACTATTCATCACGCATCAAATGAAGGTAGATCAAATTACAGTAATTTATTAAAGGAATTAGAATTTGGAGAATGTGTCATCCTGAGAAATTGTATGGTAGTGGAGTAATCTCTTTGTAGGCTAAGTTGCTTCAATTTCCACAGTAAAGTCACCCCATAGGAGATTTTAGATAGTAGCTCTGATAACAGACTGTATGTTTTAGATAGTATCTGAGAAACATTTTTCTTACTACTTATGCATTTCCCTAAGTAGACAAATCTGGAAAATAAATATGCAAAGGGTTCCTGGGAAAGAATAAAACTGTGTGCATTTTAATTAAAACAGGGTTTTCATCTTCAGAATTTGTGATATACTTTTAAAATATGAGAGGAAACCCATAGACAAATATGAATGTGGTTACACACATACCATGGGAGTTTCCCAGAGAGGAAGAGACAATTCTTATTAGTTAGAAAAGATAAAATAGAAACAGTGGATTTAAATGTGAACAAGAAGCATTTGAAAGATTGGAGACATTTTTACAATAAGATGGACTTGGGGGATGTTTCTGAAAGAGATGATAGGGTCCAAATCATGTGAAAACTTAAGATTGCTACTTGACCAATGGATTGTAGGAAGAGGTGAGAGATGAGACAGATGCTGTCCCAGCAGGGAGAGTGGACCACCTTGATTATATCCTCTGGGCTTCTGTTATAGAAGGAGGATGCCTCCATGAACTTAACATTCTCTAAGCACACCAAAGAGAATACGTGAGAGCAGTGAGTGGAGGGACAGAGAGGATCTCAATCTCTGACCTTGGGTGTCTTTCTTTCTTTCATAGTATGAAGGGAGGAGTTGGAGGCTGTACATGTATAGGAAGGCCTCAGTACCTGCATTGTGGATAAGGACATTTGCTATATCGGCACTTGGTAGCCATTTGTGGCTGAGCCTGGGACACTGAGAACTCAGGAACATGGAAACAGATTTTCTCATTACCACCAAGAAGTGGAGCTTTAAGGGGGGGATAAAAGAAATTTACTCTTTCCTGCTATAATGGAGCCAATAAATGGTCCAGAAAAAATTCATTACACTTTAGGCCTAGGAGAGGTCATAGCTGAGCACATGATATAGACTCCCCCCACCCCTTGGATAGCTCAGAAGATATTCTCTGAAGAGAATATTTCCCTGTGAATGGAATTTATTTCTCCAAGACAAAAGAGGAACTGGAGAGAGTAGTTGAGGAGGACAGAAAATGCCCATGAACAATTTTATTAGGCCTTGGGAACTAAGGTGAATACAAAAATGGTGTGCTAGGACTGATTATAAAAATGATGTCTTAACATTTTTTGTACTTTAGAGTTGCCTGTTTTTGGTAGGCTACAGTTAGATTCTCCTGTGTATAAACTGAACTGTCATCTAGCAGATTTAATTGTTAGCATTTCTCTGGGCAGTTAGGCCATCCATGAGGGACAGAAACTTCTCACATGTCTCCCTGGACCGCCATGTCTTCACACCTGCACAGTGTCTCTGTTCTTGGGCATTCCTTCATCAGTTGATGTCCTTCAGAGAGCTGGACTGTATTAGGGTCATCTATGTGCCATGTAGAAAGCATTTTTGTTACTCAAAGTTAAGGATAGCCTTTTTTTTAATAATCTCCAAATTCATACATGGAAGTCATAATACCCAGTAGCTCAGAATATGACATTATTTAGAAATAGATTCTTTTATAAAGATAACTAAAGTGAGGTCACAGGGGAGCCCTAACTCAGTATGAAAGATATTATACTAGGGGAAGTTTGGACACAGAAATACAAATAAGAGGGAAGACAGTAGTAGAAGCAGAGGGGGGAATCCTTATGGCCAGAGGAAGAACAGCAGATTTTTCTTATACAGTTCTCAGAAGAAATCAAACCTGCCAACACCTTGCCTTTAGACTTCCTTTCTCTGGAAATGTGAGTCAATTAATTACTCTTTTCCTTTCTTTTTTTGGGGGGTGGGGTGGGTGGGTACCAGAGATTGAACTCAGGGGCAGTCAACCACTGAGCCACATCCACAGCCCTATTTTGTATTTTATTTAAAATGACAGGGTCTCACTGAGTTGCTTAGTGCCTTGCTCCTGCTGAGACTGGCTTTGAACTTGAGATCCTTCTGCCTCAGTTTCTGGAGCTGCTGGTATTACAGGCATGTGCCATTGCTCCTGGCTTAATTAATTATTCTCATTGAAATTATCCAGTTTGTGCTGCTTTATAAAGGTAGCCCTGGAAAATTAGTATACTCTCTAATTTTAGATTTACATGACTTCATTCATTCATTCATCAGAATAAGTATTCTGCTGTTGAGGACTGGATCTGTGTTAGATATTGAGAACTCAATGATTTTGGCCCTCAAGGAATTTCTATGTGCTTCATGAATATAGATAAATAAACTGTTTTAAAATGCCTAAGTACGAGAAGAACAACTGGGAAGCATTCCATTTAATTATTTGGGGCCTACTATGTAGTAAGCAGTGTAAGTAAGATCTAAGAAACATACTTGAAATCCAGTTCTGCCACTTCATATTTAAGGTCAAAGAACCTAGTTCTTTACATTATCCCAATTTTACAGGTGAGGTTAGCCTTCTTTCATTAATATGGGGAAAATAATGTCTTCCAATGTGACTTTTGTCAATATTATATGGGATGATGAATGTAGAATATTTAGTATAATGTCTAAAACAAAATATATGGCAAATATTATTACTTGGTGCTTAGGGAACATGTCATAAATTGGATGGACTGCAGACAAATAAGTGAGTTGAAGACTGACAGTCAAACAGAATGTGTCATACAGAATTCTACCTTACTATTGGGACAAGCTATTCACAGTGTTGCATGGGAGGCCCGGTTTGAGTTTCTACTAAGTGACAGTAATATATAATTCAGAAGGGTCTGGGTTAGACCTTCCTGCCTAGTACCCCTTAGGTCTTAGGGGCCGATGAGCACTCTCCCACTTAGGAAGAATGGCTTTGTTTGGGGATTTTTCAAAGGGGATGACAATGTCTGTGGATTTGGTTTTGACATGCTCATTTTGAGCTAGAAAGTGTAATTTGCATGAGTGGTATCTTGTCGGTTTTCTGAGTTGTGACTTGGGAAACTGGACATGAGATTTGATGGCCATATCCATTAAAATGATAAATTCTGGACATTTGGAAGTTGTCAACTTGTTAAAATAGCAAGCTTAAACAGAGTGGGGGGGAATGGAAGCTATTGTTTCAGGAAGATTTGAGTAGAGCTATCTTGGGATACAATTCAAGAATTCTGTCTTCCATTTATTTCAAGAGCAATAAGATAAAATTTTAGCTTTAGTTTGCAGAAGCTTTTTGACAATGGAGGTGATAGAAATAGTTTTGGGCAATGAAAGTGATGGAAATAGGTATTTTCCTATCTTTGACTGTTAGGATAGTGATGTTTTTAGAGCATAGATTCGTATAGTTCTCTGGCAGGCAAATACAATAATCAATGCCTCATGTCCTGTCAAAGGTGGCTTGGGTCACTCCAGGGTATGTGGAACTTGGACCAGGCTTGAGTCTTCAAGATCTGTTAACCTCTGCTCTCCCTTTCTTCCCGAGTGACTTGAAATCACTAACAACTCTTTGGCATAGAAAGGGTGGCAAGTTCCCTGGCTCTTTATAAAACCAAAAGCAAAAAATAAATAAACCAAAACAAAAACAGTAGAACAAACAATTTCCCTAGGAAGAAAGGCAACAAAAGCAGTAAGACAAATCAGTGAGGACAGAGTAAAAGGGATCACATTCTAGTTGCATGAAATTACAGAAACATTTCATTTCTCCAAATCTCTGGCTCCTCTTTTTAAAAATCCAGACCTGGACTAGACCCCTTCAGGCTTTAAGATGTTCTTGATTGTACCTGACAATATTTGGAAAATGGTAGAAGAATTTTATTTTTGTAGAAGGGATAACATGGACAAAAGACTTTCTACAAAAGGTGAATTTTGAATTGTATGATGAATATTTGCAATCATCTAGATGGAAAAATTGAGGAGTAGAAAATAGAAGAAAAAAGGGAAAGGAAGTGGTGAGAACACAAATTTGGAATAGAAGCCAAGAACAAAAGGGGAAAGGGAAAGTGATTGATTCCTCTTTCTTGATCTCTAGCTCCCAATTCAATCTGACATCAATTTTCTTGCATTCTTTTGCTTGACATCTATTTTCCTGAAACAAAACTGGAGGGGGATTTCGTATTACAAGCTATGCTAACATGGGCTCCAACATTGCACAACTTGGGCATAGATTCAAATTAAGATGATACAATTGCAAATGAGAAGAGTTAGTTTCCATTCTTGGATAACTCTTTCAGGAGAATCTTTTGGGTGGTCCCACCTATTAAAGGGATTAATGATAACTTTTCATTTTCATCTCATCAAACATTAATAATATTTGCCTGTTTTTACTCATCCAAATTTGGAAAGAAATTTCAAATAAACAACAAAGATAGATAGAATACTGATGAATTTTCAACAGTATAGATATTTCTCTTCATAAAATTGTTTTTAATTATTAACATACGTTGTTTTATTACATACATTTGAAGTAACAAGGATAAAACATGCTTTAGAAGTCAGGATGTCAACCCAGATGTGAAGAACACATATGTTGACACTGAAGTTAAAAAGACCCTGCAAAAATGACAAATGGTGAAGAAAAAGCACTATTACAGCAGATCCTGACCTTTTGAGAATATGATCAGCCTGTCAGCACTAATGGTTTTCTATGCTCATAGCAAAAAGCAATGAGTGTCTACATCAGGGATGAGGTCAGATGATATCACAATATAAAAATAATGAAATGGTAATCTGTCAGCCATAAACATAATTCTCCATCTCTCTTTTTTCTTTTTTTTTTTCTTCTCACTTTGTAACATAGATGTGTACATGTTTGTATTATGTGTGTGTGTGAAACAAGCTTGGCTCTTTTTCCTTCTATCATCTCAACCAATCTAATCCCAAAGAGTATTCTTAGCATCCTAAAATGTATTATGGTACCCAGAATAGTTACAAGGTCAAAGAATTTTTTAAGAGTTGTGAGAATGAGGTTAGGGGATAAGAAATGGAAAATAACAGATACATGAATGCATTTGATTTATTTGATACTCTTATTGTGCACTTGAAGATTTAGATTCAGGGCAATGTTATAACTATCACCAGCACAGTTCATTTCTCCTTTTACCTAAAATTCTATTTTCTCACCTAGCTTTCTTGAGTTTATTAAAGAGGAGCATAGCTTTCTGGAAATTTTGGGGAAAACTGTATTTTCTTATATTAACATTTAAATTTTTTTTTGTAGTTGTAGATGGACAGAATGCCTTTATTTTATTTGTTATGTGGTGTTAAGTTTCGAACCCAATGCCTCACTTGTGCTAGGCAAGAACTCTGCCACTGAACCTGAACCCCAACCTCAACCCCTCTGAACATTTTTTTAAAAACGGGTTCTCATAAACCTATTGACAGGAACTCAGGAAAATAACTGTTGATTTGTACAATAAATGTGTATAATATAGGAGGAACCCCCCTCAAAATTTCTTTTATTCCTTAACAAAGATTGACCACAATATGATTTCAAAAATAATGGAAGAGAGGTTGAAGGTGCAATAAATTTCTTATAGAAGTGCGAAAGAAATAAGACTTTAAGGACTCCACTAATATATAAGAGTAAATAATAATAATTATAATGATTCGAGTAAGAAAAAAATAAGAATTACAACTGAGACAAGCAACTTCTGTGGATGGCCTATAAAGAACCATAAACAAATCAGATACTATGACCAGGTGTCTAGATGTGAGAAAATTCTAGTTGAATAGGACCAGCCTCCTTAACAAGAGGAGCATCAGTAGTTCAGAAAAACAACAAGAACAACAACAACAAAAAGTACTTAATGTCATCAAATTGATCTTGCAGGCAAGAAATAGAAACCAATTTTCAGTTTGTCTGAATCAGGAGCTTTTTCTCTAAGATTGTTGTATATGTGTTACATGTTGTATAGCTATAGACTATATCCCAAACTGTTTATGGCTGAAGTTTCTGGATTTTCTCTACTCCATCAATTCTAAATTCATTGCACCTGTGATGTCACAAACCTAATTGAAGAAGCATTACCAACTCTCTCCTCTTCTAATCTCCAGAATAAAACAAATTAAGGGTGATTTTTTTTTCATTTCTCCTCTTGCAACATAGCCTCCCAGGGCAGGGACAGCATTGTATGAGTACAAGGAGGGTAAAAGAAAGTTCAGTCAGGTCTCTGAACTCTGGGAAGGCACTGTTTCAGGTCTTAGAAGTATCTCTGGGGATTCTTCATCCTCAGATTGCATTAAGTCAAAGATTTTCATTTAAATTTTATATCTCAATGGATAAACTCCATTTTAATCACCTCTGTGGGTCATGTTCTTCATGGCATTTCTCTTATTCTCAGTCATTTGACATTTCTTCCTCAGGGTAGCATGACATACATGAGCCATCTCAGAATTTCTTGAATAAATATTCACTATAATCATTTCAAGGAAGGCGATGGTAAGTCATTGGCACAAAGGGTAATCTGTATTTTCTTGAGTTTAAGGAAATTTTTTCATCATGGCTCAGCAGCTAACTGGGAGCTAGACATTTATTTCCTTCCTGCTCTATTTTGCCACTGGGGAAATGTGCATTGTTTTACCTCAATGATTTCATATGCAAAATGGGAATAATTATACTTTTTCCTTGGCTCACTGGAGGGTTAGGAAGATTAATGCATTTTTAAAAATTTAGACAGTATACATACTTCATGAATGAAATATGTTTTAGGTAGGAATTATTATTAGGATTATTATCATCAATAAGGATTTAAATATGTTCCTTGTCAAATAGAATCCTAAAAGTTAGAATTCAAGCTAATAAATTAAAACAGGCTTGAGGGGATATGAACTTGAATGTCTGTCAATGACAATTGGATGCAGTGAGTAATCCAATTTACTTCAGGAAATATGTAGCTGTGGCAGGGGTGAGGAGTAGGTATAAGGATGGAAGACTAACAAAGGGAGTATATAGATATTCATTAATTCCTTCAGGAAATAGTGGAAGGAAAGGAGGGGTTAGAAGGCATATTTACCAAGAGAGGGGAGAAAGGAATTGTAAAAGGATAAAATAAGGAGAATGCCTTGAAAGCAAGAATGACTCTGAGGAATTAGCAAATTTCACAACTCCTACACTTGGATGTCTGTCAACTGACAGACACAAATGAGATTCAAGGGGAAATCAAGGGGTTGGGGAGAAAAGAATCAGAGTTACTGTGATTATTTCACAATTAGGACCCAAGTTTTACTTAGAAGGAAGAAGAATGGTGAAGAAGCATAGAGCTTGACAAAAACTGCTTAAATTGTCTCTAGACCCTCAACTAGGTGTCCAGAGATGAGAACTAAGGTGCTCAAAAGACCACCATGTTGTATTTTGAGTGTAGGCTGAAAATCTTGGACTCTTCCTCCTGGCAAGAAGAAGGCTGAACAGGGATGTGACTGAAGTTACTAATGTCATTGATGGTTTCTATTGAGAAAGTACAAACTATTCTGTGAATTCCATAGTTCTAATGGAAGGGAGCTTCCCTTGAAACTTGGAAGAGGAGGGAAGAACAAATTTAGAGGCACAATAATACAACTGGTGACAATAACTAACATGTAAATAAATTTAAAAATGTAAGTCAAATTCAGATGTGTATTATTGATTTTGATATTAGAGATTTCTCTTTATCAATATTTCTCCTAGGGCTTCTACTGGGGCCAGAACCATAATCTGGAATATCACTTGTTGTAGATATCCAAATGTTTTTTATCTCAGGTAGGAAATAAGCAAGTTTCTGTCTTACCACCTTTCCACATGAGGGAATGGAAAGGTTAATAATTCCCTTGTTAGTCAAACAACTTCCATTCACACATAACTCAGACCAGGAAAGGTAGGGGACACACCAGTCTGCTTTCCCCTGGGATTGCTGAAGTGTTGGTTAGAGGATTCTAGGTGATATTCTGATACTGCTGTCCACTGCAGAATGGCAGTTTAAACCTAAAGAGGAAAACTTGAACTAATGTCATACTTTCATCAACTTCTGTCTTATTAGAAATAACACTCCAATTGTCCAGGCCAATTGTCCAAGGTTGACTTCAAATATGGAAAGATTCTGATATTCCTGTGTAGGCTTTGTTTAATAAAGCTGTGTGTTGCACATGACAAGAGTGATATTTATTTATTTATTTGCATGAGTTTTTGAGTACTATTATTTTCCAGGCATTTTTATACAGAAATAGTCCTGTTCATGAATCTAATGGTGGTTTTTATGTTCAACTGCTCAGTAAAATCCCATGAAATTTAAAAACAAAACAAACAAGCAAAAAATACAACAACACAATAATATGATCCCCCTCCCCCTTATCCCAACATTCATGCTAACACATGGAGATTCAGTGTTACTGGCTTGGATATAAGAGGGGTTATTTTTTTGTTTTGGTACTAGGGATTGAACCCAGGGACACTTAACCTCTGAGCTCACCCTCACTGAGCCTCAGCCCTTTTTAAAATTTCTTATTTTAAGACAGGGTCTCAATAAGTTTTTTAGGGCCTTGCTAAGTTGCTGAGGCTGGCTTTTAACTTGTGATCATATTGCCTTAGTCTCCCTTGGATTACAGGCATGTGCTACTGTGCCTGGCTGGACATTAGTGTTTTTAAAAAGCATTCAGAGGGGCTGGGGTAGTAGCTCAGTGGTAGAGTGTTTGCCTAGTACGTTCGAGACCCTGGGTTCAATTCTCAGCACCACATAAGAACAATAAATAAATAAAATAAAGGTATTGTGTCCAATTACAACTAATAAATAAATAAATATATATGTGTGTGTATGTGTGTGTGTGTGTGTGTGTGTGTGTGTATATATATATATATATATATATATATATATATATATATATATATATATCATTCAGAGATTTTTGATGTTTATCCACAGTTGAGAACCACTGAATAAGAGAAAAGACTAATGCTGATTACACATAATTATAAGATGATGACTGTTAAGATAAAGAAGTACACAAAGTACAAGGGAAGTTTGAAATATCATCGACAAACATATATCAAGCGTAGATGAAAATATTGTAGGGTTTGTAGCAGGTCTGAAGGTTATTTTATTGGGTATTTTTCTTTAGGGTTACATTTATTTATAAAACTCACCTTATAATACCCTTGTCTAAAAAGAGCATTATTAAGACAATCAATAGGTGATAATGTACAATTTTTCTTTGACAATTATCTGGGTCAGGACATATATGCACTTGATTTACTCAGATATATTATGGCAGAGAAAAATTTAGGATACCCTTACCAGAGTAAGGGAAGAAAGTTTCTCTCCATATGCTTTAGTTTGAAAACAAAATCACTAGATTGGTGCACAGAAAATTAGGCTAACTTGAATCCTGCGATGTTGCTGTAGAAATAGATAATAATCAGTCATCAAAGTAATTGTATGTCAAGAATGCAACACCTGGATTGAGGCTTAGCATCAGATTTAACATATTCTGGTCTGTTGTAGGTTGTATGAGAGGTCCAGGTTTTAGATAATGTCATTAAGAAGCAATGCCTAAAGTGTCACCTTGGTGGAGTTACTTCTAATAACAAAAGTACTGTAATTTCTCTGTAATCGTGCTAGTGGGGGTGGTGGAACTACTCCTTAAATCACATAGACCCTTATTTCTACTGAATTTGTGGCCGGGATACTATATGAATGACAACTCAATTTGAGATCACAGGTCATCAACAGCTTCCTAATTGTACACACATTCAATTTTCTCCCTAAAAATCACTTCTCTCTTTTGATGGCACATTTTAGAGTTGTTTTCAGCAGCAGAATTCTTTACTTATTAATAAATAATTGATTTTATCTCTAGCATCTAAAAACATAACCAGTGTACTACAGGAGACATGGGAGTTAGCAGTACTTTTAGAGCAGAAAGACTCATTTTTTTTTTTTTAATTCAAATCAATGTAAAGCAACAACCCAAAACAAAATTTTAAAACAGGGATTCTTGGGACTCTGGTTCATTTTTCACAATTATTTTCTGATGCAAAAACATCAAAATGAAAAGAAAAAAAAGTTACAGTTTAACTTCCTCTGACTAGATCATCAATGTGAATGAGGTGCCTGTGTGTTTTATTCATTAAAAACAACCAGAAGCTGGGTGCATTAGTGCATACCTGTAATCCCAGTGACCAGGTAGACTGAGGCAGAAGGATTACAAGTTTGAGACCAACCTTGGCAACTTATCAAGACCTTATCTCAAAATTAAAAGAGGGCTGGGGATATAGTTCAGTGTACAGCACCTCTAAGTTCCATCTCTCTTACTGGGGGAAAACCCGCAAAAAGCAAAACCCAAACCAAAACCATTCAGAGCTCTTCACTGAGGTGGGAGCTCTAGAAATGGATATGATTTGTATTGGAAGACAAAACCTATGGTGGAAAACATTGCAAAATTAACCCAGAAGCAACCATTGGCAAGCACGTGTTCTATGGTTCTGTGCCCTTTTGTGTATAAAAGGAGACCCACACTGATGCCAACTTTGAGGGCAGAGCACTCAGCACCTGTGTCTTCTAGAAAGTACAACAGACCCAAGGTTCCTTAGGGAGGAAACCACAGATCACTTCCTTCCTTCCTTCTGCCTAAACTACTTTTTCTGATCTTGTGAAACTCAAGGGGACCCAAATGATGCCAACGTGGAGATGTCCGATATTTTGGCTTTGTTGAAAAAAAATGCCTTATTGGTAACTCAGTGAAGTGTTCTCTCTAAGCACTTGTGTCTGTTGCCACTAGATACACACAGCCTCATGCCTGTATTTTAATCAGAGATTTACATACAACTAAAGATTGCAGATGGTCTTAGGTTCTTATCACAGTCTCTCAAGAAATGCTAGGAGGCTTTAAACATCTGGGATTTGTATTCTTTTCCAAATCAGAGATAAATGTTTTTCCTTTTGGTTAACTATGGATAGTTTTATCTCAGGGAGGCGCTCTTCCTTTGTGGCATCTCAGCAAGAAACTGACAGTGTCTACTTTTCTTATGAGTAGAATGCTTTGCATTGTTACAAGGTTTATAATTACATGTTTGTGACTTCATCCCCAACAGCCTCACACCATGAATACAGATAACATCTTACAAAAGGGGAGGTTGGGAAAGACTCAGACAGACAGGGTGGGCGGAGAGGGAGGCTGATGTGCTCAGTGACCATCTCCTAGGGAGGCTCTGGGACAACCAGTGGGGGGAACTCGGCTCTCCAGGATCCCGGAGTGGCCTATGGTCTAAAACACTGGCCTTCTGTTTCATGGGCTGTGAAGCACCCTTGGGAAGAAGAAGAAATACTCAACCTATAGGTTGACATTTTATTTATATCACATCTCTTGTTGAATCATTCTGAAGAACCCGAGGTGGCCGTGGCATTCCTTCTCTTTATTCACTTGGTTACAGTTTAAAATTTGAATAGCTGTTTATGCTGGAAGGCTGAACACCCAATCAGCAGTCTTTGAATTGAAGCTGTATTGTTCACTCATGGAAATGCCCGTTTCATCTGTCAGCGCTCTTGTATAGTGAGCCTAATAATTTATGCTTGCTAAAGATGTTTTCTGACCTGTGATTCCATTGCCAGTTAGGAAAGGGCTTTGGCAGCATTCATACTTCCTTTCGTAATAGGGGGCCAGTAAGGTACAATTTAGTGAAATTACTGCTCCAGTGCACTAATGGTACCCAGACCCAGACTGGGGGAGGGCACGAGGCTAGGGGTGAGGGACCCTATCCTTTAGAGAGGGCCACTAGACTCCAAAGAAAGATATCTTGGAAAAGGGGCCTCTTTGGGAGCTGCCTCCTTCCCAGGAGGTCTGCGTGATCCTGTGGTGCCCTGATGGCTGAGTTAACGCACCTGCTGAAATGTTACAGAGCAATATGGGGACTTCACACAGTGTCCACTAACACAAAGAGAACTAGATCTTTCACACAGAAATTTTGTATCATTTTGTCAAATTTACATCATTCTACTTTTTTTAAAAAAAAATATTATGATTGTATTAGAGTGACCAATTTAACACACACCACAATGGAAAGAATCCTTTGTGCCCTTTAAAAGAGAGAATCCATATACACTTGCAGTATATATTCTTTACCTTAGTGCTATTGAAATCACATTATATTAAGTGGGTCTTATTTAAATGGGCCATGCTGCATTATAATTATAATCTTTTCAGGTCTTTAATTTGCAAGGTATTGCAGAACTGTCCTGAAGAAAACTTTTCTAATTGCAAATGAAATTATTCTCCAGGCAACGTGTATTTTTTTTCCTTTTTGATTCTTTCATAAAACTTTGCTTTTATCTCTCATACAGCATCAATCTTATCTTCTGTAAAAGAAATTTGTTTACCTGTTTTATACTTTACCACTTCTGTCCATTTCTCGAGGTTGCTTGCTTAATTATACTCATTTTGTATACGTTACAGCTTCATCTCAATGCTTTTCTTTTGGAAGGGGCTTCATGATTATTGGTGAATTGATTTCAAGAATATTTTGAACAAAATACCTCACATTGAAATAGAATCTCTCCCTAAATGTTCTTGAGAAACATATCTGAATATGAAATATTGATGAGTACTCTCAGAAAGCAGACTGACCTGTCATAAAGTTTATAAAATGAATAAATAAAAATCGTAGATGAACTCTTCAAAAAAGAAATTTCAAGAGATTTTGGGTGGATTTTTAAATTGAAGTAAATCTTTTGAATATAGTCTTTAAAAAATTGATTATTGACTTTCAGCTTTAATTATCCTAGAAATAAAACACTGGAAAACCTCAGTCAAATCTGAAAAGCTGTGGATGTGATATTGAAGAACAAACAAAGGTTCCAAAGTATTCTACGATGATGATAACCGATGATGTTAGAATACTTTGACGTTCACAAGGGCTTTCATATTGAGGTAAGCATTAATGATCACTGACTTGCTTGGGATCCTTAAATAATCAAGGAACAGTGCTGGAGCTGAGCATGCAGATTATAAGAACCACCTCCCTCCTGTTACCCTTGATACCTCGCTTTTGTCTTTCAAGCAGTGTGTCTTTTTATAAAAACAAATAAGCAAAAAATGGTGCTTACCATCTTATGTAATTATATACTTCATCTTTATAGAAACATAGGATTTCAAAGGTAAAAGAAACTATGGAACAGAAAACTTTTCATTTGCCATTGTGGAAAGGGGAAACTTTATTTTATTATTTTTGTTGTTAATAATAGCAGGTTATATTCTGTTTGCTGAAATAAGAACTCTGTGACATGGATATTATTTCTGTTGTACGAATGAAGAAACAGGATGCAGAAAGGACTGTTGATTTTCTAAACATCACACTTAGAAAATGACAAAAACGTATCTACTGTACCCCAAACCAGGTCTCTTAAGACTTATGCTATGACATGTTTTAACTACCATTACACAAAAGTTAATAGGAAAAGTAGGCATCATGATGGATCACAGCCCCCCGCCCTGTTGCTTTTGCTAAATAGTTGATAAGAACTGTATGGAGCATCTTGTCCCATCCTCAAATTCTTTTCCCTAATTTCAACCTTCCTTGAGCTGCTCTATAGGAGCAATGGACATTCAGAATTGATTTATGTGTAACTATAATACACTAATGAAAACATTAAAAAGTTTTAATTATGTATTTATTTTTAATTTCAAAGTTTTGGTCTACATTGCTCACTTGAGACTTGAACCTGACTTTTCTATCCTGTTTTTACATACCAAATTCAAAAGTCCATTTATACTCAAGAATGCTTTGTGGAAAGTGAGAAGCTAGGCATGAAATGGAGAATGTTCAAAGAGTCACTAAAGGTAAAAAGGGTTAAAGGGTTCTTTCTGAAGGCAGATGAGCTAAAAGACAAGATTCATCTTCAGTTTAGAAAAATGAAGGCTCTCAGAGGGGTCACATCTTATAAGAGTTCAAAAATTATTATTATTATGAAATATTTCTAGAGCAAAAATTTATTTATTCCCCAAATTCCAGCACTCTCCCTAGTGGATAGACTTTCATATTTAACTGATACATTGTTTTTCACAGCATAGCTCTTGTTCTCTGATCACTGCAGATAGTTCTATGGGCTACTTGTCCAATTTTTGTGTTCCTAGTAGTTCTTGCATATTTCCATCCATTAGGAAAATTCTTAGTAAATATTTCTTCAACTGAACTGAACTTCAATTTTCTGATAAATATGAAGCATGGCTTTGTGAAGTGGCTAATGTGTTTATGAATCTTGTAACTCCAATAAGTGATGATAGGCTTAAATTCTCAGCAAATTCAAGAAATCCTTAGATTAAATTCTGGTACACCAATAGTTGATTAAGGAACTTAGGCATATTTGCAGGAATAAATTACTTTTGGAGGTGTGAACTTGAATGACAATATGTCCTTTCACAGAACACCTCTGGCATATTGGACTAGATGATCCTTGGTCTGACTTAATATGACATTGTCTTTACTGATATTTTTACGAGTAATACTAAATGTGTGTGGAAACTTCATCTATCAATTTCTTTCAAACGTCCTGCCAGGTTGTACTCATTATGAAATACTATCATAATTGTCATTCTATCTACTATTACTTTGATTAACCTCAGTGGTTGGTTCGTTTTTCTTGGTCAGATGAGGACTTTGAGAAAACTAATGTGTTGACACAATTTTAACTCAGCGTTAACAATGGGAACTTGGTACTCTGAATTTTCTTCTTAACTACTATCACACTGTTCCTCAACTAAATTCCTTGGCTATGATGTAAGACCTTCTAAGAGAACCCTTCCTAGGCTGCTGACATACATAGATCAGAAATAGTTTTCAAAGAACAGCTTGTAGACAGCTTCAGATTATGACTTGTGATGGCTAAAAGCTCCTGTTTCCTTTCTACACCTCCCCGCCCCCCCTTTCTTCTCACCTTCTCAGTCTCCTATAGAGATGTAAGCACCACAGCTACTAATAAAACAATTTAGCTTTTTGTAGCAGATGGGGACCTCCATCTGGTGTAAACATGTAGAGAGATGCCCTTGGTGCTAGTTAATGGGAAATGTGGGATGCAAAGATGAACTCCTCTTCATAAACAATGTGCCCTCTGATGAATTTCTCATTCTTTATAGCTTATGGCAACTATGTGGACCTCAAACTCAAGCATGACCTTGGAATAGATTGTGGCTGCTTGCGTATTAAAACTCTTCTATTGAAAAGTGCGAACATGCATTGTGGCAACAATTCTCTTACACTAACTTTAAAGAAATAAGATTCTCCTAGTTCAAGTATTTGCATACAAGAAAGCTACAGCTCAGTATCAAGCACATTCTAGGCTCTCGTTGATGATGAGTACATGAAATATGATCGGCACCTAACTCAATTGTATCTCAGTGAGCTGGTGAATGGTAGAGGATACCAAGTTATGCTTTTCCTCCACATCTAAAAGATGAAGGTGGAGGTTGGGGATGGAGGTGAGGAGGCATAACTGATCTTCAAGGATGAGAAGCTCATCAACTTTTCCCCCTCTTACCCACAACTATGTTAGTTAAGTCAGAAGAAGTTAAATTTGGGATAACTTTTATGAAGCTTCTATAATCTGGGAGGCTCTGAAGAGAGTAGTTTAGTATGTGGGGCTGTCCTAGTTAAAAAGGTATTTTGCAAATTCTAATCATTAATTTTTATTACCAGACTACTTCTATTCTTGTTTCTGCAGGCTAGGCAGCATGCCATGCTTTTCTGTGGAACAGATATCACTTCTCCATAAACAGGGTCCTTTGGCTATCCCTCTTTGGTTAGCTATTTGATGAAAAGATTAAAGAATAAAGCTGGATCTGAGACCTATTCTGTAGTCTACATATATTTACATAAATTCCTTGAAAGTAAATAAAAAGGCCTACATGAATAAGATGGCAAAGACATGTGAAATCCAAAGCAGCTACTTACTTGAAGGGTGGAAAAAGACAGTCTTGTGTCGTTTCAATTAAACTGAGCACGCTGGTTCATTTACTATTTTTAGTGAATTTTAATTGAGTGGTGTCTCATTTTTATAAATGTTGTCAATCTTCATTTTCTCTGTCTCCCATGTACCAACTTAAACATACACGTATTCTGATCCACATACCAACATGTGTTGGGAGAGTCCTATCTATAGATAGACCCTGAACACCAACTTCTATACAGTGACATGTACTGCTGTAAACATTAAAGCATCAAACCCTGATAGAACACCCATAAGGCTGAAAAAAAAAATTCTTTTAATGCATTTATTTTATAGACACAAAAGCTCAGCTAGTAATCAGTTTTGATAACTTTAGATGTCTGTTTCCCTGATGTAATGACTAGACTGAGGCAATAACAATACTTCATTATGCTATTCAAAGTGTATGGCAGGATTCAGTCAGAGCTAGACTCAAAACCTGGCCCACAGCTGAAAGCAGAGATGATGCATTAATCCACAGCAACACCCTCTCCCCCACTGCTCCCCTCAGCATTCAGCCACTAATAATGGATATCATTTTTCTTCATAAAACTGGTGGTACTTGAATCAAGCACATGACAGTTAAGGTTTGTTTAGTCTTTCAAGCAGGTGATTACAGAATTGAACTTCCCAAGTGAGAAGCCAATGGAATACAAATAGTTAAGAACACGTTTGAAGGGGGAAAAAATTGTCCAACCCCATCTGTCAAACTGTGCGTATGACATCATCAGATATTCTGCACTTGTTTGCAGCTATTCAGGCCGGCCCGCCCTGCAGTCTACGCTTTGTGTTCCAGTTTCCTTTACAGGGCCAGCGGGCTGGAAAATTACCACATGCTGTCACAGTTAGCTCAGCCAGGTCTTGTTATCATTGTTTCCAAGGAATCCATTCATTCTGTTATTTTACATATTGGGCAGACGTCCTGCCACTGAGGCTTGGGCTGCAGTAACTTGAAGGGCCAAACGTTAATGGGCCTCTATTGTTGGTAGAATGGCAGTGCAATACGTGGGAAAAAATACCCAGACAGCTCCCTGACACTGGTTTAGGACCTCTAGACTTAGGGGGTAGCCTGTGAAGATCTTTTATGTAAACAAGCCTTCAATAAACAATGAATATCTCCTGTGTCAATATTCATAACCCATCAATAAAAAAATATATAAATCTTCAACTAGAAAGAAGCCCAAATGTATTATGGATGATGGAGCCTTTCCTCAAAATAATCTATAGAATTTGGGCAAGTCTCCTTCTAAACACAGCTAATTTATGAGGGGGGAGGGCAGCATTGTTGAGGCTTTGAGAAAAGAAAGGCATTTGATTTGGGGCTGGCTGTATTCTCAGTGCAGTAGGTAATACAGTGGGCAAGTTTTGTGGCTTCCACTACTTACAGGCTGAAATAATGACAAGAGCCCTGGTGACACATTACATCTTCACCATTCTGTCAATTTAAAGAAAGTTTATGAAAACATTAGAAAAGTTGCCCAGGATAAAGCTTAACTTTAAAAAGGTTTATGTTATCTTGATTAATTAAAACACAGATAAAAATAAAGTTCACAGAATTAAAGAATTATCCTGAGCAATACAGAAATAGGAACATCTATCTATTCCTTATATAAGATATACAGTGGGACTGCAGTTATTGCCTCTTTCTCTCTTTTTTTTTTTTAATTGGGAAATATTTAGTTTCCTGTTTCAAGGTAAATCTGATCTTTTGACTGGTATTAGAAATGGATCGCAAGGTGGTATAGATGTTATAGTTCTTCTTATCAGCCCCAGAAGTTTCTTCCATCAGATTTCCTTTCTTGGACAAGATAAGATTTGGTAACTAGACCTGGCTGCTCAAAGGGGGAAACCATATGGTAATTAGTTAAGTCCATGGGCACTTACAACAACTTTAATTCAAATCACATCATTTCAAACATTCTCATGATTAGCTCAGCTGTTACTTCTGCCAATTTGTTTTATTGATTCTGCACAGAGCTCCAAATGACCATATAGTTCACATTAGAATGGTTCTTACCTTAGAACAAGAGGACTGAATGATAAAGAGGAGATAGGGATAGTCTGATTCTGACAAGCACAATCTCTACCATATTTAAGAAAAAATTTACTGTACTTAAAAAGTTTTCTAAAGCTAACCTCAGCAAAAGTGAAGTGATAAACAACTCAGTGAGACCCTGTCTCTAAATGAAATACAAAATAGGGCTGTGGCTGTGACTCAGTGTCCTAGTGCCCCTGAGTTCAATCCCCAGTACCAGAAAAAAAAAAAAATCATTCTATACCAAATTCAGATTTGTTACTTTGTCTTCTTTACAAAACATAATTATAACAATTTCCTTTTTGTGTCTGGAAGCTAATAAAATTTTAAATGGTTTCCCTTTACAGCTGACATTAAGAGACAATTAAGATGAGTTTATTTTTTCCATAAAAGTAATATATGTCAGGACTAGATTTCCTTAGCTAAATTCTTCAAGCAATAATAATCATTTTGTAAACCATTTGTAATATCATCTTTGAGAAAAAGGTTTCTTCTTCAGTGTTTAAAATGCTACATTAATGTAAATATTAAAATATGACAGTCTTCATTCAAATATCATAGTTTAGGGGATCTTACAGAATTCTTGAAGTCAGTATTTTTCAAAAGAGAAAAAACATCCTTCACAATCATATTATTTGTCAACAATTCTTTCAGCTTTCAACTTGATTCTTATGCAAGGTTTCTGTAAGATAAGATACAAGTTTGACATAGACATACACCTTGACTTTAAATTACATTAGGCACTCTACATCTGACAGCCCAAAGTAACATTCTTATCCACAGATTGAAAGTGACCTTTTGGTCTAACCCCAAACTATTTAATAAAGAAAAGTACTGGATGATACATTATCACATTTAAAAATACATTTAATTGAAAAAGTTTTTCACTAAGCAATAAAGAACTGTTCCCTTAACTTAAGCAACATCCAATATTTATCACCATAAAGTATATGTCAAACTGTATTGTTTAACAACAAATTCAAAGCAAAACCAAGTTATGCTTTCAAGTTCTTTAGAGCCTCTTATTAAAAGTAACTTTCACATGAAAGCAACTTAAGAAGAGAAATACTACTAATAGTGGCTCTTAAAAATATACCCAAAACAAATAAACAAAAATAATTCTAAGCCTTAAACAACTACAACTACCTCCTTGATTAACAACAATAACAACAAAACTCAACTCTACTAATCAAAACTCATAATTATTTAGCATGGACAAAAACTTCATGCAGTGTGTATCATCTACCTGTTAGAAATATTCTCCATTTATGCAGCCAGTGTAGCAGCTCTGTTCTCAAGCCCAATTTCTCCTTCTTTGTCACCACCTGGTTCCTATAAAGAAAATGTTTCCAAGAAATCACACCAAAATAACTTAAACTTTTCTTCACAGATGGGCCTTCACATCACATTAGAAACTTTTTATAATATTAACAATATTCTTTCATTTTATATTAGAATTGTATAATTTAAGAATTTGAGTTGCCTAACAAGATATGACCGTGCAATCATTTCAGCAATTTTCATATCATATTAGTGAAAACAAATACTAATACAATAGGATGCTAACATGAAAACCCTTAATAGAACATGACAAAACTTTTCATATTTTATTTATGCATTCTGGTTATTCTTCTTCAATTCAACATTTTCCACTTCAGTTTATGGGAAAGTAGCATGGGTTTGCATGTTTTTGAATATCAATTAAGTGATACTGTGATACAACAATAATGCAAAAGTTAACTGCTATCATTTTGCTATAGGACCAATGCACTTCTCTGGGTCATCAAATCTTTATTTGAATGATAATTCTTTCATTAGTTTTGTTATTTATTTCAATTTAGTTTAGAAACTGAACTATTTACAAAGAGAAAATAAGAAATTCTTTGCAGTTGAGTATGGAGATGCAGTGAGTTAAAGAAATAATGCAATTATCTTAGTAATTTACTGCATCTTTCCTACTCCAAGTATCCAAATAATTGACATAAAGGTAGCTTTTGCCTTGAATTATGCAGACAATTGCTTTCATTTTATACTCAGATTCTTTCATCATATATAGGGCACATTCATTCAAAGACTCTTTCCTTTAACCCAGTTCATTTGAGCAGAGTTGCTAACAAAATTCAGTGAGAAAACAAACTGGAAGGAAATTATCAAAATGTCTCTCGTCTTGAGAGTCTATCAATAGACATGAACAAGAAAGACACTGACAAAAGGTCCTCTTGGATCCTTCTCACTTGTATCAAGGATTCCACCAGGATTAAATACAAAATTCTCTCAGGCAAGAAAATATCTTGTCTTAATTCAAAATACCTTGATCTTTTCAAAATTACCGGTACACTAAAGATGTCAACCATACTCAACAAGCATAGCTAAAAGAAAAAAGATTACTCTATAGTGTTTGGAAGAAAACACCATTCTCCCATACTCCCATTTCTGTATATGATAATCTGTGAAATTAAAGAAGAAAAATTTTGGCCTAAGTGCCTAGAACATTTCTTTCCTTACTTATATCACACTATCATGCAGTGGAGACAGAGCTTATACATTTCAGTAAACAAGACCTGCACATGGCCAAAATTACTCCTGAAAAGCACTATTAGGAAGTTACCATATTCTGGGATAGTTTGTTTACCCTGTCTTAAATAAATCTAACACAACCTGTTTGTCTTCCAGACTGCTATTAATTCAGTTGAAGATAAGATGAAGACAGTGGTTTGTATTTAGTTGTCATACCTTTAAAACACTCAATCATTCAGTGGTGAGATGTTCACATTATGAGTGGCAGGTGGTAACTGAGATTTCATATTTCCTGGATTGTGTTTTCCTCGGGAAGTGTTATCAATGAAAAGAATGGCAGGCAGAATTTAAATTTTTTATGCTTTTTTTTTCTATTCCCTTCCACCAACTTGCTTTTTTTCTCTAGTCTGAATGAATATAGATGACAATAGATGAGTATGTCTAGAACCAGCTCCATTTAAATTGCTTGGCTAACTTTTTGCCTCCCTGGATAATATAGGTTCCCTGAGCACCAGAAGACGATTTATCTTTCTCAGAGTTGTATTCTTGGCATCTGGTTTGGTATCAGGCATATAGCAAGCACTCAGGAAACAGTTCTCTAATAACTGAATGAACCACTTGTTCAATTTCATGCTAGCAGATTCATGTGCACTTGACTGAAAGAAACTTAAGATGTTTTACACCTGAGATGCAAGCAACATGGCATACCATTTGAACCACTGATAAGGGAGGTACATTGGGTATAGGGCAGCCATATTTCAATCCTGGCATTGAAAGTTGTTAGGATAAGACACAAATTAGCCAGACTCTTCACTGGGGTGAGTTTTAGAACCTGTAGGAATTACTGGAGTTATGATGAGAGACAGGGACCTAACTCGTGGCAAAGAGTACTCTTACCAGACTTCCTGCTATGTTCATGTACTCTAAGGTTCTGCTTTATTAGAGTCACCTCTCTATATATAACTACATAGTTGCAGTGTGGCGGTAAGAGAATTACAGGACCTAGATTTTTAACGGATTGTTAGAGTTTATGCCAAATTTCTCCTTATCAGTTTTCACAGGAATATGTTTGGATACAGTACTCTATAGGATGATAAAGCATCACTGATAGGATCCTGTCATTTTAACACACTTGGGCTAGCAGACTCATCCCCAGGTGTATGCTGTCTATCACAGGATATGGCCTGGCATAGGAGACATGCCTTGTCCATGTTTCGAGTTGCTGGAGAAATTGCCAAATGATCTTTTTTTTTTTTTTGTGATAGGCTTCAAGCCATGGCCAGAAAAACAATGGAGAGATAGAAGGGAAATGAGAAGTCTTAGGCTCATCAATATGCAAATCTTTTAAATGGCATATAAATGATTTACATGTAATGTACTCATTTTCCTAATAAGAATAGATTTCTTTTCTTTCAGTGATGGCAACACATCTCAGGGAACCAGCAACACAGTGGCAGGCTTAATGTTTCCTCTTTTGCATTCAGAGAGCCATTACTATGACTCTGTCTCCCACCTGCCCTTGCTCTCACTTTGTCCCCAGGTGTGGAGTCCTGAAGTAATCATTCTACCCACACGTTGACAATGGCAGCTCTGGGAAACTTCACTTGATGCACAAGTGCTCTGTGCTTCCTGAGATTATTGTGGTGAATTGAATTGGGGCAAGAGGGTGGTGATATGTGAAGCCAGAGAGACTTGTGGCAGAATATCTTCATTTGACTGGAAGATTGTGAAAAACAAAGTACCTAATATGAGTGACTATATACAGAGAATTGTAGAAATTCTGTACATGTGAGGAGGACATGAAGTAAAAGGAAGAAAGAAATATGAAATTAGAAAAGTATATGTGGATTAAAGTGTATTATAGTTTAGCTATCTCATGTTGTAATTGCCTTTGTACAAGGGGCTTACCTCCCTAATTTTTAGTTTCCTTACCTGTAAAATAGGGATAAAAGTGATACTTGTCTTTTAGTGTTGTTCAGAAGATGAAACAAGACAGTTCATCATCTAAAGGACTGAGATAATAAATATTGGTCTTTACAGATGCAGGAGGACAGCTGGGTATGATGGCCCATGCCTGTAATCCCAGCAGCTTGGGAGGCTGAGGTAGGAGGATTGCAAATTAAAAGCCAGCTTCAGCTACATAGTGAGTCCCTAAGCAACTTAGTAAGACTGTATGTCAAAATAAAAAATAAAAAAAGGGCTGAGGCTCAGGATGTGGCTCAGTTGCTAAATGCCCCTGGATTCAATCTCTGATACCAAAAAAAAAAAAAAAAAAAGAAAGAAAAAAGAAAAAAAAAAAAAAACATGCAAGAGGACAGGGCTGGGGATATGGCTCAGTGGTAGAGTATTTATCTAGAATGTGTGAGGCCCTGGATTCAATCCCTAGCAATAAAAAAAGAAGAAGCGGGAGGAAAAAGGCAAGAAGCCTTACATCTGTCATTATTTTTGAGTTGGAGAAAAAACAGCTTTATATGTGATACTGCAAATATGAAATACAAAATTTCTTAATTAGTTCTAGGGAATATATTTGAGTATTTAGATATCTTAAGAATTGGAAATTTTATAATTTTTTCTGTACTGTCTTTTAAGATAATTTCTTTTTTTAAAGATAATTTCTCAAAAATTTTGCACATTTCATATTTTCTTAACTTTTTGTCATTTATTGTTCAATTGTCTTTCAAGCTATATTTTAAAAAATATATAACCAATCACTTAGCTAATTCAAATCATTTCTAAAATAAAGTAGGGTATAAATGAATACATAAATTATTTAAAATAAAGTATCAGCTTACTGCATCTTTACCAATATTTTATTTTATAATTTGAGAAAAACTAATGTGTGTTACCTATATTTTATATCCTTAGCAATGCATTTTGGTTATTCATTTATTTGTTAAACCCTGTCCCCATAATATTACTCAGTTTTTAAATATATTTTAAACACTTTAAAGGTCTTTCATACTTAAGAAAAAATCATCTTCCATTTTAATTTTCCTGTATATTTTTCCTTAAAGATTTTAATGTGATTGATGTAGTCTTCCTACTCAGATCATTGAGGGTTAAAGAAATCAAGCAAATTACATTATCCTCTGAGTTGTTCTATGTATGTTTTCATATTATCGGTACCTCAATAAATTCATTGATATGTGAAAAGGAACCTAGTTTGTACCTGGCAGAGTAGGAGTCAAAAGTAGGACTCAGGTGCCCACCTTTTCCTCTATAGATTATAGTATTCACCATTCCCAAATAAGAGTCAGAATTCCTGTAAGACCTACCACACATGACACAGTCAATGCAAGCCATTTCAGATCTTTTTTGAAGCCACCTGTGTCCAGTAGGCTGTATGAGTTGACCTGAAAATTGGCATCATCTCTTCAGCTTACAACAGAGCTCTTTTCCTTTCTTTTTATAAGCCAATTTTTCCTGCTAGGAATCAAACCCAGGGCCTTGTCCATGTCAATAAGCACTTTATTATACTACTGATCCTATAGGAAAGTCCTTAATAGCTCAAGAAAGTTAGATTCTATAAAGCTCAGAATTTATTTAAAATGTTTGTATTCTAATATAAATTTTACTTTAAATGTTATATTTCAATTTTTAAATATTATATTCATCACCATATACATGGGAAAATTACTTGAGTATCACAGAAGCTTCTGATTTTGTTCATTTGGAAAATTCCAAAAAAACTCACACTATTTTTGAAATTCTTAACTAGGAGGCAAAGTGATTACTTTTTATTTGAGTATTTGTTCATCTGTTTAGTTAGGTGCTATTATGATTTTGTATTTGTAGTTCATTAAGTGTAGGACTTTGGTGATAGGGATACATGATAACATTATAAAGCCTTGTATGATCTGCTATTTTAATTTTGAGGTTAGAAAATTTTGAAATAGTTTTAATTTGAAGAAAACTGGAATGTCATGCGAGCATTCATTCTATTTTTCAGCAGCAGCTCACCACTGGAGCATGCCTTCAGACAAAACTATTTGACAAGTTTAGGGATCTGGATCTGGGACAATTTCAGGATATTGTTATAGTTGCCCATTTGGGATTAACCATTTGGGATTCAAATGTCACTTCTGGATAAGTAGGGTTTTTGTTTTTGTTGTTTTATTTTAACTTCAGAATCCCCAAAGTATTTGTTAAAAATGCACTTGCCTGTGATCCCCATTGCAATATTAATGGTAAATCTAAATTGGATCCTGGGGGTATATACCTTAAATGAATCCTCTAGGTGATTTTAGCAAATGCAGACTCCAGTGGATTACCATAATCCAGCATTGGCCTTGTGGCTGGTCCACAGATTGAATCAAATCAAAGATAAATTTCACATAAATTTGCCACTCTGGACACAAAATAGAAGGCTTCTCTTCTCTGGAGGGATTCTGTGTTTCCTTTTGGGGTGGAGACGGGACATACTGAGGAAGAGACGGACAATGCCTTGTAAGTGGAGTGGAAATCCATCAAATCTCAGTTTGGTTCAACTTCAGATGGAACTATTTGCTTCCTTTTTGGGCTGTGACCAGTAATTGAACTTCCCTAGCTGAATCTAAAGCTCATCTCTAGAATAGTATGGTGTCTTTGTTTATAACAGTAGAGATGTCAAACAGGTAGTGAGCATTTATTTTCAGTTTTTGCTTTCTATTGGAAATGTAAAACTGTAATACTAATATTCTTCTGTCCAAGAGAGACCAAAAGTAGTGAAATAGCCCCTGACTTCGTGACTTTCTAATGCCCAGGAAGTGCTAATGCTCCAGCACAACCGCATCAGTATCTGATCATTTTCTTCATCTATATTCCATGGTGTGACCATGCCTACTCCTTATATATAAGAAAACTGCTGTAATAAATTAGGAGCTACTTCTTTTTAATCTTCCTATGAAAAATTGTCTTTTCTATAGGTAAACATTGCAATGTCTCATGGTGTGAAACTCATTGCAATGTGGATTTTATTATGGCGAAGATAGTAGCCAGACTAATCTTTTTGCAGGGTAATCTGTAGTCTGGGTACTTCTCTGTCTTGTTCACAATGATATGTGCTTCAAAAATAAAACTTAGCAGAAATACTAAGAAAAAATATTTACCTACTTGAATCTCTTTTGTTAGCAAATATTTGATTTCATGACATTATTAGAAATGATATATTTTTCATTTTTGCTGCTTAAACTCTTAATTTGGATATCTATAGAGGCATTACATGTTTGGACAATGATGTTCAAGCCCTAATACCACATATATACATTGTTGGTTTTTTTTGTTTTTTGTTTTTTTTTGTATATTTCAATTATCTCAGATGACTTTTTATGCTGTCTGACTACACTGTAATTATGCAATTCTGTTGCTTGTGGAGAAGTTGTCTCTGGTAATACTGGCTCCCCCCAGGAAAATAATTTCCAATTCATTTTTCAAAGATCTACTTTGATGACTCAGTGCAGAATATGTAGAACATACTCAATGCATGTGGTTGCATTTCACTTAAATGAAGCAAAAGATGTCATTTCTATATATCATACCTGTTAGCTCTGTTGTGATACTTTCTCATATTGACAGTGCAGTTTCTGTCTGTATTATCAGCAGGGTAGAAAACAGCATATATGTTCTTCTCACATTGAGATAAATATTATAGACAACTGTCAATCTGATGGGGTACGGTATGGTGTTAACTCAGAGTAACAAACACAACTCTATGTTTTTCCTTAAAATCATTCTAAAGTGTCAATTTTATTATAGATTTGGGTACTTATTACTTTTATTTTAAAACAAATGTGTAAAGTTTTATATATAGAAAACTCTAAAGCTGTCACTAAAAACTAAAGCTAGTGAAGTTTTATGATACAAAATCAACATGAAAAATCAATAGCATTTCTGTATGATAATAGTAAACTATCTGAAAAAGAAATCAATTCCATTTACATTAGCTACAAAAAGCTTCCTAGTAAGAAATTTAATTAAAGAGGTAAAAGATCTCTACTGAAAACAATAAAATATTGGTAAAAGTAATTAAGAAGGCAAAAATAAATGGAAAGATATATTCTATATTTATAGATTGGAAAGATTAATATTGTTTAAAATGTCCATATTACTCAATGAAATCTCTATTAAAATACACATGACATTCTTTGCAGAAATAGGGGGAAAAATCCTTAACGTAAGACTTCAAATAGCCAAAGCAACTTTCAGCAAAAAACAAAAAACAACAACAACAAAAAAGAACAAAGCTGAAGATATCACACTACTGGACTTCAAAATATACTACAAAGCTATAGTAACCAAGTCTGCATGGTACCTGGATAAAAACATACTCACAGGCCAATGTAACAGAATGGAAAGCACAGAAATTAGTCTGTGAATTTACAGTCAACTGATCTTTGACAGAATTGTCAAGAATGTGCAATGGAGAAATGACAATCTTTTTAATAACTGGTGCTGGGAAATTTGGATATCCACTTGAGGAAGAATGAAGTTGGATCCCTATGTCTCACTAGTAACAAAAATCAACTGTAAGTAGATTAACACTTAAATTTAAAACCAGAAGCTATGAAAATATTAAAAGAAGAAACATGAGAAATACTATATGACTTTGGACTGATAAAGGACTTTACGAATATGACTTCAAAAGCACTAGTAACAGAAGCAAAAATAGATAAATGGTATTACACCAAACTAAAAACCTCCTGCATAATGAGGGAAACAGTCAATAAAGAGATAACCTATAGAATGGGGGAAAATATTTGCAAATTATACATCTGACAAGGAGTTAATACCCAGATTATTTGAGGAACTCCAAAAATACAACAATAAAACATAAAAATTCTGATTTAAAAAAATGGGCAACAGACCTTAATAGACATTTGTCGAAAGAAGGCACACAAATGGCTAAAAGATAGATTAAAAAAAAAAAAAGTTTAATGTTACTAATTATCAGGGAAATGCAAATAAAAACTACAGTTCAAAATCACCTCACTCTAGTCAGAATGGCTATTATCAAAAAGACAAAAGATAACAAGTGCTGGGGAGGATGTGTAGAAAAGGGACCCCTTGTGCACTGTTGGTGGGAATGTAAATTAGTACAGCCATTGTGGAACACAGCATGACGATTCCTCAAAAACTAAAAACAGTCCTAACATGATCTAGCAATCCCACTATTGGGTATTTATCCAAGGAAATTAAATCAGTATCAAAGAGACACCTGCACTCCCATGTTTACTGCAGCACTATTCACAATAGTCAAGATATGGAATCAACCTAAGTGTCCATCAGCTAATGAATGGATAAAGAAAGTGTGTTACATACAGAAAATGAGTACTGTTCAGCTATAAAAAGAATGAGATCATCATTTGTGACAACATGGATGGAACTAGAGGACATTATGTTAATTGAAATAAGTCAAGCACAGGAAAATAAATACTCATGTATAATTTTATTCCTATGTGGAATCTGAAAAAAGCTGTGTTCATTGAAGTAGAGAGAACAGAAGTTACTGTAGCTGGGAAGAGAAAGGAGAGAGAGAGGGAGATGAGAAGTAAATCAATGAGTGCAAGTGACAATTAGGAGGAGTAAGTGTCTGATGTTAATTTTACAGTGGGGTGACTATAGTTTACAATAATGTAATACATACTTTAAATTAACCCAAAAGAGGGATCTTGAGTGGTCTCACTACAAAGAAATGATGAGTATTTGAGGTAATGTGTAAGCTCATTGCCCTAACTCACCTGATATATACATGTATTGAAGTAGCATAATATAACCCCAAAATATGTGTGATTATCATGTCAATTTAAAAAAATGTGTTGTATAGAGTGGGATCCTAAATTCATATGAGAATTTGTGACAAAGACTGATACATTAAGAAAATGTCAACTCAACGGTGGATCACTTTGGGATAAGTTCAAAGGCCAGCAGGAGTTTGGTTCATTTTCCCTCAGAGGGAAAAATGCAAGACACATCTGTTCATGAATGAATTCAAAGATTCTTGGGTAGCCCATTCTCTTCTGCCCCACATCTTTTCTCACCCACTAGATTTGCATAGCATTTTGATTGCTCTTAAAATATCAATACCTCTGGGAAAGGTAATTTTTCAATCTATCAGTTATCACTTCTTGTGATTGAAAGATATGAAGGCAGGAGAAACTGGCTGGTTTCCTTTCACAATTTTTACTAAAATTAACCCTAGAAACCATTTTTTTTTCTCCAGAAACCTAAAAAAGAACATTAAAGTTATTTTTCTAACCTCATGTTGTGGCATGTAATTTACTTTTTGGTATATTTAGCTATATTAAAATGTTGCTTTGTTTTGAAATTCTATTAATCATAGTGTGCTACAGTAAAAGATGCTACTAATTCTGTTACTCAGGTCCTTATTGTGTGGAATTTGTAGACAATTATCCAAATCTCAGAGCTCCAAACACTTAACAGTCTATAAAATATGTATCTTTTTTATTTCTTCCTTTTTTATAGATTTAAATTTTATAGTTTAATTATGAAGTCTTTTATATTATGGTTTCTTATTTCTTTTCTGATAAGTTCCACCATCATATATCTTATTTAATACTAGGAAGTTAAAATTATTTTTGTCTTTTTCTTAGTTTCCTACATACTTATTAATTAAATTAATTAATTCTAAAATGAAACTATTTCTACCTGTATATATAATTCAGATAGTTGAAATCATACATTTTCTGGCGTAATGTAGTCATTTTACATTTTAGTTTAATATCTTTCATCTGTTTTCATTCCTTTACTGCCTGCTATTCTACATGTACCATAGAAACTTACTACCCATGGCTGCAGTGAAGGTAGTGTTGTTCTTTGGGAGGTAAATTACTAATAGTCTGTCATCTAGTGACTGGAGAAACATCTCATTATTCATCTTTAAAATTGAGATAGAAATTGAGACCGTTTTCTCAAGCTAAAGTAACTGAAGAATGAAGATGAACACACATGTAATGTTCATAGGATTGCAAAATTTTAAGATATATTATTAATTATGATTGTTTGATTATCTGCAAAGTTTCACTTTCTGACTTGGAGAATGAAGATATTTGTTCTCACTTTAAAATAAGTGGAAGCTGTTTCTTCTGTAGCAGCCTGTAGTATTTTGTTGTTTGTTTGGTTTTTCACACTGTCTTGTGGAATGTTGAGGATTCTGGCTCATTTCCTTGAAGGGTAGCCCTAATATTAAAAGTTGAATTTAATTTTATCAGTCTTTCTCTCTTTAACCTCTTTTTTTTTTTTTTGGTTTCCTCTTCTTAATGCCTCTTATATCTCACTGAAGTACTAAAAATTAATTTAATATCATTGAAAATGTCATCAACATGCAACTTTCCTATATCCTCCCATAGACCCTTCACCATAGTAAGACAACACAGATTCCCCAAATTACTACCGCTGGGCACTTGGTCCTATTGTTTGCTCTTCAGAAAATTTCTATAACCTGCATAAATGTTAACTTTGTCACTTAGAATCACTTTTTTGGGGACACAAAACACATGTGACTAAAAAACTTTTAGTTGACTTGGTTGTCTGCACTAAGGTGATCTCTTTTCTATAAACTAAAATATCTTTCTACTCATTGATTTTTTATTATCTTTTCTCCAGGCAATGAAAATAATGCAAGTGAAGATATTAGAATAAGTGTTTTCAAAATATCTTCATATATGTTATTTAATTTTTTACCACAAAAATGTACAAGATATACTAGATTGAAGTCATATTTCCATTTCACAGATTCATTTATTCAATTATTTATGGATCTCCTTTTATGGATAAGCACCAAAACAGACATCACATGATTTTTGGTTATGGAATTGCTAGCTATTGTAATGAACATACTTCAAAACTGAGTTAATTAGCAAAGAAAAGTTTATTTTCTTTTTACACATATAATTCTACAATATAGGTGCTCCTGGCATAGTAGGCTGGGAAGATGTGAAGGAATTCCCACTACTACTCAGAAACCCAGACAGTTAGAGGCTCTGACTTCTCAACATGTACCTTTAATATGGTTAAAGAGAGATTAGAAAACAACTATTTCTTTACCATTTAAGTCAGAAAATAAAATACATTACTTGTGCTCAGATTGGTAAGATAGGCACCTACATTTGAGGGATGCTGTAGAATGTGGTTTATGGCTGGGGAGCCTCTCCCAGTAACAACCCTCTCTCCTCTGTGGAAGAGGATCATAACCCTAGGTGAACAGTCAGTCACTTCTGTCCTAGGTTACATATCCAGTTAGTGCATATCAAGAACTACCTAGCTTAGAGGGCTCTTCTATCACAAACCAGTTTCCTGGGTAAGACTCTTTCCTCTTTTTTTTTTTTTTCAGAGATTAGAGCTCCAGTTTCAGATACTTTGGTATCTAACATTTTTTTTTTTTCTGTTCTCAATCCTTAATATTAAAGAATTCTTATATTTACTTTCCTTTTTACATATGATTAAATAAATAGCAATTTGTTTAAAGAATGGGAGAAGATAATCCTGCTATTTTTTTTACACCTCTTTGATGAAAAATGAATCTTCTGTATTTGGGGGTCATCACATGGTCCCTTGCAATGTTGTGAATTCTTACTGTCAATGGCTGCCCTTGGACATGCCCCATGTGGGTTTATGAAGATCTGATTTTTGTTCTACTTTCTGAATATTCAGTAGTTCTATGGTTTGGGGGAATCAGAGAATATTTTAAACTTTTATATTAGTGGGGTTCTCCAGAGAGACACTACCAATAAGATGAATGGATGGACAGATGAACGAAAGAATGGATGGATGGATAGACAGATAAATAGGCATTTCCTGCTTGACTTATGATGGAACCACCTTCTGATAAGGCCATTGTAAGTAAAAAAAATAGCAATAAATAAAATATATATATATATATATATATATATATATATTTATTTTTAAATTTTTAATCTTTTTTTCTTTTTTTAATTTTTATTGGTTGTTCAAAACATTACAAAGCTCTTGACATATCATATTTCATACATTAGATTCAAGTGGGTTATGAACTCCCATTTTTACCCCGTATACAGATTGCAGAATCACATCAGTTACACATCCACATTTTTACATAATGCCATATTAGTAACTGTTGTATTCTGCTACCTTTCCTATCCTCTACTATCCCCCCTCCCCTCCCCTCCCATCTTCTCTCTCTACCCCATCTACTGTAATTAATTTCTCTCCTTGTTTTGTTTTTTTTTTCCCATTCCCCTCACAACCTCTTATATGTAATTTTGTATAACAATGAGGGTCTCCTTCCATTTCCATGAAATTTCCCTTTTCTCTCCCTTTCCTGCCCACCTCATGTCTCTGTTTAATGTTAATCTTTTCTTCCTGCTCTCCCTCCCTGTTCTGTTCTTAGTTGCTCTCATTATATCAAAGAAGACATTTGGCATTTGTTTTTTAGGGATTGGCTAGCTTCACTTAGCATAATCTGCTCTAATGCCATCCATTTCCCTGCAAATTCCATGATTGGGCCAAGGACCTGAACAGACACTTCTCAGAGGAGGACATACTATCAATCAACAAGTACATGAAAAAATGCTCACCATCTCTAGCAGTCAGAGAAATGCAAATCAAAACCATCCTAAGATACCATCTCACGCCAGTAAGATTGGCAGCCATTATGAAGTCAAACAACAACAAGTGCTGGCGAGGATGTGGGGAAAAGGGTACACTTGTACATTGCTGGTGGGACTGCAAATTGGTGCGGCCAATTTGGAAAGCAGTATGGAGATTCCTGGGAAAGCTGGGAATGGAACCACCATTTGACCCAGCTATTGCCCTTCTCGGACTATTCCCTGAAGACCTTAAAAGAGCGTACTACAGGGATACTGCCACATTGATGTTCATAGCAGCACAATTCACAATAGCTAGACTGTGGAACCAACCCAGATGCCCTTCAATAGATGAATGGATAAAAAAAGTGGCATTTATAAAAATATATTTAAAACCTGATAAAAACTCATTATAAAGAAAAACAAAAATCATAAGTTGAATAATCACAGGTTGGGAAATATACGCATACACAGATTCATAGATGATAGATAGATAGATAGATAGATAGATAGATAGACAGATAGATAGAGATACATGACAGATTTATTAGGGGAATTGGCTCAATTATAGAGGCTGAGAGGACCCACAATGGGTCATCTACAAGCTGAAAACCCTGGGATGCCAAAGGTATGGCTATTGCTATATAATATAATTCTCAGTCTGAGGCTGAAGGCCTGAAAACCCCAAGAGGCTGCTGGTATGAGTTCCTGAGCCTTCAAAGCCAAAGAATTCGTGTTCAAGGGCAGAGAAAAAGGGTGCCCAACTCTCTGCAAGGCATGGGATGGAGGTGGGATTTCCCTGTCTTCCACTTGTTGATTCTATCTGTGCCTCCAGCTGCTTGAATGGTACTTGCTTCCACTTAGAGTGAATCTTACTCAGTCAGTCCATCAATTCACATGCCAGTCTCCTCTGGAAACACCCTCTTAGACACACCCAGAAATGATGCTTCATTATCCCTCTAGGCCTCCTTCAATTCACTCAGCATGACACCTAATATTAAATATTATAAAACTAAAAGCCATTGCTGTCATCTTTCTACAAGTTGTTGATATCATTCCTTTATGGAAGTTATTGTTATGTTCACAAACATGTACATATTATAGGATGACTTTTAAGGGTTTTCTTTAAAATAACACAAAATTTGACTAATAAAAAGCTTATTTTTCTAGATCTCCACACTCTCCTTAAAGCTTTCAAATCCCTTAGATTTCAGCTCTTTTTTGTCATATGTTGAAAGAGATTGTTTTATTACCAGCCTTAGTAGGTACCCTAGACATGGCAGACAACTGGTTTCATTATTTTATATATATCCAGAAGTAGGATTGCTGGATCATACTATAGTTCTATTTTTAATTTCTTTTGGAGGAAATTTCATACTGCTTTCCATAATGGCCGTTCAAATCTTCTCTTTTCTTCACATCCTTGACAACTCTTGCTTTTTGATAAAAATAGTAATTCTAACAGATGAGAGATGATATCTCAGTATAATTTTAATTTGTATTTCCCTAATGGTTAACAATGCTGAGTATTTTTTCACATACTCATTGGTTATTTACATTTTTTTTTCTTCTAAGAAATCTCTATTCAGAGCCTTCATTGATTTTTTAAATTTGGTTATTTGTTTTCCTGGTATTGAGTTTTTTGAGTTCCTTGTGTATTTTGGGTGTTAACCCCTTATCAGATAGATGGTTGACTCATATTTTTTTCCCTATGCTATAGGCTGTCTTTACACTATTATTTCCTTTCCTGTTTCTTTGGTAAAGTGTTTAGAATTTTCTCTATATAAGATCATGTCATATGCAAATAAAGAATTTTACCTTCCTTTCTGATTTACATGCATTTTATTTCTTTGTCTTGCCGAATTGCTCTAACCAGGATTTCCAGTACCATATTGAATAGAGATGGAAAGAGGAGTCATCCCTGTTATATTCCTGATCTTAAAGGAAAAGGTTTTAGCTTTTCACTGTTGAGTATAATGTTGACTGTGGATTTGGCATATATGGCCTTAATTAGGTATATTGGTGCCTTATAATTATACATAATTGTGGGGTTCACCGTATTCTTATATGAGCATAACATAGCTTGATCAATCTCATTATCCAGTAACTTTCCTTTCCCTCCCTTCTTTCCTCCCTCTGATTCCCTTGTTTTACTTTACTGCTATCACTATTATTATTTTTAAATTAGTAAATTATAATTATATATAAAAGCAGGATGCATTATGGTATATCTGTACATGGACATAGTATAATTTGGTAGATTTGGTCCCTAGTACGTCTCTGTACCTTCCCTTCCTCCCTCTCTTTATCCCCTTCCTCTACTGTGTTGATCCCCCTCCATTTCTGTGAGGTCCTTTTTTATTCCTTTTCTTTTATCTCTAGCTTTCGTACCTGAGAGAAAATATTCAACTGTTGGTTTTCTCTGTCTGGCTTATTTCACTTAGTATATACTGTGTTCTCAAGTTCTGTTCATTCACCAGCAAATAACATAATTTCATTCTTTTTTTAATGGCTGAGTAAAACTCCATTGTGCATATATACCACATTTTTTTTAATCAGTTCATCTGTGCAAGGGCATCTGGGCTGGTTCCATAACTTGGTTATTGTGAATTTCATTGTTATAATCATTGATGTGCCTTTATCACTCTGGTATACTGATTTTAGTTCTTTTGGATGAATTTCAAGGAGTGGGATGGCTGATTCACATGGTGGTTTCATTCCTAGTCTTTTGAAGAAATCTTCATACTGTTTTCCTAAGTGGTTGCACTAATTTTCAGTCCCACTAATAATTTATTAGTGTACTTCCTCCCACATTTTCAGTAGAAATTATATTTGCATTCTTATTTAAAATATTTTTTTTAGTTGTAGATGGACACAATGCCTTTATTTTATTCTTATGTGCTGCTGAGGATTGAAAGCAGTGCTGTCCACATGTGGGGTGAGTACTCTACCACTGAGCTACAACCCCAGCCCCTATATTTCTATTCTTGATGATTGCTATTCTAAACCAAGTGAGATAAATCTCAGTGTGGTTTTGATTGTGTTTCCCTGCTTGCTAATGATGTTAGACATTTTTTTTTCATATACTTTTTGGCCATTTGTATTTCTTTTTTGAGAAATATCTGTTCAGATCATTTGACCATTTAGGGAAATAGCACAAAAATAGGTTAGGGAGTGGGTTATTCATTTTTCTGATGTTGGTTGGTCTTCATTACGTTAAGGCACATTACTTCTACAACTATTTGTAAAGAGGGTTTTTGTGCGTGTGTGAGGGGTGGGAGGTACCAAGGATTGAACTCGGGGGCGCTCAACCACTGAGCCACATCCTCAGCCCTATTTTGTATTTATTTAAAATTTAGAGACAGGATTTCTTAGTGGCGTAGCACCTTGCTTTTGCTGAGGCTGGTTTTGAGCTCACAATCCTCCTGCCTCAGCCTTCACATCCATTGTTGAGAGATTTTATCATGAAAAAGTATTTTGTCAAATACTTTTCTACATCTATTGAGATTATCATAATTTTATTCTTCATTCAGTTGATGTGATGTATCCCATTTGTTAATTTTCAAATATTGAATAATTATTGTATCCCAGGGATAAATACTGCTTTAATCATACTTCATCAAGGTGTGTGACTTTTGGGGGGGGGGTGAGGGGAGGTAATTTGGGATTAAACCCAGGCGTGCCCTATCCCTGAGATATATCCATAGCCCTTTTAATTTTTATTTCGAGACAGAATCTCAATAGGTTGCTGAGGCTGGTCTTGAACTTACAATCCTCTTGGCTCACCCTCTCAAGTAGCTGGAATTAAGGAGTATGTCACTGCACCTTGGTAAGTTGTATGAGCCTTATAATGTGTTGCTGGATTTGATTTGCTGCTATTTTGCTGAGAATTTTTAAATCTAAGTTCATTGAAGATACAATTTTTATTTTTGTGTTCTCTATCTTTGGTATCAGAGTAATAATGTAGGACTTTCAAAACAAATTTGGAAGTTCCATTCTCTCCAAGTTTTTGGAAGAGTTTGACAAAGATTGGCATTAATTTAAACTTTGGTAGAATTTAAGAGTGAAGCCATCAGGTCCTAGTTTTTTCTTTATTGGAAGTTTTACCATCATTATTATTACCAATTCAATTTCCTTAGTCTTTACTGGCATATTAAAGTTTCTATTTCTTTATGATTTTATTTCTTTAGGAATTTATTCATTTCTTTAAGGTGATCTAATTTATTAGAATATAATTGTTTAGAGTAGTCTCTTATAAACTTTTATACTTCTGTGATAGCAGTTATAATGCTTTCTCTTTCATTTATAATTTTATTTATTAAAGTCTTTGCTCTTTTTTGTGTGTGTAGTTAATGGTTTGCCAATTTTAATTCTCTTCTTAAAAAGCCAATTCTGGCTTCATTGATCTTTTCTATTGTTGTATAGACTCAATTTCAGTTATTTCTGATTTCTGATCTTTTACTCACTAATTTGTTGTTTCTTGAGATGTAAAATTGTTTGAGACTCTTGCTCTTACTGTAGGAGTTTTCCATTATAAACTTCTCTCTTAGAATCACTTTTGCTGTATCCTATAAGCTTTGGCAATGTTGTATTTTAATTTTAATTTATCTCAAGATTTTTTTCAATCTCTTTTGACTTTGTCTTACTGGTGGGTCAAGAATGAATTGTTTATTTTTACATATTAGTGAATTTTCCAATTTTCCTCCTTATATTGATTTCAAGTTTCATACCATTATGATGGAAAACAATGCTTGGTGTAATTTTAATCATCTTAAATTCAATCAGACTTGTTTTGTGGCCCAATATGTGATCTATAATGGAGAATGTTTCATCAGAGCTTAAGAAAATGTGCATTTTACTGCTGTTGATGGAATTTTATGTATATGTCTATTGGATCCATTTGGTCTGTGTTATTATTGATTTCACACTTTACATCTCTTAATTTTGTTTATTCATTAACAAATTATCATAGCTGTAGTTATTTCTATTACTTTTGTCTTTTATGCTAAAGTTAACATGATTTGTGTATTACCATTAGAGTAATAAAGTATTCTAAATTTTTGTATTTTAAGGTTTACAGAAAATTTTATACTTTTGTGTATTTTCATGTTGTTAATGTCCTTTTACTTCAACTTGAATAACTTCTCTAGCAATTTTTGTAAGGCAGGTAGGTATAGCCTCAGTTTTTGTTTGTCTGGGGAAATCTTTTTATCTCACTCATTTCTGAAGGATAACTATGTGGCATATTATCTTTGGTTGACACGTCTTTCTTCTGGCACTTTGAATATATTATCCCACATTTCCTTGTCTGTGAGTTTTCTGGTGAGAAATCCATAAATAGTCTTCCAGAGGTCCTCTGGTATGTAAGGAATTATTTTGCTCTTGTTGCTTTCAAAATTCTTTCCTCTTTGATTTTTGAGAATTTGATTATAATTTGTCTTGGTGAAGGTTTCTTTGTGTTTAATCTGTATGACCTTCTTTGGGATTCATGGGTATGGATGTTACTTGTCTCCAGATTGTGAATTTCATATCTATCTATCTATATATATATCTATATAAAATATAGATGTATAAAATATTTTTATATTTTATACATCTATATTTTATATCTATCTATCTCTATATAATTTTCTTTCTTTGTTCCTTTTCCTTATGGACTCCCATAATCCATATATTTGTTTCCTTAGTGGTATCTGGTAAGTTTCATATGTATTATCTATTAGCTTTTTTTCCCCCATTCTTTCTCCTTTTGTTCTGTTGGGTAATTTTAATGTCTTATCTGCAAGCTCAGTAGTTCTGTATTCTGCTTAATCAAGTCTGCCACTGAAGATCTCTGTAGAATTTTCAGTTTAGTCATTGAGTTCTTTATCTCTGAAATTTTCATTTAGTTCTTTTTTGTTGTTGTTGAACTTCTAATTTTGTTCATTTGTTGTTTTTCTGATATCATGTAATTGTTTATCTGTGGTCCCTTGTAGCTCTTTGAACTTCTTTAAGATGGTTACTTTTATTGTTTAGTTTCTATTAATTCATGGGATTTCTATTTCTTTAGGCTTAGTTTCTGGTGGTTACTTTTTTTCTTCTATGGTATTGTTTCCCTCATTATTTCTGATTCTTGTGTCTGTGCATTTGCAGAATAACTTTGGCAGTGAAAGCCCTTTCAGAGTTACTGTGCAGGTCTTATTGCTGTTTTCCACAGGCTGGATGGCCTAGTGCCTGAGTCAGTGAAAAAGTAAGCCTGACTCTTGGGTCCACAGGGAACATCCCAGTGCTTGAGTCTGTGGGGCAGCCCTGGAACCTGGGTCCACAGTGGTGAGTATAGACCATGGGTCTTTGAGGGTAGGTTTTACTCTTGAGTCCATGGTGACAGGCCTGGTTCTTGAATCCAGAGATATAAGCATAAATTTTGGGTTCATACTTGGCATTAGGGTTCATTGGTACAAGCTTGGAATGTGGATCTTTAGGGGCCAACGTGGTATGTAGGCAGGTTGAACTTGAGTCTGTTAGGTCTGACTTAGCACTGGGGTGGATGTGGATCCTGACTGAGTGCATGAAGATCAACTTAGGTCCTGAAACTGCAGGACTCTGGATGCTGAGACAGGGGAATCGCAAGTTCAAGGTCAGCATGTGCTTTTTTAGCAAGATCCTATCTCAAAGAAAAGAAGGGGTTGAGAGCTGGGTGTGGTGGCACATGCCTGTAATTCCAACAATTTGGGAAGTTGAGGTAGGAGGATCACAAATTCAAAGTCAGTCTCAGCAATTTAGGGAGACACTGTCTCAAAATAAAAAATAAAAAGGGATGGGGATTTGACATAGTGGCTAAGCATCCCTAGTTCAATTCTCAGTACAAAAAAAAAAGTTCTAAAAATTGTTTGATAAGACCTGTCAAAGACAAAGCTATGAATTGGACAATTTTTTATTTGGCAACATTCTATGACTCCTGAAGTATTTATATTTTTTCTTGGCAATATGTTTCTTTTCCATTTACCTTTCAGGCAAATGTATGCCAAAATTTTCCTTTCTAATCTACCATCTTCCTTTCAAAGTTTACCTTTGAAATATTTGTTTGCTTCTCAGGCAATTAAAATATACGATAAAATTTACTAACAGATAATAATTTAATATGCATTATTATTGATTAAGTATACACTTTTATGAGGACTTTTGGAGCTAAAAATTTTTAAATTTATTTCAGATAAATCAAAAGTAGGTAGAAGAATCACAGGCATCAATAAAGCACACTTTTGTACAGACAGAATTTTTGTAAGCATTCCTCAAATAGCAGCTTGTTTTTTAATAACTATTCTGTGAGTGTTAAGCACATTGAATTCATATAATAGAAAAGCTTCACTTGTTGTTTGAAAATGTAATTAATTAATTATTATGGTGGTTTACATTTCTAAAGTAACTTCATATGCATTTCTCATGTTATTATCTCAATAATCATATGAGGAAGAGTACACAGTTTCGCCTTTTTACAAATAGAAGAACTGAGCCTCAGAGAGGTTAACAGATTTGTTCAGGGTGGTCAATCAGTGTGTGGTAAAAATAGAAAAAGAAACAATATCTCTGGACTTCTGGTCAGGTAACTGTTCCATCATTGTTAGTTAAAATATATAAATGACTGAAATTCAATCCAATAGCATTCTCTTTATTTATTTATTCAGAGCTAGGGATTGAACTTAGGACCTTGTGCATGACAGGCAAGTTCTCCACCACTGATCCATACCTTCCCATTCTCTCTATATATTGAATACCTACAGTATATTTTGATTCATTGGGAATACAGAGAATCACAAATGAGACTGCTCAGAAGTAGATCCCAGATGCGAAGTCTAAGACATACAGATTCCTGTAGTAGAAGGTAGTAAGTAAAATGTGCCACCATTGACGAAGAGATAAAGTACTGAGGGAATCCAGGGCAGGTGGGGGGCATGATTCTCTTGCTGGGAAGAGGACATGGTAGCCTTCACACTGGACTATGCACCTGGGCATGGCTTGTAGGATGTCTAGGGTGTGAACATAGAGAGATGAAAGAAGAAGGTATGTACAAAAGCAGAGGCAAGATTAAGCAAAGGGGCAAAAGCATAGATTACATTGAACTTATTCTCATTTTGTTGCTCCACCTCAAATACCTTCTTCTCTACTAACAATACCCAAATATTTCTTTGAGTAGTCACTTCTGTCCAAATGTAAATTTATATATTTTAGGGGAGAATGAGCTGAACGCTGTGTTCCAAACAATACCATAGTACCCAACCCTGATAAATCAAATTTTCAGTGTTTCAGAGTTATCCAAGACTTATGAAAGAAAGCACATTTTCTCTGTGTTGAAATTACTCAAAAGGTAGGATGTAGCTAATGGTCTTCACTGTTATCTCATGAAGAAAGTCTTCAACTGGGAGATAATTCTTGATGGGTCTCTCACATTTCTGCACATCTCATAAAGCATTGTTTGCCCTTTGTTCCAGACTATATTTTCCAATGACGAACAATAAACAGTCTTAAGAGGAGAAAGAGAGATCCAGAACAAAGAGAAAGAATGCCAATTATAAAAGATTCAGGTTCCATTAGATCAGAGTTCCTGTACTGTCTAGGTAGGCATAAATCTGAGCTTGTCTGTGTCACCCCCCTGGGATTTATGGATAAGGGAGATTCACAGAATTATAATGATGTTCATGCTAGTGACTGTGCCATGAATAATAAAGTATCTAGTTCAGCAGTTTCATGTCTTCTGTCAACATCCATGTAACTGAGGCAGGTTCACTTGTTAGCTTATGAGGAGGGTAAAATCTCAGACCCTTCACATCTTCTGACACTTTCTAGATAAATAAATCAGCATAGATTTCTCTATGATAAAGTATATAGAGGTTTATGACAATAATTTTTTTAACATTCACATCAAGCTGTATCTGAATCCTAATATCTCTGTATGTCTTAATTACATAAGCCATTACCTTCTCTTTCTTTTTTTTTTTTTTATAACCAAAATCACTTTTATTTTTTAGTCTTAAAAAAAACTAATTTGGGGTTGGGGTTGTGGCTCAGTGGCAGAGCACTTGCCTCGAACATGTGAGGCACTGGGTTCATAAAAATGAATAAAAATGAATAAACGAAATAAAGACATTGCATCCATCTATAACTAAAAATATTTCAAAAAAATAATTTCTTCTTTTTCCAAAACAATCATGATTAACTTAGAAAAATGGTCGTATAACACATCTTCAAAGAATTTCCCTTTAATAGGAAAATTAGCTTTAGAGAATCTAAACATTAGAAGATTTTTTAAAAAAATCTATTTTGTTGCCATTATAAAACAAAATGAATCTAACATAAGTCAAGGAAATTCGGTCATACTTCAGGTCCTTTTCCTCTAGAAACTAGCATTGTTATATTATTTCCACTTAGCAAAATCTGATTTTATTTAGTAATCCTTCTACCTTCTGGTATGATTTTAAACTCAGTGACATCTTCCAGCACCATATTGACAAAGTCATCAAATCCTAGATGTGTTCCAACAATTTCCTTATCACTCTTCAACACAATGTGAATTCTTGATCCTATGCACTTGTCCACAGGTTCTAGCAGCAGCAGCTTTAATGGGCTGGTTGTAGAGTTAGCTGCCATGGCTAAACTGGAAGTAGCCAGCCTGCCTTTCCCTTCTTGAATTAAATAAAGTTTCTCTTACCTTGCAACCAGAAAATATTGATTAAATGCAATATGAGATTAATCTAAGTATTTATTTTAACTGGTAGTATAAAATTCAAGAATGGAACTACTTAAAGATTAAATTATATATCTGTAGAATAACTGTGGGTTGATTTCAATAAACCCACAGTTATTCTACAGATATATAATGGATCCTCCCATTAGCAATATTTTACACATTAGCAATATTTTAGCAGAGTGGATCCTCCTATTAGCAATATTTTACACACATTTAATTGTTGAATACAAATATGAAATTTAGTGCAAATTTAGTGAGATTCTATGCCCATAGCAAAAGTAGTGAAAATATTAGTAGGTCTTTAATTATCATAGGTTTGAGAAAAAAAAAAAACAAACCCAGATATGATTTACCATAAACAAATTAAAATCCAGGGACCTACTTGAAACTCCACCATGATCTGAAAGTGAACCACAATGTATGTGATCATCTTTAGGGCCTCTCTGTCTTCTTTTCTGAAATATTTCACTTCAAAATATCTCATCAGAATAAAAATATAAAAAATGCACAACTAATTATATAAAATACAATTTTTTGCTACATTCATTATAAATAAAATAATATTCTATAAATGGAAATGTTTCATTTTTTAAAGTAAGGTATATGGTATTATAAAAGGAGCATTAAACTTGGAATTATTTCATTTATACTTTTACTAGAATTCTGTGTGACACACAACTTCTTCAAATCTTAGTTTTATTTTGTAAATTAGGATAATTAATCCTGTCATAGACAGGCTAAGGGTCAAGAGAGCTATGTTGTATGTGAAGATCTTTAGCAAAAAACACAAAAAATGCAGAAGGTTCTTTATAATATTTATTGTTCTTCCCGTTCTAGTTCTAGGAGGTTTAAATATAAGAAATGCTTTCTGATAATGCTCAAAAATAGCAAAAGTTGATTTTTTAAAAAGTGGTTATCTCTTTGGAATAAATTTTGATTTTTCTTCAGATGAGTGCATCAGAAATGTTAAATCATAACAAATCATATAACATAAAAGAAATAGGCCTATATGCCTTCTCAAATACTGGAGCAGGAAAAAATAATCATGATTAATGGAGTGCATGTGTATGTAATAATCATCAGGCACAATGATTATGAAATAATCATTGGAACAGAAGATAATCTTGAAGTAAATGCTAAAATGTAAACTAATTTAGTATAACATAAAACAAATAAGAAAGAGGTATACTTTAACAAAAGCTAGAAAATGATCTCAGGACGAAAACCAAGTCATATCACTTACGAACATAATTTTCATATGGATCTAGAAGTTAAAAGTAAACATCTTAAAATGTTGAGGAAGATTTTAAACATAAAATACTGGGAAAAATTTCACAAAGATAAATATTTAGTAAATAAGTCAAGTCAAACAAAGGTAGATATACAAACATAATACTTCTGCATACCAAAATATGGATTAAATGCAAATGATGAATTGGGAAAATATTTGAAACAAATACGAAAAAAGCAAACAGTTCTCCCAAGTGATTAAAAATTAAAAACTTAGTAGGAAAAAAAAAAAAAAAAACAAGACCATGTAGGCAATCTAATTAAGAAAGAAATAAAAGGACCTAGGAATATTAAAAAAAAAAAACTTCATTAACAGATGAGAAATATTAATGAGATTGTTTTAATTAACGTTAAAATTTTAGAGTAATATTGGTTGCAGATGTATATACAAACTGAATATTGTAAAAATATTAGACAAATATTTTGTGAAAAAATTGTTAATATAAATTAAGAAACTTAAAAGTTCATGTTTATTATTTCCCTAATCCTTATCCTAAATCTAATTCTAATTCTATCCATAACCATACCACAGTTTCCTAATCTACTTCTAACAATCTATTTGAATAAAATAATCAGTAATTCTCATTACAACTTAATATAAATGTTAATTATAGCATGAGTTATGTGTAAAAGTGGTCAGTGGGAGGAGTATAAAAAAATGAAATAGTTAAATATTACTTACATATGTAAAAATCTTAAGCCAACATAAAAATTCAGTTTTCAAGAATTATCTGGGAGAATGTTTATGATATATTAAATGAAATACAAAAGCAAACATGATACAGTCATGAGTAACCCAATATCTGTTATAACAATAAAATACTGTAAAAAAAAGAAGGAAAGAAATTGTACCAAAAATGAGATTGTACTTTTTTCAAATTTGTAATGTTATAGGTAGTTTTTATATATTTTATAGTCTTTCCTTTTGTGTCTTTTCCAAATCATTTTGTATAATATGATATATTTCAGTAATGAGAAAAATGAATGTTTTAAAAGTACTCAAAAAATATATATATGCATTCTTTTCTTTGGATGAAACCAGCTCATCTGTAAAATTATGTACTAATCAAATATCAGAATACCCAATAAGGTAAGAAAAATTAATTTGATTTTATGGTACAAAGATTCAAAAATGAAACACATACTTTGTATTTGTGACATGAATATTTCTAATATTGGCACCACCAACAGAAAGTACACCATTTTGCATATTTTATCTCTTTTTCTTAGTATTACATGACCTTATGCTTGATTTGCATAATTTAAATGATTCTTTTGAGTGGCATGTAGTTGCATAATTATTCTTTTAATTACTGTTATTAACCTGTTTGTGTAATAGCAGATAATTTGAATAGATCATTTTCACCTTTCAAATTTTGTAGTTTCATATGCAGTACAGATAGCCTATATCAAATGGTAAAATTATGCTAGCAGATATAAAGAGAACTGTTGAAAGATCTTTAGAATCATAGGTTTGGCTTTCTTCTAAATAAGCACAAAAAATCCATATTATTTAAGTCTTAAAAATCAAAAGTTAAATAGTTAACTGTTAGGCTTTGTGTAATTGTGGAAAATCACAACAACAAAAAAATGGAACACATGTTGAATTGTTTGACTTTGGTGAATAATGTATATTTTCTTATATTTTTAAAGAATTCTTATATAATGAAATTGAAAACAAATTCATGTATCAGTAAAGCATGTATGCTCAAATCTAGGTAAATATATAAAAATGATAATCCAAGTCAGATGGATGCTGATGCTATTTTCCCTTCTACAGTTCTCTATAAACAGATACTTCTGTACTTGTAAGAATTCTTAAAATTCACAGTCATATTTATTAACAAAAGTAATAATGCTTTTAAAATTATAGGGTGTACCAGACTAATTTTCCTTCTCCAAATAGACTAGGTACAAGGACTATTGAGGTGAGACAGACATCTGGTACTCCATGAGGCACAGAGCATGGTTCTGTTACTTGGCATCAGTAGAGACTGGACAGCCAAGGATGGGATGTTACAGCTGTCACCTCTCCCTATAATTAGCTAATTTTTTTAAGTCTGCAATTTTCCATGAGGAAACATTTGATCTGTAGCCATAATTGAAGTCAATTTTACTTTTTGGGGGGCGTACGTCAATGTCAGGTATTATAAGGACAATCGAGAAGTAGAAGGCAGGGTCCTGTCCTGTTTATAAAAAAAAACTTGCACTTCCACTGGGGGAGGTTGGCTTTGGGTGTTCCCTTTGCCTCCAAATAAATACAGGACAAAGTCAGGTGTTTTTGAGGAATAAAATGTGTGGTATAGAATTGAATCCTATAGGATAAGTCAATGAGAGAATGCACTAGTGTATTCAGAGGATAAATGCAGATGGAGGGGTTTAGATCAGGTACAAGTGTTGGGGCTTGCCAAGAACAATGAGCCTTCTCAGTTAAAATACAGAAGTGAGAGCAAATAAGCAATTACATGGGATAACATAATTAACTACCTGAGCAAAAAAATCTTTCTAGAGGTATTTCTTTCTCTCTCATATTCAAATTTTAATAAGTTATTAAACCTGTTAAATCTGCATCTTTCACAGCTCTCCTACTTATACCTGTATACCATGTCATCCTTGTTTCTCTTGCCTTAATTTGGAATCCCATTAGCTCTCAACTCAACTATTGAAATATTTTCCAATTAATTTTCTTGCTGACCATCTTAGATGCCCTCCCTCACCAATCCCTCCTGAACTCTGTGGTCAATATGATCATTCTAACATGAAAATATGGGTATGTTAATTCCTTGCTTAAAGCCCTGGTCTCTCCACATTAACTCTTATATTGGAGCACAATCTTTGAGGGCATGAACATGTCTGATCCATCACCATATTTGCAGAGCATTGCACAGTGCCAAGCACATAGTGATCACTAAATATTGCGGATTAAGACAATAGAGAAATGGCTAGATGGATGAACAAATACTTGACTACCCAAGATGAGGTCAGATCTTATTCCATAATTGTAAGGTGCGACACAAATATCCTCGTTCCTTTTCCACACTGTGGGTTGTAGATTGGAGATTTTCAGCACAACGTAGTTCTTTCTAAGATCACTCCCAATGAATAAGTAATACTTGAATTTGTTGCCAAAACTGCTACCTTCTTTGTTTTCAGGTCTGAAAGGGCAAGTAAAAATTAATACTGACATCATGATGTAATTGTGTTACTTTCCATTCAGAGGCCATCAATGCAAATTTGTAACCCTCAAAAAACATATTACCTTGCTCCTATCCCATATAAGTCCTGTAATCATGCATATTTATATGTATTCCATTAAATAATTCTGTTTAAAATGAACTTGGAATTTTTGATGCTAAGGTTTAGGGGAATATTACTAGTACTAGAATATTGCTAGCTAATATTCTCTGCAAGTTTTGTTAATAAAAAAGTCAAAATAAGCTTATCCCCAAACTTGCAAATATTGTATGTTACAGAAAATTAGGTGACTATCACTACATCTTAAATTTTGTATTGAAAGTATTATGCATTATATGATAGAGTAAAAAATGATGAACTGGATTCTGAGAGCATAGATTATCAAATGAAATAAGCTTATAGACTATCATTTTATATAGTGCATTGGCTTTCCATAAACTGCTTACCAGTGTATACCAATTGATCTGTTGTTCCTTCAGGTTAATGGAATAACATTTTTGTCAAAATCCAGGTTCTTTGTAGAGTTCTAAGCATTATTTTAAAAAATGTATAAATTACCAAGAGGTTTTGCTGAAGTTCTCATAGTTTGTACTCAAAAGAAGTTCCAAATGAGGTCAGATTTTATTCCATAGTTTGTACTCAAGAGAAAATTTATTATATGCAATTCTGAATAGAATTGATTCCTAAAATAGGTCACCATTTCTAACATTCAGAGAAGTACAATGGAGTCAGAGGTGTCTGGCCTTACTTATCTATTCCCCCTCTCTAACTTCCTCTTCAAACTTCATACATTTTTTCCCCCAGTTGAGAATCTTACAGAGGTGAGTACTGAAAATAATATAACCACTCTTCTGTTATATAAATGAATACACGGTTAGAGATTTTATGTGGGCTACAAAAAAACAGTAAATCTCAAGAGTGCAGAAAGTTAGCACTAAGATGAACAGTATATTCCAAGGTGACATTATAAAAAGGAAGGTTGTCTGTGTGCATGTGCATAAACATGCTCTCAGAAGCAAAGGCACCCACTTGCAGCTTCCCTAGAAAAGATAGTCTAACAATTAAGAAATCAATTTCCCTTTATTACTGATGATTTTATTTCAGAAACTTTAGGCAAACTGGAGGAACTGCTCTGTTGTTGGGGGAGGTCACTACTGCTGAGGTGATTCACTGACTCAAGATTCACAACTATTTACTTGTATTATACAAATGAGCAATTCCAAAAATAAGCTTATTGCCAAGAATCTCTGATCACTCTTTCCCATACTATTGAGATTACGAATCAGAAGAAACAAGGTTAAGCCAGAACAAGGAGGGACTAGATCCAGAATCTGTCCTGAATTCAGTCATGAGGAGATGGGGACAACAGGGCAGTCAGGTGAAGGACACAGGGGTATGTCATGCATCTTATGACATATGAGCATAGAAGGTAGAAAATGGTCATGAGAGGCATCCAGGAGCAAATCTGAAGTCTATACAGGTATAGAAGGGCTGACTATAGGCAGCAGCAGCAGGTAATAAAACTCTTCCATGGAGAGCTTAAGAGTTAAGGTCGGAATCGATTGGTTGCAGAATGTTGCTAATGGGGAGTGATCTTGACAGCTAGACTTCCTTTTTTTCTAATATATTGCCAAATTTAGTCCCAGTGTGTCCTCCTGTTGAGCCTACAGTTAGGTGAATCAGAGGAATGCAGAGTATGTCTGTCTCTCTCTCTCTCTCTCTCTCTCTGTCTATATATATATATATATATATATATATATATATATATATATACTGTAAAGTACTGAGGCACTGTGAATGCACTGACTGCCAGGTGGCAACATCACCTCGCCTCCAGCTTTCCATACCTGCCCACCAGAATTTGGCTGCTGTCCTCCTTCACTACCTCCCTTACACACTCTTTCTCCCTACAACTCTATGAAAGTGCTCTTAGAATTTTCATGAGGGGATTAGCATTCCTTTCTCTCTTGAACAAGGGCACGTTAACATTATTCCTCAAACAGCAGCCTGTCTATCTACATCTCACTTCCAAACGACTCTTAAACTTATTTTTGCAGCTTTATACCACAAGATTGTTGAGCCCACTAATAAGTCCATTGTGCTATTCGACTCCCACACCTCTTGCTTTCCAGGTAGTCTTTATTTTTCTTCTTCTTCTACTTTTTTTTTTTTTTTTTCCCCAACCAGGGATTGAATCCAGGGGCCTTTACCACTGAGTCACATTCATAGCCTTTTTCATTTTAGAGACAGGGTCTCACTGTTTTGCTTAGGGACTTGCCAAGTTGCTGAGGCTGGCTTTGAACTTGTGATCCTCCTGATTCAGCCTCCTAAGATGCTGGGATTACAGGCATGTGCCACCGTGCCCAGATCTCCACATGTTCTTAATGTGAGGTCTGTGAATACAAAAGATTCAAATGGTCTACTAATCTCTTGGAGTTAAAAATGTAAGCATTTCCTAACTGTGAACTTTTTTGAAGTTGGAGTTTATGGCTTTCTTTGGATTTCAGTGAGGGTGTTGACATAAAATGGGCAACCATTAATATGACAACTGTGTTATTCATTGGCTTCCTGACATTCTTTTTCTACTGTAAGAATAGTATCACTACCATAATCACTAATGGAATTTGTACAGCATTTTACAACTTACGGTATTCTTTAAAATACTCTTTTGTGTCATAGTCCCATTTGATGTTCATGGCTTTCCTGAGGGAGGGCAGATCTTATTACAACTCTTTACAGTTGAGGAAAGTCAGACTGGTAAGGTCGAGAACCATCCAGCCAAGTATATGGTGGAGCTGAGACCAGAAGCCACATATCTTGGCCCTCAGTCTTAAAGCAAAGAGATGGCTGTTCACATGGCCAAGACATTTAATACCTAAATGGGACTTTTCCTTCTTTGAGATGCTTTTTTTCCTCTTTATTACTGTCTTCCCCTACTTCAGTACTGTCTTTGATATCGTGGAAAAGGTCAGTGTGCTTTTTATCCAGATTTCTCTTATTTCCAAATGGGCAACTATTATACAATGTGATTTTTCTTTAGGGCCTTGAATTTCCTCTAGTATATTTTTTTTCTCTTTTTTTCCTCTAGTATATTTTGAAACAAAATGATTCACTGATTTAAAACATACAGGAAATCAGTAATTCAGGGAACAAAATGTGTCACTGGTTTAGATGTGCTGAATGACCTTAGACAAAATAGTTAACCTTTCTTTCTCAACTAATCTGCGAAATGGAGTTAAAATATTATCTTATACCAGTAAAGTAACAATTAATAATTCATAGAATACTTAGAAATTTACACATGCTATGTGAATAAGAATGTTTCTGGTGCTAGTTTGAGCAGGTCAATATTTCCTGGGTTAAATTAATAATAATAAAAAAATCTTGTGGATACTAGATTGAATGTGTAATTCATTTCCTGATTAGACTTTATAAAAACAGAAGTCCACATTTTTCCCCCCACATTTCTGGTTGATTATTTCTACCACTAAATTTACTGTCTCATCAAAGCAGTGTTTGCTCATTTGTAGAATCATTTAGCATCTATTGGACTATGGGGACCTGAGATGGAACTTTTCCCATTTAAGAAAATAGCCACTCTGTATTTAGATTCCTGTAGGGGACACTTTAGGAGAGTGATGTTGCTATATCATGCCTACAAATACCTCATCTGGGTCTGGAATCTCTGATATATCTGCTCATTCAAGATAGCAGCACTTAGCAATTCAACAAGATGTAAGTTGGCTAATAAACAAAGCCAGTTTTCTCTGGGGGTTTGAGTAACACTTCCTGTGTTTGACTCCAGTTGCCCTGAAATTGTTTTAAGTCCAGCACTGCGGGTAAAGTTTTCCCTTGTGCACTGAACAGCTCATGCCATGTCAAAGGGCATTGACCTTTTCACTCATAGAACAAAGAAACGGGAAACAAATTATGCTCAGAGAACTGGTCAAAGGATAACAACAACAACAACAACAAAGTGCCTGACATTCTCCCACCCCAACCCCACACAAGTGAGGAACACAAATTCTAAACTTCAGAGCATTATCTTTAGAGTATTGTCTCTTTAACCAACTTTTATTGAAAGTATAATATTAGCATTTGCTTCAATTTACTCTGAACACCCCCCCACCCCCTACTGTGCGTTGGCTCCCTTTGCAGAACACAATGAGCTAACTACTGATGTCTCTACTCCCTCTATCCAACTGGATCTGTTCCAATTTATGAGCTGTCCACCACCAAGCTGAGTCTTCCAGAGAGAATGACTCATCTGCAAGTTTTGCTCGTGGTTTCTGAGAGTATATTTAGTGTGAAGAACTGGAAGAATGCAGCATATCCAAACACATGCTAGGGTACAGAATTTGAGTGGGAAGAAGAGGACATGGCTAAAATAGAACTGTAATAAGCCACAGAATTGGAGGCCTAGCTTAGCTTTTTCAACTATGTAGCTGCAGCAACACCTACAGTTCCCCGCCAAGAATGGCACGCCACATCAATGTAATTGAAAAGGAGGCCTTTCTGGTGACTTCCTTTGGAAGGAACAAAAGTATATTCATTGTAAAAATATATGTAATGTGAAAAGTAAAAAATAAAGTGAACCCCTGTTTCACTATTGTTCCCAGCTGAGGGGGAAAAAATTTCTCTTTGTGTTAGTGAAATTCAGCAATAACACTTGCCCAGGAGCTACTTGTATAGAGAACTATGTTAGGTAGACTGATCCTGTTTTTAAGAAATTGTCTAGGTTGCATCTTTATTAGGAAGACCAAACTGGATTTGATACAATTGCAGGGACCCGTCTCTCATCTCTCAGTCACTCCCCTGGACAGAAAGCTTTTGCTTCAGTGAATTAGGATGTTCTTTAAATGTTCTCTTCAAACACAGTTATGGAAACCTAGCTGAGCTCTCCTGTGTACATTGTCCAGCGGTGCTTTGTCTGTGTTCTGACGCTGAGTCGGCATTAGAAAACAGTGATCACAAAAGCTAACAGTTAAGGGTCCAAGCTCTGCATTCTCCACAGTGTGACCAAAGCAGATTTCTGTGACTTCAGATTCTTTAACCATAATTCTCTCTCTTCCTTTTTTGCTTCATGGCTCTGTTTTTGTGTTTCCTTTTTGTGATTAACATTGTGTTCCTCTCATCTGCTTGTTCCTTGTTTCATTTCTACCTTCATTGTCTTTGCTCTCTCCTGAGCCTCCTCCCTCTTTCATCTATTTTCCTTAACTGACCTGTTGTTGAATTTAAGATTATATTTCAAACACTGGTGTAAATCTGCAGAAAAGTTCATTTGTTCTCTTCCCTAATAACCTCATGACACCAAAATTTTATATTGCTCTCTTAAGAAAACCACTTGAGTCATTGTTTTAACTTGTATAAAGCCTTAATTTCTATTTTTTTATTACCTTAATAGCAAAAGGGAAAAAATCCTGAATATTAATATAAAATCAAAATGGATTTCAGGAGCAAAGCAGTTAAAATGGCCCAAATAACCAGGAAAAACTTGTTTCTAGCCAGTTGCTTTGAAAATGATTTATTTTTATTACCCCCAGACTGAAGCATGCACAAAAACAGTCTTTGATTTACTTTATGAATAAGAATAGCTGGTTTTAGTAATTTTAATGCAATTTCAATCATATTTTATAAAAAATTATTTTTATTTTAATATATTTTCTTCTTTTTGAAATGTATAATTCATTATAGTTAAGTTAAATTGCTATTGTAGTCTATAAATATGTGATAACAAAATTTATCAGATAATCAAATAAATGTAAATTAAAAGAAGAATGAGATATTTCCTCTATTTTTGCCAATCAAATAAATAAGAGGAAAAAAATGTAATAACCCCAAATGCTTACTGTGGTTGTATGAAATTCAGAATTCAATTTATATATTTCTGGCAGTAAGGCAAATTGGTTCTCTCTCTCTCTCTCTGATATATTAAATACATACATATGTATATTCAGCATACATGCTGTAAAATATATCTTCTCTGTAATAACATATACATATATGTATACGAAGCTATATAAACACATATATATTTATATCTTTTGAGCCAATAATTCCACTTTTAGAAAGTTGTCTTAAAGCAACACTTCTAAATATGGAGGTAGGTCCATAAGGCTTGATATTTTCCAGAGCATGATATTTTATAAATGGACAAAGCAAACAAATAATTGATTAGAAGGGAATGGTTAGGTAAACTTTCAGTGTTTACTTAATGTGTTTAACAATATTTCAGTCAGCCACTGAAATAACAGCTTTGAAAAAGATATAATAACATAGGGAAATGCTTATGCTATGCTGACACAATTATGAAATAAAGAAAAATACATGTATATGAAAAAACTTTGAAGAAACAGGCAAAATTGTCAAATATATATGTATGAATATTAGAACCTTTTTCAGAAAAAAAATTTTATTGTCAAATTTTATTAATGCATATATATAATTTTTTAAAGTGCATGTAAACATCCACACACTTCACCACACTCATGTCCTCCATAAAACTTGACTGCAGTAATTTTCAGAGATCTTAATATTCTTATATGTGCTACTAATTTGGAGCAACATTGCACCAAAGTCTTGCAAACCTTAAAAATGTTGAAAGGTTTTATCACTAAATTTCTTCTTGTTTTTTTTTTTTTTGGTAATGCTAGGAATTGAACCCAGGACCTTGTGCATGTGAGACAAGCACTCTACCAACTGCGCTATATCCCCAGCCCTAAATTTCTTTATTTCTAAGGGAAAAGTTGTATTTGAACATGTGTCACCATTTTATAACAATTTGCATTGTTATAAAAAGTTGCTCCACAATTCTACAAGTAACAAAATATTGTTATCTAAACATACTGTTTTTGAGAAAAATACATTTTTTGCAGCCTTAGTCATACAAAAAAAAAAAAAGGAAATATAGAGAGAAGATGTTTTACTGAGTTTGATACCACCATAACCATAAGGAAAAGAAAAAGAAAGATAAATGAGAACAAAATTCTTATAACTATTACAAAATATAATTTTATTTCTAAAAATTTCACTTGACTTTTCTATTTAGGCCACATTTAATACCTGAGTCTTATATATATCACACAGACAAATATATACCTGAACAATTGTGATCATGAGTGTTGTGTTAACAACTACTGCTGTTCTATCAAAACTGTGAACAGAGAATGGCTATTAATTAATGGGAGACATTACCAGGCGGGAAAAGTTGAGAGAGTATTCAATAAGCTGTCAAAACAGGAGCTGAATTCTATAGAACGGGTGTTCACATATCTGACAAAAATCGATTCTGAAACTTTGCTTTTCCATTTTTGCTTAGAAGCAGCATTACCCAGACTCTCACCTACTAATCTTTCAATAACTCAGAATAATGGTGTTTACACCATGAAAATCAAATTTATTTTAGTGCCTTTGAGATCAACAAAGCCATTGTGAATTGTGGCACAAAAGGGATGTACAGGTGTATATTTAGATCCATACTTGAAACTGTCTTATTTTATCTTGTAGGATTAAAGACCTCAGGAAGAGAGAGTGTGGTTGGGGAAATAAATTGCATTGACTATGTCAGCTAAATAAAGGTCACAGAAGTCTTCAGAAAATAAACTCATTTTAAAATTATAATCTCAAATATGTAAATTCTATTGTAATATGGGCATTTAAGATGCCTATGGCAAAAACATATTTCGTAGTGACATGTAAACCATAAATAAATGTCTAAGGTCAGTAAAGTAAACATTGTGAGGTGCTACTTTGAATAAAAGGCAAACCATTTAATTGACATATACATTAATTTTCCCAACTACTTATCTCACAATGGAAATACAGCCAAAAGAAAAGCCCGATTTCTATAATTTAAACATATGACAGCCAGCTGTGGTGGCACTCACCTGTAATCCCAGTGACTCAGGAGGCTGAGACAGGAGGATTGCAAGTTTGAGGCCAGTCTCAGCAATGTTAAGCAATGCTTAAGGCCAAGCCTTAAGCAGCTTGGCAAGACTCTGTCTCAAAAAATAAAAAGTGCTGGGGATTTTGCTCAGTGATAAAGTTCCCCAGGGTTCAGCCTCCAGTACAATAAGTAAACAAACAAACAAATAAATAACACTGTGCTATTATAGTTCCTAGCAAGAGCCCTTAGAGATTTATGAGTGTTGGGCACTTACAGGCACATTTACCAGAAAGGTCTTCTTTACTCTCTTGATTCCATATGTGAAGTCCCAACATTAGTTACTTCTTAATGTTAAGAGTGTTGGCAATTCTTTGTGAAGCCCATGTCAGAGCACCAGAAATTCAAGGATAATAGCATATTATGAAAAAAGGAAATACAAAGGAACAATAAATGTGAAATGATGCTCTCTCTCACTAATAATGGTAACATATATATTTCTTTCCAGTTTTGGGGGATAAAAACACCTAACCTAAAATTTGTTGTGTATTGTTAGCTATTTTTAAATATAGAATTCAATGTTATAAGACATATTCATAATATTCAGTTATCACCCTCATTCATCTCTATATTCATCTCATCTTGTAAAATTGAAATTCTATGTCCATTCAATAATAACACCTCCTTCCCCACTCTGCCCAACCCCAATTCTGGCTACTCTAAATACCTCACTCAAGTGGAATTATAAAGTGTTTTTCTTTTTGTGATTGGTTGATTTCACTTAGCATTGTGTGCTCATGGTTTATCCATGTTGTAGCATGTCTTAGAATTTTAAAGCTGAATAGTGTCCTGTTGTATGTACAGACCACATTTTCCTTATCTATTTATCTGTTGATGCACATTTAGATTGCTTGCACATTTCAGCTATTGTGGGTAATGTTACTAGGAACATAGGTGTACAAGCATCTCTTTAAAATTCTCTGCTTCCAGTATTATTAGGTACACACCTAGAAGTGAAATTGCTGTGTCATGTGATAGTTCTCTTATTAATTGTTAGAGAAGCCACCATACTGTGTTCCATGATGGCTATGCCATTTTACGTTACCAAGGTTTCAAAGTAAACATACACATTTGTAGCAAAAATTGCTGTGGCAATAATATTCACAACAATGAAAAATCGAATGCACTTAAATGTTTATCAATATGTTAAAGTATATTTTATCCATTCAATGAATGATTTTGCTGTCACTAGAATGAAACAGATTACTCATATTGAGCCTGAGTACCTTTGTCAAAAAAATTGAGCTTAAAAATCAGATTACACAAAAGTTTATATAAAATGATGCCATTTATGAAGAATTATATATCAATGACTACAAATATATAAATATTATGTTTTTATGCTTAGTTATTTCTGGATAACTAGATAGCCTAGTAATTTGTTACTCACTTTTTGGTGTTTTCTATCTTCTTCAATTTAAAAAAAAAGTCTCTATATTGTTGTAAAAATGGTAATGTAGCTCCTTAATATTTTAACATACTATGCTTAAAAAGTTGGTTTGCTGCTAAGCCTCCTAGATGGATCTAGTTAACATTCCATAGATCATCTTAGTATTTATTGATGACTTACCATGTATCAGTACACTAGTAGGCTATTGGATACAAGAAAGACTAGGACATAGTCCACCCACTTTTCAGGTGTGCCCATGATTTAGCAGATGACATATGCTTTTTTTAAAAAAAATAATGTAAATATACTAGATGTACATAGTAATAGAAAAATGAAAAGATCAAAAATATCAGAGAGAATGATAATTTATGTCTGGGATAGAAGCTAGAGGGAAATTTAAACAGAAGAAGTGATTCACAGGCAAGATTTAGAAAAAAAGGAAAGTTGCTTGAAAGATGGGAGGCAGTTGGGATTTCAGGAAAAAGGAAAAGAAGGGAGAAGAGAACATGAGACAGCATTAGGTTTAGGCAAAGCCCATAGAAGCAAGAACTTAGGAGGGCTTGGTGTGATTGAAAATGAGGCTGACTGGGCAGGCTAGAGGGAGACACATAAAATATTTCCTAGAACTGGATTTTGATTTTGAATCCCTCTTAGGAGCTGTTCTAACTACTGGACAGTTATAATTTTAATCAATCATTAGACATTAGGGAAATGTCTACTCTTTGTTTTCTTGTTTATGAACAGACAGCTGATGTCTGAATCCACCTGTTTTTAACTGTTTTCTCCATTGGTTCTGCTCCTGGTAGATTTTGATTGATAAACTTAAGTTAATAAAATAAACGGTAGCTGAGATCCATAATGTTGTTCTTGTAGATGTTCAGTTAGCTGTGCATGTGTAGTAGCTTTGCACGCTGGCAAACTGTCATTTAGTTGGAGCAGTTATCAGCCAAGTTGGGCAGAGTAGACTACTGCCTGAAAGCTGTCAATTTCTACATCAGTGGTCGCTAAGACAAGCATTACTGTCTGTACCATAATTCTTCATTATAATGTAACAGATCCATGTTCTTCTTCTTGTGGAATATTATTGCAATACATATCAAAGTGAGGAGCTGCTTAGAATTTCTATTAAAATAGGAATTAGAAGGCTGGCCTACAGTGAAGATACTTGAAAATTACAAGTGGAAAGAAAATTAGGCTGATGTGCAACTAACTTCAGAAACTAATCAGTAGTAAAATGCTTTTAGGCACAATTTTTCTTTGCACATAGACATGATTCAGCAGCTTTATTCTCTAGCTCTATCAACATTTTTGAATTGGTGATGATTTCATTGGCCATGTTTCTTAGGTTTTGCCCTTGACAGGCATTGCTAATTGTACCACCTGGAAGAGTGGTCCTCAAACTTATATAGAGTTTCACTAGACTTATTAGAAATCATTTTCATCTATGGCTTATTCAGAGATGGTTCTACATTAGGAAGCTCCTTGGAGGAACAGCTGATAGAACTGATTGCAAAACACTTGGCAACTTAAAGTGCTATATAAATGTTATTTAATAATAATGACATTCTAAAGTCTTTAGAAGTGGAAGGCTAATATAATATTGTAGAAATTTGAAACAATACACATAGCAGAAATTAAAATTATTTAAGATAAACTGTGCTTTGTATTCCCCAAGATAATTGTCATATATATGTATATACACATCAGGAAGTACAAGAAATGTACTTATCATTGTAAAATATATAAATGAAGGGCACATAAACAGAACACTGCAATAATTAGCCGATTGTTCAATTCTAAATGTCTCTGGAAATTAATATGGAAAACAAACTTGCTCATCTTATTTAGTGACTCCCAGAAAGATACAGATGATTAGTATTTAAAAAACCTAGATTTTAGCCCTAACTTGCTCTGACAGTGTGGTATAGAGGTCTGACTCTTAGTTTCAGACCCAGGCAGCCTGGATTCAAGTCACTGTCCTGATATCAGGTTTGTTACTTTGAGCAAGTCACATGATCTTTAGAGCCATCTATTAAATGAAGGTGACAACCCGCCCCCCCCCAACTTTGTGGGGTTGGGATGATGGGAGATTACATTTAAAGCAGTTATGCATAGTAAGTGTCCTAGAGATGTTAGAAATTGTAATTTGATTCTTATTTACAAGTTATATCCCCTTGACAAATCTGAAAGCACATCATCTACGAGCTCCAATTCTTTATAAAGTGCGGAGATTAGACAAGGGAAAAGAGCTCAATTCCCTGAGTTGTTTGGAAAGTATTTCAAGCTATAGACCTTTTCCAGTTTCACAATCCCCATCAACAGCACAAGGAAGACTTTTAAGAGCTCTTCAGTAAAGAACCTTGTAATTTTTTTTAATTTAACATTTTAAACTTCTTAGACTTTGTTTTCATAATACCTATTACTGTCTCTTAGAACAGTTTGAGGTGTACTTGATTAGATATTTCCTACAGTCTCATTTTGGTTTATGAACAGATCTTTTTTAAAAATGAAACTTTGTATTTGGAAATGACTTTAAACTTTACAAAAATATGCAAGAGGCGAAATAGTTCAAAGAACACTCATAAAACTTGTGCCCCAAATAACGCATGTGAACATGTTGACCCATTTGTTTTATAATTTGCTCTACCTATCCATCTGTCTATCTGTAATATCATTTTCTAAACCATTTGTGGGAGGGTAAATTATATACCACATGGCTCTTTATCCCTAATTATTTCCTAATAGGGATATTCTGTCACATATCCACAGTACAATGATCAGCTTCAGTAAATTTAACATTAATACAGTATTTTAACTTATTGTTCATTTTTCAATTTTTAAAATCAATCCCATAATGTCTTTTACAACCTGCTCCTCTTTCAGTGTAGAATCCAGGTCAGACAATGCACTTAATTGTCGTGTCTCTTTAGTCTTCTTTAATCTATAACATTTCCACAGATGTTCTTTATCTTAGATGACACAGATAGTTCTCATTTTAAAAAAAATAGAACGTTTCTAATTTTGAGCTTGCATTTATCTGGTTGTTTCTTCATGAAACTTCAGATTTGGTTTATTTATTCATGATTAAAACACTAACCTGGGCAAAGTTGTGACCTTCTCAGGCATTTCATCTGGGATATGAATTATGCCCATTATTCCCTCACTGGTGATAAGACTTTTAATCATATAGTCAAAGTGTTTATTTTCTCCACTGTATAAACTGTGTAATTGCTCTTTTTTCCCCTTACTATCATTAAAAATTACTCTGGGCATAAAATTTAGGACATAAATAAATATTCTGCTCTTTGTCAAAATTTTCCTCTAGATTTAACATATATAGATGGTTTTCATCTAATCCCATCTTTACTATGATGGTTGCAAAATGCTGACTTTCCAGCTTCAGCAGTCTTTTCACATTTATCAGCTGCTACCTGGATTCAGTTTTAAAAAAAGAGCTTTCCTTCTAATTAATTAATTATTGGAACAGGCTTATGAATTCCATTTTTTTTAATATTTTAAAATTCATTAATATTTTTAGTTGTTGTGGACAATGGATTGTCCTAGATTTAGTCAGTTAGAGCCCCTTCAAATAGGCTTCTCTGTTTTTGTGACATACTCCTTTAGTTTTTTTTTTATAGAATTCTAACAAAATGTTCCAGCTTTTCTTATAAATTGTTTGCATTAGCCTGGAACAAGCCACTTCTCTGAGGAGTTCTGATTCAGACTAGCTTTGCTGATTGTTTTTTGGGTGTCTGTGTTTCTAGGCCCTAGGAAAGATATTTTCACTATTTATAACAGTGTATATGTGTGTACTTTTCTCAATTCAAAGTAAAATCTAATAATGGTATGGCTAATATTCAGTGGTCATCTTGTCTAACACAACTGATGCAAGAATGTACTCTACATATATAATTAAACTCTAATACCTGGATTTAATTTCAACCAAATATTGCAAAAACTTTCATTCATATGTTAGTTCTTATAATAAATACATAAAAATTTCATATAGATTTCTTCTCCACTTATATATTCTGTTTCACTCAACTTCCTCAGGCTACTAAGATGTCTTAAACAGATTAGTGAGTATAAAAATCTTACTATATCTTTCAGGACTTTGTATATAACATAAATTAATTTCATGTAGGACAGCAATAATACTAAATGGAATTTATCATAAAATATAGAAATATCTTGAGAAATAGGGAAGACTTGAACTTATGCATCATGAAAAGTGATACAGGAACAATTAGGACCCTCTTGTCTTGGCCTCATTTTGAATATGTGCTTCATTTTATTCTCTTTAAAGGCAGTATTTTTGCTTTAAAAAATATATCTCTTATAAACTGTGAATTTATGTTATGGTTTTGTAATATGTTTTTTTTTTTTTTAGAAGTCTATCTCCCTGTTGAGGTGATCTTTTGCTTCTTGGATTTGTTTATGTAGTTCATTGTCGAAGTGATCTTTCACTGTTTGTATTTGTTCTCTTATGTCATCTTTGAGTTCACAGAACATTTTAACCATGTATATCCTGAAATCTTTCTCTGTAGTTTTTTTTCTGTTGTAGCTGCCAATGATTCTAATGATGTGTTGTCTTGGTTTGTTTGTGGTACTTTCTTGTTGCTTGTCTTGTCATTTCATGTTGCTCGTGTGTCTTCCTTTCCAGCTCTGGTGCATTATTGTCTTTACCCTATAGATTTGTTGTGCTCTTGTAGGGTTCCAAGATCTCTCCTGCTCAGATGGAGACCCAGTCCGAGAGCCACGCCCACCAACTATGGTGAGAAAGTTTTTCCAAGATGGAGTCTGTCTGCTTCCAGTGCCAGCATGTCTGGTGATGTGGAGGGAGCTGGGCCATAGCTTAGTGCTGTGGATAGGTAGCAGCCGAGTGACCTGTGTGGGAGCGGAGGTGCTGATAGGTGATTCTGCTAAGCCACTTGAGAGCTGTGCGAGAGAGCTAGAATTGCGGGCTTTGGGTTTGGAGTCTGGAGTCTGGAGTCCTACTCGAATGCAGAGGCTCTGATTTCTGTGCGGGTGGTCACAGTGCTGGTGATTTCTGAGAAAATCCACTGTACAGGGGACCTCTTACACTCTCTGAGATGTTGTATTTCGACTAGGTGAGACCTGGATCATGGAATGACACAGGACATTGCCTCTTTCTGGCCTGCCATCTTGAAGTCCATCTTGATAAATGGTCCCTGTAGTGAAAGTAGAGTTTCCTGCTTGTACTGGTGGGTGGATTCCTCATAAAGGGCCATCCTCTGCAGCCAAGCAGCTCTAGATAGTAGGTTCTGCCTATCTATCAAACTGTGTTCCAGCAGTCTGCAGAAGCTCACCACCAATCTTCTTTGGCATGTTGCTGGTGTTCCGAATCCTAAGGATGAAACCCAGCCAGAGAATGCCATAGCAACTTGTCCTGGTTTTGTAATATGTAAAAATATACTAAGTAATATTTTCTAAATTTTAATTCCACAATTAGAGTAAGAGGATCCAATTTATGCTATGCCCTGAACCAGTCTGAAATGGTTATGGAATATGAACATAGCTACCACAGTAACTTATTTCTATGAATCACAGCAAATCATATGAGATAAATCAGTCATTCTTGTGAATTGAGCAGAGTGTGTTTAAAAAAGGGGTGAGTTATCTTTACTCATGTTATAGTCAATAGAAAATCTTCTAGCAATATAAACCAAAGGGGCTGGGGCTGTAGCTCAGTGGCATAGGGCTTGCCTGGCATGATCGAGTCATGGGTTTGATCCTTTGCGCCATCCTCCCAAAGGAAGGATGCCAAGGTGAGAACTTTTCTTGGAAAGAGAAAACATACATATCCTCAGGATACGGAGAATTATTCTTCCTTAAGAAGGGTTAAAGATGATAAATGTGATATGTAGTATATAAATAAATTAGAACTTTCAGAATATGTATGTGGATTAACCATGGGAGGTCCTGTTAGAGGGGTAGTGAATTTTGCTTTTTAAAAAACTATCAATTAAAAATAATAAACTGGTGAGATAACCAATTTTATCAACTTTATAATGTTAAATGGATTATTATGATAACCACTAAAGGACATGGCATGTGGGCATCACTATCACTACTTACCAGTGAATATTTGGGGGTTGTATCAAAGATGACAGGAGTCTGAGGGTTTCTGTAGGATTGACTTTGTACACAGTGGAGATAGACTTCGGAAACATGGTCACCATTCACTCTACTGGAGATCTAGGGATTTAGGTAGGAACAGGAGGCAATAAAACCATTAGTTTTTATGTGTGTAGAGAACACTTTCATGTATATTGTTTTTTTTTTTTACTGGAGTTTCATTTTAAAAAATTCATGAAAATTGAAAACCTTGGTCTTAAGTGCTGCATTTTACAAATGTGAAAACATAGTCCTTAATAAAATTATGCCAAGAGCACAGAATATTATATGAGCCATGATTCAAATATGAGTCCATTGCCCCTTGTTCCATCACACAGTGCTTGATACGAGAAGCAAGACTTTAAATTTTGACCTCCTGTTTGATTGAACCAGGCCTGATGATGCAGTAGGCTGCTGATTGACAATTATGGAAGATATGAATGAACAGGGGTATGCCAGATTTTTATTCTCAGTGCCTGATTAAAAGGAGAGCTCCCAGATTCTCACACTGTATGTAGACTTGGCCTTGCATCTGCACAGTCAAAAATATTTTGTTAACCTAATAAGATCACATATTTGTTATCTTTCATTTATGCAAACTAGATTATTAATCTTTATCTCAATTTGCTTTGAAATTGAAAACAGGTTCAACTAAAGATATTATTAACATAGAGTTTAGTGTAGACCTTCTAGGAATGCAGAAAGAGCTAAAAATTTTTGAGTAGCTCTCAATAAGGAGCTTCTACTAATGAGGGAATTTCTAACTTAATCCTGCCTGAGAGAGAAGGTTAAAAAAAAATTACCAGGAATTGTGCCACTTGCTGAATTTGTACTTTGGCTGTGTTACTGACTTACCTCTTGCTCAAGTGCTCAGTTTCCCAGGAAGGGGAAGGCATCTCCTCTCCTTTGGATGCCCTTGGCACTCTGTTTTACACAAGTTGTGTTTGTAACAAGTACTTAGCAACATGTTTTCCACCCTGTTTTTCAACCACCACTCTATTTCCCACACTGACTTTGACTTTCATCTCTGAAGCCTACCAGTACTGTCTGCTGTGTTTTAAATGCTGGTGTGGCTGGATGACAATCCCCAGAAAGATGTGCACTACATTTCAGGCTTTTATACCACAGCTTTGACATGTCTTTGGTTGTCAGACACAGACTGGTGTGACTTCCAACTCAAAGTCCTTCAACATTTCAAGGGGAAGAAAGCAGGAAAACGATACCTGGGGAATTGTAGTTTATGATTAAAATCCCAATATCAACTTTCTTCATATCAAAAGAGGGAGGAAAAGAGACAGGTGCAATCTTACAGAAACACACATTAAAAAAAAAAAAAAATCCAAAGGAAAGTTATTTTAGCTGCCAAGATGTGTAAACCACAATCTACAGAACTGGCCAAATCTCTCAAACAGATTAAAAATAAAGAAGTCATTTCTCAATCTAATGCAATTTACTTCTTTCTAGTTTAAGTGTTGAGCTTGCCTGATTGCATCTACATTTTCTGATGTTAAGTGAGGCAAGAGACCTCTAGTAGTTTGGCAGTGGGTGGGGAAAAAAGTCTTTTTCAATATAATGGCCGTATTTTAGTTAACATGTTGTCAGTCTTTAATGACTAGTGGTGTAACAGCTGGTTTTGATGTAATTTCTTTTGAGACCACTAGATTACAAGCAGTTTATTGCATTCTTCCTCTCTGAATGCTCCCTGGATACAACCTAAAGTCAAGAGGTTAAAGGTCTAAAGCCATAATCTAAAGGATTTGTCATCATTTAACAGGTCACTTGTTGCTATGTACTAGGCAAACTGCAAATTTTTTAGCGAGCTTGTCAGAATGGCTTAGTAATATTATTTTTTCCTATTTCAACAGGAAGGAATTGAGAATATTCAGCTGAAGACAAGTTCCCAGAAATCAAAGATTATATTTTAAATGAGTATATATGTGAAAGTCTTCATAAGGATGAAAGAGTATGTCAAAAAATAATTGAATTTTCACTGAGAGGATCTGAAATTGGGAATTTAACTTTTGCAGAAACATGTTAATGTGATGTCAGGTCTTTGAAGGAGTTGTAGGTAACATATCCAAATCTAAAAGTGAGAGGGAGACAAAGGAACGGGAAGGAATGGGGTCAGACAACTTGGGGAGGTGCTAAAGGTCATGAAGCTCTATTGTTGGTTCATTGCAGATTTGTAGCTTTTCAGTCTGTCAGCATTTGGCAGTCCAGCTATGCTGTACCAGCCAAGGACCTTCTTTGTTTAAGGAAGGAGCCATTTGTTGGAGACTGGGCTTGGTAAAAGAGGAAAATAGAAAATCCAAAAGGAAGTGCATGAAGCACAGGCCATTTTTCTTAAAAACATCAGTAGCAGATTTGAGGGAGTTTTGCACAGTATGTGCACCTGTGTAGAACAAATGAAAGAAATAAGGCTGATTTCCTTTGTGTTTAATTTCATGTTAGATTGGAATGTCTCCCTTTTTAACACTAAAAAAAATCAACTTTTTACAATATCACAATATGCTGCAAAGAAGATTTTAAAAATAATGCAAGATAGTTTGGAGTCTTTTGAACTCATGTCTCATTCATAGCATCATCATTCAGGACAGTGCTTCAAGATGGTGACACATGCTGTCAGTTCAGTCAAAGCTCATTTTCTGTGTGTCTGTTGCCCTCTAGGGACTCCAACATGAAAAGAAACATGTAATGTGGCTATTTGCAAGGAATCATTAAAAAACCATTGGCTTTTCTTCTCACCATCCATTCAGAGTTAATCTTAGTTTTTATGCTTGTAATTTTGTATTTAGCATATCTGTGATTTGAGCAAAATTAATCATAAAAATCAACCAAATTCTTCCAAACTCTGGACTATGTGGCAAATATTACAACTTAGGCATCCTGAAACATTCTATTTGACTCTGTGAGTTTGAAAGAAATATAAAAATATTAGAACTTTTGAATCACTATCTATTTTGAAAGTTTGGATTCATCATTTTCATCGAAGGTAGCAATATGCTTTGAAAAGTCTTTCATAAAGATGATATGATAATACAGATTATTTCCAGAGGAATAATTATAGGTTAGAAAAAAAGAATTGACTCCACTATTAATAATAGTATGAAAAGGTTTCTGCATTTCATATCTTATTTCAAATTTCCAGTAAACTGTAAGTAAACGTTCTTTAGATAGTCACACTCATGTTAAAGAGAAAAAGATTAACCCATGTTAACTGGACATGTTTCAGGCTATTCTAGCATGTCTTTTTTGGCTGTAGCTGACTATATGTGTATCTGACCCAAAGACAATAATCCATGGGCTGGACAGCAGCCGTCTCTGAGGTAGCCTAGGATAAAAAGTACTCTGAAGTAGAAATTATGATTCTCACTTTTAGAGCTATTTGGGAGATATGGAGGGTGGTAGGATGCTGATAGCTAATCTTGAGACTCATGAGAGGTCACAGTCAAGCCAAAGTGTAATAGGAGCTTAAGTTATTATGAAAGAAAAGTTGTGATGTAGAGAGAAGATGGAGAGTAAATTCAAATGGTAAGAGAAGAGGAAGCAGAAAAGTACCCAAAAACCAAAGAGAAATATGTTGGGTTTCTGGTCAATGCCATTATCATTAATAGTAAAATTCCATCAAATTGGCCTTCCATGACCTACGGAGTTGCTACAAATCTGAAACAACCTCCTTCTAATGCAGTCTCCATTGAAAGCAGGATCTCACTTTCTGGCTAGTTCCATTCCTTCCATTACTTGTAGTAGCTTAACTATGCCTAAAATCACTATTATGAAAGTGCACCAAAGAATTCTCAAGTGAAAGTTTTTCCTTAGTATGTTGCTCACGTAAAAACTGTCTGGATACTTAAAATGAAATTGTTTTCTGTCATTGTTTGTGAGCCTAGCTGATGGGTGAAAGGCTCTGGCACAATCATGGATATTTTTTCAAATTTTCATCTTTTTCTTACACAAGTAAAGGAAACTACCTTGTGCCCTCAATATAAATTACTTCATTTTTTTGGAACCTGTTTATTCAGTGGTATTGAGGAAAGTCAGATTGGTAGAAATGTGCAAAACAAAATCACATTGTATAAAAAAATATTTTTTAAATATAAGAAATCATGCAAATATAAAAAATTGTTACTCTGTTTCTGGATTTACCACCATTTATAGTGTGATCCTAAGTCCTTCATGTCTACTCTTTGAACTTTAGTTGCCTTGCTTTACTCATTATTTGCTTTCTTGAACTCTTCATTTCTGAAAGAAGTTTCTTAATTCTCTTTGCTACTGAAATAAACTCATTAATGAGAATTCTCCTTTTTATTTATTTATTTACTTATTTATTTGTATTTTGAGACTATATTATAAAGCACATGCAAGTTCAGGATTGTTAAATCTTAAGGTCAAATGTGTTTATCATTATTTGATAATCCTCTATGGACCTAATGCTATTTTCTTACTTAGGGACTGTTTTGTTCAATATGTATATTATGCCACCATCCTTCTTAATATGTTCCTGGGATATATACATTTCCAACACTTTTTCTTTCCTCTGCTCTCACACTTTCTGTGCCATAATTGTAGTTAGTACAGAATTGTGGTTAAGAATATGGTCCCTAGAAAAAAGACTGAAATATTATTTCTAGCTGTATAACTCAGGTTAGTTATTTAAATTTTACTATGGTCTGAATATTTGTGTCCCCTGAAAATTCATGTGTTAAAAACTAATTGCCAATATGTTAGTATTAAAAGGTGGGGACTTCACAAGAACATGAGAGGATGGATTCCTTATGAATGTTATTAGTTTTCTTATTTTTTTTAAAAAAAAGGTGCAATAGAATATGTTTGCCCCTTCTGTTATGTGAGGACCCAATAAAATGTCTTCTAAGAACTATAAAACAAACTTCACCAGATACTAAACCTGAGGGAAGCTTCATATTCAACTTTTCAGCCTCCAGAGTTGTTGGAAATAAGTTCTGTTTGTACAATAATAAGTTTATGTATTTTATTATAGTAGCCTGAAGAGACTGACCCTCTCTATGCTTCATTGTTTTCATATGAAAATTATGATAATACTTACTTCATAGGTTCATTTTGAGTATTAAGTTAATTAGTATAAGTAAGTCACATAAAACTTTTCTTGTCACATAGTAAGTACTGAACAAGTGCTGGTTATTTTATTCTTATTATAACAGTAGCAGGGCTTTGTGGTTAAACACAGATTCTAGGGCCAGACCTATATTTATATTTGAGGGGTTTTTGTTTTGTTTTGTTTTGTTTTGTTTTGTTTTTTAACCACTGCTTCCTAGCTTTGTGAATTTGAGAGTTGCTGCTTATTCCCTCTTAGGCTCAGTTTACTCATCTGTAGGATAAGAATAAAAATACCTACCTTGGGAGATGTTATAATGATAAATGAAGTATTAAATGTACAATGCTTAGAAGATTGCCTGAGCAAGCAGTGCTGTGTTTTAATAATAAAACTTAGGATGATGCTTAACTGCTTATGGTTAGATTATTTTTTATCCAATATGAGAATATCTGATTTTTACTTCTTTGTATTTACTATACTATTCAAAAAAAATTCCCTCTCCTTTCTGTTTTCTTTCTTTATTTTAAAATTCCCTTGCCTCTTCTAGTACATTGTTTTGTTTGTATTCCATATCTTTTTAAAATTAGATATCTTTAAAATCATTTATATAAATGCTTTATCTAACAAAGGCTATAATGGTTTTTTATTGTTATCAACAGTATAAGAACTTTTTGAATGCCGAATGCTGATTACCCATTGTCCTTTCATGTTATTATTGACCCTATTATCATTAATCCTATATAATAAAATGTATTAATTTTTTACAGTCAATACTTTTTCAGACATATATACATGTTTCTCAGTATTTTTTTATCATTTGGTTTTCTTATGATTTTGGTTTACCACTCAAAAATAGTTTAGAGTATCTAGAATTTAGAAATGCTTTGTAAAATAGGAAACATATTTATTTGAATGATACTTTAAGATTGGCAACTATTTTCTTGTGCTACTTAAGTGTATAATTTCATTCTCTTCTAGACTTGTGTCATAATTTATGACCAATATATTCTCAGTCAAAATGCCATTCATTTTGAAGATAATCATTTTTCCTATAATTGTTCTAAAATGTTCTACTTGTGATGCTTTAAGTTTCAAATATGTATGAATTTATTTTTGTTTATTGTACCTGGGGTTACTTATACTTCTTTATTCAAATACTCATGGATTTTGTATATTTTTTATGTCTTCAGTCATGATGATTAAATGTTGCAGTCTATTCTCTCTATTCACTCCTTCTGGAATTCTTTAAGATGTATGTTTGGACAAGTTCAGTAAGTGCTGTATACTCTTTTTTTTTTCATATTTCCAATCTCTTTGACTCTCTGTGTTAAATTTTGAGATATTTCTTCAGATCTATGTTCTAATTCATGGAGTATTCCTTTAGTTGTATCTAATAAGTTTTTAATTTGTTTACTTATTTTAAAATTTAAGTGATTTTTTTGAGTTTTTATAAGTTCAAATTGGGTCTTTTTCAATTTCAACTTGTTTTTCATAGTATGTATTTTTGTACTATAATTTCCATTTTAGTTTTTCTATTTAATATTTTAGACCTAAACTTTTTGTGGTATACTTCAAATTATTTTATTATCTCAGTCTTGGAATGCTGTTCTTCCCATTTTAACTCTGCCAACTTTCTTTCTTGGTGAATTATATATCAAATCCCATGTAATTTATAATTTTAAACTTTTATTAATCTTTTCTGCCAATAATAAGTAGCTATAAATAGGACACCAATTAATAGAGAATTACATTAAGTGGTAGATTGTGTGTGGCCCCATACTTTCTCACTTAGTTCTTCTCATATTAAGGGACAAACATTTACATGTTTTCTTTTTCTTCATCATGTATTTTCCTCTGGTATAAATATTTGTTCCTATGATCACTCTTTCAGATTATTTTCCATCTCATTTCTTCCACTCATTAGTATCCATTCAATATTTGCTCATATTACACTTCACCCTCTTTAAAATTGGAGATACTACTATCTCTTGATTTTTAGAAATAGACAAGAACACATTAGTCCTATTGGCTTCATGAGATTAGTTAGGAGAGTCAGCTACCAGATGTGTATGGTCATCAAGCTTTTTTGCTACACTTGAAATATGCAACTCACCTGGTCAGAATTTCCACTAAGATTCCATGATTAGTCATTGCTGTAATGTTAGACAGGCAGGAATCTCTCTAGGAGCTTCTTTGTGTTACTTTCTAGAAGAGATGACATGGACTATGCAGTGAGGGGAGGACTTGATCTGATAATACAGAGCAATTGACCATCTTTCACTTTAAGTGCAGGAACAGAGTATAAATATCATTCCCACTCTAGTTGCTGATTCTATAGATAAATGCCACCTACTTAGGGTTAGAAACCACCTAGTTAGGGTTAGAAAAAAGTCTTCATTTTGTTTTGTTTCCAGCTTCTGGAAAAGTCACCAGGGTATCAAGTTTGCCATGTTTTTTCCTGGTCTGTCCAGAACCCTTCAATTGTTTTAGATTTCAAAGTGTGAAGGCAGTGTGAGAACAACTAATTGCTACCCTGTGAGTGGGTATTAAGATCAGGTAGTAATTAAATACATTAAATTTTAAAATATATGCCCTATTTCTTTCCTTAGCTATATTTATTTTTCTTATGTAGACAGATGGTCCCAAATGAGAAACCTTCACCTTCATAATATGAACATGTCATAAGTTTATTTGTGCTCTCCATAGTGGATACAAGTCAAAATTATTATTCAAAGTCCTATTTTTGAGACATGTGCTCTATGTATACTTGGGGTTAAAATAAAGTCAATGACCTCGAATTTAGAGTTATGAGAATATGAAAGACAGTAAATCACTTATATATTGACATTACTGATTTGCTTTTGTCTTTTAAAAGATCAATGAAATACTTTTAGTTAAATGTTGAAAATATTTTCTTTTCTGATTTTACTAAATAGTGTCTTCATCTTTACAAATATTTCTCTGATTAGATTTTTTTTTCTAAACACCAAAGTTAGAAAATTATTTAAAAGATATTAATAAGGTAAATATATCCTTACAAGATATCCTAACAAGATTTAATTAAATACATATTGGTTTTCCACGTAACAAACCAGGAAAGTCTGAAGACACTTTAAGAAAGAAAAATGGTTGAGTTGGGTGATTTCCTAAGTACTGTAGGCTAAGGGTTTATGTTTTCCCAACATTTATATATTGAAGCCCTAAATTCCCAGTGTGATGATGGTGTTTGGAAGAAATTTAGGCTTAGATGAGGTCGTAAGAGTGGCGCCTCCATGGTGAGATTAGTGCCCTTATGAAAGGAGGAGGAGATCAGAGGGCGCACACTCCCTCTCTTGCCATGTGAGCCTGTGAAAACACAGTGAGAAAGCAACTGTCTGCAAACCAGAAAGAGAGCCTTCACCAGACCCTAAATAAATCTTCCAGCTGTAGATCCTGGAATATGAGAAATAAATTTGAGAAATATGAGAAATAAATTTGTTGTTTAAGCTAGCCAATCCATAGTGTTTTGTTTTAGTAATCCAAATGAAGGCAATAAACAAAATCCAAGTAATGCAAACATATGTTCTTTCTCTTATTCAAGTAATTATGCAGTTCCTTCAAATGTATTCCATAAATGAGCACCAAACTCGGACTTTCATGTCTTCTCTTATTGTTTTTAAATATGCCAGCTTTCTTTGCCCTACTGGATTTTTTTTTTTTTTTTTTTTTTTTTTACAAATCATCAGACTCTCATGGTTTCCTCTAGTGCATTCTACGCAAATGAATTACTCAGACTACTGTTGCAAATGAATCAGAAGCAACTTCCTGTTTCTCTGTTCTTTTCTAAATAATTGTGTACAGAAGTACCAGGAAGAGGGGAGTGACACAAAGTACCCCATACATACTGATGCATTTCATTTCAAAGGCAGTAATAAAACAATTTTCCCTTTCTTTGAATTAAAATTTATTATCTGTATACCATCATAATTCATCGTATTATAAGTACATATTGGACACCTGGAAAAAATTGTAGTTATTAGGGCAAACTTATTCATCTGAACAGTAATACTTGAGTGAAAACTTCATGGATTAATAGGAAAAGAGAAAACAGATGAGTGAGGAAGTGGGAAGAGAGTTGAATTCTTTCTAGTGTTGTTTTCCAGCTGAGTATGAATCAAAAGAACTTTATAATGGGAAATTGTACCTGTCTTTTATTTAGTAGTGTACTACCTGGCTTTTAGTTTCATCAGACTCAGATAAGATTAATGATGTGCTGATGCAAGTTTAAAAATTCTCATTTGTAGCATTAGCAATTTTTGTGGTACTCCCACAATGGCCTATTTCAAGCTACCAATTTAATGCCACTAAATGTGAAGTTTGGAATAGATGCACAAAATCCTGAGCCAGTAAGAGCTCCAGGACACCACAGAGCAAAATGCAAACTTTTAGAGAAAAAATAATTTTGTGTAATCTATTATATGTAACTATACAAATGATAGTGTATGTGTGAAAAGACTGCTACATTGTCTTTAGTAAAAATTGGATGCTGAAAACCTTAAAATATCTATATCAAACAAATCAAGTCCCTAACAATTCACAGTGATAGAAGCAAAGGCTCTTATGAGATAAAATTAAATGCATAGATATTCCCAAACCTATTGGTGTCTTTCAGTTTCTGAGTATATAAAATCTTTAATAAAAATATCAACTAACAAAAGAAAGTGTTTCTGCTTTTTCCTATTTTTCTTGTTCCTATTCTTATGCATAGCAATGTCTAAAAGTCACAGATCTCCATGGTCTGAAAATAAATATTTACAAAATTAATAGTCAACTCTGCAAAAAGCTTGAAATGATATTATTAAATAATTCATCTCCATTCACAGAAAAGTAGTATTTGTAGTTCTATTTTGTGCAGAGACCCAAATCTCCTCCTCCTCTTTCTCTCTCTCTCTCTGTCTCTCTCTGTCTCTCTCTGTCTCTCTCTCTCTCAGAGATAGATAGATAGATGATTTTTTTTTTTTTTGAGGCTGATCTTGAACTCCTGGGCTTAAGTGATCTTCCTGCCTCAGTCTTCCAAGTAGCTAAGACTATAGGTGCATACAACCACACCTGGTTCAATCAATATTTTTGAGAGCCTACTATGAATAAGTTGCTATTCAAGATACTGGGAGACACATGTGAAAAAAAAAAACAGGCAAAAGTCTCTATCCTCATGTGCCTTATGAGCAGAGAACAAAAAATAAAAAATAAATAAATAAGAAAAAATAGATAAGCAAAATACATGTTATGATTAAGGAGGATCATTACTGAGAAGATAAAGTAAGGAGGTAAAGATGGTGAACTTGGGAATAACATTTTTGGTGAGTAGATAGAAAAACTGCAGTGACCATAAAAAGGAATCTCCCTGGGTCTTGACCTTTGCCTTGTCTTACTCTATGAAGAACTCTACTGACTAACCCATGTACCCAAAGCTAGTTCTGAAAAACAGAAAATTTCTAAAGCCCCTGAATAGGCATTTCTTTAGTGTGAGAGTACAGAAGAAAGAAAACACATCTAATGATGCATTTAAGAGATAGCGTCTGCAAGGGGACGTTCTATAATGAGATGGAAAAAAGTTTTCTTTGTCTTCACTGAGAAAGGCCCCGGGAAGAGAAGGTCGGGGCAGCCACAAAGGGGAGAAGACAGCATGTATTTTCCCTTGGGCTCTTATTTTTTGCTAATTTTAAAAATACAAAGACTACACATATTGAACATGTTATGAAAAGATTTCAGGATAACAAATTTAAAATTGTTTAAAAAAGTTAGAACATATTACTTTTGTGAGGTGTATCTCTATATTCTGATAAATACACATTCCAAAGGTTTCCAATATAATTACTGTGAGCAACTGAGAAGGATATGAGTACACACAAAATAGAAGTGTATGGAAATCCCTGAGTGGTGGCTTGGGGACATGTAAGGTTTATATCCTATCCAAGCCAGCTGCTTTTATTTAAAAAGTCATCAAATTAAAACTTTCTGAGTTCACAAAGTTTTACTTAACTTCAACTATATACTATACATGAACAGATAAAATGAAACATAAATTTCAATGACCATGAGTTTTGTCATTTAGTTAAGAGTGCAAGAACTTTGGTATTACCCCTGAAGTATGGCAAATGCTGAGATGGGGATTGAGGTAGAAATTTGTTAAGATTCAGGATAGGGCAAAGGATGGGTTTTATGTTGGTGATTTGGGGCCTGAGATTTCAAGTTGACTTCAGGGTGTGCATTTGGGTGAGCTATTGAAATAAGTAGAAAATTGTCACATGAAGATACAGAAGGACTTAAAGCTTGCTTCATATACTATTTATGGAAAGAGAGAAAACAATTTGATATTTGAGAGAGAAAATTTTACCAAAAGTCACAAAGGGCCTTTTACTCCTTAAAAAACAGTTCTTTTGGCAAAGAGCCTGCTTTCACATTAGACACTTGCTTATGTTGTTTTCATTATGCAATTCAAGTTTCTGCTTTTTTCATTTCACAAGTTTAATTTAAAGCTGCTTCTACAGAATTATTTATATTTTATCTTATTCTCATTATAGAAGGTCCTAAAATAAAACATACAAATGTTTCTTGATTTTGCATTTTTTTTAATGCTGTGGATCCCTGGATACTGGGGATGTGGTAGCAGAGAGATGAAAAACTTCATGAGAGGAAAAAGTTGCAAACACATAGAATATTGGAAAGATACATTGAGGATACACTGATGATACCTGTGAATTATTAATTTTAGATTTCAATGGTAAATTACATTATCTACAATTAAATTTTATACCTCTTTCTATCAGATAATCACCTAACATATTTTACTTTAAAGAGGAAAAATGAGGTAACTGGGATTCGAACCAGAAACTTATTGTAATTTCTCCTTGTGATATTAATCTCAGATATTTATTCCCAATAAAATAAATAAAGTGAAGAAATCAATAGCTCTCTAATTGGTAGAAAGTCTTGGGGTGCTTGTATAAAGTTCATTACTGTTCAGACATTTAATAAGCAAATGTTCTCTCAGCAACTCCAAATGGCTTCAGTTCCTATTGAACACAACTCTCTTTTCAAACCATTGATGTGAAATGATTCTATTGACACTAGCTATTGAAGAAAACCTTCAGTTGAAGGGAACTATGTCCAACATTTATCTCTATTGGTGGAATTTTTTTTCATTTTATTTATTCTTCTTTTATTTTTTATGTGAGAAGGAAAAAACAAAGATCAAACACATCTATAGAACAAAGCACCAGGGTTTGTACCAATGTGCGGGGAATGGGAAGATTTTGCTCTAATTTGCTCTGAAAAGCCCTGATGAATTTTCCCATAGCCCATCCACAGGCCCAACAGTGGATGCCTCTGCCACTTTTGCACAATGTCTAAGAAATATGCTTCTCACTTAAATTACAATTTACATACTTTTCTGGACATACCCCTTACGCTTCTTTTTCTTTGTTTATTGTTTTTGATTTTTAAAAACAGAAGGTAAATTTAGAAATGAACATGAGTAGAATAACAAATTTGGAGTTTGAAAGTACTTTTTCATTCTTTTAAACAAGTATTTGAAAAAAGTGTCTGCACCTAAATTGCTTGGGCTGTTTCTATCCCAAGCTATGTCATGATACCAGTTGAGTAGACACCCAGAAAAGCCCTCTGGGCATTGCAGGGTTTCTCTTTCCTTTGACGTTTGAAGTCAATACTGACTACATATCTACTGTCTACTGGTCCTTTAATCAGTGTCCAGTCTGTCTGATAAGAATAGCCCCAGGATGGAGCCCCAGACCAGGCCATGGGCAGCACCCCTTTGTCCCTCTCACATGGATGGGACATGATTCCACAGGATTAGCCAACAATTATATGCTCTGAACTGATCAATTCAGTCAATTTACTGTGCAAAGTAAATTGATCCTTCAGAACAAAGGGTTCTGTCAGCAGGGAGCTACCTGAGAAAGCAGCATGCCTGTGTAAACAGTTCTGTCCTTGTCCCAGTGTGGAGTGGCCCTGCGCCATATGGTGCCACTATGAACTTATTAGCTGACGGATTAACTGATCTCTGCATTTGGGATCCCCAGTTTCCAGCTGTGAGAATGATTGATGGGCTAACTACTGCTCCAGTCTTGGAAGTTATTTCCTCCATTTAACAGAGTCAAGAAGACAGAAAATTGCCCCCTTTGTAAATGCTAATCTCACCACTCCTTCGAACACCCAACATAGCAATTTATTCAAGGCAAAGTCTTAAAATTGGTATAGTGCACATCAAATGCATACTAATTAGCAATTTCTTTTGAAGGCTCCATCACTTATTAAGGGTCTCCTTTTCCATATGTTCATCATGCCCCACTTCACCCTTTAATTACAAAACGGCACTTTCAACTAATTGTGAGAAGGTATATTGTGCCCGGAATCTGTATTAAACACTATACCTTCTGATGCCTAATTTAGGGTCACATAGAAGGCAGACAGATAAGCAGGCAAAAAGCTCATGACTGTCATCTGCAATTTTAGGCATATTTGGGCATTGTTCTGAAGGAGCGTTTTATCTAAGATGGCAGCTATGACACTCTTCAGTGGGCATCACAACAAGCACTGGGCAGAAGGAATAGGATTAATCCTAGGTTAATAAATGGGATCTTTTCTAATTTGGGAGGAAGCCACATGGATTCAACAGTTACATGATAATATTATTTGCAACTTACAATTGCCTTACCCATTTCATACCACACAATCTTATAAGAATAATAATCTGTTGTTTATATATACTGTAGTTACACCATAGAAAGGGAATTTTGCAAAATGCAATTGAATAATAATGAAAACAAATGCTTCTCTCTTGTGAAATGTTGATGCTTCTCTTTATTAAAATCAGAGCCTTTAAACTTGGTAAGTAACTCTAACCTTGATCCCAGGCACACATCTATCATGTACTGTTGGTTATAATTGACCTTGTTGTAATGTTGGATGATCACAAACTGACTGGTTCCTTTCTTTCTTTGACCTGTGATTTTCACAAAATATTCTAGACAATTTAATGATGATTTTTTCCTTGTTGATGTTGATACCCAGACATAATTGGTGGGAGTTTAGGGTTCAAATATACCTAGGATACCATATGAGGACTAAACCAAAGAAATCTTTGGGTTCAGGGTGGGGAAAGAGTAGGTAAGGAATACACACTTAAAGAAAGTTTATTTTTCACAAAATTCTGGTGAAACAGGTCTTATCAGATAACAGTAGAATACTATAAGTACTCCAAGGAACCAGTCAGATCCATCTAAGAAAGACAAATTGCATCTCTTTGTGATGGTTATTAATACTGTAATTTCCAAGCTCTCACATTCAAATCACCTTAAGGTGAACTTTCAACCAAGATTTAGGTTGAATTCAGATTTTGGCTTTTTAAAGGTATAACATTGGGCAGATTTTTATTGTTTTTAACCTCAACTTCCTCATCTGAGACTCATGGGGGTAATTATGCCTGACCTCATGGGTTTGGGACAAATTGGTGTACTGATATGCAAGTATATGGCATTACATGGCCAGAGTTGGAAGCTAAAACATTTCCTTCCTTTCAGTAACCACGTTGGCAACTTGAGCTCATAGATCAATTCTCAGTACCACATTTACTATTTAGGTTGCTTCTGTGGGAAAAGAACTTGGGTATTTTTTCCCATATTTTCCCAGAATTAGGAAAAAATAATATTAAAATTCATATGGAAGCATAAAGATTCCAAATAGCCAACACAATCCTGAGCAAACAAGAATAAAGCTGGAAGCATCACAAGATATATCACAGAAACCTGATAACTAAAACAGCATGGTATTTGGCATAAAAAAAAAGACATAGAAATCAATGAAATAGCATAAAGACCCCAGAAACAAACCCATGCTCCTATAGTCAACTGATTGTTGACAAAGGCACCAAGAAAATACATTAGAAAAAGGATATCCTCTTCAATGAATGGGGCTGGGAAAATGAAATATCCACATGCGGAAAATTGAAATTTGACCCCTCTCTCACCATGTACAAAGAGTCAGCTCAAAATGAACAAAGACCTAAATGTAGGACCTGAAACTTTGAAACTACTAGAAGAAAAAATGGCAAACACATCAAGACATTAATACAGGTAAGAAATTTTGGATGTGACATTAAAAGCAGAGGAAATTGATAAGTGGGATTGCTTCAAACTAAAAAACTTCTGTACATCTAAGGAAAAATTAACAGAGTGAGAGACTACTGATAAAATGGGAGAAAGTATTTGCCAATTATAAATCTGAAAGAGGATTAATATAAATGATATATAAGAAAATCAAAAAATGTAAAAAAAAACCCAAAGCAATTCAATTGAAAGTGGGCAAAATATCTGAATAAACACTTCTTTAAAAAAAGAAGTACAAATGAACAGCAAATATATGAAAAAGATGCTCACCACTATCATAAGCCATCAGGGAAATTTGAATCAAAACTAAAATGAGATACCATTTACCCAAGTTAGGATGAGTATGTATATATATTAGTTTTGATTCAAATTTCCCTGATGGTATGTATGTATGTATGTGTGGCAAGGATGTGCATAATATTGGTGGAAATAAAAATTAGTACAACCATTATTCAGAACACTATAGAAGTTTCTCAAAAAACAAAAATAGAAACTACCATATGATTCAGTTATCCTACTTCTAACCATATATCCAAACAAAATGAAATCAGCACACCCAAGAGATACCTGTATATCCAATGGTTATTTTGGCACTATTCACAATCTCTAAGATATGGAATCAATCTAGTTGCCTATCAACAGATAAAGGGATAAAAATTTATATATATATATATACATATAAATTATATTAATTTATTAACTATATATACTATATATATATATATATATATACATATATAAATTATATTATATTAAATGAAATAAACCAGACACAGAAGGACAAGTACCACACATGCTCTCTCTTACAGTGGAAGTTAAACATGTTGACTTGAATGTAGAATAGTAATAAACAGAAGTTGGTAAGGTGTATGTGGGGCAGAGATTGAATAAAGAGGGGTTAGTTTTGACCAGTGTGCATTGTATGCATGTGTGGAAATAGCACACCAAATACCATTAATAAATGAACTAAAATAATTTTTGAAAAGAAAAACTCCTAACAAAAAGAAAGTATAATTAAAATGGAAGGAAAATGAAAAGCACTGTATGTTCTTTTATCAAGGATTACAAAATATACTGTGCAGAGTGGGGGTTAAACGCTTATTTAAAAATGGCTTTCTGAAATCTGGCTGTTCTTTCTTTTAATACAGTTGAATTTTTACATTGAAATTGTATGCAGAGAACAATTTGTGCAAATACAAAAGTTAGAGGATGGTCACTATATTTATATATTTATGAAAAACTGGTGTCAAAAGGTACTTGAGGAAGTCATCTGTATGAATATGGCAACAATTATCAGATAAAAATAATTTTTGTTCATTTTCTTTTGTTCTTTGTTGGTTTAAAATTCTAAGCAAATTTATGTTAATTTGGTATTATACAGATGATCAAATAGACTCAAATATTTTAAACCAAATATTTTAAAATTAGATAGTTACTTTGTTTTAGCTTTGAAGAGCTGCCCTTAATAAATGTCTTTATTATAAAAGTCTTTATAATATTTTAAAAATTGGGTCACATATGGTTTTTGGAAATATTAAGAAAGTGAGACCCAATTTTTACTTTGAAATTATAATTTGGAAGAACAAATGGTGTCTTAAATGTACCTTATTTCTGATTATTCACGTTAACTGTAATGCTATCTCAAAATAGTGTATAGCAATAAATGATTTACATTTGGCTGGAGAATAGAGTACTACTGTTCCATCAGATTCATCTTTTCCTTCTGCCTTCCCGTTCCCCATTCCAGCAATTCTTTTAGACAAATATCAGGAAGCAAAATGCTTCTTATTTATTGTCTATATTTTTCCCATAGCAGAAACCATAGATTGTTGTCTGGTAAAGAACCTCCAGCCTCAAGTTTAAGGGATATTTATCCCTTGGGAAAACCTCTCCCTTCACCTTGACCAGCTTTGAATTTCAAATAACATGAGGGTAAGGACTCCCATGTTTACATCTGTATTCATCTTGTCTTTGAAAAATACTAAGTATTCAAAGAATGTGGATGAATGAAGAAGATAGTTATAGTCTACAAAAAGCATGTTCATTGGTCTTCTAAACAAGACCAGAGAGCCAGAGAATATTTGCAATATACTCCAGCCTTGTACAGGATTCTGAGCTTATATTCTGACTTTTAAAATTGTGCCTTTTAGAGTGGAAGTCATCTCTACTCACCTCTCATCTTCTCCAAGCATGTACTCCATTAGAATTGAATTACAGAGCATCACTGATTCTAGACAGGCTACTTTACAAAATATTTTATTTGATCTTCCATCACTACTGAGCATCACTGCTAAAATGTGTGCACACCTGTGTGTAGATGGCAGTTCTGGGGGTGGCTACATACATAATTAGCTCAGGAATCTCTTCTTCCAAACATTGACTGACCTTATTATTTGGGGACTCTTGTTGATGGATATGCGTCACTTGATTCACTATTATAGAATAGAATGAAAATTTTGAGATTAGTTTTCTTTTCTTTTCTTTTTTTTTTTTTAAAGATTTCTCAAAAAGCTGTTCTTCATGTTCTTGAAGATTACATTTGAAACAGGCATGTACTCCTGAGTTTTGCATACCTTTTTCAAGTATTTAGACTTTTAAATTTTACAGCTCAAGGATTGCTACTGGCTGGTGTTTTCCCTCATAACATTAACAGTATTCCCATGATTAGCATGGTATATTTTAAGTGATATATATGTTCACAATATAAAATGTAGAGGATCTAAGCCAACACCAGAGGATTTTCCAGGTATAAAAATGTACAAGTTAATTGAAAGAAGAGAATCACTTTTAATTTTACTTTATATTTCCTAAAAACACATTAATCACATTTGGGGAAAGAGTGGAAAGCTCTAGAGGAGTCAAGGATTTACTTCCTGTCTCTCATGTTTTGGATAATACACAAGCATACAACTAACAGTTGACCAACAGTACTTCCTTCTCAGACATGAACACAAAAATGCTTTTGAAGCAAAGTCAGCAATACTGTGATATTGGCATTGTTTCATTATACAAAATAAATGGTTCTTAAGAATAACCAATTTATAAGTTTGTCTTGCCTTGTCAATAAGTACATTTCCAACTAAAAATACATAAGCAAGAGGTGGGGTTGTAGCTCAGTGGCAGAGCACTTGCCTTGCATACATGAAGCACTGGGTCTGATCCTCAGCACCATATAAAAATAAATAAATAAAATAAAGATACTGTGTTCATCTAAAACTAAAAGTATTTTTTAAAAATACATAAGCAATTGAACATATATAAGATTCTAACATTTTATGTTTTGTGGAAAACCTTGTAATTTACTCCTAAAATTAAAAAAAAAAGAATTCAAAGTTGTCTAAAGAAATAATTAGTAATATTAGATATATACTGGCAACTATTATTATTTTGGGAAATAGGTTATAACTAGCATTTCTAGCTAGCTAGATATTTCAAGTATTTTTGTCTTTTCTAAGGGAACAGTGCTCTTCCTCTACTCTTTCAAATATTTGTTATGACAGTAATCCTCAAATGAATAAGAGATATTTTTTATTCATTTGGATCAAAACCAGTATTGAAACATTTCTAGACTAACTCTTTTGCACATTTATTTCAGACCTGAGATTGAGGAAAGAAGCATGAAAATTGTACCTTTATTTTTTTTAGAACTATCTTGAAAGACTTCAAATACTTTTTTTTTCTTTTACATAATGGCAGCTGGACTAACAGCCCATGTGCCAAGTTAAAATCTGAATCAGTTTGAAAATGCTGAGATTTTAAACCTCAAAAATTTCTGTTTGAAATGGAAACTCAGACACAATAGTTCATAATGGAAATTCAGTCACCATAGTCAGGTGGATGGTGATACTGCAATAAGGAAATGTAATTAAATTGTCTACATGAGGAAAAGAGTTAAGTAATCATTCATAGGGAACCTTAGTATCATCAGTTTTTCCAATTAATTATTTCCTTAATCATTTTTAGGTGTTTTATTTTCAGTTATAACTTTGTGTAGATCAAACCTACTTTTGATTTCTCTTAATTACTAATGCTGTGGAGATGTCTCTTTTCCAAGCTCCCTTACAGCCAAATTTCAAATCAATTTGGGCATCTCAAAAGCATTTCTAAAATACCAGATGCTCTGTCAGCTGCATAGAACAATACGATAATAATTATATTTCTCTTTCTTACAGCAGATCAAAGCCAGAGATGAGGTGACATACACCTAAGATTTTCAAACTGTAGCTTGAAGGTCAATTGGATCTGCTGACATATGTTGCTGATTTTGTAACATGAAAGCCAGCTAAAAAGAACAGATCAGTGAAATGCATGCTTTCCATATTCGTAATTTCAGATCTATCCAAATGTTTACAGACTGGTTTGAAGAGATTTGCAGTTTCTTGCTATCAGTCTTATTAAAGCTTGGCAAACCTTTCATAATAAGTCTATCAACAACCCACCAGAAATTTGATTTTAGTCTTAGAGTGCCTGAATTTTTATGTTTATTGAATAATTTTTAATTGGAAGCACCAGGACCTTTCCTCATCACTTGCCCATATTGCCACATGAAAGTGTGACATGCATGCTCAGCTTGAAAAGGCAGCAATAGCTGAGGAAAAGCAATGTTTTGTATAACCCCAGAAGAGGGTAGGCTGGCAGACATACTGTGAGAGTCCTTTAAAAACTGTTTTAGTGGGGGTACATTAAGCCTTACAGTAAAAGGTAAATTAGACTAATGCCAGGTTTCCCTAGTTTAACTTAAAACATTGCCACAATAAGACAAGTGCCATTCAAAAGCCAGAGTACCTCAACTAAACCAGAATTGTGAGTTACATCCACATCTGCCAACCACATAGCAGATTTGGAACTGCACTTAAAAAAAAGAAAGAAATAAAGAAAATGACAGCAGTTCCTCGTCTAGTAAATCCAATATACCAGTGCCAGATTAATTTTATCATCTTATTCAAATGTCAAAACCTTGAAGGATTTCCCTCTATTCTTATAGTAAAATACCAACTCCTATATTTGTGTTTCAAAGCTCTCTGTAAGATAACCAACCCTACACATTCCATCCTACAGGGAAGTCAGGGCATTCAAACCAGAATATATGGGTTCAAATTCCAGTTCCATCACTTAGCAAGCTGTGTCAACTTGTAGAAGTTACTTAACTTCTGGGTGCTTCTGTTTTCTCTTCTGTAAATTGAAGATTCAAATTGTGCATCTCTGATATTGTTATTATGAAGATTAGAGGAGTTAATATGTGAATGTTCCTAAAACTATGCCTAACATCTAGTGAGAAGCAGCACTGTAAGATGCTTAAGAAAGTAAAGGATGTTCCAGTATACTGTACTGCTATTGAGCATGGACTTCACTGGAACTAGAGACTCAGCTGTCCTTCCACAATGGTCTGCTCAGACCACTCCCACCCCAACAGTCATTGTCAGTCATTACACTATTGCTATTGGTTCCCTGCTATACCTTCTCTCCTATTTACTCAAAACCTACTCAATAGTTTAAAGGCAAGACAAAACTCTCTCTGATGATTTCTAGAGTGCTTTATGTATTTATTTGAAAGGAACAGTGTCTTTTATTGATTTACCATTGCTTGGTCCTTGATCATACACTAATTTGAACTGTAAATTAATATTTCCTTGAATATTGGTCGTGTTTCCCCAAATAATTTATGGAAGACTGGGGCAGATACTCGTTTTATATCTTCTGTAGGACTGAGCCTGCTCAATCTCATATATTCAATTGAATAGTATTTAATAAAGTCAGTTAATGTTTTCTCTCTCAAAGCTCTCTGCAACAGTAGTCACAGTTACTAAAAAGAAAAGGCTTAAGAAAAGAGCAGTACTGAAAAATACCAGAGATAAGAAAGTAAAGTTGTAATTTCCAAAGCCAAGGTAGATTTTGATGGGCTACAAAGAAAAAGATGGCTTTTTCTCTGAATCATTTTCCAATCTAATTTCACATGTTTGAAATATATTTGTAAGTGAGACAACTGAACATGAAGAATCCCGTGATAAGTTAGGACAGAACTAGTGCCAGAACTACCATCTTCTTGCACTGATCTCTTTGAATTCATTCTGGGATTCTTTGTGTCTAGTGCATTTTATATCTACCACACTGTGGATTAAGTTAAGAGAAGGATTATTCTTAGCAATTCAGTCTCCAGATATTTTATTCTAGATGGAGTTAGAAATTGAATAGATAGATTGTTCTCAAATTTCTATGAGAAACTGCTGACAGAGAATTCTGTTATCATCTGAAACTTAGAATTTTACAGATGATGTAGGCCTTTAGCTCTAAATAAAAAATAGTGATGTCACTCTTAAATTTTAATGCCACCCTAGATGGTGTGTTTTCTTATTTCTAAGCTGTTTATAATTTATGCAAATTATGCAAAATTTATATTAAATTTATGAAAATTTTATTTGTTTTCCAATAGTTATCCTTGGCTAACTAGTCAACATTTCAGCATATATTTAGCTAAGAAGAACTGAATTATAGCTGTATCATTTTGATGCCAGTGAGGTTATATAACAAAAAATAATCTTAAGTGACTATCTCAGTATATTTTATACCAAGTATAAATCATATGTTGCTACTTGACTTCTGATATAATTATATGAGTCTTGAAATAAAGGTGAGACTCCTTGAAGGAGTATACAATTATCTTTTCAGTTGAATTTTCTCGAATTTTCTCAACATGAGGAATTGCTCTTCCTTTCATTTCCCTGACTCCTTCCTCTCTAGTTCTCCTCTTGTGTCTTCCTTCACTCCTTTTCTAACACTTAGTTCTTAGTCCTTCATTCCATTTTCTGTATAGTGCTTCAGGTTTCATCACAGTCACTCTAGTAGTTTATGATCTCTCATGGATGACTCTGAAATCTTTACCTTAGTCTTCAAAATTGCTACCAGCTTTCCTCCAAAAGCCTGTTAGGCATTTTTTTTCTGCATGACCACCTGATGTCTCAAGTGTGCCATATGTTACAATGAATTCACTAGACTCCCAAATTTCTTTTTATCTCTTAATTTTCTTGCCATTATTTTCCCCATCATTGGGAAATAAATTTCAGAATATCTTTTGCCTCTTCTTTCCTGATTCCATATCCATTAAATGATATAGCATTATTTATTTGATTTTCTTGATATCTGCCAGGTCTATCCCTTTCTTCAGCATTACCCCTTCCATTTCTTCAACTAGACTCGTGCTACATAGTTCAGTGCCCAAAACTACAAATGACAGTTATTCAATTAAAGAATTAGTAACTTCCCTGTCTCAATTTCTTCACTCTTTCAATATATTCCATATCAATCACTCCTTTAAAATGATGCTTTCATCATGTCACATACATTGAAAAATTTTCTCTGGCTTTCACTCATCTATAATAAAGTTTCCCACTCTTGATTTTATGTACATTAGTATTGCCTGGGGAATTAGGGTTTTGAGAGTATCCTATGCCCAAGCCAGACTCAGATCAAATGAAATCGACTCTCTAGATATAAGGTCCAGGCATTGAGTGGTGACCCCAAAGATTTTGATCAGTCATATATTAGAAATACTAACCAATCAATCAGAAGAACTCTATGACCACTTAGTTTTGTAGTTAGCTACAAAAAGCCAGAATGGTTTTAAAACTAGCTAATCATTCACCCTGTTAGAATCCATGATTTTTGTTTTGTTTTTAAGCCCTCAAAGAGATAATTCAAATGAACCACTGATTACAAAATAAATTCTATATTCCTGACCCTGGCAATCAAGACTCTTTATAATATGGTCTACATTTCCCTTAAGGACATTACTGCCTCTATCCTTTATATAAAATTTCTGCTCTTGTCATCTCATTTCCACTAAACATGTCTAGCACATTGCCATTTCCTTGCTTTTACTTATAGAGTGGGTTGACTGTGACAGAGCACAACATTGCTTTACTTCATTTTAATGGGGGAATAGAATGAACATAAAGTAAGACATTAATGCACTCAACCAATCATATAGCAATTTACAGTGTTTGTGAACTTTTAGGATGTCTATGTTTGCTTACCAATAATGACAGCGAGTTCTGATGAATTATGAAAAGTTGTAATAGTGGAATAGACAGGATCAGAGATGGGATGATCAGGCCTTGCCCGGAGAGGAAAAAAATTGGTTAAAGAAAGAGAGTGGCCATATATTTCTATTAAACACCACACTGCTGATCTTTTTAAAAGCACTTGTTTTGTGAATTTTTAACTTAGCCTTCATGAAGTTATGTTTCATACTTTTACATAATGTGAGGATGTGTTGACCAAAAAGATGTCTGCAATAAGCTAAAAATAGAATTATTTTCAAGAATAATCTAAAGTAATTCAATAGTTCTTACTTCATGTTTCTTTTTTCATACATGGCATTTTTTGGTGTCTTTGGCTACATTTTGTATCTAACACTTAAAACATAAATGCTGAAAACTAAAGGAAATAATTTTAGGACAAATAAAATTTCATCAGATAGATGTCTTGCCCACAGACGTGCTCAGAGGAAACATAAGGGTGCTGATATAGAGATGATTTCTCATTGTCAATTGTACTAAAGGTGAAATTAGACATAATTCCCATGTCAAGCAAGATGGAAAGCTTAGGTCACTGGATTATACCACACATAGTTCCCAAAACCTCTTTAAGCCTCTGTTTGTATCCTGAGCATTCCTGAATGTTGATAGGCCCATTCAAGAGGATAGGTGAGCAGGAAAATAGCAGATTAGAGAAACTCTGCCATACAGTAGCTGTTCTCCAAGAATGAATCTAAACAACAGTTCTGTGGTAGCATGATGTGGAAAGAAGGTTGTGAGAAATTTATAGAAGGCATCTCAGAGAGCTAGCCACCAAGTGAAAAGCAGAAAAAATGTTTTTTAGAATAGAAAGATAATTGACAAGGGAAAAGACTGCAGCAGCTCTGGGCATGTGGTGACTCCATGGGGAATGGGAAACTCTCCTCCAAAGACCTAAAAGAAAGTTCCTAGTGAATTTAAGAAAGGAAGATTTTCTGATGTCCAGCAGATTTTCAATCTGTGCAGGAAAAATGCTCAGATTCTGTGAAGTGAACCAGTGGAGGAGAGAATCCTGGCACTTCCCCAAGGATTCAGTAGAAGTTGGAAGCAACACCATCCTAAAAAGACTGAACTTTCTGAGTAGGAGATTATAAATTCCTTCCGTTTTCCTTTGTTTTTCTTCTCTTCCTCTCTCTTTTATTTTGTCTTGCTCTTGTCTTTCTTTTTTGTACCAAAGATCCAAAGGCCGCTTAGGTTTTATTTTCACTGGATCAGTGGGCACCTGAGCATGAGTAAATCCATGCACAGGCGTGAGAATGTATCATGGAATAAGGAATTGGGAGTTGTGGTTGCTGGTATTTTGGGTCTGCAGAGTGAAGAAAAATAAAAGGTGCTTTCATTTGAAATGTGTGTTCTTCACTCTGTAATAAGGAGCAAGGTCCACAGGGAGCAGAACTAGGTCTGACCAGATATAGATGGAAAACTGCCACCTACAGCACACTACCATAGTCCCACTTAGAAGTTTTTGGAAGATCTGTTGATGTGACTTGGGAACTTCCCAAACTACGCCCCTTACTACACAGACTGAAGCTCTCTGACCAACTGGTGCTATGCAATCTGAATTGTTCTATGGGCAGCCCAGGTGAAACCACAGACCAGTGGCTCCTGCCAGAGTTACACTCCTTTCCTCTGATAAAAAAAAAAGCACAGTCACATTGAGGGCGAATTTCCCCCTGAAGTAGAAAATGTTCACCAATGTTTGCCTGCCGGCGAGGAGAGAGCAGAGTTTACCATACAAACTCCCTTAATGAGTTTGGCAGTTTGGGGCGGAATGAAAAGGAACAAATAGTATGATAATAGTGTTCCATAAACATTCTCATAATTACAGAATTTTAAGATTGAAACTCTACAAAGTAGTGTTTTATTTTTCAAACCTCAACAAGGAGAAAACATAATCATAATTGTAGCATAAGCTGTTTGTATAAAGCATTTAGTAGTATATTTCCTCATTATTTGTTTTTTCATAGTTCTATCTAATTTTACATATTTTTCAATTAATTGGATTTTTCTTAATAGGTTTTTACTCACTTTCTTCCTTTCTCTTTCCTTCTTTTTCTCCTATTTCCTTTTTTTGTAATATTTTCTTTATTTTTCTTTTCTTCCAATATAATATTAAATATACTATTGTTGATACTTAACCCGTTAGCCCATTCTATATTACTTCTCATTTACTCTTCTTGTTGGTTAGTAGAACTGTCAAGATCTTTAGGAATAAGCTTTTTAATAAAAATTTATATATATTTTTAGTTGTTCATAGACCTTTATTTTATTCATTTATTTATATGTGGTGCCGAGAATCAAACCCAGTGCCTCATACATGCAAGGCAAGCGCTCTACCACTGAGCCACACAACTCAAGCCTAGGATTAAGCTTTTTAAACGTATTTTGATCTGTAATTGCTATTAAGCTACCAATAAAATACTCTTGCAGTAATGATGGTTGAATTTAGCACTTTGATTATGCTAATTGGATGTTTTGTGCTGAGATATACTCCCAGCTAAGGAACGATTGTAAGACAGAACTGATTACTAAAAATCCTTACATAATAGAAGTCCACCGTAGCAAATGCACAAACAACTTAGAACCTCTTAACACATGCAGAAAAAAGTCAACCAAAAGCCTCCAGAAATTTATAACCTCCAAATAAATGAATTCACAAATGTTGAATTGATAAAATGTCAAAGAATTAAAAAATTGATATTTAAGGTGATAATGATTTAAAAGAAGAGCTAAGGAATGAATTAAGGCAAAAGATACAAGATAAGAAAGATCATTCCAGTAAGGATTGATTCTGATAAAGAACAAAACAGACCCAAATCAAAAATGAAATGTACAGGACTGGGGCTGGGACTCAGTGGTAGATCACTTGCCTAGCATGTGTGAAACACTGGGTTTGATCCTTAGTACCACATAAAAATAAATAAATCAAATAAAGGTATTAGAAAAAATGAAGTATACAATAAGTCAAATAAAAAACTCTGTTGAAAATCTCTCTAATCAGTTGGTAAAGTAGAAGTCAAAGTCTCAGGGCTTAAAGAGAAGGTGGTTAGCCATGAAAATTCAGATAGTACTAAAGAAATAAAAACACAAAGATTATGATAAGAATATACAAGAATTATGGGACAACATTAAGGGAACAAACTTAAGACTTGTAATCATTGAGGATGGAGCAGAAGTATAGACTAATGGAATTCAAAATTAATTCAGTGAAATATTAGGAGAAAAAATTTCAAAGTTCAGGAGTGAGATGGATGTTCAGATATTAGAGGCATTTAGAAAATAAAATAAACAAGACCAGAAAAGAAGCTTTTTTTGGTTATAATTTATTATTTTTATTAATTATTATTAATTTAAAGAACCACTCAGTTATTTATATAATTAAAATGCCAATAATACAGGTCAAAGAAAGACTGAAAATCTACAAGAGAGAAATGCCAGGTCACATCTAGAGAAAAAAAATCAATCAGAAAAATAATATATTTCTCATAAGAAACCCTAAATCCCACAGAGGGCTTGGAATCAAAAGAGAAATTTAAAATACTTTCCAAGATAAGCATAAACTAATAGAATACTATGCCAGCATTGAAGAAGATACTTGAAGAAACACTACACAGATAATAACAACCAAGAGAACTCTGGAAAGAGTTAATGCTATTATAATAGACAAACAAGTGAGAATTAGGATTGAAGCAAACATAGAAATAAAATAACAGGAAGCAATACAACCTTTCTATAATAAAACTGAACATAAATGGAGTTAATCTCCAATTAAAATGCATAGTCTGGCATATTGGATTAAAAAGCAAGACCCAAGAATATATTGCCCTCAAGAAGCCCACCTGACAGGAAAAGGCATCCACAGGTTTACAAAGAAATATTACAAAATGAAACCATTCATGCAAATGAAACCATAAAGCAAGCAGGAATAACTACTCTCGTATTCAACAAGGCAGACTTTAAGCCAAAATTAGTTGAAGCCAAAATAAGAAGAGATAAATAAGGTCATAAAATATGGATAAAAATCCAACAAAAAGTTATATGATAATAAATATTTATGTCTTAAATGTTGGTGCAGCTAATATGTAAAACAAACACTACTTGACATAAAGGCTCAGATAAGCCCCCAAATAAAAATACTGGGTGATTCAATATACATCTCTCATTAGACATAAAATCAACAATTATTATAGAATTCAATTAAACTCTAAATCAAGTGGACTTAAAAGACATCTATAGAATATTTCATCCAATAACAGTTGAATATATGTGTTATATATATATGTGAATATATATATGTGGAACTTTCTCCAAAATAGAAACTATTTTATGTCAAAAAGCAAGTCTTAGCAAATACAAAAGAATTGAAATAATTTCTCGCTTCTTATCAAATCATAAAGGAATCAAGTTAGAAATCAACAACAAGAAAAACTACATAAAATATACAAACACATAGACATTGCACAATAAGTTTGTGAATGATGGGTGAAATTTCAAAGAAAAAATTTGGGTACTATTTTGAATCCTTATATTCCTATAAATTAGAAAATATAGAAAAAAACGGATAAATTCCTAGGCACATATGACCTACCACAATTGAAACAAGAGGATGTAGAAAATCTTTAGAACAATAACAAACAATGAGGTTGAATCAGTAATAAAATTCTTCCAAAATAGAAAAGCCCAGGACTGGATACTACACAATTAAATTCTATGAAACAATTAAAAAAAAAAAAAGAATGCCAATGCTTCTGAAATATGGTTATGAAATAGAAAGGAAGGAAATACTTCCAAATTCATTCTATGAAGCCAATATACCCCTGGAAATCAAAACTAGATATGGATATTTCAAGGAAATAAAACTACATCCTAATATTCTTGATCAATGTAGATGCAAAATATTGTTAATAAAATACTAGCAAATTCTATCCAACATCACATTTAAAAGATTCAACACCATGATCAAGTTCGCTTCATTCCAGGGATTCAAGGTTTGTTCAACATATGCAAATCAATAAGCATAATTCACCACATAAATAGAATCAAGGATATAAATCACATGATTAGGTTAATAATGCTTAAAAAAAAACCTTTGGCAAAATGAAACATCCATTCATGAAAAAATCCATAAAGAAACTAGGGATAGGAAGAACATATCTTAATATCATAAAGGCCATACATGACAAACCCAAGGCCAATATCATAATGAAAGGGGAATAATTAGCATCTCCTCTAAAATAAGGGAGAAACAAAAAAAAAAAACACATTATTATATATATTAAACATTACATTATTTAATATAGTTCTTGAAACTGCAGACAGAAAAATTAGGCATGAAAATGAAATAGAAGGGGTCCAAAAAGAAAATAAGAAGTAAAATTCTCCCTGTTAGTAGATGATATGATCCTGTACTTAGTAGTAGGTGCTTAAAGATTCATATCCAAAAGTTTTTTAATTTATCTAGAGCTGATAGTAAAATTCAGTAAAGTAACAAGATACAAAATTAATGCTCACAAGTCAATAGTTTATCTATATATCAATAATTAATCTGCTGAGGGCTGGGGATGTGGCTCAAGCGGTAGCGCGCTTGCCTGGCATGCGTGCGGCCTGGGTTCGATCCTCAGCACCACATACAAACAAAGATGTGTCTGCTGAAAACTAAAAAAATAAATATTAAAAAAAACTCTCTCTCTTTAAAAAAAACTTTACAATAATTAATCTGCTGAGAAAGAAATCAGGAAAACAAATTCATTCATGATAATTTCAAAAAAAATATTTATGAATAAATCTAACCAAAGAGTTAAAAAGACCTCTCTACCAGGAAAAAGCAAAACACTGAAAAAAGTAATCAGAAAAGACATCAGAAGATGGAAAGACCCCCCATGTTCATGCATAAGCAGAATTAATATTGTCAACTGGCTATACCATCAAAAGTGATCTACAGATTCCATGTAATCGCTATAAAAACAGTAATGATATTCCTCTCAGAACTAGAAAACATAATCCTAAAATTTATACGGAAGAACAAAAGACCCAGGATAGCCAAAGAAATTCTGAGCAAAAAGAGTAAAACTAGAGGCATCACAATATCTGACTTCAAATTGTAGCACAGAGTAATAGTAACAAAACCAGCTTGTTACAGGGACAAAAATGGACACATTAACCGGTGGAAGAGAATGGAAGACAGGAACAAACCCACACCATCACAGTCTTCTGGTACTTGCCAAGTACACTGGTGAAAAGGTAGCTTCTTTAACAAGCAGTGAACATAAAACTAGATGTAAGCCAATCCCAACAAACTAAAGGCCAAATGTTTTCTCTGACATGTAGATACTAACAGGGTAGAGGGCGGGGTGCTAGGGAAGAATGGAGGAACTTTGGATTGGGCAGAGGGGAGTGAGGGAAGGGAAGAGGGTGTGGGGTTGAGAAGGATGGTGGAATGAGACAGACATTACTATCTTATGCACATGTATGATTGCATGAACGGTGTGATTCTACATCATGTACAGCCAGAGAAATTAGAAGTTGTGCTCCATTTGTGTACAATGAGTTGAAATGCATTCTGCTGTCATGTCTGACAAATTAGAACAAATAAAAAAAATTAGATCTCTATTTCTCACCCTGCAGAAAAATCAATGCAAAATGCAAAGCCCTTGGGATAAGACCAAAAACTCTGTGACTGCTAGAAAAGAACATAGAAGAACTTCAATATATAAGAATAGGCAGCAACTTCCTCAATCAGACTCTTTTAGCTCAGAAAATACTATTATTAATCAATAAGTGGGATGTCATCAAACTAACCAACTACACAGCAAAGGAAACAATTCACAGCTGCATAAGGAACCTACAAAATGGGAGAAAATCGTTGTTTGCTACTGTCCAAAAGATTATTATTACCTAGGATATATAAAGAACTAAAAAAAAAAAAAATTATCCCCCCCACCCACATCCTTCTATGAAAATAGAAGGGAGACCAGTAGAGTAGAGAAATAGGGTCAGGGGAGAGGGAGGAGAGGGATCAGGGACATGAAATTGTTCCAAGTGTAATTAAATTAGCTATTCCTTATAATAATGTTAAGGAAGAGAATAAGTTGATTTACTATGTTTTATGTCAAACTGGAGTTTTCAAATAACTCCCACAAGAATTCTTGATTAACTTTTAATCCAAGAAAAATATTCGGCTCTAACAGGTTCATTGAAGCTTTTCCCCTTCATAGAGCATCCAAAGCTATGCATTATTTAGTGTTGGCCCAATTTTCATTACTATAAAAAATATCTGAAATAATCAATTTATAAAGAGAGAACGTTTATTGGTTCTTGGTTTTGAAGTTTCTAATCACTTTTCTTTTAACGGTAGCTCGGTTTTATTTTTAGCATTAACTGGCCCACCCAAAGGCCAGTTGAGAGAAACAATTAGCACGCCCTCAATCCACGCACCCATGCAGGTTAGAAAGGCACTGTAAGGCCGAACTCCAGCTGTTAGCTTTCCATGTCCTCTGCACCCTGCCCTGGACCTTGCAAAGCCCTCTCTATCTGAGGAGCTTCCCCAGAAGCAGAACCCTTGGCTCCTGCACCTTCCCAGGTTCCAGGGATTCTAGGGTCATCAGGCACACCAACACCATCCTCTGCTCCATCTGGACCCCTGGCCTGCTTGGTAGCTCCACCTTCCTGCTGAGAGTCCACCTAGGAATACAACTGCCCTGCTCTCACTCCACTGAAGGAATCACAATTTCTTTATCCATTCATCTGTTGAAGGGCATCTAGTCTAGTTTCACGGTTTAGCTATTGTGAATTGAGCTGCTATAAACATTGATGTGGCAGTGTCACTATACTATACTGATTTTAAGTATGAGGCATGGTATAACTGGGTCAAATGGTGGTTCCATCCAAGTTTTCTGAGGAATCCCCATAATATTTTCCAGAGTGGTTGCACCAATTTACAGTCCCAACATCAATTATGAGGATCCCTTTCCCCTCCACATTCTTACCAACATTTATTGTTACTTGTGTTCTTAATAATTGCCATTCTGACTGGAATGAGATGAAATCTCTAACCACTAAAGATGTTGAAGATTTTTTTCATATATATCTGTTGACCATTTATATTTCTTCTTCTGTGAAGTGACTGTTCAGTTCCTTTGCCCATTTATTGATTGAGTTACGTTTTTTGTGGTGTTATGTTTTTTGAGTTTTTTGTATGTCCTAGTTGTACTAGTTTTTGTATATGTTTTCATTTATTTTGGGTAAATGCTGAGGAGTCAGATTGTTGGATTATATTATAACTCTTGTGTATTGTTTTGAGAAATTGTCAAACTTTTTTCTTAAGTAGCTGTACCACTCTACATTTCCACCATAAGTACAAGCCCTCCAATTTCTCCACCTCATTAAAACATGCTATTTTCTGTCTCTTAATCATAGCAATCCTAGTGGGTATGAAGTTGTAGAACATTGTTGTCTTGATTTGCATATTCCTAATAACTAGTGCTGTCAAGTATCTTCATGTGCTTATTGAATGACCATTTGTATACCCTCTTTGGAGAAATATCTATTCAAATCTTTTTCCATTAAAAATTGGTTTATCTTTTTATTATTAAATTTATTTGTGTGCTTACAAGTCCATTATCATATATATTATGTGCATTTTTTCCATTCTGTGGAGTAATATTTTCACTTTATTAATGGTATAGTTTGCATGTGCAATTTTTAATGTTGATTTATTCATATATATCTATTCTTTATTGTTGTTTTTTCTTTTGGTGTATCTAAGAAAGTGTTCTATAACACATGTCACACACACACACACACAAAAAAAAAAACCCCACATAACTCCTGTTTTCTTTTTAAGTGTTTCATAGTTTAGCTATTGCATTCAGGTTAATTGTGTTTTTTTGGTTTGGTATTTTTCTGTACCAGGTATTGAACCCACGGTATTTTATCACTGACTTATATCTATAGCCTTTTCTTTTTTTTGTTTTGTTTTGTTTTGAGACAGAGTCCTGCTAAGTTTCTCAGGCTGGCCTCAAACTTGAGATCCTCCTACCAGAGCTATCTGAGTCACTGGGATTACAGGTATGTGCCACAACACTAGGCATTGCATTCAGATTTTTAATCCATTTTGATTTCATTTTTGTGTTGTAAAGGGAGGATTTTGTCTTTATTCTTTTGCTGGTGGATCATATCATCTACTGGTTCCATTACCATTTGTTAATAAACGACATTTTTTCATCATTGAATTTTCTTGGCATCTCTGTTAGATATTACTTGACTACAAAATGTAGTAGTTTGTTTCTGGATTCTCAGTTCTAATCCATTGATTGATATGTTTAACCTAACATCATTACCTTAGTGTCTTGATTATTGTAACTTTGTAGTAAGGTTTGAAATCAGTGAGTTTTCCAACTATGTCCTTCTTTCTCAAGTTATTTTTTGGATATTCTGGGATCTTTAATTCCATATGAATTTTAACATTAGTTTTAACCTTCTGCAAAAAATCAAGCTTCATTTCATCAAGTATCACATTAAATCTGTTGATCAATTTTTTGAAATATTGATATCTTAGTATTATTAAATTTTTGATTCATGGGACCAATTGTCAAAAATCTTTAATTACTTTTAATGATATCTTGCAGCCTTCATTCAGTGTGTATGTTCTTCATTTAATTTGTTAAGTTTATACTTATATATTTTATCTTTTCTAGAGGTTACTGTAAATAGAATTGTATTCTTGATTTTATTCTCAAAATATTCACTGTGAGTGCATTGAAATATATGCTTGCACACTGATCTTGAATCTGACATTCAGTCTGAACTTGTTTTTAAATTCTAATTATAAGTGTATATGTGTGTGTGTTCCTTAAGATCTTCGGTGTAGAAGATCATGTCATCTGTGTATAGAGACAGTTGTATTTTTTTCTTTCCAAGTTGGAAAATTTTTATTCCTTTTCTTGCTTAATTGCTATGGGTAGAACCTCTGTTAAAATTTTAAATAGAAATGTTGAGAATTATGTCCTTGAATTTTTTTTTTTTTTATCTTGAGGGAATGCATTTAGACTTTCACCTTTAAGTACAACATTCATTGTGGGTTTTGTAGATTCTCTTTGTCATAATGAGGAAGTTGGTTTACAGGTAAACCTGAAATCAGGAAGACCATATTATAGGCAGTAATTCAGGTAGAGGTGATGATGAGATATAATTATGAAGAGTTTGGGATGGACGGGATTAAAACAGATGACTACTAATGAAGTAGAATTATTGGGACTTGGTTATTGATGCAGGGACAGAATTTGTGAACATTTTAAATTTGCAATAGAAGGTTGTTATTTTTTTCTTCTTACTATCAAGGAGTCCTGAGCATATTTTTAATATTACCCAATAGTAATGACAAGAGACAAAAATTAAGAAAGGTCATTGAGAAGAAAGAGGGAAAACGAGGTAAGTGTTCTCATATAAAGAGATTCTAATATGAGATACAGCATTTCCTACTTGATAAGCAGGGATAGAGTTCACATCTAAGAGTTAGAATGAGTTTAAACTCCAGTTTCAAGGCCCTGGGGAAGAAATTGGTAAGTAGAGAACAAGATGGCCATATTACTTTCGCTGGAAAGTGACTTGAGTACCTGTCTGCTTATCAGTGCTGATACTTACTGAGTTTTTGTTTGAAAACTTCTACTACCTTTTCTATGAGCAAATAAATTTTAGGAAAAGTGTAGCTGATTTCAATAACCACTGAAATACATAAGATAAATTTATGCAACTAGGAGAATAAAAAGATGTCCAAGCACTATTAAGATCCTAACTAGTTGGAAATTTTATCTTTTTTGGTGGCACTAGTCCTTTCCATTCTGTAGCCCTCTTTACAAGCAGTTGGCTACGTAGATGAGAAGATAGGAAGCTGACAACTAGATGCAAGGTCAGTATTTTACCAAACATCAATGATAGGGCATAGAATGCTGCAGTCAGAGAGTAGAATGTTTTGAATTTAAGACTTTAGAGACCCATCTCTTACACGTGTTTACAAGGTCCAGAGGATGGGTGTGGAAGAAAGTTGATGAGGTAAGGTAGAGGTGAAGACTACGGGAAATGAGAAAGTCAAAGTTTGGGATTTGTGTAGGGAGTGTATCATTTACTGGGTGTATTGGATTTATATAGATTATATCAGAATTTATAAACACACCTATAAAGAAAGTATTTTCACTCTAATTTTTCAATGAAAAATTGAAATCTTAAGAAGTTTGAGTATCTAACACTTGCTCTAGGTCTTGGCTCTTGCCACATCCTAGGCATGCGGCCTTCAGTATGTTTCTAAAACTTTCTATGCCTCCTCTCTCACATGATAGTAATAATAATAAATAATTTTATGAGCACTCAGAATGTAAAACTTTTAGAACAATTCATGGCACATAGTAAATTGCTATACAATGTAGTCTTATTATTGGTATTATCAGTGTGACAATGTGAACTACTCAAAATTCCTAAGATTGGGATATAAGAATGTAACTCTCCCTATAATAGGGATTAACAGGGTGGTGACTGCAGGCAGAGAGGGTAAGGCTGGAGTAAGTGGGTCCCTGGGGGCATGCCTTTGGGCTTAATATGTCGTCCTTGTTGAGCAGAACTATTCTCTCTCTCTCTCTCTGCTTTCTGATGCCATGTTCCCAGCTACTTTCCTCTGCCATCACTCTTCCACCATGATGTCTTGCCTTACCTCGAGCCCTGAGGAATGGAGTTGGCCCTCTTATGGACTGAGACCTCCAAAACTGTGAGTCCCCAAATAAACTTTTCCACCTGTAAGTTGTTTTTGTCAGGTCTTTAGTCACAGCAATGAAAAAGCTGACTAAAATGCATAGTTACTATCAATACTATACACCAGAACCCCTGAAAAATAGGGATGGGCAGCTTCTTTGCCAATCAGCTGGTGTTCTTCTCTGCCAGTCCACACAGACCTGCCTTTGCTAACTTCAGCTGACACCAGCCTCCAAGTTTATTTCTCATTAATGATTACTATGTTTTCTCCCATAACTGCTAACTAAAATCTGCCAAAAGAACATAAGAAAATTAGCTACAGTATGTCTCTTGATTCACTAGTTATGTTATGTTTAAATTTAATAATGGAGCATAAAGAGATGACCATATTTGTGAGTCTTTATATGAGTCTGGGTTTGCTGCAGTGACAGGGACCACAATTCTTTTTTTTATTATTTATAAATAAAATTGGGAGAACATGGGAGTATCAACATTGAAGAAATACCACAATCAAAATTATTTTCCCTTTAAACTAACAAAATTGATAAAGTTCAAGAAAAATAAAAAACCTACATGACTGAGGTTGAGTTTTAGAGCCTTTTCTGTCACAAGTTGTTTGACCTCCCTGACGCAGTTTCCTTGCCAATGTAGGATAATTATAACCATCTTCAGAAAATCATTCAATAACCAAATCATTACAATAATAAAAAATAGATAATATATATGAATAGTTTGTGACCTATTACAGCAAACTAGCTCATTTATTCTCTGTTTCTTCATTTGGAAACACACATCTTTAGGACCAGGCATGGGAGATTATATTTGCTAGGTGCTTGGTGCTAAGAACAGTGTCAACAGTTAAAGTCAATGCAGCCTACTTAGTTTTGAAAAAGATGTTATTGCATGCCTGATTACCAGTGGATCAAATGAAAATTATGTTTATTACAGCATGAAGTTGAGAAAGTTTCTTACCAACTAAAAGATGCTCAAGATTCTCAATGTGTGTACATAACTGTTATTTTTCTTTCTTTTGTAAAAGGTCTCTTTTATGAATCAAAATGACTACTGCATAGAAGCAACATATGATAGGAGTTATTGTAAAGGTCACACATAAATGAAGAATGCTATTGTTCAAATATATTTTTTGTTAACAAAGCAGTTAGTGATTTTATGGGTGATTAGTGTTTGCTTTATTTTGAGGGAGAGGAGAGAAGGAAGGTTTGTATTTCCTTTAGTACACACCTGACATGTACTTTCAACCAATTCTAACTGGTAAAATATTGGCTTACTTAAGCTCTTCTGATTAATTTTGATATAACTACATCAAAATAAAAAAATCGTCTGCGAATTCAGCCGAAAGATATGTTTTATTCTGGCAACAACAGATTTAAAGATTTTAAAAATATCTGTATCCTTTGGAAAGATGTACTCTCCATCATTCCTAAGTCTCCACCTCTCTATGATTTATTTGTCTTACAGCTAACTGAATTCATTTATTTATGTAAATTGCCTAGACTCCATAGACATTACAGTTTGAGGCTTTTTATGAAAGAAAAAAAAGAAATAAGTAAATAACCCAGGTATTTGTTTTTGCATGACTCCATGACACAATGGAAAAGGAGTTATGTTTTTATTCTGAATAAGTACTATGAATGCCAGCATTGCATTTTTTTTGGATTAAAAAAATTGTTATTAAAATAATAGAAAAGGGAACTGCTTCTTAAGACAATTCTCTCAATTGTACTTTAAGTAAGCAGCCAAAGAAAGAAAAAAATAAGAGGAAAAAGAAAAAAAGAAAAGAAAAGGCCACTGGATATTTAATTAGGAAGGAAGAATTCCTGTCACCTTGACTAAAGGAGGAAAAAAGCCACCCTGGCAGGTGGAAGGCCTTCAACTCACTATCCATGTGATTGCCTACAGAGCTCCTGTGATTCAGAGCTTGCTATTGCACATCTCCCTATTTGCACATGCATGGGAACACTTTTTGTTAAAGCTACTTGACAACACTTAGTGTTTATTGTTTACTTGTCATTCTGAGAAACCACACACAGACTGTTTAGGTTACACTTAATGACAGTGTTTTTTATTCATTTTATAGTTTAACATTTCTTTTTATATAGCTTTTGTTGTGGTTTAACAACTCCTCTCATTTATTGGAATTGTAGATAAGTTGGAAATGTGAGTGCATGGTAAGACAAACACACATCATTACCTTCCCTCTCCTGGTGCGCAGCCCTTTGTGAAATCTGCCAAGGCATAGTAGAAGCTGATGCATGGGTAGCAGGACAGAGGGGAAAGATGGTTTTAGAACACCCATGGATTTCTTGGATATTTCTTTAAGAAGGCTAATTCCTGGTGAGATGGGAGCCACTGAATAGAATGACCACATGGTCTGCAGTTACAGGGCAATAATGAATTCTTCAGCAGAAATATTCCTAAGAATGTAAAGTCCCTGGGAAACCAAGTGCTCAAGTCTCCTTTTCTCCCTAGTTGCCTGCCTGGGGAAATTAAACTGATTACTAATCAGAAAGAAATCATCCATGGAAAATCTAAGTATACACTTAACATTCTATCCTAACTTCAAATTAATTAAAATCAAGAGTTAAAGGAGTGAATGTTTACCTGAGATTAGTTATTAATTCATACAAACTAATAAATCCTTAATAATATTGACCATACTGGGCTTATTTCTGCTTCTATATCACAAGAGCAAAAGCCAAAAGAAAAAAAAAAAAGAAATTTTTATGTCTGCATCCAACAGAGTTTTACATTCTGGATTCTAAGCCCAAAATCCATTAAGTAACATGGTCAAAATGCATGTGAAATGGGATACCACATGCTTGATGTGCAAAAGGAAGACATGGACTCTAAGGAGGAATTACAACTACATTTCAGGGACAATCTGACACCCAGGTAGAATCAAGAAAATATTGGCATTGATAGTTGAAACTTGTAGCTGTTGGGCTAGGGAAATGTGAGATAGAATGACCACAACAGCTGGCTGAGAGAGTTTGTGTAAATAGCAGCTGAAGTTTTGGGGGAGTAACTAGGACTTCCATAACCAGTAGCAGCTTAAAGGAAGACTTTTTTTTTCTAGGGAAACATCAAAAGAAACAAAAGCCTGAATCCAATAGGAACATAATAAAGTCAGGAAGAGCAAAAGGCAGAGGCCCTAAGGTCACACAGCCACACCTAGGCCTTAAGTGGTGTTGGGGGGAATTTTGTCCAAAGCTAATTGAAACTACAATTGGTTAAAGTTGAATATACCAAGCTACTAGGTTTTCATGTATGGCTAACTTGAGTGAACCATGGGAGCAGATTTGCCATATTTCATGAATATTTAGGTAGTTTAGTCTATTATTTTTAGTTTTAGTTACGATTTTTCTCTCTCCCTCCCCCCGTTGTTTTTTATTTTTGTTTGTTTTCTCATTAATCTTAGTCTAATTTGATCTGCTCATGTTTGACTATTTTCACAATTTTTTTTTTAAATTACAAGTTGATTTCAAATGAATATTCCCAAATAAGAGTTTATGTTCTTAAAACATTTGCATGCCATGGTGATCTTAGAACATCGAATAGTAAGTCTGATAGAGTCAATAGTTTCCTACAACAGGAAGAAGGAATTCCAGTAGCAAACTCAGTGTAGTAGAGACGGCCAGTTTAGTGTTACAGAGGATGGAGAAGTGTGAACTAAAGAAAATGTGCCTTTCCTGGGTCATGGAAGCTGTGGACAGAGAGGTTCAGTGGATGTTTCTGAGGAGACCACAAGTGGTCCACAAAACAAAGAATCAGCTTCAACATATGTTTGACCCAGAGAATGGGAAAATACCATTCTACTAAAAATCAGCTGAGTAAGAACTTTCTCCCCCAGTCTCCTGTGGACCACATGAGACAATGTTTGGGGTAAGGACCAAGTGAGTGGACAAGGCAGGTGCCTGCCAATTCAATGAAGATAGAAGAATTGCTTAATATCTTAAACTTTTAAAAAATGACTATTTTATTTCATTTATATATTTTATATGGTGCTAAGGATTGAACCCAGGGCCTCACACATACTAGGCAAGCACTCTGCCACTGAGCTACAACCTTAGCCCCAATATCTTCAACTTTTGAGACTCCATACATTTCTGAAATGAGACTATGTTTCATAAGTTAAAATAGCTACTGGATTTTCCATTAATTGAGTGGAATTTTCATAGTGGCATAGGGAAATTTTTTAGCTGCTAATTAATATGTAGAGGACTATAGGGAACAAAATTACTTTTATTCATATCCCAAATTTTTAACATATTAGTTATAAAAGATATAAAAAGAAACCTTCTTGAAACTGGCTTAAACAAAGGGGATTTGTTGGGCTTAATAACTGGATCTTCTAGAGGGTTGGTATCAAGTAAGGCTTGAGAATTACACCTTAGTTAGCTCCCCTGTGGTCCAAAGATGTTTGTAAAAAGTACCCAAACCTACATGTTTTCTGTTTCTGGTCTAAGTGGAAAGAGTTTCCTTGTCCTGACCTATTCAGCAAGAGTTCCAAGAAAATTGCCCTGGTTCAATCCATCTGTAAAACTAACTGTAGCTAGGGGGTATACCTTGCTTAGCTTAGGTCATAGACCAGAGGGTAGAATCCTCTTCCCTGGACCTACACAGGCCCTAAATGGTAATCATTGCATTGGCAATGGTTAATGAATTCCAAAGAAGCAACCAAAAATTCCTGTAAAATTCTTAATCTTCACAAAACCTTGTGAACGAGGTAATATTATCCCATTTTTCAGATGAGAAAAAAATTTCCCTAGGATAAACAGTAAGTAGTGCTTTGAGAATCAAATCCAGGAAATACTAACTTTCAGCCTCATTCTAGTTAAGTACATTGCTTCCACTGCACAAATTAAACACACATGAAGCTATCTGATCTATTCCAGGAATGGATTTTGGGCCTTTTCTTTCATATATTTCAGGTTGTAAAGGAACCTAGTGAAGAAGCTTAAGGTCTTAAAATGATGAATAAATAACTTTCTCTTCTAGGAGCTGAAAATCTTATCAAACATAGATAAGAAGAGTTTTACTTTAAATTTGGAAACTTTAACAAGGTTCTTTCATTCTTGTTTATGGAAAACTCAGAAGAAATATATGTACCTTAAGAGCAGAGCCCCTGTTGATTTTAGAATTGTCTAATCGTCCCAAAGGCCACATGTAACATTTGCGCTTTTTTATTTAATTTAGTTTGGACTGCATATTGCAAGGAGTAAAGCTTAAGAAACCCAAGAAAAGAGAGGATCCTAACTGGCAAATTGACTGGAGAATTTAAGAGCTGTTATCATTATGAATAGGAGCTATTACCTGGAAAAATACTGCTGCAGGAGGTTTGGACTAGAACATTAAAACAAATCGTTGTCCTGGGCATTGGAGTTAAATAAGGGGGCATGATAATGAAGTTTCATTGTCTTGAATCTGTGGGAAATAGATATTCCAGGGCTTTGAGCTCATAAGCATTTAGTGCTGTAGGACTGTACCTTGATGAGACTCCTTTGGGGAAAAGGTAACTGAGCAAATTATGCTGGTGGTACATTGGCATATCTTGTAACCCACTTTTTATTTTAGAAATGCTTCATATTATTAATTTACCTAAATATCATGGGAGACTGATGCTCAGAGATTTGCTAATTGCCCAAAGAGTTGTATTCTAAAACTGGAAACCCCAGGTGGTCCCACCTCAATTCTGAATGGCAAGAGAAATCTTGTGGCTGTTCTCTTCCCTTACCCAGTAGAGCTAAGAAAAGCTGAGATGCTTGGTCACTTTTTTCTCAGCCAGCTTTCTCCTTATTTATCCAGGAATAATACTGGACAAGATTCAAATTGAGTTAAGCTGCACAATGACAGCAGAGGCTTTAGAAAAATCAGGATTGGTATTTAACAATTTAACAACTTATAGCTAAGTTTCTGAATTGACGCTTAAGCAGGGGTGGAAGAATCTTAAAATAAATAGAATTCCAAGGCTCATTTTAAGCAAATTTCTTTCAAGAGGAGACCCCTTTCTTACTTTTTAAGTGATTCCCTCTTCCTAATGAATTTTTTAAAATAAAGGAAATAAGAGACTTTAGTATTGTAACATCTACATGTCTACTTTGTAAATGTTATAAATACTATTAATGTACATCTGGAAAATTGGTGAGGTTATAGATTTTAAATTCTGTGAAAAAAAATGTAGATTCTATTATGCCTGGGCATAATTTCACATCTTGAAATGTGAAAGTCTTAGAGAACTTAGTCTTTAGGGCCTTTAAAACTAATATTCTTTTAGGGACACTGGCGTGTTTACTGAAATACATAACACAGAAAATAAAGTTCTTTGCCTTACTTTATGCCCTGGAGTGTGATAAATTTTGTGGCTTATGGAATAAGCTGGTCCCCTGGTTTCTCAGAGGATTTAGTTCAGTACCAGAATGTCATTGGAATTTTAGTACTCGATCTTTTGGCCTTTGGAGTGACCATTTGTATTGTAGAGCACATGATGTAAACTCCTCTGAAATGTTATTAATACTTTTAACTATTTCCTATAATTATTTCAATAACTTCAAGGAAAATTCCTGTTTTAAAAGATCACCTTTCTGGTGAGGACAATTTATAGCCAATGTGTTATTCAACAAGAAGTCCAGAAAGTAACCACCAAGAGGAGTGAGATGGTTGAATTTCTCCACATGACACACAAAAGCATTTTGGGGGGAGTAAAATCCATCAATAAAAGAACACAGGCTTAGTCATACTGAATTGGGTACCTCAGCCCTTGCCATTCTTCCTCTGGAGAGAAAGTGCCTAACTTCTGCAGGAAAATAGGAAGGCCTTGGAATATATCTTGGGATATATATTCCAACAGTTGTTTCCTTAAAGGCAGAAAGATGCTTGAAACCTTTTTCAATAGGGACAATGTGGTAGAAGCAAATGAAAAAGAAGCACTGAATTGCTAAATCCCTAGAATTAATATTTAGTTTTTATATCTATGAATATTAGGGCAAGGAATGATCCAATCTTCAATTATTTTCAGATATAGGAATCAATCTCTTTGTTTTTATTACATAATCCTGAAATATTTCAATGAGATATACCTGTTCACTTTCATCATCTTCTATAAATTAAAAAGTATAATTCTCTAGAAAGTAGAAATCTTCATATGTTTTTGGAGGCAGTGCTGATTTGGGTAGAAATAAGGACTGCGCTGTGTTCGAATTACTTTGATTGCATCTCTCTCCAGTTTGAAGATCTTCACAATGTCTGCTGGATTCCAGATTGGCTCTGGGAAGGGCCTCAGAAGCTACCAGTTAATAGCCTGGGCCCTATTCTCACCTTCATGACTAGTTCAAAGTAAGTTTTGTTTATGAAGGACACTACTTAAACTAATGGGGAAATGCAGATAGTTTTCTGCCAAGTATTTTCCTGTTTTCAAAATTGTGGGAATTTTCACTATAGAGGAAACTGCTTTATTAAAAATTTTGTTTTCCACTTCCCTGCATGTTTGAGATTAAGCCTGTCACTTGTCTGCTTGTTGGGCAAACCGGCACCGACCTTATATAGCAGCAACTTTGATTGCATTTTCCTTTGATCTTTTTCTTACTCCCAAGGCCATTTTAAAAAAGTGGAATGACATGTGCTTTGCAAAAAATTTTTGTCTTCATTTTTGTTAGTTTCTAGAGCAAACATGTTTTCAATTGCATTTTTATTTTTCTGGTAATTTCTGTTTTTATTTCTGTTCTGCAAATTCATGTAAAATTTGCCAAAGTACAACATTTCTTTAATAAGAGGGATTCCAAGAATATTTGCTACAAATAACTGCTTTCCCAATGCCATTCAGCTGAGAGAATTTACAAACCTTTCTGGTTTTAGGTGGATTAAATAACAAATGTTATTTGGGATTCACTGTCAAAAAACCTTGGTCATCTAGACAACCTTTGCTCTAACATGTTTCTCTCTGGCCTGTTACCTAATACTTTGCCACTCTCTATTCTCTCCTTAAGTACACCAGGTAGGGATAAATATGTCCTTCACTGTCTGCCCTCAGATCATTGCTGTGGTAATCCTGACTGGGTGCTAAATACATACACTCAAAATGTTCTAAAATATTAGCATTTGTTCTCAGGGGTATTTCCAGTTATTTTGATTTATTGAGGTCATTCTTTCCTATTTTTCTTTAATTTTGTTTTACACTTGTTTAAACTTTATCCTTTACTTGCCCTGGTCCCTGGTCTTTGGAGAATGTCCAAGAGAGAAGAAAAATTGAAAACTCCATCAGTCCTTACCAAAGACAAGAAAATCATATGCTAATTCACAATACTGAGTTTTCAAGTTGACAGAGGTGCTGGAGAATTGGCTTGTTTAGGCCCTTCAAAACAAATTTGATGAAAGATGTAAGAGCAGAAAGGAAATGAATTGAAGTCAAAATTCCAAATTTGAAATCCTTAAAACCAACAGAGGTTGCAGGGAGCTCTCAGAATCTTCTGAAATTCAAGTATTTACAGATAAAAGTGACTTCTGAGAATATCTAAATAAAACTTCTGACTTTTTCATGAGAACATAATTAATTTTCTGACAGATTATAATCCAAAGACTTTGGGGGAGATGTTTGAGAGATTTGGATATGCTAGGAAATTTATTTATACACTCTACTCCCAAATGTAATCACTTCTCTCTGGCTGGTATGATGGAATAAGAAATATTTAAAAATCAGAGGTCAACTCTGCCAGGGTCTTCCAGGAACCTGTACATTGATGGATCAGAAATCGTATAAGAGGAACCAGTAGTCTCAGCATCTGCATTCCCATGACCAGAGATTTATTTTTGAACATGAAGATTTTTCTTCAAATAATGGGATTTTATAGAAAATTCCATTATTTGAAGAAAAACATTTAGTCCCAAAACACCATTTTATATATGAATAAACTGAGGCAGAGACTGCTTAATTTTCCCAAATTCACTGAGTACCAACTACTTAATCTGAGACTAGAAATGAAATCTCTTGTAACTCTTTTAATTAGTTATGAATGAAATCCAATCCAAAGGACATTTGTTAAAAGAATACTAGGTGTCTTAGACTTAGTTTCTTCAAATTCAGAGCCTGATACAGAATCTTCTAAGAGTTTTGCTTGGAAGGTGATACCGGAGGAAAAGTAGTAGACAACAGGGGGGTAAAACAAGGAAGGAGGAAAGTCAACTCAAGGAATAGCTATTAAATTGGTCACCCTACCTTGCACCAGGGAATCAATGACTGGAGCTGAATCTCTGTACTGAGATTCTCATGAAAAACTCCCTAGGGAAAAAAGGAGAAACCCTTTGTGCATTGGCTCCCATCTGTCAACAATAGCTCAATGGCATTAGATTGCTTGGACATCCATATTGTGCTACAGGAAGATGGAGCACATTCCCACATTGGGACATCCAAGATAGGATGTGAAAAGTCAGAGCTGGAGCCTTTGATTAAATGCCATTCTATGTACTTTGTTTATTTGTTTTTGTGGTATTGGGATTTGGACCTATAGCTTTTCATAGTGGCGAACAAGCACTGTACCACTGAGCTACACTCCTAGCACTGATGAGTGCTTTCAAGAGGTAGATACAAGCCTGAATACAATCAGTGGCCAATAAAGTCAGGTCAGGGCAATTGTGAAGGACAGTGTAAATTTCAAAGAGGAGATAAAAGCAGAGATAAGAGTAGGAAAACTGCTTGGCCCCTTCTTAATACTTCCCCATCTCACTAAAATAAATCTTGTGAAATCAGAGTCTTTCATGTTTCTCAAACTCTTTCTGACTCTAGTCTTCATGTATCATTCTCTTCCTTCAGGTAAAATGGCTTTCTCCATGTGTGGTAAACACGGCTACCAATGCTTCCCAAGTTGATATGTTATGGTTTTATTATGGAAAAGAAACTCCATGGCCTCTCTCTGTCCCAAGTTCAAAATTCTTAAGGATAGGCATTGGCCTAGTTAATATCTGGATCAAAGAGAACATAGGAAATGTGGGTGGAGTAAAGAGGAAGGCAGTTTTCAGAAGAAATAAATGTATGTGGACAAAACAGTGGATTCCCTCTACATAGCTGAACATTTTTATTTTATGAGCATTTTCTAGTAAAATGAGATTATACTTTCAAGGAATAACACCAAATTAACAATCTTAGTAAGCATTCTTCAATCTTGGATGAGCTCAAAGATAATGGAAATGGAATTCAGGACAGACCTGCAGGGACTGAAAAATGACACCATGATGAGATATATGACTACTTTTCTACTTTACAATTAGCTCTAAGTTTATCCCTTGATTCAATTCTCCTGAAACCTATAAAGATATAGGCAGTATTGATGCAATATTAAACACAACTAATTTTAAAAAACCTTGCTTAATATTTTTTTAAAGGAGAGAATCACTGCTGATTTTCTCTTTTCTAGTTGCATTATTACTTTTTGAGGTTAGTCTCTTCATAAAGTAGAACTCAACCTGGAGAAAGCAAGAAGGAATTAAGTCTTATGACAAATGTGCTGGTTTATATTCTCTTACCAGAAAAGCAACATCAAATGGAGAGGTGTCAGCATTTTATATACCTAGAATACTTGCTACCTACAATCTTAATAGAGTATCCCAAATATTAGCTCACATTCTGGGAGCACTTACTACATGTGCTCCATGTCTTGCATGATTTCATTTACTCAGTTCTCAGAACCACCTTGTGAAATTGATGCTGTGATGCTGTGTCTTTCTCCCATTTTTCCAGTAGAAGAAATGGAATCTCAGAGAGTGATCTGTTGAGATTTTAATAGTTATTAAGGACAGATCTGGCATTCACCCCTGGGAAGTCTGATAACAGAGCCTGATTCTTTTACCCATTTATAATGCCTTTGCATTAACTTATGAAATTAACTTTAGAGACACTGCTCTGAACCATATTAAAAGGGAAAATGCCATTCAAATAAGTTTATGATTATAGATTTACTTTTGTTTTGCCTGAGTTACCCTGACCTCTGCCTTTAAAATGATATTTATACAAAATTGACATGTTAAGAATGTCATGTTGATATTCATTCTTTCCAGATTTTGAGATCTATTGTGATACTACCATTTCCTATATTCTTGTCAAAGATGAATACTACAAACTGTTGACAGACAAAACAAAAATAATGAAAATCAACAATAGAATACCTGATCACTAGTAATCAGCAAAGTATAAAAAGCTTTTAAATACTTTCCACCTGAATATAGGTTAGAAATAAGAGCATTATTTATGTTTATGCTGCTAATGCTCTTATGAAAACTTCCCTATAACTTGTTAGATATGAGATGTAAGTCCTTTGATCTCACATCCTTGAAATTAAATTTAAGTACTACATATTAAATCGAGAAATACAATTCAAGAAATGTCCTGAGGGGAGCAGCATAAACTTAAACACTGGTCCATGGGGGCAGGAATTATTGTTGACCTCCTTTGTCTTTATTAGTCGCTAAAGAATATATTATATGGAGAGATGTGATATGCATGTACATATGAGGGGTGTGTGTGTGTGTGTGTGTGTGCGCGCGTGTGCGCGTGTGTATGTGTGTCTTTAGTGGAGAAAGGCATGTTCCTTTTCTTTCAAGTTTCCCTTCCCAGCTCTGTTTCCTGGAATCACTGGGTTGACATGAGAAGAACAGTATTGCTCATGTCACTGTCAGTGCATCCTTCCTGAGCATGCCGTGTCTGTGCAGTGACTGTGCTAGAGAGTGGGGCTATGTCTTAATAAGGAGACAAAGTATACATTCAAAAAGATAAATAACTGCTGGGCACAGTGGCACACACCTGTAATCCCAGCAACTTTGGAAGCTGAGGCAGGAGGATTGCAAATTCAAAGCCAGCCTCAGCAAGTTAGGAGATGCTAAGCAAATTAATGAGACCCTTTCTCAATAAAGAGGGTGGAGGATGTGGCTTTGTGGTGAAGCACCCCTGGGTTCAATCCCTGATACAAAAAAAGAAAAAAAAGGAAAGAAGGAAAAAAAATCTATAATACTAACAACACTAAATCACCTGCTGAGTTCCAAGTGAATCATGTTCGTATAAGAGCTATGAAGAGTCCTTGATGGACCAATGACTGAGAGCAAGAGTGAACAAGAGTGTGGCAGTTAGGAGGTGGGGTGTGATGGTAACTATAAGATGGGAAGAGTGAACTCTAAATCCCTAATTGCTAGGATCTTCCTAACTATCTGAGTATTTCTCCCAGGAGAATGTTGCCTGAATTTTAAACACCCCTTGGAGTCTAGTGTTTTGGGGGAGCTTTTGAGGATGAAACAAATTATCATAGTTTTGTGCCAAATTTGGCATTATCACAGTTGAAAAGAAAGTATTTCATTTTGAAAGAAGATTTTATTTTTGGTTGTGAAGTGGGAGCAACTTATTACAGGTTGTTCTTTGCAACATAGCTCAAGAGGAACAAAGAGATAAAGCTGTTAGTGTCTAATGAGGCAAAAATATCTTTTATTGGTGAGTGTGTTAAAAGCTGAGTGGCAACTATAGTTCACTTTTCATAGTCAGGACAAGAAACTGAGAATTAATGGAAAAATGGGAAACATGACTTTGCTTTAGAAACTGAGTGATGGAACAGTGTCTAGCAGTTATAATGCTTAGAATGTGTTGGATATGTAACGTGTCATCTGCCCTGTCTTCAACTGATCACACACTAGCTCCTCACTATCTCTCTTCTCACAGCTTGGGTAGAAGTGGGGCAGTAGGTTAGAGTAAGGCCCAGATTAGCAAACAGCTGCCCAGATGCAATTAAGGAATTTGCTGTTTTATAATCATAAAAAAGAAAAAGTCAACATGTGTCTGTTTAATGCTAATATCAATTTATTTCTGAAAACTGTATGTATTAATTAGGGCAAATACTATCTTTCTACTAAAAAAAAAGAGACCAAACAATTTTAAATAAATAGAAATTTATTTAGTTCAAATGGAATTGGCCAATTTAGAATGGTGGTAGACATGCTCCATGAACTTTTAGGAACTTTTCTTTCATCCTGTGGCCCCACTGTCATTCCCAAAGTTGATGTGTGGGTTGTTGGCTCACAAACCATCGTGTTTGTGAATATAAAAGGCATAGTCAAGGAAAGCAACTAGCCTTCAAGTTCAAATTAATCCAGGATCTTTATACTTAATTTCTACATGCATCTCATTGACTCAAATTCAGTAATGTGACACACCCATATGCAAAGGAAATGGACTTTCTAGTTAGACATTTACACTAAGAACTAGAATTGTTCCTAGCTCTTAAATTATCTAGAAAGTATTAGCACCCATGAACATTAGCTGTTGTTATTATCAATATCATATCAATTCTCCTTTGTTGGAGAACGGCTAACAATATATCTCAGCAGTTGAATCAAGGGCCCAACTTGTGTCTTATCCTGTCCTTAGGAGCTTCAAGAATTGTTCAAGACTGGACAACTGACCTTCCCTTTTCACTTTTGTACCACCCAACCTCCAGTTTAGAAACCTTGTGATTATCCTTGATCCCTATTTCTTACACTCTACATCCAATCTACCAGTAAATCCTGTCTCTTGTTACCTTCAAAATACAAACAAGAGAATCTAATTCCATCTCTACCACTGTTATCTTGGTTCAAGCCATCATTATCTCTTACCTCATTTGTCATTTATCCCAGAACAATTTTCAACAATATGCATGGTTATTAAAATAGAACTGAGGTAATACTCCAGATATCTCATGACTGCACATAGCACATTATAATGGTTAATCTGAATTGTCAACTTGATTAGATTAAGAGGTTTAAGATTAAGATGCTTCTGAGTGTGTCATTAAGGCTGTTTCTTGGAACCATTGGCATGTAGGACAATGAACTGAAGCCAAGACCCATCCTAAGTGCTGGCAGCACCATACAATAGGTTGGAGGTTTGAATATAACAAAAGTTAGAAGAACAAGGAAAAAGCAGCAGATGTAAGCTCCATTCTTCTCAAACAGGTTCTTGATTGCTGCTGCAATGACCGGAGGACACCAGACTCCGGCTCCCTCACTCTTCCAAATCAGACTGTTGCCCATGACTCTCCAGGGAATTTACAGGCCTTTGGTCCCAGAATGGGGTAGCATCATTGATCCCTCTTGTTCTGAGGTTTTACCTTCTTGGACTGCACAGCAATTTGATCCTCTACCTCTCCAGCCTGTAGATGACCATTGTATATATAATATACAAATATATATATATATATATATATATATATATATGATATATAATATAATAAAATATAATATAATAAGTTTATATATAATATATATTATATATATAAATAAAATCCTGTTGATTCTGTTATTCTAGAGAACCCTGACTAATACACACATAGATCAAACAGAAGTATCCATAGCCTTGGTGAAGGGAGAGAGAAAAGCTGAGATGACCATTCATTGCGCCGTAGAAGAAGAGGTCATGAAGATTTGGGCATTTAAGACCAGAAGCAAATTGTCCCATGTACCTCAGCAGATACTACAAAGGGCCTCATAATCTAGACTAGACTAGCCTGCATCAGCCACCCTTCAACCAAATCCTTCCAAAACCCAGAGTTCACAGAACAAGCTTTCTTCCCCTCGGCCCTCACAGAGTAATGAGATTCACCTCCCAGCATACCTAGTGTTATTTTGAGACAATTTGGGGTAACTCTGGAAGAATAACTCTGGAAAACATTTTGTGTCTCAAATAGATTACTTTAAAGTGAAAGGTAATGTTAAACTGAAAGATTATAAGAGATACTATTTCTCATATATGTAAATTATAGAATGGGTGTTTCAGAAATAAGATTAACTTGTTTATAGATAAATGACCACACAAAAATAAGCTTATTTCAAAAGTAAGCTAGTCATTTGGGTTAATAAAAGCTTATTTCAAAAGTAAGCTAGTCATTTGGGTTAATAAACATCTTTAAAATATAAAATAAAAGCTTACTTTTCATGTACATTTGAATAATGTAGTGACTTAGCAACCCAGTAAGAGATATTGATTAAGAAAGAAACTGAGAATACAAAGACAGTGGACAAGACAGTGCCACCAGCAAATAAGAAGGAGAGGAGTCTTTTTTTTTTCTTTTCTTTCTTCTTTTTTTTTTTTTCTGGAATGGGAATTGGAATTAGTGGCTGCTGGTCTATTCTGTTGCTCATATTTTCTTGGGTAAAACTACATGAATCTGTGTTAATCGTAGAATCCATAAATATCTCAGAGCCCTTCTCTCCATTTGGAAGTTCACGGTGGCCAATTGGTCCAGCTGGGGATGACCCAGACCTTGTAGGTCAACAATACGTCAGCACACACCTCTCTCTCTAGTCTGTCCCTTCCTAACTCCTTTCTACCCTGGTAAAAGTAAGAAGGAAAAAAGAAAAACAATAAATTTAATTTAGAAAAAATTACATGTTTCTGCCTTTATTCTCAGTTTGTCTCTGACTAGCCTTTGAGTAAAAACTAAGAAGGTTAATTTGGGCTTCCAACTTCAAATTCAAGTCAGAGAAATTTTCAGGAAGTTACTGACTTTGGTGTGCCAGAGTAGAATCAGGAGAAAGTCCTATGAACATGTTCTTCCTGAGGAAAATATTCCTTTTAATAAATAAGAGACACTTATTGGGTTTATAAGTTCCCTTTTAAAGTTAAAAATATTTATTAGAAGAATTTTAGCTACCCATTTTCCAGTACAAAAAACATATCCGGTAAATTTTCTGGAAGTATCCAGTTTTGCTACAGCAATAAAATTGAAAATTTTGATTGGGTTAAGAGAGGTAGGAGTAAGGGAGTAAATGTATTTGGTGGGGAGTCAAGTGATAAGTGGGGTGTATGGCAGGACTCTGAACCACTCTGAGGACTTGCTGATGGAGCCATTAGTCAACATGGGAAGTAGAAGAGAGGAGAGATTTTCAGAAAGTGGAAGTGGTTCAGAGAAATCACATTCTGTGCTGTGATTGTCCCAGAACATCCTCGTGACATGCTTATTTATGTCACAGGAAACTTACTCTCATAATAGTTAAGGCTGTTTAAGCAAGGTCCTTTCTCAATTTCTCTACAATTGAAGAATCAGAAAATTTACCTAATTTCCATTATCTTTTATCCATGAGAAATTATAATCTTTCTAAGTTTCTATATCACAATGATGTGAGACAATTGTTTACCTAAAGGAGCAAAATTGAAAAGAAACTTCCTTCTGAAACATGAGGAGAAATTAAGAAAGCACTTTGGGGCTGCTTTCAAAATCCTGTGTGAGCCAGGCGTGATGACACACACCTGTAATCTCAGCGGTTCTGGAGGTTGAGGCAAGAGGATGGCAAATTCAAAACCAGCCTCAGCGAATGTGAAGCACTAAGCAACTTAGTGAGAACCTGTTTCTAAATAAAATACAAAAAAAAAAAAAAAAAAAAGGACTGGGCATGTGGTTCAGTGGTGGAGTGCCCCTGAGTTCAATTCCTTGTACCAAAAAAAGAAAAAAACCCTGTGTAAATAATTTTGACAAGATCTGGGTAACAATGAACAACCCAGCAAGCTTTCTTTAGATTACATGAATCTACACAAATGGAGTGTGTGTGTGTGTGTGTGTGTGTGTGTGTGTGTTTAGGCCAACGTGCCCAGTTTGGGAAAAAGTTCAATGAAAAAAATAGGCATTCTGCAACAAAAAGTTTCCTTAGGAAATAGGAGAAAGTAGATTTCATTCATTTATTCACCCATTCATTCATTTATTGAAACAACCATCTTGATATGATCCTGATTTTTCAGCCAATCACCTGAAAATTGTCAAGACTAATTTGTTGAAATTGCTCCCCCTACCCCTAGCACAATATTAAAACACAGTTACAGTCAGAGTACTGATGTATGTTTTGGCATTTTTACTTTTTTTCCGATCTCTTGTTATGTCCTTATTACATGCCAGCTCTAGAGAAGGCCAGGAAAGGCCAATGCTAACTCTGGCATCAGTGATGATGCCAGAATTGTGTGTGTGTATATGTATGTGTGTGTATTTTGAGTGTACGTTATAGATGAGAAGGAGAAGTGCAAAGATCTCTGTGCTCAGGTGAAGAGTCTCATGACTCATCACTCCATGTCTAAATCAGCCCCCAAAGATATAAGGCTACTCCTGCAAATCCTAGAAATTCTGCTTCATACTTCCTTATCCCTGACTTTCCGTTTAGGTTTCTGTATGCAGCACTCCCCCATTTTAGAATCAAATCGTTTTCCATTATAATTCAGAAATACTCAGGTCCCCAAACGAACCTGAGATTTCAGCTATTCAGCAAAATTTTTATTTGCAAAGCACATGCCTGCTAGCCTGTGCGATTGCAGTTGCTATTCATATGAATGTTGGCAACATTTCATTGTGGGGGTCAATTATGGTCATTTACCATGATGACATAATAACAACTGCAAAAAATGTGAAAGCTAAAGTAGGGTTATTATTACTGTTTGTAAAGTCTGTGTCCCAGATGTTCCTGCCAGGAGAGAGAAAAGCTGGAGTGCAGAGATAGCTGTCAACAGTGCTAACCATTCAAATCACCACCGGATTGAACAATTTGCAAGACAGGGATGTAACAGGAGGCTAAAACCAGCATTTGAGTTTCACTGCTTCCCTCACCTTGAACTGCAAGTCTTTTCTTTCTTGGCATGTCACACAGAAACACCTCTGCACCCTAGCCTCAGGACGAATGAAAAAAGAAAGAAAGAAATATAGGCAGTGTATTTGCCCAGAGAGATGGGCCAACAGCCAGTGTCATTCTCTGATATATGGCCAAGGAGGAATTTATTTCCAACTAGTAGTGGATTGGGGGGCCCATAAAACTGTATAGCTTCAACCCAATGAAATAAGGTTAGTAAAATACATAAACTCTGATACAGCACCATGAAGTATGCCTCTAGTCACCTGCAATTCACCAATGACTTTGTGACAGATATTCCCAGCACCTTGCTATTTTTTGTCAGCTGTGATCAGTGTGTGCCTTTCAGCATAGTTCACTTTCCTTCCCTCCCCCACCCTCTCTCTTCCATCCTGGGCAGAGGTCTTCTGCTAGGGTATCAGTAAGCTTGCTGAGTGTGGAGATTCTTAGCAGATCCGGCAGCAGATCTCTTGAGTGATAACAGTCCGATAGCAAGCACCAGCATGAGACAAAAGCACAGTACTTGTCGAATAAAAAATACAGCAGCAGTTGAATAGCTGAAAAGGTAATAAAAAAAAAATCCAGCTAAAAAAAAAATTCAACTCTGATGATGCCTGTTTTTTTTTTTTTTTTAAATGGAGAAAAAAATCACAGTAGGCAGGAACTCCATTTTTTTTTTTTTTTACACTTCATAGTTCTGTCAGTGTGATGTTGAACAAGTGCCATTAATCAAGAGCGCTGTTATTCATTAGGCACAGTGATGTACTTGAATTGTTACTTTAGTATCATTGTTCAAAGCCTCTGGAACAGCTTAAAAGAAGAAGGAAAAAATTTACAGCTATAGTTTACAGCAAGGATTGTAAAAGAACTTTCCTACTATTAACCAAATGTTAAACATGGTAATAATAGTAATAATACCTTGTATTTATACAGTGACTGTCTTCTGAGAAACTCAAAGTACTAAACAAACAGTAGTATATTCATTGTCAACACCATCCTTTTGAAGAAAACTAGAGGGAGGTATTATTATCATTCTTGCTATCAGACCAATAATATGGTTCTTTGTGTTTACAGTTATCTCTGATGTGTGCTTCAGAGGAGTGGCAGACAAGAAGGAAGGATAGGAAAATGGTGTATGTGTGGTAGTGGGAGTGAAGAATTCTGCCTATCTTTTGAAGAATCAAACTAAGATGAATCCTTTACTGTGCAGTGGTTGTGAAGAATTTGGATAAACATGATGGTTAAACTAATTTCTCTGGTCATCGGAAATTAACTATAGCATATTGTAATCAGAATGCACATCTTAAGGGAATTAACTGCTGAGAGGAGGAAGAACTCACATATTGTGGGGCAGGTTTTCTGACACCCCAAAGCTGGGTTGCTCATTTGGCTTCTCACAGTGGTTGGTTCCTGGCCCTGCCTACCTTCTCACAGCTGATTGGACCCAGGATGATCCAATGGGATTTCTTTTCCTGGCATTTAGGAAAGGATTGTGGGGAAGCCAGTGAGTCAGATGTATTTCTAAACTGGGAAATGATTTAAAGGTATTCCTGTAATAATTCTGTTTGCTCCATCTAAAAATGAAACAGGGAGGAGAAGGAGAGAATATGATTTGGTTGGTGACTGAATATTTTCTTTCTGTCCTAGGATTCTGTTCAATAAATATCCATCTTGCTTAAGAATTTTTATTTTTACTAGTGAATACATGGTTTCTAATTAAAATAAGAAAATGCCCCCACATATCTGATAGCTTGTGTAGGGAGCTCAGCCCAGAGAGTCCATTTAATGGAGTATAATTTAACTCTAAAAAGGAGGACATTTATTTTGTTTTGTGTTTTACTTGCCTATTTTTCTTTCTTGGAACATGATCTTACTTTATTTGGATTCTCTGGAAACCAGAATTTTTTTTTTTTTTTTAAGCAAAAGCTTGATAAAACTTGAAGAAAATTGGACTGTCTTTGTAAGTCACTTTCATCCAATAAGACAGGCACAACAAAAATCTCAACACTTGCCCCTTGAGCCAGCCTTTCTGGTCTGAGGCAAACAACAGGAAGTGTATGCTGAATTTTTAAGAAAAGTACTTGAAGGAAATATTGTGTTTCCCAATTCTTGCTCTCTTGCCACAAGAAAAAGAATCCACATTCCAATTCTCCTCCATTGCACACCTCCTTTTGCTTTTGGTAACAAAGCATTCCACGTGCAGATCTGTATAGCAGAATGGAAAAGCAGGCATAGATTCCCAGAGCAAAAAACTATAGCGCTTATGATAGTAAATTAGCAATAAAGTCTTCTCCAAGAGAGTAGACCATTTAAGGACTCCTCCAGGAGAGTGGACCTGCCAAAGCAGTGACCCTAAGTGTTTTCTTATAGGTTGTTAGAAGTATGCCAAGGAGTTTAGAGTCAAATAAACCTTCCCAGCTTTTTACAAGAATGATTTTACATAGGTTATTTAAGCTTTTCTTTTCTTTTTTTTTTTTTTAAGGCTGTTTCCTTGTCTGCTTTACTTGTAAAATGTACTGAATAGGAGCTAGTATGTAGACTCTTGCAATGATGAAATGAAATGATATATATAAAATATCAGGCACTTGGTTACAGAAAGGAGGGGAATTCTATATATTTTGGCTTGGGTTTGTAATGTCAAACCTTAACTATCATAATTCATCCCAGTGAGTATATTATGGTATTGAAATTCAAAACACATTTTCTCTAGGTGTTTTTAATATTTGACATGTGATGATTAAGCCTCAAAATGGACGAATATGAAATTAGATAATCCTGTGCGTTGTTACTAAAATGGCAGAAATGTTTCAAAAGGTTGCTTCACCCTGAAATCCCTCAGCATTAAAACTAATGATGCTAAAGATAACATGACTTAATGGGTGATGGAAGGACTTCTCTGCACATTCTCAGTTTAGAAAGCTCTGCTTGCTACACAATTAAAATCATACTTTAGGATAAAAGGGGGCTGTTGCCATCGTCAAGCAGAGCAGCTGCATTCTGAAGTGGCTTCAGCAGGTTACACGTGTTAACTGACAGCAAACAATTCAAAGGTCTCCCAACGGATTTAAACTGCAAGCAGAATAAAGCCTCCTGTCTTTAGTGTTGCAGGCATTTAGGACCTTCCTCAAAGAACCTGAAACATAGGATGGGACCTTTTTACACTAGAAATGACATTTACTCATATTCCTCCAAAACTTACAATGTCAACGGATTTAGAGTTCAGTTTTCTAAGAAAAGCCTGATGTGGTCATCTATTTAGAAATTTTGATGGAGCTTTGTTACTTCTATCATTCATTCATTCAATTTTTTTTTTTTTTTTTTTTTTTTTTGGTACCAGGGATTGAACTCAGGGGCACTCCACATCCCCAACCCTATTTTGTAGTTTATTTGGAGACGGGGTCTCACACAGTTGATGAGGCTGGTTTTGAACTCGTAATTCTCCTGTCTCAGCCTCCCAAGATGCTAAGATTACAGGGTTGAGCCACCACGCCCAGCTCATTCGTTCAATTTTTAAAATATCTGCTCTATTTCAGGTAGGAATGATACAATGCCAAGCAAAGCTCACTTGGTCCCCTTCTGCTAAAGCAAGGGATCTTCCTGTCCCTGTCTCTTTGGTTACTGGTGTCTAATCCTACCACTTACATTTCAAATCATTGTGACACTTTCGCATTAATTTCTCCTGTGTGTTGGGGAATAAATGTAATTTCTTGTTGGAAATCATGGTATTTAGAATAAATTCTAAAATTCACTAACAAAATATGTGAGGCCATTTACAATGTATCCCCAACTGAAGTTCTGTAACTTCTTTCCTTCAATTTTATGATAAAGGATTAAACTCTTCTAAGTGATTCTCCCTCTCTCTTTTCTCCCCTTTGCCTTACCCCTTTGTCCTTCTCTTGGATGTTTACAATCTATCTAAAATATCCTTCCTATTCAGAATTTCTTTGTGACACCATAGAACATAAAAAGGTACCTCTTTTTGAGTCAGTGTATCTTCAAAAGGATGACCTTGACTTTAAAGAACTTCTAGAAGTCTCAAGGGACCACCTAAAATGGAGGACAGAAGAACAACATTGATAAATTTTGTGGCAGTTTTATCATCAAGAGCCAGTGAGCACCTTATCAGCGAGAAGATGTCCCAGCTCCCCAGAAACATCTAGGCATTGTCCAGCCAGGGGAGCATTGCTCTAACCCTGGGCCAGTTCCTCCAAATCAGAAGTGATAAGCTCAGCTATAAATCAGACAGTCAGCAATAGAGTTCATATGAAAATCAGAGCCATTCTCCTACTGTTATGAAGTTGCAAAACTTTTTATGACCAGATACCATTGAGGAAAGGAAGAAGGAAAAGATAAAAAAGTCTACATATCTACATAGAAATGCTCCTTACACAGCTTTTACCTGCATCAATGACTGAGTTACGTTAAACTGGAAAAAAAAATTTAAAAACAGTTTGTTCCAAATGAAAATAGAAGCACTGGAATATAATGAGCTAAAGAAAAGGAATATATATGTGTGTGTGCACAGTGCAATATATCTGACTTGTAGAGAGTAAATTTTGACTTCACATTTCTATCTATTCTACTAATTTGTTTTTTTAGCCTTTGCTCTGTAATATTATTATACATTCCTTATCTTACCCTTCCAAATAGATAAAATTAAAATAAAAAACTTCTTTGACATCTCTTATTTTTTTTAAGTATTTTTAGTTGTAGATGGACACAATACTTTAATTTATTTTTATGTGGTGATAAGTATTGAACCGAGTGCCTCATACATGCTAGGCAAGCATTCTATCACTGAGCCACAACCCAAACCCTCTTATTTGTTTTTATTTATACTTTATACTATATAATTAACTAATCTGTAAATTAATTTTTATCTCCTAATATTTTGACAAAGTAGCTAAAAATTCATTTACAGATTAAATTAATTGTATACATCAAGTATAAATGAAAACAAGTAAGAGATGCCAAAAACTATAACTATGTTTTTATATAAAGTGCTATGTGGCATCAAAGTTATGTCTACTTATCAATTATCTATTACTTATCACCTAACTACAAATTTCAGCCTAACTCAACTTATTATTATAAATATTATTAACTTTTTATAGAAAGGCTATGAGCATCAACATACACTAAGTGCCATAGAGGACATGAAACAAGACATTGTTCTTCCTCTGTGGGTTCCTAACATAACTTAGAAGGACCACTTTTTCTTTTCTTTTTCTTTTTTTTAACTTAATGTGTGTCCATGGCTCATCAAGCATTTTAATATCCCAAAGGCCAAAGATGCGCTGCACATTGATATTCAGGTTCTGATATTTATATATTGTAATGTGCTGGAATCCATATTACTTTCAGTAACACCATCTAGTTCTAAAGGGCAAAGTACATAGAATTCCAAATAAGTTCATCTTTTTTTCCTTCTTCTTCCCTAAAGGAAGGAGAGGAAAATTGCCAATATTCTTAAGAATCTTATAGCAGAGGACAATGGAATACTCTTTTATTCGTTTCTGTTTGCACTAACTACATGATATTAAGGACTCTTATTTTCATTATTTCAATAATTATTTCTTAATTTGAACTGACTATTCCCTTTACTTCTAATCAGCAGTGACTGTAATCATTAGGGCCTGATTAGAAGTGATGTAGAATCTCCATTTTTCTTCATTGCTTTTATAGAATCATAACTTTTCAATTAGAAAGGATTCCAAAGATTATTTATTCCAATAATCTGCAATGCAGACCTGTCTACAGACTTGTTACCACAAAACATCAAAAACACAAAACATTAAAAATACAAATTCCTAATACTTACCTGCCCTGGAGTCACTAAATCTGACTTGTCAGGGTAAGGTCTAAATACTTGTGAGAAAAAGGACTCTGTTGAGCAGACTAACTGAGAAACTGGTGGATCTAATTGACTGTTTCACCTTCGGACAAGAGACTCTCAAGTGGCCTAGCTGCCTTCTACCAGGCCCTCACAGGTAGGTACTATAAGAGTTGGAAATAGAATCTTCATTTAGTTTTTCTTAGTCTAGTGCTCTTTGTAATAGATCACACTGTTTCACATATAAAATAATCTATTATTTATGAGATATTTCTTAGTTCTAGGGAACCTGTGGCAATGTCAGTTCAAATCCATTAAAATCTCTTCTAAGCCAGTTTCTAAACTGTGTGAAAAAATCATCCATTTTCCCCAAGTGGCTTACCTAGATCGATCTCTTATTTGATTTTGCCAATTTCAACTATGAATGACATTTGGTTTAATCACAACTCCAATCCATCATCAAAGGATCACTATTGTCTTCACTGAGGCTATTTAAGAATGTGCTCTATGAATTTTTAGTTGCCAAACTATTTTGAGCAATAGTAGATCATTGGAATTAATATCTAATCTTTATAAAATACTATTTAGGGAAAAAGAAACAGAATTCCAATGATGACTTACATAATAGTGTCTAGTTGTCTTGGGTTGTTTCACTTTTACACAACACCATGATATTACACTATATACATCTATACTAGCCACCTATAATCATTAAAAATAAAAAACTCTGATGTATATTATAAAAATTAATGTTATGGGGAGATACATGGTGTTCATATATTGGAAGAATCAATATTTTTAAGATATCAACACTACCCAAATTGATTTATAAAGTCAGTGCCATCCCAACCAAATTCAAGTGCTTTTTAAAAAGAAAATATTAATCTGATTCTAAAGTGGATATTGAAATCCAGGGGACCAGGCTTAGCCAAAGTAAACTTTAAAAAAGAATCCATACTACTTATTTCAAGGTTTATTGTAAAGCTATAGTAAATAAGAAAATATGGTATTATACATAAGGATAGACATAGAAATCAATGAAATGGAGTCACAGATCCATAAATAGACCTACATATCAATTATCAATGGATTTTCAATAATGGGGTGGAAATATTTCACTGTGGGTAGCATACTCAACAAATTGCTCTGGAATAATTCAACATCTACATACAGAAAATCACCTCAAACCTTATTTCACATTTGATACACAAATTGACTCAAAATGGTTTACAGAACAAAGGATAAAAGTAAAAGCTTTTAAAAGAAAATAGAAGATTTTTGTGACTGGGCTACATGATAGTTTTTTTATGTATGACATATAAAGCATAAACCATAGCAATAATGAAATTTTTAATGACTCTCATCATAAATAAAATTTATGATTTTCAAATGATGATATATTTTTTTTAATTTTGAAAAGATCAAGAAAGAACTTCAAATGGTGATAGAAACATTGTATATTTTAATTCCAGTAGTAGTTATATGTTAGAAACAAAGAAAATGAAGACACTATCTAAAGACTAGAAGAAAATATTTATAAAATACATCTAATTTTTATACAGAATATATAAAGAATTCTTAAAACTCAATGATATGAAGAGAGCTCAAGGGAAAATGGAACAAATGATTTGAATTTATACCTCAACAAAAAAAAAGATATATGAGTATCTAATAGTAGCAGAAAAGGAGCCTTAATGTAATTGGTTATCAGAGAAATACAAATTAAAACCACAAAGTTCACTATTTATCCACTAGAATAGGCCTAATTAAACCTAATGACAGAAAGTGGTGGTGAAGATGTGGAGCAACTGGAACTCTCATAAAATGCTAATGGGAATACAGAAGTATTATAGAGATGTTGAAAACTGTTCTTTGGATTCTTGAAAATTAAAATATACTCATCTCACAATGTAGCAATCCTACTCTTAGGTATTTATCAAAGTGAACAACTTAAAAGGGTCAAGAGAGAACTTTTATAGGTAACAGAAATTTTGTGTTTTAATTCTGGTAATGGTTACGTGACTACTAAAAATTCATTGACATATACACTTAAAAAGAGTGAATTTTTAAGTACATTATGTTCTATCTTGAAAAATAAATCAAAATGCAAATGAAACTTTGGAAAAATCATTTGTCTATCTATATCTGAAGCAAAGAGCTATTAAAATCAATAAGGAAAGGATATAGATAAAAGAAACATTTTACTAGGAAAAAAAATGGGCAAGCAGCATGAGCATCCAATATATAGAGCCAATTTTATGAAGCAAAAGATCAACCATCATAGTAATCAAATTAATCCAATTAAAATGAGATAATTCTCACAAGAATATTGAAAAGACAAAAGTGTAAATAACCAGATGGATAAGGGTCTTCTCAAAAGACTTCCTTAAACACTTCTAGTTAGAATTTTAAAAGGTGTACCCATCTGGGAGACAGTTTATAAATCTATAACAAAAGGACTACACAAATTTCTGACCTACAATCCAGGAATAATCTTCCTAGAAATTCATCCTAAGGAAACAGAGAAACACTGAGATTTATGTGCAGTGATGTTAAATTTAATATCTCTTTTAATCAAAAATATTAGAATATAGAAACAATCAAGGATAGGAAAGAACAATATTTTGCCTATATGATATAATCCTGTTTCCTGAAATAAAGATTTTAATATATATTTCAGAAAAATATCTATGTGTAGATCCACACAAAAACAAAGATAGATTTCATGGCTTTGATTTTGTAAAATTAACAATGTATGGAGCAAAAGGAGACATAAGGGCATAGAAAAAAAAGGTTAACAGGCATCATTTCTGAACTATGAGACTCTTACTGATTTTTATATTCTGTGCTCTATTTCTATATACTTATTAATACTAGATACTTCATATATACCACTTTTATAATTAAAAAAGAATTAAAAAGTAAAACAGCAATCATCTTTTTCAGCAGTGTTTTGATAGGAAATGGTCCAATTATAACTAGCTATATCTCTGTTATCATTCTTCAGCCTATTATAAGCTTGAAATCCATACAGAGTAGGGGTTATCTTTACTCAGATATTCTGTAATTCACTTTTCTAATAAAGTAAAATGTGGTTCTAATGGAATTATTTCTCCATAATTCTACTCTTAAGTTAGTTATGGAGAAGAAATCAATAGAAATTATAAGATACTGGCCCAAATGAAAAAGAATCTCATCTTTTGACTTCTCAAGCTATGCCCCCACCTTTGAGATATACTGGTATGACTCCTCCTCTATTATTGCACTTGACAGTTATTTTCAAATCAGTAGGTTGCAGGCACTGTCTTATTTGCTAGAACAATGGCAATATAAATCCACTACCAGTGTTCCTGTTGCAAATAAATTATTTCATGAGAATACATTTCTATAGGCCAAGACATGGGCCAATTCACATGATCCTTCTGAGAAAAATAAATGCCTGCACTCTCAGGGTATTTCTGTTTGCTATAAACATTGAATTGAGGTGAGCTCTTTTTATTTTAAGCAACTACTATTAATATACAATAACTTACAGTCAACTTTTTGAAACCTGTGTATGTAGGAGATGATTCTCTAGAGGAAAGCACATTGAAAGAGGATTTAAAGTTGGGAAGGGTTTGGTGTGAAGATGTGCCAGGAAAAGTGGTGGGATGTGGGAAGTATGTGTCCCTTATAAAGATATGACTATGTGCACATAATTCAGAGGTCTCCAAGGTGAATCTTTCCTGGATGTTTCAGGCAGCACAATCCCCTGCCCTCCATAGTTACCACATAAGTTAAAATATGCTTATCACCTGAATCAGCCACTTCTGGTAAATCCTAGAGATTGACCAAAAAGAGAAGAGTGCATGTATCAATGCAAAGACTTATATACAAATGCTCAGAGCAGCTTTATTTATAATGTCAAAAACTGGAAACAACCAAATATTCATAAAGTGAATAAACAATGTGGCATGTCCATGTAGTTATCATTGAACCATAAAAAAGAAAGAATGATCATTAAATGCAAAATAGATGCTACTTTATGACCTATTACTGATATTAGAAGGCCAGGATTTTTTCTTTCTTTCCGTTTTTATTATTTTTTTTCTCTTTTAAATATTTGGTTTTGCCCATTTTGTGTTTCACTGACATATAATAACTGTCTCTTTAAATTGTTCCAGTTGGTAAGTTTTGATATATGTATACACCCATTAAGTCATCACCTCCATTAAGATAATGGACACATATCTATTGCTCAAAAGTCTCTGGGAGCTCCTTCATCATCCACCCTTGGCTCCCTTGCCACCCTCTCCTAACCCCCATCCCCAGGCAACCATTATTCTGATTTCTGTCACTCTAGATTTCTTTGTACTTTTTAAGAATTTTATATCAATGAAATCATTCAATATATGCTGTGAGGTGATTATTTTGAGATTCACCCACCTTTCATTTAATAGTTCATTCTTTCTTATTGTTAGTAGCATTATACGGGTACACTATAATTTGTTAATTGACCCATTGATGGATGTTTGGACTGTTTCCAGTTTTTGTCTATTAAAAATAAAGCTGCTCTAAGTATTTGTCCTCGAGTCTTTGTATAGCTACATGAACACATTATTTTGGGTAGATATCTAAAAATGGAATGGCTGGTTCATATGGTAGGTGTATCTTAATTTTTCAAGAACCTGCCAAATTATTTTCCAAAGCGGTTTTACTATTTACCATTTTTCACATGCAATGCATGAGAGCTCCAGTTCTTTGACATCCTTCCAATACATAGTATGTGCAACCTTATTTTTACCCATGCTAATAGGTATATGGTGGTATGTTGGTGTAGTTTTGTTTTTCCCTAATGACTCATAATACTGTGTTTTCTTTAATATGCTTAGATTTACACCTATACATCTTTCATCGTCATTGTTGTTTGATTTTTTGGTACAGGAGATTGAACCCAAGGGCTCTCTGCCACCAAGGTACACCCCCAGACTCTTTTATTTTTGAGACCAGCTCTGACTAGCCAAGGCTGGACACGAACTTGCCATCCTCCTGCCTCAGCTTCCCGAGTAGCTGGAATCACAGTATATACCACCATGTCTGGCACTATAATTCTTGCTTGATTTTTTTCAGTTTTAAAAATTGAGTTGTTTGTTTTCTAATTATTGAATTTCAAAAACTCTTTCTATATTCTGGAAGTAAGTCCTTTAGCAGATATTTGATTTGAAGATATTTTCTCTTCAGCTGGGGTTGAAGCTTAGTATAGAGAGCTTGCCTAGCATGTGTGAGGCAGTGGATTGGATCCTCAGCACCACATAAAACTAAATAAATAAAATAAAGGTATTGTGTCCATCTACAACTAAGAATATATATTTTAAAAAAGATATTTTCTCTCAGATTCTGGTTTATTTTGTCATTATTGTTTTTGGTAGTTAGGTTAGTCAGTTTTTTTGCGTTGCTATGTCCAAAAGACCTGACAAGAACACCTTTAAAGGAAAAGAAGTTTGCTTATTTATTTATTTACTTTTTTAGTACTGAGTATTGAATCCAGAGATGCTTAATCACTGAGCCACATCCCCAGTCATGTTTTGTATCTTATTTAGAAGCAGGGTCTCACTAATTTGCTTGGGGCCTCACTAAGTTGCTGAGGCTAGCTTTGAACTTGTGATCCTCTGTCTCAGCTTCCCAAACTGCTAGGATTTCAGGTGTGGGCAATCACACCCACTGAGAACTTTATTGTGACTTACAGTTTCAGAAGTTCAGTCCATGGTCAGCCAACACCGTATCTCCGAACCCAAGGTGAGGCAGAACATAATGGCAGAAGGATGTAGCAGAGGAAAGAAGATCATGACATGGAAATCGGGACTCAGAGAGAGCTTTGCTCATCTTACAGAATATAGCCATAGCCTACCTGCCTACAGTTACCACTCAGTTGATTCGTGTTAGTGGATTAATTCACCTATTGGATTGTACATCTCATGATGTAATCGTTTCACCTCTGAAAATTCTTTCATGTGTCACGTGAGTTTTGGGGGGACACCTCAAATCAACCTTAGCCGTGGTGCTGGGGAGGGAATCTAGAGCTTTGTGCATGCTAACAGGTGCTCTATAGTTGATCTACAAACTCTTTTTATTCTTTTTTTTTTCTTTTGTTCTGTACATAGATTGAACCCAAAGCTGATGTATGACTGAGCTACCTCCCAGGACTTTTTATCTTTTATTTTGAGACAGAGACTTGCTAAGTTATGTAGAGCCTGCTATGTTGCTGAAGCTGGCCTTGAACTTGAAAGCTTCCTGCCTTAGGATACCAAGTAGCTGGGAAGCTAGGATTACAGATGAGCACTAGTACTCCCAGCTGTTTTCATTCTTTTAATTGCCTTTTAAGTAACAGAAGTTTATATTTTGATGAAATACAATTTATCAATTTGTTCTTTCCTGGCCTTTTTTTTTTCAGTATCATATATAAGAAAGCTTTTTCTCTTACATATTCTTCTGAAAGTTTAATTGTTTCTGGTTTCACCTTTAGTTCTGTGATCTATTTTGAATAATTTTTGATGGTTGAGGTACATATAAGAATTGCCTTTCTTTTTTTCTGCATATGGCTATCTAATTATTTCACCATCATTTTTTGAAAAGACTATCCTTTCTCCATTGAGTTACCTTTACACAAAAATAAGTTTGGGGTATATATGAGGGTCTAGTCTAGATTCTACATTGTTTCACTGATTTGTTTATCTTTACATTAATACCACACTGTCTTGATTACTCTAGTTTTTATAACAAGTCTCAAAGTCAGGTAGTGCTAATCATCCAATTTTGTCAAAGTTGTTTTGAATATTTAAGATTGTTTGAACTTCAAAAGCAGCATGAATCAGATTATATACAACGACAAAAAAGGCATGTTGGGATTTTGATTGATTGAACAATTCTGTAGATCAATTTGGGGAGAGCTGACATTAACAATATTAAGTCTCCTAATCCATAAATTTGGTATGGTTCTCCATTCATTTGACTTCCTTAATTTTTCTTTAACAGTGTGTTAAATTTATAAGCAAGCTGTTCTTGTGCTCAGTGTCAGTCTTATCCCTAAGAATATCATGATTTTTGATGTTTTAATAAATAGCATTGCTTTTTAAATTGCCATTTATCATTCATCATTTTGATTATACAAGAATATGCTTGATTTTTTTCTATTGACCTTGAATCCTACAAACCATGCTAAACTCACTTGTTACTTTTTAGTTCTAATTGCTTTTTTTTGTAGTTTCTATCATATTTTCTACACCAATAATTATGTTATCTTTGGATAAAAATAGTTTATTTTTTTCTTTCCAATATGGGTTTATTTTATTTCCTTTTTGTTATCTTATTATACCTGCGGAAATCTGTAGTGAAATTTTGGATGGAAGTTAAGGAGCAAATATGCTGATTTTAAAATGGAGAAATTTTTTTTTTCCCCATCAATATGATGTCAGTGTAGGTTTGTTTGTAAATGCCCATTATCGGTTTAGGAAGTTCCCTTCTATTTCCAGCTTTCTAAGAGCTTTTATAAAGAAAACATACTGGGTTTTGTGAAATGTTTTTATTATATTTCTGCAACTACTGAGATGATCATATGCCTTTTTATTTTTTGTTCCTTATTAGGGTGAATTCTATTTATTAATTTTAATATATTAATTCAACCTTACATTCTTGAGATACCTCCAACTTGATAATAATGTGTTACTCCTTTTATATGCTGCTGAGTTCTGCATACTAGAATTTTGTAAAGACATGTCTCCTCTAAGTAATTGAGAATTTCATCAGGATATTTTCATCATCTACGTATACTTACTGATCTGCCATTTTCTTGATTTGTCTTGGTGTGCTTTCGGTATCAAGATAATGCCTAATAAGTTAGGGAGTATTCCTGCCTTTTCAATTTCTGGAAAAATTTGTATACAATAGGTATTACTCCTTCCTTATTTGTCTAATAGAATCCACCAGTAAATCCATTTGAGACTGCAGTTTTCTTTGTTGGAAGGTTTTTACACATGAATCAAATATCATCTTAGACACGGCATTATTCAGTTTGCCTATTTTCTTCAGTGAATTTTTGTAGATGAGACTTTCAAGGAACTTATGCACTTAATCGAAGTTATTCAAAATATTCTCTGTCTTTTCCAACACCTATAGAATTTGTAGTGACATCATCTCTATAATGCACAATCTTGGTGATTTGTGCCTTTTTTTCATTTTATCCTGAAAGTGTAGGTAGAGCTTTATCAATTTCATTCATCTGCCCACAGATCAGATTTCATTTCTCTCATTTTTTCCTATATTTTTATATTTTCGAATTCACTGTTTTTCTCTGATTTTTTTTTAAATCCTTTATTCTATTTACTTAAGGTCTTATTTGTTTTTCTAGTTTCATAAGATCCAAACCATGGCCATTGATTTGAGACCTTTCTTGTTCTCTAATATAGATACTTAATGCTATAAATTCCCTCAAGTCAGGGATCAGTAGATATTTTCTGTAAAAAACATATATTGTAAGCATTGGAGACCTTAAAGTCAGCAGCTACAAGTACTCAACTCAACCCTGTCATTGTAGTGTACAGCAGCTGTAGACAATATTAAACTTTGGGCCAGTTTGGGCACATAGACTATAGTTTTTTAATTCCTGTTTCAAGTATGGCTTTAGTTGTGCTCAACAAATTCCAATCTGTTGTGTTTTCATTCTTTTTTTTTTTAATTCAGTTAAAAATATTTTCTGTCTAACTAAAAAGAATTAAAAAATACCTTTATTTTTTGTTTACTCTTCAACTTATGGTTTCCTTGTTTATTTTTTGAATTTTTGAGGCAGATATTTCAGCTATTGATATATAATTTAATTATATGTGATTAGAGAACATACTTTGAAATATTTTAAAGTTATTGAAATTTGTTAACTGGCTTGGAAAATGATATTGATACATGTTCTGTGTTCTTTAAAAAGGATGCATATTCTGCTATTTTGGAGTTGGGTGTTTCCTGAATATCTTTAGGTCAAATTGGTTGACTGTTTTTCAAGCCTTCTAAATCCTTATTGATTTTCACTCTACTTAGCCTATAGTTATTAAGGGAGAGATATTTTAATTTCTAACTATAATTATGGATAACCTATTTCTCCTCATAGTTCTACTAATTTTTGCTCTCTGTATCTTGAAGCTCCTTTTCTTCCATCTGAAAGATTTCCTTTAACATTTCTTGCAGTTCATGTCTGCTGCTGATGAAATTTTTCAGCTTTTGTGTGTCTGAAAACAGACTTTATTCACCTTTTTGGAAAGATAGTTTCACTGGGTGAGGAATCCTAGATTGACATTTTTTAAAATTCTCTCAGTACTTTAAAGATATTGTTCCACTCTCTTCCTGCTTGCCTTGTTTCTGACAAGAAATCTATCATCCTTATTTTTGTTCTTCTGTGTGTAATATATCTTTTCTCTCTGGCTCTTTATCAATGATTTTGAGTGGTTTGATTATGATGTGACTTGGTATAGTTTCTCCTCATGTTTCTTGTGCTTTGGGCTCACTATATTTCTTAAATTGCAGGCTTATAGTTTTTATCAAATTTGGAACATTTTGATGATTTTTTTCTTTTAATATTATTTATCATTCCTTTCCTTTCCTTTGAGGACACTAATTATATGCTTATTAGGCTACTTTATTTTTCCTGCAGGCCACTGATGATCTATTAAATATTTATGGAGTCTTTTTTCTCCCCCTATTTCACTTTGCATAGTTTTTACCACTATCTTCAAGTTTGCTAATTTTTCCTTTCATAACCAGTGGTCTGCTGCTATTTATTCCAAAGTATTTTTCGTTGCACACATTTTTGTTTTCATCCCTATAAATTCAATTTGGTTATATCTTTTATGTCTACATTTAACCTGTTCATTTTTTCCTCTAGGCACTAGCCACATGTAATACAATTCTGGCAATTGTTAATGTCCTTTCCCGGTAACTTGAGTGTGTGTACCAGCTGTTGGTCATTTTTGGTTGATTCATATTCTTCTTGTTATGGGCCATTTTTGTTTACTCTTTACATACCCAGATTTTTAAAATATCTTTGTAATGCTTGAGATTGAGTCCAGGGCCTTTTGTATGCTAAAAAGGTGCTCTACCACTGAGGTATATCCTAGCCTGTACCTGGAAAGTTTTACCAGGTCCGTACATGGTAAATTTTACCTTGTTGAGCACTGTTTTTGCCGCAGTCTGGCTGGGCACAATTCAGGAGCCACTTGTCAAAAGAAACTAACTTTATTTTTAGAACCACACAAGATAAACAAAACAGCTCCTCAGGAAAAAACCCTCAGAGCCCAACTGCCACCACCGGCTTCCCACAAGCCACACACCCAACAACCTCTTCCTCCCACAATCCTCCTGCTCTTGAGGCCGATTGGCTGGGTCGCATGGGCGGAGCCAAAAAAGTCCCCCAATGAGCAGCTCCGTGGTCTGAAAGGGCAGGGAAACAGCCCAATGAGCATCACCGCAGAGGAGCCAATCAGCTAGATGTTGCTGGGGCCGCTGTGAGCCAATCATCAGCTGGCAGTCTGAAAGTTTGCTGGAGCCCCTTCGGCTGTGGCTCTCAACAGTTTTTTTTTTTTTGTTGTTGTTGTTGTTGTTTTATTCCCATAAATGTTCAGCTTTGATGTTGCATGTACTTTAATTACTTGGAACCAGTTTGGTCATTTTGGTTCTTGTTTTAAAGTTTGTTAGACATGACCAGAAGCCTGGTTAGTTTAGTGCTCTTTAGTCTTAGCTACTTAGGCTAAATTATATATTTTATGTGTCATGAATTATGAAATTCTCCAGTTTCACTGGTGGGAATAGATATTATATCTGCTCCTATGTGGGTGTTGAATGCTTTTTTCTGTTGGTTATTTCGCTGCCTTTGGGTAGTTTCCTTAAGAGCATGCAAGGAACAGCATTCTGGTGGCTGTCCAAGGGGACCCCACTGCAGATCTTTGGAGCAGTTGCTCTATGAAGTTTTCTCCTCTTTGATATTCTGCTCTGTGGAACCCAGTCTCCTTGATTTTTCCCATATTCTCAGTAAAACATCTTAAACTCAGGGAGACAACTGGGCTTAACCTGCTTCTCTCAGGGATTGTTTTTATAAACATTTTATCTTCAGGATCTAGTACAGTATCTGAAACACAGGAGGATCCACAGAAATTAGACTGAATATTTCTGTCGTTAGAATATTTTTCAGGGGCTGGGGATGTGGCTCAAGTGGTAACGTGCTCGTCTGGCATGCGCAGGGCGCTGGGTTTAAGCCTCAGTACCACATAAAATAAAATAAAGATGTTGTGTCCACCGAAAACTGAAAAGTAAATATTAAAAAATTCTCTCTCTCTCTCTCTCTCTCTCTCTTCTCTCTCTCTCTTTAAATTTTTTTTCATTTTCTTCAATAAATTAGAAGCTCTTCACTTTAAGAGGCATTCATAGAAATATACCTGTGCCTCTTAGACTTATAGAATGCTTTATGAATCAAACCGGCTTTGATATAACTGATTTTCTTAAAGAAAATATTAAATCACCTGCAATGATGCATTGGTTTTAAGGGTCCACAGAATGAACACTATTTATTTAGTTTTCAGTGGTGATAACAGAGGTCACTATAATTATGAATTTGAAGTAGTATGAAGACCTTTGCAAATGTATTGTAAGCAGAAATATGTAAAATCTAGTATATCAGCTTTAAAGTTGTGTGTATGAGAATTACTCAAGGAAGTGGTTTGTGCTGTAAAAGATTCGGATTTCATCGGTTTCCTCCAAATATAGATTAACCAGGGCTAAACCACAGGTCAAGTTTAAGGGATCAGTTTTTCCTCTGCAAAATGGGGAAAATGATTAATGTCTGTGTCACTGTGTTGTTATGAGACTCAATGAAATAATACATTCAATATATTCAGTTCAGTGGCTTCATTTAATAAATTCTTAAATATTTTAAGTAGAATTTATCAAGGCAGATTATTCATATACACAAAAGAGACGTTGTTGTTTGCTTTTTAATAGCAATAACATATCTATCTCAGAAATTTCCTGTTAATTTAACCCAGATTGGTATTTACTGATTGTCAAATTACTGAGAATTTAGAAAATTGGAAGTTTTCTATTAACTGATGTAAGTAACTGGAGATTAGAAACGTAGTAGAAAATAGGCATGTGAGAATCACTGGGAAGTGGCTTGAGTTTAACCTCAGGAATCATACAGAGAATTTTCTTCAAGAAAGTGAGTCACAGTGGGTGTTCTCATTGGAAGATTTTTTTTTCATAATATTGTGAGAACCCAGGCAAATCTTTTCTCTAGGCACATAGAAACTTCTTATTTCCTTGGGTAGAATCAAGACTCAAATAATAGCAGGTATGAGAACATTAAAATTAGGGAAAAAAATCTAGTTTTTCTAATGCTTATCTAGGAATCCAGGTTTCTGCTAGCTACATTAAGTTATAATTCTGCAAAAATGCCTCAGGTGAACTTAAGGTGTAAGTCTCTAAAAGCACATGTGGGAGCATTAGGTTTCTATTAAGAGACTCTAGTCAAGCTGCACTTTATTCTCATAATGTACCAGGTAATATAGGTCAGTAATAGAAGTGGGGAAATCCCATGATCACCTAAAAATCAGATCAAGCCTGAAGGTAAAACTGTCTAATAGTGAAAATGTCCACTTTGAAATGCACTCTAAACAATGAGATACCCTTATTTTTTTTAATAATTATCTCATAATGTGTATGTATGGTGGGTGGTTTCATTTATTAATAATGACTCCTGTTGTTATTAATGTGTTAACATTTTAGAGGGTGTAGTTCACTACTTTGTATGGACCATGATAGGACTCTCAATAGAAAAAGAATAGTGTATTTCTCAAATGTCCAACAAATTGAAAAAGAAATCTCAAAACTTATAATTTATTAGTAGTACCTAAGCTGAATCCCACTGAAGCAAATAAAAGATTAAATCTTTCCAATCTCTATTTAAGCATATTCAAGATATATTATTTAATAAAAGTTATAAAAGAAAAACATAGATCTGAAGTTTAAAGATTCCAAACACAATATCATGTGCTTCTAATTTTCAGTGATAGATTTATTATTAGCACAAGAGTAATTTTATCCCCTAGTAATCAACCCTTGAGTTGAGGCACCTCCCAAATCGGTGATATTGTGTATTGATACATGCAAATATAACTTGAGTTTGGTTAATGACATGTAGAATGAATTGTTCCATGTCCAAAAATCAAGCTATATAATGAAAAGAAAAAAAATCATCTGATGGAATTGAGGCATCACAAAGGTACTTACCTTGTAGATTATATATGTGTGTAGATTGTAGGGGAAAGTATTTTGCTGAAATAAACATAAGAAAACAATTACACTAGATAGAAAAGCTGAAATTGTATTTTATTTTTAAAACAACTTTCATTTTGATAAGAGTGATGTTAGATATTTTTTCCACACCATTTACCTAGCTCTTCTCTTTATTCAATTATTTTGCAGTGATAAGTCAAATAGCATTTAGTTTACTATGGGTTCTGTAGTACCAGTTGTTGAAATCAGAAGTGATTTATAGCATGCAAAACAATTCTATGTATTAGGCCTAATTAACTATATTTATAGCAGACAGTAAATATTTCTGTACATACTAATTATACTTTAGCTATTATACCTGAAATTAGATATATTGATTTAAACAACATAGCCACAAAGGACATTCATTGTTAATAAAGTTAAGACATGAAACAAATCACATTAGTTTTTTGAGAAGATGTAAGAAAAATGAGTATTTTATCATAAAGAAATGATTTGGAGATAAAAAATTATGCACCAATCTTTTGGAGAGAATATTTTAGCAATTACTTAGCCTATACTATAAAGTCCAAAGATATATATCTCCAAATACATATTTCACATATTCAAGATATACAAATTATATATTACATATATTCAAGATAGTGCTTTTATGTGCATTTGTGTTTATTATAGGACAGCAGGCAAATATATAATATTAATAGCTTGTGTATATTATATTAAATCATGGGAATCCTTTTCAATCAATAGTTCTATAACTTGCTACCAGGATATATATATATATATATATATCTCCAGGATATATATATATATCCTGCTTCAGTATTACCTAAGAGGCTAATTTCCATTTTAAAAAATTATGCACCAATCTTTTGGAGAGAATATTTTAGCAATTACTTAGCCTATACTATAAAGTCCAAGCTTTTTTTTTTATTCTACAAATGTTTGTAGTAAGTTGTTAAATGCCAATGTTCAGTGTGAAATAATCACAAATATTGGTTGGCAGCTTTTGAGTAGATATATTTTTCTTCCTGAGGAGGTTATTCAGTGCACCTCAAACAAACTCAACATCAGGCCTATGGAGAAATCATCATTATAAGCAGGTAGATTTCACAATAGCTTACTCACAGGTTTATGTGTTTAATTAGCTGACAGAACTGATGAAGCAGTAGGGGCTGAAGAGGAAATAACCTGAGAGTATAGTATAGTTCTTACTGTGTCAAGCACTATTAATAACAAAAATGTAGAAGAGAATTAACTGTAACTTTTTCATTTTTTAAAGAATCGAGATTTGATAATTCACCTGGTTATAATAAATTGCAGATCCCCTAAACGACTTGCTCAGTAATAAAATTGCCCCAGTTTCTGACAGTATATCTAAGTTCAGGTCAGTAAAGCCAAATTGAAAAATAGGGATAAGGTCATGGTCTTGGAGATGGTAAATAAAACTGAGATTAGTCTAACTCTAGCTCTCATTCTGTCTTTAATATATAAATGGGAGCTCAAGAAATAGTTTCCATGTGTCACATGTTTTGTTGTATCCTAGATGTTCTCTTATCTTTTAGTGAAACTCTCCTGATATATATATTACATATATACACATTATATATTCATATTATATATTACACATATTCAAGATAGTGCTTTTATTTGCATTTGCATTTATTATAGGATAGCATGCAAATATATAATATTAATAACTTGTATATATTATATTAAATCATGAGAATCCTTTTCAATCAATAGCTCTATAACTTGCTACCAGAAAAAACTATGAGTACAAACAAAAACTTTTTTTTTAAGAAAATGTTTTGTCTAGTTTAAGCACTAAATTTACTGTTGCATTTCCCATAGCGACTCATTGATAACAGTAAAATTGAGTTTTGCCAAACTCAGTATATATTCAAATCTCTTGGGTAATTTGATTTAATTTGATTTGAGAATGTCAGAGTTCATTTTTTAAAATTTTTTTTAGATGTTGATGAACCTTTATTTTATTCATTTATTTATTTGCAGTGCTGAGAATCAAACCCAGTGAATCACACATTCTAGGCAAGTGCTTTACCACTGAGCCACAACTCCAGCACTGGGAGTTTATTTTTTTCATATAATTTTTTAGAAAAGGAAGAAGAAAAGAAAATAGAGATTGTCCTAATTTAAAGAGTAAAAAATGACTTTGAAGAAATTGTAGCAAAGATTCTAGGGAGTTTTGGATATCAAATAGCTTACTAAATAATATTCTAGAATATGTAAGTTCAGACATGACTGACTTTAACATTGGAATGAAGTGCTTAGAAAACTGACATTTGTTGAAGTATCAATAGCAGCTGACAAGTGGGCAAAGTCCTTCTCTAATCCCAAATAATAATTTTAGATTGAATCATACTATTTCCAAAGACAGTCAAATCATGCTTTTGGGTTTTATACTTTTGTACCTTTGGTGAGACTCGCAAGCCACATTGACCATAAGGTTTACAGATGGAGCATGTAAATTTAGCCTGAGCTGGAGTCCTGAGTTCCCTAGACCCTTCCTAGGTAAATGCTAATAATAGAATGGACAAAAGTTCCTTGTGAAGAAATGTTGTCAAAAACACTTCTGGGTCTGGAAATGCTGATTCACCAATGAAGATTCAATGAAAAGCATTATTTGAGGGAAAAAAATGAATATTCTAAAATCAGCCCTTTTAAGACCAGAGCAAATTACCTGCACTCAAATGGTGAGCATGAGATGTCTGGGGTTTTCAGAATGAACTTGGGAATCTGCATGTGACCAGAGCAGTTTATTGTATGTGCCAGTTAGTATTCATACTTCGGTAGTAGATGCAGTTACATAGATAATTTCCCTTTTGAATCAATTTGAAGTGAAGATGGCAATCACATTTATTTGTTAACATTCTAGGCATCACTGAAATTTGGTTGAAAGCTAATACTTCTCTCTATAAGAAAATCATCAAGTTCTTAAAGAACAAGGTATGGGTACACCGTGAACATTAGGATAAGAATTCTCATCAACAGGTGGCTTCCAATTGCTTTAGCTTGAAAGTTATATCTTGTCCCCAGCCATAGTGTGTCTTGTTGTGGCCTTTTAAAATGCAGTCACATTTGAAATGTAGCAAAAACTGGCTTTTACTATGGCTTTTACTTTGAAATGTAGCAAAAACTGGCTTTTACTACTCCCTGGTAGCTCAGGCTTTTAGAGGAAATACATAATCTCATTTAATCCTCATGGCTTTCTAAATCAGGACTATTATTGTTCCCCTTTTACAGATGAGGTTTAATAATTTGTTCAAGGCCACACAGCTAGAGTAGTAAATCCAGGATTAGAAAGCGTGCAATCTGACTCCAGGCTTGTCACTTCTGCCGCTAGGAAAAAGATGTCATCTTTTAACTGTCCTTTTGATTGTCCTAATTCTGTTCCCCACCTTCCAAATGGGTAAGAGCTACCCAAGAGACTATCTTCAGTTTTGCCTTAATTCTCTGTTCTACTTCATCTTCCCATTTTCTGTTTTAAGATACCTTCCTTTGTATTTTTTTCTTCCAACTTCCCAGAAAAAGGTAAAGAAAAAGAGATTAGATGGGGGAGCTGGAGTGGCAGTAGCTTGCTGTGTTACCAGGATGATCCAGTCAGGGTGGGGAGGGGGGAAGCAAAGTCTAACTTTTCAATTATGAAGGTGATCGCAGCCCTTTTAATGCTCACTTTAATATTTCACTAAATGGTGCCAGACTCAACACGGAACTACTCTTGAGTAACTGCTCATCTAAGGTCTAAGAAAAAAACAGGCCAAGATAGATGGGAGTTAACTTGAAAAGACAAACTTGAACTAAGACAAAAAAGATGAGGAAAACATACAAGTGCAACATGAATTATATTTGCCTGACTTTTCCTACTAAAGAAGTATTGTATATATAGAGAGACTTTGTATTGTATATATAGAGATATTTTTTAGCATATATGTATATTTGTGTGTATATATATATAGTATATATACATATATTTGTATATATATGTTTTTGTATTGTGTACATATATAGATTTTTTAGTTTTGTTCTTGTTTATAAATATTTATAAACTTGTATTATTACATAAAAGCTATAGATACAATAAAAACCTTTAAATTAAAATTTTTAAATTACATAAAAGTTTAACACTATCTAGGCATTTCTATTATCTTACATAATTAAGTAATCATTATTAGAACTTTGTATCCAGTAAATCATCATGAGCCCTTGATTTTTATCAAAAACAGACCAAATAATTGAAAGGCCAGACAAAGTGTGATTTAGACTACAGAGCAATAGATATTTGAATACTTCATTTCAGATAGCTGCTTTACATTAATTAAAATAATTTAACATCATTAACATTTTGTTCCTCAAAATAGTCTATACAAATACTGTATTTAGAGACTAGAAAAATAAAACAGGTTTTGTTTTATTCAGAATCTCAAAGTAAGTCAATGAAAAAAGATGTTTTTTCACTAAGAAAATTAAATGGAAAATTGAAACAATCATCCATATAATAAAATCTCATACTGCCATTTTTGGTAATTGATTGCATTTTGTTCAGAAGAAGGTTCTTTTCTTCTTAACAGCAAATTCCTAAAGTAGATATTTTTCTCTCTTTTAGAATTGTATTATTTAATTGCAGCACAAGTGAGAAAGCTTTAGACTGACTAACTCATATAACATTTCTTTTGGTATGTCTATTTAAGGAAAGTCAAAGGAGAAATTCACAGCATGGCAGCTATGTTAATGACTGATAAAAATATGAAGTAGAAGACATTTTTTTTCTGTACATAATTAACCCTCAAAAACAACTACATTAAATAACTGGATTTGATAATTATGTTTTCCAGAATTTTTCTAAAATGAATTCAAGTGCCCAAGTTTTATATCTACTTTGCACATTTAGAACAAAACAATAAATTATCCCAAAATTTATTTACTAGCAAACTGATTTTCAAAAAAAAGGCTTTTGGGCAGAAATTAAATACAAAAACTGTATTTAATTTAACTGAAGTATGAATGTAAGTGGCACTAAGATTAAGATATAAATATATATTGTCATTCACAAAACCATACATACTTTTTCTCCAGAAAAGGACTAGAGAATAGAAACTATAGTTCTAGAAATATAGTTCTATCCCTTTATGTTCCTAATTGCCACTCAAAATTAAAAAAAAAAAAATCTTGCTTCATTCTTTTCTAACATGTAATGCAAAATCACAATAGTATATGGTCTCCTTGCAGGAACTATTTCCTTTCCTTAAATCACAGTATGATCTTAGAAGTCTCACTGTCCTTAACTTTTTATTCTGGCATATAATCAATTCAAGGGAAAAGATACCTCTCCCTCTTCCTCTCTTATCCCCCACCTTTCCTCCTGAAGAAAGGGTGAATTGACATTAAACTGCAAGATGAATTTGTACACATCAGGAAAATTGTTGAAATCGGTGAGGTGCTGTGTTGATCCCCCTCCGGCAGCTGTCATTGGAATGTGGGTGTCAGAGAAGGGTACTGGCATCTTCTTGAATAAAAAAGAGAACATTATAAACCAAACACACTACTGGCCAAAATTAAAATCAATAAAAATAAATTAATAGGGAACCAAAGCAGATGGACATTGGCAACTTAGCTCTTTTCTTCACTAGAAGTATTCTGTTTAAGATTATTTGGGAAAAAGTAATGATGGAGTGAATAAGCATGATTCCAGTGACTGCAAAACAAACACTGTTGTTAGTTCACCATCTTGAAAAATATTCACTAAGCTAATAAGGGCTGATTAATATAATATGCTTTGAATTTGTCCAGGATAAAGAGTGAGGGATGAAGACTTAAGTTCAAATGACAGTCATCAGTATAGACAATCAGCTCTAACTAATATTTAGTCAATAAAAAAATATTGTTTGAACTGTCAATAGCTTCATATTCTGCCATTTCGTATAAAAATTTCTTAACTCATGTAGAATTACTTTGAAGCCTATGTTCGAACATTTTCCAATAAGAAAATATACCTGATATCAGTACTATCTTGCTAAGGTACAGATGGATCAAATGCAACTTTATTTGAAAAACATAAGAAATGCAATATTCCCTTTAATGTGTTGTAATTGGAAGCATTCATGCAATTGCACAAAAAAACCAGATTCATAGAACTGCAGAAAAATGTATTTTCAAACAGAAATAATATTGTCCATCAACTCTGTTGTTAGCAATTATAAGAAGAAAAACCTGGTTCTCTATTGATCAATAAAACACAAAGTAGTGGTTACACTATTCACATACTGTCAAGTAATAGAACTTTTATAAGCAACATCTTTTTTGTTCTTGCTACATACCCCAGAGAGGAACTAGATATTAACTAGAAATATCCTATATTATTCTGGTGGTAAATGTTCCTCCAAAAGGCACCTGTTTGTTGTAACTTTCTCTCAAATATCCAGGTACTTGAAGTTATTAGTGGTAACATAATGATTGGCATATAAAGTTATGTTTTGTGGCTCATTTTTTTGAAAAAATTAGCTTGTACTATTTAATAACTCAGGCATGGAAGCATAAAGAGACAAAGCCAGAATTTGGGTTGCTCAGAACTCCTTCAATATGCTAAGAAGTAAAATCAAGATAAATGAGCATAATTTTCAAATCTACCTACATTATTGTGGTACTGGAATCATTCTTTTAAGACAGTCAAACCATTTTTACTACGTGCATTCTTGTGGATTCCAGTAACTGTCTGTTACCAGATTAAGGCAGAAGTGTGATCATAATTCTCTAAACTCAAAGTTCATTAACCTCTTAATTTTAGCACCAATAGAAGTACAAACAGTGACTGGCTTAAAATGTCAGCAGGGATAGGCAGACATAACCAGTTCAGTAATGACAATAGCAGATCACTATGGGCTTGCACAGCCTGGGTATAGGATTAATCTTGCACCTTAACCAATGTGGCCATGCAGTGGATGCTGATTGGGACAAAATATGGAAGCTGCTTTCTCTGGAGGATATAGTGCAGACCTGGGAGGTCTGCTATGAAGTGGCAATGGATCTTTACTAATACAAAAGACCAAGATGAAGAACTCAGCAGCAAGTGAGCATGGTCTCAAAGGGCATATTGGGGACGTCTTCCAGGGAATTCTGTATCTTGACATTTATCCTGGAAGTGTTTACAGTGCACATGCATGTAGTGGATCTTGACAGTTGTTCAAAGACTGACTCCAGTCCCAAAGGACATTAATAAGAACAAGAAAAAGTCTCATTCTAGAAGAACCTTGCTATGACAATGACCAAGATAGTTGCTAAGGTAGAAGAGATAAGACAGGAGTCAGTTGATTGAAATGAGGTAGAAGCTCAAAGCTAGTTGGGTGAGTGTGACTTACCAGAGGGGAAGTAAAAAACTTCAAAATGCTAGTCCTCTTTCTGCCTCCTGGTCCAGATTGATCCTCACAACTAGTTCAGGAGGAATAAGCACAATCAAATAACTCTGTTTTATGCTTCAAAGCACCCTATTGGTGAAAAGCAAAGATTTTCACTAGCTGACTGCAAGAAACTGACTCATGGTCAATTGACATCTCCTAATGGATTCCCTCATAGATAATATGGTTTTACTTTAGACAAAGTGTTAATGACAGACAAGACCTCCAATAAAGTTCCTTTGTACCTGTTTAATGCAAAACAAGATTTCATTAGTCATAAGAGGCCATTAAAAGAAAAAACAAATGAAAGAATCAATACTGAGGTCCCTTCCATGTAAAAGATGTCAAAAGCTAACTAGGGACATGTTGTAATTCAAAACTCTCTTAATTTACTACAAATATTAAGTTTGAAATTATAATGCCAGAAGAACTTTCCAGTCCAGAGCTATAAAAAAAAAACACCCTACATTTGTATACAATGCAACAAGCCATATTTTAAATCAGCATATTTAAATCAGCAAAGCCATACTTTAAATCAGATGCTAAACTATTATAAGACAAATAAATTTTAAAAATTGGAAAAAAGATAAAGAAAATCAAAACTGGGTATGCAGAAAAGTGTAAGGCTGGACTAATGAGAAGCATGGGAAATTGTTCTTCAACTAGCTTAGTAGAAGAAATGGAAGAGAGTGAATAAGGTGCCATTGCATAGACCATACAACTGCCCTGTATACTTTTCTCAGGGTAATTCCAACTTCCTAAGAAAATATAGCTCCAAATTTTCACTCTTCTTAAATTTTGTCTTAATCATTGAGCAAGTGTGCCTATTATTACAGCATTTTAAGAAAGTGGTTACCCAGATCTATCTTATCTTACTGCTGAACATTTTCTCAAATGATCCAGAATTCCTCTTCTATCACAGAAAACTATAAATTGCAGTATTCAGAAATGGAGTTTTATGGGTTTTTCCCCCCTGAGCCATTAAACAGATTCTGCATTAGATTCTTATCCAAGACAAAAGAGAATAAAATGACCCAAGGGGCTGGTATAGTTTTTTTGCAGTCAAAATTATAGAAAGAGCTTGCTAAAGAGAACTTTTTGTTTAAGAAGCAAAGCTTAGAAGAACTAATTTCTGAATTTTAAGCCATGATAAAATAAAACACATGGTACTAACTAGATGATAAAAGAATAATCTCAAAGAATCACTTCAGAACCACAAAAATTAAAAATAATTTTTCCCAGTAGAGAAAACCAATGATTAAATGAGAACCTTTAGCCAATCCTTAAAAACCCCTCAATAACAAAATATGATACATAAGAAAGAAAATAAGTTGGATGCACAAAAGACCATACATTTGTAAATCAGAAAGTGTGAAGTTCTTATCATGTGTACAATGCAGGGTCTTGAAGTTATGATGTTTATGATTTAACTCTGGGCATCTGCCAGAGTGCAAGGCAGCAGATATTTCTGAAAGTTAAGAAATTACATTCAAGATCATGTACTGAAAAGACATCATCAATTCTGAATTAAGGCAGAGAAACTTGAATCCACTTTAATCTTTTCTAGTGAAATAATTAGTTCATAATGGCAAGACACATCAAGTTAGGCACAAATATTCCCAAGTCTTCCCACCTATATTACTAAGCCTCAACTGTATCAAGTGTCTACTTCACTGTGATGTATTGTACTCCTCAAAACAATATCAATTCATAAATTGGGAAAAGTATATATTTTATAAACATAATTATCTTTATTAATAATAGAGAAATTCACCATGAAAGAAAATAAGAAACTCAAACTTTGGCAAATACCTAGTTTTACATAATTGAAAATATTTTTAATTTTAAAGAAAACATTTATGTAAAACAGCTTATTAAATTATACAGTGACTGCTCTTATATTTTCTTTGTAAAATGTAAATCTCTCATCAAGGAAGAGTTCCTTCAAGCTCTTTAAAAAAAGCTTAAACACTGATCCATACACTTTACTTTAAAAAGAAGATTTAAAACTTGGATGTATATATTGTTCATTAACTATTGTTCATATTCTTATATCCTAAATTTGTGTGTTTTGGGATCTAACATTTTTCTTTACTTTGAGTTTACATAAATCAACAATAGAATTCACATATGGTGATTCACTGTTATCTGAAGAATAGTAAATATTAGTGTATATATTAAGATTGATCTTAAAACCTGTAGTGCATATAAACAGACAGCTTTTTACTCACAAAGTCTATATCCAATGGAAGTATGGTCATACTTCCATGAAATGCAAGTGTTCAAGTTGTGTTCTATACAGAATTCAAGAGATCTCACAATCTCTTGTGAAGGAATGGCAGGCAGGTATTCAAATTATGACTGTAGGACAGTGTGATTGACTATTTTAGTTAACATGGCAGTCATCAAAATCAAATGTTTCAAAATGGTCATCCAGATGGGTATTTCATACTCGTTTCAATGATGCTACCTTTGCTAAACTAGTATTGGATATACACTTTGGACAATATACACAGAAGCCAATTTAATGGAAAATCTTTATCAATTGAAGGGAGATACAAATATGGGAAACATGGAACAGATTATTTCTGTTATGGATTTATAAGTGAAGTAAGACTATAAAATAAGAATATTTTTTTCTAGCCGCTAATATGCTCACTTTGAAGGCTATTCCAAAAGAAGAGTTTGACAAATGTTTTGAGCAATACAGAGAGGGAAGAGAGTATTGGTTTCAATAAAACACATGTATAGACTTGGAGAGTAAGTGCTGCATAAAACACCACTCAAATGGTTATTGCTTTGTGGTCAATGCCTTGTAAGAAGAGATAGAGGAAAACTTGCTGACTGACTTTCCTATGCAATTTCCTAGTGGGGCCTAAGAATTTAACATAGATACTGACTGTAGGAATACTTGACTTCTCAATTTTTCCATGTAAAAAAGGGTTTGGCATCTCAGAATTGCATTTATAGATGTTTGTAATTTCTCTATTCTGAATAAGAAAATTTATGCATGTACTTTGCATGCACCAAACATGAAATGAAAAGCCTTATCAGGTCAAAATGAGGCCTTGGGCTTCTATATACAAGCATGTCTTAGGTATTCTGATGAACCTGAAGAGTCTTACAAATGGTTTATTTTCACTCCAATGAATTTTAGAGATAATACAGCTGAATTCATTTAAATAATTTCATATGAAAGCTCATAAAGAAAATCAAGTAATCCTCAAATATTATGCAGTTCTAAGTGAAAAATGATATAAAATCTCCTGCCCTTGGAAATTAATTTTTCTTAAATCTTTTAAAAATTAGAATTCAGAGAGAATGTAAGTTTCTGGAAGAGAGAAAAAAAACCCACAGATAAAAAGCACCATTTAGAGTACTTAGAAACTTCAGAAATGACAATTGAAACATTTTGTCAAAATGTGTTCCACTAAATCTACCACAAGTAAACATTATCATTATAATTTAATGTGTCTGAAGAGAGATGATTAAAATGTTACTACCAAATTAAAAAAAAAAAAAAAAAAACACTATTTCATTGAGATAATTTTTTTTAATAACAATATTACTTCCACTTAAATGAGAATTAATTTTGCCTCCTCTAATAACATGAATTTAACACATATAAATATGAAAAATCATATTTAATCCAATAGAAACTATTTGTGGACTAGATATTAATCTCATTTAGAGTATTTTGATGTAATTATTCAATCTGAAACAATTAGTTTTTATTTTGTTGTCACATTGATGATACTTTTTGAAATAATGTTTTTTAAGGTAGAAGGGAATAATATTTAATATATGTATCACTTTAATTCTATAAGTTGGTTTTCTGGAAAAGGTTAGAAAGGTGTAAAACACAATCCTTCTTATTTTTCTTTAGCACTTTGATAAATAAATTGTTGTAAACAAAACCAAAACCTAAATATGGCCATTCATAAAGAATAAAATTCTTTGAAGTGGCTTTCTGTGTTTTCAACAGTTTGAATAATTATATAAAGTATGTATCTGCTTTCTTTTTTACTATTATTCTATACAAATCAATTTAAATAATTTTACAGTTTATTAAAAGTGTTCAATAATTCACAATTTATGCATGGTGTATAGTTTATCAATATGTAAACACATGAAATTTTAGTCAGCGATCACAGAATTTACTAAGAACTTACAAGAAGTCATATTATATGAAATATGATCACAAAGGCAGTATAATGCAATGATAAAACAGAATTAAATTTCCATTATAAGGAAAGTGATAGGGATTGAAATTATTATAATACTTACATTTTGATACCAAAATGATTTCTGACTTCTTTGCAATCCTTAAATGTGATAGAGGAGAATGTATTCAGGAGTGACATCTCCAAATACATAATTACTAGTATGGGTATTTGGCACACTCTCAGTACTATTCATTATTATTACATAAAGAGGAGAATACTGAACAAAAAATAATTGATAGTTTTGTTAGAATAATGTTTTGTTATTAACAGAATTGTTTTAATATTTCCATAGTCAACTTAATAGTTAAAATTACAGCATTTTTTAAAGTGAAAAACAGGAAATGCACTTTAAAGATATTAAAAAAATACTATTGCAAAATATTATTATAAAATATTATTGTAATCTAAATGATTGGTTGTTTTATATTCTAGTTACTTGCCTAAGATAGAGGACAGACTGAAATTGCCATATGGTGAGTGATTTAAAAATTTATCGTATATTAAGAAAATAATTCTCATTTCTTTTAGTAAACTCAAATCAGCAAAGGAACCAAACTGATCAGAATTAGTTCAACATAGAAAATTCTTAAAGAAAATCTAATCTAGTGAAAATAAAATTAGCAAAGGAGTTGTCACTTAATTATCTATTTCCTCTATCAGGTTAACATATGAAAAGGTGAATATTTTAAACTGACTTACTGTGTGTACACAGTAAAATACTTTAAAAAGAAATTATCATTTAACAGATAACTTGGCAAATTGTTTTCCAGTTACTATTTTTCTCAAAATGTATTAAAATAATAATCAGATGTGTTGATTTAAAAGCATCAGGCATATCTTAGTATGTTTAAATTTTAATTTAGAGTATAACAAGTAAAGTTTATAAATTATAATGTGGAATGTCAAATGTTTAAAAGAATGTAATACCTAACTTCAAAACTTAAGCTAACAATTTCAGAAAATCCCATAAATGAAATATATTGATAAGCAATAAGGTAAAATTTTGAGTAATTTTATATGGTTAAATAATAAAAATTTTCTTTATAAATGCAATTTAATTTTTTAATTTAGTAAATATCAGTAATATAATATAGTGTTTCTACAAATAATTATTTCTTTTAAAATGAAAATGGTTTATTTTTATATCAAACTAATAATCTTAGTGTCTGGCTCTTTTAAGCTAAAATTTTTTTCAATTGTGAGAGGAACTGCCATTTTTTTTAAAACCATGTGCCTATCATTTCTTGCACACACACAAAAAGTTGTCTTTATACCTTAGTATCTTCTCTCTCCTTCTTTTCATCTGTTTTTCTTTCTTTTCCTTTCCTTTCTATCTTCTTTTCTTTGGGGTGGGGGGAGGATAAAATTATTGAATCAAGTAGCTAGCTAAAGGGAAGACAAATGTTATTACCTGTAGTCTACTGGCAAGAAAATTGAAAACCTTAGTCACATAAGAAATATTTAAAGTAAACAGATTTACTCAAAGTAAGGCCTGAAAACAAGGACTAGAAGTTGTTAGTCTGGCACATAAGTTTAATTCTTGTTTGGGAATTTTTTGGTGCAGTGTCTTTCTAAAATGCAGTCTGCTGATTTATTTATTTATTTTTTTAAAAGGCTGACAGTTAATTAGCACGGAGTCTTATTACAGAAGTCTCCTCTAAAGCAGACATATTCAAGTTATACTGAAGTGATTGTCATAAAGGGGTTGTTTGCTGTGGTGCTCACAGATGGCAGAAAAGACAGCCCAGGAACGCAAACAGCCTGATAATCAAGATAGCCTTGAAATATGGGTGAGTTTTCAGCTCTGATTCTGGCAGCAGTCTCTTTTAAAATATCTTGGGTTGTTATGTCCAAGTGGTTTACTTTAAAGCAGCCTTGTCATCAAAGGGGTCCCAGAGTCAAGAATAATTATGATAATTACCCAGAATTGCACCCCCCCCAATAATCATAATAATAATCCTGAATCTTAACCAGCTATAATATTGTTTGTGCAATACACTGCTACATTCAAAAAGATGAAGTGCTAGACAACTACGATCTATTCTTGACTGACAAAACAACTATAATTGTATGACTTTCTGGGATAATGGTTTAAATAAAAGTAAATAGTAAAAAAAAAAAAAAAAAGAACTCCCCCCCTTGAAAAAAAGGATTGGAAAGCTTAGCTGTGTTTAGTACCCATTGATGAAAGCAGTGTTCTCTGATCCATGCTGCTATTGTTGGTTTTAGTTTAGCTCCCTCTCAATCAATATCTAACAGGGCATGATTTAATAAGGTTTTATAATCTCCAAAAATGAGGGGGGGTAGGGTGGTTGTGGTATTGTCATTCATCAAAGGGGGCCTTTCAGGTTTCTTTGCTTTCACCTGCTGGGACCCATTTGGTCTCTTTCAAAGAGAATGCAATGACAAAATGAATGAGAAATGCTAGAATAAGAGTCCCTTATTCTACCCAATAGTATAATCAATGGGTACTTGTAATCCCTATTGTACCTCACAGAGGTAGTTGTAAGACAATTAAATCTCGCTTCTCAGGCAAATGATTTTGGTAGTTAACCTGAAACAGCCAACAATATTGAAGAGAATGAATGCATTTGAAGCAATGATGTAATGGGATATTGCCTGACCAGAAAAGCATGCATGTGTGTTGACATGTGTGTATATACATATGTATTTTTATCTCCGTACTCCATGTCCACAGTATTCCTGATTCATAGCCCCCTAAATATTATATGGGTAACTGACAATGATTTTAAACAATTTCACAATCTGTTCTTTTAATTTCTATTTTAAATGAACATGAAAATATTCTTATTTTGTAGCATTATACACTCTAAACTGTAGTTTCATAAACAGAAAACATTTACATAGTTAACATCAGTTTGATGTGACAACCAATTTAGTTTTAATTTCATTTGCATCAGCTAAATTCAATTTCTCTTTCCCTTCTTACGCTCATTGCTTGAATGTCAAAAGGAACCATGTGGTCTTTTGAAGAGACACTCATTTCAGCCTGCATTATTTGTCCACCTTCAGTTATGTGGACTTGATATTTTATTTCCAGTATCGTCTATCAAGAATTCTTATGGATTACTCTTTTTAAGAAAGAATAAAACTGTGACTGATGATAAAATTGGATAGCACATACAAATTCTAAAGATCTGTGAAGAAAATTATGACTTGTGAAAATCCTGTGACTATTGATAAATGTTAGATGCAAATAAAGAGAGCAAAGAGATTGCTATATCAGATGCAAAAAGATGAATTTTAGTTAAGAATGATTAGTTAAGAATGATTTAAAATGTTAAATTCTAACAATTCAGAAATTGAAAGCTCCTTCCTTTATCATAATTTGAATATAGTCTCAATTTCTCTCATGACTCATTTATGTTGAAAATTCCCATCTCCATATTCCTTTGCCAACAATCTATAAGAAACCTCAAATGGCTATTATTTACAGTAACTCTTAAATTATTCCCAAAACAAAACCTTGCATTTAATTATATGCAAACATGTAATAAGTATATTTTTAACTCTGGAAGTACATATTTTCTTCTCTACCTAAGAGCTGCTGTTTATTTGTCTTTAATGAATAACTATTTGTTTTGGACATCTATAACCCAAATATATATTGACCCAGACACACAGACATCACAGATGTGTTCCTGAACCCAAGTGCATAAGTATTTTCATTATATTATGCAGATACATAGCTATTTTGTACGTAAATAAAATAAGAACTTCATTGAAGTCTCTCCACATAATTCTTTCAGTAATCCTAAATTACTAAAAAGCAACTTTCAGGGAATTAGAAATGTTTCCTTACATGACTTCCAAGGCAGAAATATTTGGTACCAGAATTCTACATACTTGTAAATTATTTTTAAACCTTTTTATTTTGTTATGTTTCAATCATAGAGGAATAAAGAAATCCCCTAGAAAAATAAATTGACCTGAATAAAACGATGTATTCACTCATAATGCCGAGTTTAGCAAGGATTGAAGCACCTGACTCCTCTGGATACTTCCAAATGAGTCTGGCTAATTGGGGTAACCCAAGCCAATGGCCATTTGAAAGACTTGAGGTCAGGTGTTTTATTGCTGGGATAGTATTCAAAAAAATGACTGTCAGGGGTGAACGAAGAATTATGTCAAGAGCATTCAGCATTACTGCCACTAAAGAGAGAGGAGGGGGAAAACATTGTGAAGAAAAACATGTCATTTTCTAAATGAGCTAGGGGAGGAGGATAGGGCAATAATGTGGCCTTCAGCTGTTGGTTTATTAGGTTTCCATTCCCATGATCCACATCTACGGAAAGCAGAAATAGTTTTACTTTTAATACAGTTACACCCTACTACTTTGCTTTCTTGTGGAGTAAAAAATAGCTGTGAAGAACGTGCAGTTGAGGTTTGTTCTTTGTGGTTGTTTGTTTCCCCATCTCCTATGCTATTTTCCTGGATCTATAGCAAATCTTAGCATTGTTGTCTGATTTGCCATGGAACAGTGAACATTGCTTTTCCTAGCCAAATCATCCAGTGTTAAGTGCTATGTGATACAGATCAATAGGGCATCTACAGCTGTACAAAAAGGGCAATGTTGTTTCTATTAACTACTTCGAAGGAGAGTGTGGCCTAGTGGTTAAAGGATTAAATTGAGTGTTGAGGTTTTTGATGTCTTGAATTTTAATTCTACTGAAGCCACTGGATTCTCAACAAAGTTGTTAGAAGTTTTTATTTGGTCGTTGTTGTTGTTGTTTTGTTTTTTTTCCCCCATTTTGATCTACAACAATACACTCATGGGTTATATACTTGGAGATATGCATATCATATGATCATTCAACAAATGATAAAAATCTGGAGGACTGATAAAAAAGATTAGAAAACATCTGGTGACATCAAAATTATGTTGCTTCAACTATTGCATCAGATTAATTGCTCATATTATTTGTCACATGTTGTTTCTATATTTCAGGCTATTCTCCCACTTCCTTTGAGCTCACATATATGAAGTTTCAGTAATATTAGGCAAGGGCTTCTTTCGGTTCTGGTTACCTGCATCTTCCTTCAAGAATTGGATACTTTTTGTTTCTCATGTGCCCCTTGTCAGTGGCATTTTAATGAACCATAATGTAGAAAACAATCTTGGAAACAGCGGTTGGGCTTTTTGTTGTCATTGCCAGCACCAGGTGCAAATGGCCACTCCCAAAGATTAGCAATGCACAACGCACGTTCCCCTTTTATTTCATTTTGGGGCAGATGCTTGTGTAAGTGTGTGCATGTGTGGTTATATGTGCATGTGTGTATACGTTAGGGAAAGAGAGAAAGAATGGTGGTACAGAATAAAAGTTATAAAAAATTGTATATTGTTAACTCAAGCTAACTTTGAAAGCAAGATAGGCCCTCATATCATATTTTCTGCTCAGAATTCTGGATTCCAATTGATCTGAATCCTTTCTTCCTTTCCTCTCTTTCTAATCTCTCTCTCCCTCCTCTCCATTTCATTTCTGAAGAATGTTACATGTTTTGTAAACAATTCACTCAAATAGCAAATCAGAGGAGCAAATATTCACTCTTCTTGCTGTAATCAAGTAACAGAGATCCAATGTTAAATATTCACTCTTCTTGCTGTAATCAAATAACAGAGATCCAATGTTTATTTTATTTTAGTGTCTCCACTTTGGTTTTAGTATATTTTATTTTATATTTGTTAAGTATTGCATTCCACAGACAGGAAGTGTCCTCCTTTGTAGCTGGAGAAGAAAGAAAGGTTCTAAGCAGCAAGGTTGCCTAGAGAAAGAGAGAAAGTGGTTCCCTTTGGCTTGTGGCCACTCAGCCTTGGCTACTATTGCACTGTTAGGGCAGTGCATTGTGGGAAGACACTTTGTGAAAACATTTGGGTGCCTAGAATTAATACATTGATAAAGTAGATGATTTTTAGGATAGCTGACTTAAGCTTCTGTTACAGAATTAAATGAAATAATCAACAAATAAAAGGACTTCTTCCCTAAATCAATGGTGGATTTTTTTTTTTTTACCACTACTTCTTTATTTTGAAAATTAAGATGATATAAATTTTAGTCACCTGTGACCCATATGCTTTCTATGGCCTTCTTTAAAATCTTATTTTCCCAATTTAATATTTTTATTTAAAAAATATAATTCAAATTTATGATTTCCCAAAGTAAAAATCAAAAGGTAATTTTGTGTATTTTTAAAGAAGTATATTTATCTTAGTAACAATTTCCAAATTATGGGTACTTCTCTGTGTAGTTTTTCTTAAAGATTTATGATGATTTCTTAGAATCTTCATCACAGCCTAAAATGAAAGTTTACTGGATATGAGAAGCTTAGGAGCTTATTTCTTGTAATCATGACTCTGCTGTTTCAATGTGATACTTATTGTCATAGGAGGGACTGATAGTCAATTCTCTGAGTGTTTAACTATGAAATTATGAAATTATTTATATTCAATTAATTGCTTGGTCAAATAGGCCAACCAATAATAAAGGAAAAACTTCTTTCTCAGAAAATCAAAATAAAACAAATTAGAAAAAAACCCCAATTTGTTGTTTAAGTGAGATACTGATGAACAGATTTTCTTTTATATATTATAAATACTGACATTACAGAAAACTAATTGACAAATGAGAATGCAATTCATTATTCATCATTTTAAGGACTAGTTAAGTCTTTTTAATATGGCTACAAATATAATTTAAATTTGAACTTTTTTACTCAATCTAGAACATCTACAGTTTTTTTCCCTTTTTTTCTCTTGTTTAAATGCCAAAATTAAACACTGGAAATTCTATCAAATTCCTTGACTATGTGAAGACAAAAAGCACAAAATAAAATATTAGTCTGTGTCACTTGCATCTATCACCCTTCTACCATGAAAACTTGGAAATATCTGTTTTCCATTTTATGGAATAGTTTAGTCATTCATTCACATGGGAATTCAAATCTTTTAAAAAGAATTTTTTTAAAAAGTTTTTATTAAAATAATTAAACAAAATCCATTATGGAAGCAATATTTTTCTCAAAGTAATAAGAATATATATATATATATATATATATATATATATATATATATATATATATACACATACATACACACACACACACACACACGTATACATATTTTTTTTTCAAGAGATCAAACAGAACTGAGTGGGATTTCTACAGCACATATACACATACACTTCCAGGTGGATTTTCAAACATAAAGTGATTTTATGTTCCACTGCTGCTAAATAGTTATATGCCACATAAAAATGTAGTGGTCTTTCAAAACCAGCCAAAATCACACTTCAAGAAATTGTTTTAGAGTATTATAGCACCACCCACTTTAAAATTGGTCTTGTTTTGCATCCCTGATGATTAATTGACTAATGTTACTATGAATTACATAAAATGTCTAACGGAAGGAAACTCAATTGTGCACACATAAGGCTTCTATTTCACCATCTATCATCTATCTATCCTTCTCTCTGTTTTATAGCAATGCAGAATATAACAATAATCATGGTGTTTGGGGAATTATACTCAAAGTGAAGATTTGAATGATATCAAACATTAGAACCAATTAAAACATAGCTCATATGACTCATCCCATCTATTCATATGACAAATTAACTTATGTTCTCATAAACCAGAACTGCACAGGGTAAAAACAAAATGTAACACTGCTAACACTGCCTATGAAGCAAGTTTTTCCAATTTGCCCTTTGGTTCTCTAATATTTGTATTTTAAAGAGGTATGATTACATTATTGAATTCTTGTTTTACTAAATGTTTTAACTGGATGTCCTGATAAAATCTCTGATTTTCACAAGTTTATAGAAATCAGATCTAAGAAAATACTTAAAAATGATACATCTTCTCTGCGACACTATACAAGGAAAAAAAAATTATAAAGGTGGATGAAGTGAAAAAATGCTTTTAGAAATCTTCCAGATTTTGAACTGGTATCATATTATATCAAACTGTAAAACCCATTTTATGTATAAACATAGCTATATCAGTAGCACATGAAATAAATTATGCACTTCAGTTTGCCAATGTGTAATACCGTTTTTGATCATATGTAAATTTGCTATAAGAGACTTAAAAAGGAATCTTTAAAAATATACCCAACTACAACAGATTTGTCATTCATGCACTGCTGAGCATAGAGGCCTAATTTTACCTTTTTGCCATTATTTTAAATTAAGGCACTTATCCAAAAGATCAAAACAGCTTTTACAATGGACATTTTGTGAAGGCAGATAGCGATAATGTCTGGAGGAATATGGTAATTATTCCTGTTGTGGAGGTGCAGGAAGATATGTGCCTTGTGCATATGCTGGGAACTAGAAATACACCAAATAGAAAAGTATTTCTCAAAGTTTGGGGGTTAGATGAGAAGATGCCTAGTGATGAGGCAGAAACATTAAATAAAGCAAAAAAAAAAAAGTTGCATTTGAAAAGAACAAAGAAATTTCCTTTTTCTTTGCTAGTAAAGGATATTAAAAGGGGACAACCTCCTTTCTGACAGCAGTTTTAAATCCAGCTTTTCATATTACAGTCCTTAATGAGGGACCCCACAATATCAGATGAAGAAAAACAAAGAGAATTTTTGATGAAAAAAAATCAAGAAAAAGAGAGACGACTGAGAATATGCAAACTTTGTCTGCAGTTGTTTGAGCACAGGCATAATGCTGAAGGGACTTTCCCCTCTAACTACCTATTAAGGAGGGCTGCATAACAAATAGCAGACTATCCCCGAAAGAGCTGAAAGGTAAAGTTCTCAGGAAGCCCCAGTAAATACTGAAATGATTTTTACTATTCCAAATTTAATTCGACATTTTCTGAGTATGTGCATGGGGAGGGCAGAATACCCCCTTTGTGTCCTGAAAAGTGTCATTTTTTTTTTTTTTTCCCTCTGAAAGAAAATGCATCTTACTTGACTAAACACTGAGCTCTCAGCAGGAGGATAAACGCCTGGGTTGCACATTGCACTGTGGCTGAGCAGGTCCAGTACAGTGCTTTCATGCCATCTAGTGGTCTTGTGAGAAGTCTCCAGAAGACTGTTCTCAATGAGCTGTTCCTGTTTCCAATTTACAGTGTCTGTAAAGCAAAGGGAAGAGAGAAATTGCCGTTATTATTTCAAAGAATTCAGGCACATAGGTGCTATTTTGCTTGAAAAATACAAATATTTCAGGTTAAAATATTGTACCAGTTTAAATAACCGAGCTTTAAATCTCAGGCCATTTTATTTTGGATGCAATTAGTCCTTTCCCTTCTCTTTCCTTTTCTTCCCTCCCTTTCCCATTTCTCTATTGCTTTTCTACTTCCCTCTCCTTTTTCCTCCTCTATTTTTCACCCTACTACTTCTTTTTAAAAATCCTGGTTTGGTTTTCAGTTTCTCAAAAACTCGACACATTTCTTTTGCTTGTGTCTGTAAGGCTTTCTTTTTCAATAATATATACCCTCAACACTCTAATGTTGAGGTAGCAAGAGGTGATAAAGTCAAAGAATCACCACCTTTTTCCTTCTTGCAAATACCCAGCACCCCAAATAGTTACATCCTCTGACACTCTACTTTTGCCAACCCTCGGACATGCTGTTCTGCAGGCAGCACTGGTAGCACCAAACTGCAAAATGTTTATAAGCTATATTTCTGTCACTCTTCAAGAGTACAGGTTTCCATTGTCGTCTTTGCAAAATGGCATTATACACACTATTTATGTGTATTTGAACTTTCTTTCACAAATCAACTTCAACTAGTATCAAGTCCACTTCACTAAAATCACGAATTTTATTCTTTCCCTATTTGAGAGATTCACTTCATAGGCATAGGAATTCTTTTTGATTCTCATTAATTCTCATGTTTTAATATTACATTTATTGTATCTACAAACTGGAACCATTCTACATTGACACTATAGATTTCTTTTTGGATAATGTGAAAAAATAGATTTATAATGTTTTTACTAAGATGCCTTTAAATGAGACAAAGAAGCTGATTTCTAAATGTATATAACAAGCATATTTGTAATTTTAGTCATAGATTAGTATTAAAATCTTTAAGTTTCTAAAAAAGGAAGGCTGTTGGTGGATAAAGCTATAGTGTTATATAAGTAAAAGAACAATTAGAAGGCCTCATGGCACGAGAATCTTGGAGTTCTTATGGTGGTTGGAGATCAAAAAGAAGTACAAGTTGTGACTTTTGCATTGTATTCAAAGGCTTTATATACGTTAAATAAAAATCTTTATTTAAAAGGATTTAATAAGTAAATTCAGTACTAGAAGAGGTGTGAAAACTTTTTAAAGTAATATGAAATGGGAAGATAATGTTATTGGTTATTTTTCTTGCATTTGGAATATAATTTAAAATGTTCACTTTCAAAGATTCAATTATGAGCAAACAAATTGTTAAAAAGTGAATTTAACATTTGTCTAATGGGTATGATATCTTTGTCTTAGTTGTATTCTTTTTGAATATTTATGTTTTCACCATTTAACTTAGGCAATGAGCAGATATTTTAATGTAAGTGTGTTCTTTTAAATGTGGAACCCATAAAATGTTCTTTAATTTTTCTGCTCTGTACCAAATTACTATAAATTTGCTGAAAGAGAGGCCAACTCTAAATTTTCACTTTTAATACAAGTGTGGGGGAAAATTTATATCACATAAAATGCTGAATATTTTCCTTCAATTTTTCCTTTTTGGATGGCAATATGACAATATTAACCAAGAAATATTTACTAATTTTATTTATGTCTACGTATTCTATTAATTCACCTGGTTGGTGATTTTTGAACTGATTTTTAAAAATTATTTTCTCACATGAACTGGTACTTAAAAATTGTATTCACTGCTTACATATTCTAGTAATTATTGCATATGTCCATCAGTTTTATTTCCACATGTGAAACTACTTCTAAAATTCTATAAAATATATCTATATAATATCTGCACAATTTAATTTAAGCAAATTTCAAATCTAACAATTTGTCTTCAATCTTCAGTGTCAATAGTTTTGAGAACCATAGATATCAATGCTGCTGAAAATAATATTTAAAAAAACTTTTAAAAGCTAGAAACTTCATTGTTGAGTAGCATAGAATAAGAGTGATTTTCTATATTTTCTCCAAGTAGGTTCACAGACAGAAAGGAAAAATAGATTTCCAAGGTGTTTTGAACAATGTATCTCAGTAAAATGCTACTTTTCTGATAAAGATAAATTCAGTACAACTATACATATCCATTGTGTTAAAGAAAAGGAAAAAAATCTCGGGGAGGTTCATTTCAGAGGAAAAAGCATATGGGCATCACACACATTGCTGTCTGAGAACAGTGCTGAATTTTGATTAGAACAAGAAGCTATAATTGGAGTGATAATCTTTTACACTGTTTTTAATTGTAATCAGTGCAGATGTTTGTAGCTTTATGATAGGAAAAATAGTGCTTGAGAACACATATAGTTGACAATTTGGGGGACCACAGACTGCTCAACTTGGCTCATTTTAAAAGACGAATTTGATACTTAGAATTACTGAAAAGTAAGAAATCCACAAGTATTAAAAAGCAAATAAAAATCAACCATTTATGCCGAACTAAAATAAACATTTTTATCTTAACAAGCATAAGCCAGTAATTTCCTTTTTTCTTTTGTAACTTTTCTGCATGAAGTGAAATAAACTCCACCTATAATATTAGAGGAACCAAGATTTTGAATTATGATTAAAATACTTTTGATAAAGAATTATGATTAAGTATTAATTTTACTAAGGACTTTATAATTTATGCCTGGTTTCTTCAAAGAATACGGCTCATTCTTTAGGTGTTAGAATTAAATATAGATGAAAACAATTCTATGCAAACATTATACTTTGCATCTCTCTTTGTGCCTAGTTTTACCCTAGGATTAGTTCACATGGAAATAGAGAGAGGTAAATAGATAGATAGATAGATAGATAGATAGATAGATAGAGACACTGTTAACATGGATACAGATGTCTTATTTTTTTTTAAAAAAAATGTATTCAAGACTTCTTAATGGAATTAATTGACTTTGGTATTTATATTTTATACCACGGGAGGGTCTTTCTATATTTTCTGGAGGAATGATTTGCAATCTCATAAACACAAATCAAGGGGGGGTGTGCTTTCCTCCCTTTCATGTGTAGGAGTGTATTTGGTGTATAAAAATCTCCTAATAAATGTCCTTGGCTGTGTGTTCTCCACCTAATGCTGCACTTAGAGGCAGACATTCTGGATAGTGGGTTTCTTTCCTTCACTTTCCCTGGGTTGTATTCTTTTTGTAGGCTGCGTGGCAAGGCTTTAGTAATACCTCATTCTGTCTGACTCTTAATCATGCCCCACACAGAAGCATCTGCTGTATTTAAAACAATACATGTGTTCAAGACTCAGAAAGGCATTCTGAATCACAGTGAGGCTTAGAAATTAGTAGATTAATTTTCCATAAGAATCCTAGGGGAAATTGTCTTCTTTTTCCCCTTTGTATCAAAAACACAGTAATTTAAGCTATTATAAACATTTGATTATAATTTGTAACGTGAGTGTATATACGTTGTAGCTAAGACTCTCAACTTGTTAACATCTAAATTATTTAAAAATTTTACAAAGGAATTTAAAATGTTATATGACTGATAATGATAATTTTAATATAACTGCTATATAATGTCACCTCTCACGATGTACATTTTATTATTTCGGATCTTTAGGATACACTAGAAAAAAATAGGAGATGAAAAAAATTTGGACAACTTGCTCATAATCACTTACAGAATTTGGATCATTTGCCCATGGTCACCAGGCTATCAAATGGTGACATAAATTCAAATCTATGTCTGCTTTATTCACCCATGCATCATGTCTCCATGCCATGATGATTGCTAATACAAGTCAAAAACTATCCTGTATTCTTCACATGTATCATTTGTTTATAGAACCTCTCACGTGTCCTAAATGCTTCTTGAGTTGAACTGCACATTAATTTGTTAGTAGTAAGTATGCTTACAGTAGTCACTCTTTAACAAAAATAGACATAGCACTCTAATAAGGTATGTCAATAATTAAAACAATTTTCTTGGGGTAAAATCAAGGGTCATAATGCTTACAAACTAGATTTCATACAGCATTAAAGCAAAATCTAATAGATAAATTTGATAATTAACCTTTTGGAATATTTTGAATAATTATTCCATTTTAACAATTGTGGGATAGTGTTATTTTCCCTTGTTCATATAGTATGTCATTTATGTACTTCACTTAGAGATTCTTGAACTTGTCTGTTCTTCTTACTACTTTAAACATAAGACACAGTGGACCTCACAGGGACTTACCTTTGATTTGCCAGGCCTCAGACTGTTTACAAAGTCCAATACAACCGTTATACTCACCTCCAGGGACTGTGGGGTGGCTAGCCTCACTTGAATGGATTTCTCTGTGTCTTGGAAGTGCTTTGCATTCATTTCCCCCATATTGGTCTGTACAATAAATTTGTTATCTGACTTCATATATATGCTTGGCTTCTTAAATCATATCCAAAGTCTTTAAAGTGAAAGCAATTTTCATTTCTTCACAATAATATCCATTCAAGGCAGCTGGTGGAATGCTCCAAAGAAGAGCTACCCTGTTCAAGGGTTAAGATTTAGGCAAGTGAAGGAATGGCAGCTCATCAAGTCTATTTCTCAGTCGTAGCATAAGAATTAAAACTCTCTATTCCATCATAAATCAGTATGACATTGTTAATTAACATGAGGTCAATAGGATATTATTTGTTTAACATTTTCTGGGTTGGTGCTGAGTCTGATAACTTTTCTCTAGTTTCTAAATACATCTGGAAATTTTTACTTAATCTTAACTACAGTTATGGATGAATACATATGAGGAACAGTAAATAGTTTTGTTGAAGCTACAATACATTGTAACCATTTCTCCATCTACCTAACATTTTTAATAGAATGTCTAAGAGGAATGTTCTTAATTCGGTTGCATGGATTATGACTGAATAAATTTAAGGCTTTTTTGAAACAGTATATTTGGGAACTAACTCTGTATGTACCTACACATTACATGGGTTCAATAAGTGGGTATGGATCCTTTTGTCCACAGTAACAACTAGAAGCATCTAGGCCAGGTCTCATCCTCACTTGAGCTTTGTTGATCCTACCTACTTTTCAAAAAAAATTTTTTCCTAAATCAAAAACTAGGTGTTTCATATTTTCAAGAGATCTTGCTTATCATGAAGAGTTTTGTAACACTTAGTCATCTTTCTTGCAGGGTAAACTTGTCTGGGACTGACCAACAGCTATTCTGTTTAGATAGGACAGACTTTCTCGAATTTGCCCCAATTCATGCTTAGATTTCCACCAAACCCACCTCAAGCATTCATTATCTGCCTTCCATCTGTAAGTATTTAAGTGATTCCTGATTTAGTCTAAGCCCTGCATTTTAAACTATTAAAAGGAAAGCTGAATCATTTATAGTTATGCATCTAAACCCTGGGTGTTATCCACTGAGTGATTAGATGATTCAAAGTAAGTTACTTTTAGACATTTCAAAAGGATTTTATAAGATAATAAAAGCATTACATTATAAATTCACCCATACATATGTGCATAATATAATTACTTAGATAGGCTGTAACATGATTTATTATACAAAATATCTTCCATATCACACTTTCCTAAAGGGTGGATAATAAAATGGGTAATATGTGTTTTCATTAGCTACATAAGACATAAAGCATTCTGTGTATATAAGAGGAAAAAACATAAAATGTTTCCACCTAGGTAATTCTGCTAAGCTGAGAGAATTGTTGCTTTTTTTTTTTTTCTTTCAAGCATAGAGGTAGAACTCTTTCTTTCTTGCTGTCTTTCTGCCCATTGGTGCTAGAATATCTGATGAGGGAAGGTTAGCCCCTTAGAAATGGAGCAATCTGACAGTACTCGAAGCACTAGAAATTTGTACTGTTTCACATGGCCCCAGGAAGGATGAATAGAAACCAAAGAATTTACTGCTCCCCAAAACTGTATTATAACCTGAATCCTTAGAATTTGATTTAACCTACTTTGAAAAAAGTTCTGACTCTGAAATCCAGAGTCAGATTCAATTCTCAAAATGAATTTTCAATTCTCAAAAATGAACTAACCCAATAGTGCTGAAATTTATTTTAAGAGGAAAAATTTAAATTGCTATGTTTTGTAATTTTTTATCATTCCTAACAGAATGTTGCATAGATAAAAAAGAATGCTTTTCCAAAACGTGTCCCCCTCCCCTGCCTCGTTCTCTCTTTCTGGGCAGTTTCTTGTTATCTGTCAGACCTACCCCAGGCAAATAGAAAACATAGAAATGCAGTTTCAATAGGGTAGCAATAGCTCATAAGCCCACCTGCCACCATCCACAGGAGCTTTTATCAAGACATAATAGAATACTAGAGAACTAATTATAGTATCATTTTTCAAACATGACACTCTCTAGAAGTTCATGTTAATTTATTCCTTCAATAAGTAGTTTCTGAATGTAAACTTGATGAAAGGCACTGATCTGTGTGCTGAAGATGGTGGAACAAAAATGCAAGATCAAATCCTGCCCTCCAGTGGCTTACAGTTCAAATAGAGAAATGCAAAATTGTGAATGAACAACATAAGGGATGTGATTGAATGAATGCTATGAATGTTACAGTACCAAAACAAAAGACCTAATGAGTACATTATAGGAGCTGAGTTCAACCTTGGAGAATGGGAACAAAAGAGTATGAAAAAACCTTGAGAACAGAAGCATGCTTTATTCATTTGACAGTGAAGAACCCCAGCTATTTACAGAAGAAACTTTATGTTGTCAAGAAATACATTAAGAAGACAGGAGGGAACTTTAAGGTCATGTAGGTCAAGCTACCTGGGTTTCAATTCTGGAGCTATCACTTACAAGCTGTGTACATTTGGGTAGATAATATCACCCCTGAAGCCTCAACAATGCATGTGCAAAATTGGACTATAATTAGAATAGAACTGATTTTACAGATTCTTTTGGGAGTGAGTTAATTGACATGAAGCACTTAGCACAGTTCTTGGCACATTATTGTCACTCATAAATGTCGGCTTCTTTCAGTAGAGGTAGTCGAGGATCCTGTATTAGATGCATTTCAGTGCCAAAATGAGAAATTTAAATTTGACTCTCTAAGTAAAACTGAAAGCCATCAGTGTTTTTAGTTGTGTTTTCAATTGGTTAGAGATATGATACATGGTTTTATGACTCATAGAATAGTAACATAGTGCTGTAGAGGATGAATCTGAGAAGGAGACAAGAGGGAGGGAAGGCAGCTAGGAGGTTCTGGCATAGCTAGGGTGTGAAGCACTGATGATCTGTATGCAGAAATTTTAAAGGGGAAAAAAAGAAACACTGGAAGGCTGTAATTAATAAGCTACAGGATGCAGAATCTTAACCCTTTGGGGTGAGAACTTCTTAGTGTATCTGACCAAAGTTATAGATCTTGTTGCAAATATATAAACAAAAAATAATCTGTATGTGATTTTAGGGGATTCTGGAAAACTTCCCTTGGACCCCATAAGAAAGAAAATGGAGAGAATAAGTCCACTATCATGAAGAAGTCCAATAATAAACAGCATAATGATAAAGTGAATATATCATATTGCATACATAATATTGCTATTTTGAACTTAGTAATTTGTAAACTGTTTTGCAATTTTAGTTTGTCCCTTAGAATACTGACATATTTTTGTATCTCAATTCATAGTAATCATATTTCCTTTCATCCTTAATTTTTCTCTGGAATCCCCGACTTCGTTGAACTGATCTGTGATGTGACACTTTCATGCTCAGTTGGTAAGTACAAGATGGCATCTTGTGCTCCACACTGCCAGACAATGCTCTTCTCTCCTGTATTAAAAATTTACATCAGTGTCTTTTTTATTTAAATTTAAAAATTGGGTAACTCAATACCTAGCACATTGTTTAAAATTATTTTTTTTATTTTTAAAATTTAAAGTATGTCTATGTTGGAACTTCTCCTCTCTGTTTCTTGCACCAGTTAAATCTGAAGACAGTAAGGAGGGATATGAAGAGTCTGAGGTGTCAGTCTCATGTTTCACTTACCACAGATTACCCTATCGCCCACTTATTCCAATGCCTGGCATCATAAGGAAGCTAGCTAATAGCAGAGGCATGCCAAATTGCAGTTTCCCACATTCTTTCTATTAAAGAAGGCAGGGAACTACAAGCAGAGGATATGCATTCTCTTCAGATCAACCATCTAATTCCCAGTAGTCACTCCAAATGCCTGGCTTCAGGTCCCTTGTTACTTCTTTTATGTTCAAGCAATCTCCTTCAGACTTTATTTTGTGGCAGATACCAAGAATAAATTGCGTAGCAATTAAAAGTATTCATGTATCACAGAGGATATGAACATAAGTTTTTACTAATAATGCATCCATTTTCTTTCTGTCAGATGGATCCTTTGGGAAATCTCAAGCATCATTTAATCAATATTTATCTATCTTTCACTTTTGATCCTGCAGGCCAACAGTCTACTACTATTATTTAGGCCATATCTAACATAATATGGGACCTATTGTTTGGAAAACTAATTAATCAAATTTTATCACACAAGGTAAAGTGAAGTTGAAAATAATCCCAAATAGTTCCATTTTCATGATTATTAATGATATGAATGTACCTTTAAAGTTGTAGCAATTATTATAAATTTAATTCTTCTAAAAATAAGTAGGCATTGGCATTAGAAGATAATCTTTTCAGTTTTTTTTGTTTGTTTGTTTGTTTTTTTTTTTTTTTTTTTTTTGCTTTGTTGCTTTGTTTTGTTTTGTTTTTGCAGTGCTGGATATTGAACTCAGTACCTAGTGCATGATAGGCACGTGCTCTTTCCCTGAGCTACATCTCCATCCCTTTTTTTCAATATTTGAGAATTTCAGGAAATACTATTCTTAACACTCAGAAGATGTGGTTGTACCATAACTCAGATATACTGATTTTATATGATGGCAAATATACTATAATAGAATTTATCTATGATTTGGAGTCATACTAACAGCTTCCTCAATTTGTATACAGAATCTAATTGGAATAGTTTTGAAAATATTTTTTGTGGATTTATTTTTTTTTCAAATAGTGATTGATATATACTCATATGCATTTAAAGATAGTAACTTAAACTAAAAATCAATTTAGTTTAGAATTTAAATTTTAGAGCTTAAATTTATAAATAACCATTGAATTTAAGAAAGAATAAGACCATTTCTTTGTCTTACAGCCCTAAGAAAAATGAAATCTTTAAGCATGCTCAGTTTGGCATAATGGATTCTTCATGATTTAGAAGCCTGAGGATTAATGTTATTGATTATATATTTTATTTCTTGGCATCTCTGAGGTCATTTTCTATTCTATAAAATGGAAATTAAAATATTTTGTTTATTTTCAGGGTGATTATAAGGATCAAAGGAAATAAAAGGAGAAAACACAGAAATAAGAAATTATTAGTCTTAGGTGTCAGAAAGTTATTTAAAGAGTAGATTAACACAATCTCAATTATTGAGTTTTCCCCCAGCAATGGTCACTTTTCCCTTTGCTTTCCACTGAAGGATAAAACGTTGGAACTATATTTCATAAAAGGGTAAAACTAAGAATCCTCTATCAAACAGCAAGATGCCTTAACATATAAAATTCCCAAGAAAGCCATTAGGTATGTGGCCCCATTCAGGGATTTCTGTTTCATAAGTGATGTTAGCGTGCGAGCTTGTGAGTAAAAATTCATGAATTACGCTTAACATTTACTACTAAGGAAGCCCAAATCTACGCTCTTGTTCCCAACTCTCATGCTCACCAAGGAGGAAGCTCTTTTTCCTAAGCTACCTTTAACTGGCAGTACCTTGCTCGACACTGAAATCCTATCCACATGGCAGCAACAGACACTGGCAAGCCCTATGCACCCCTTAACTTTCAGGCCTGAGCAGAGAATTTAGATTGCACCACCAGGAGGTGGGCAGCTGCAGGACTGGGAAGAGGGTGTGACTTGGGGCTTTATAAATAGGAGGGAGAGCAGGGAGAAGGACACCGCTTGGTATCCTTTCTAAGTGATTCCTGGGTTACTCTGACTTTGTTTTAGTCATCACGTGAGCTAATTACAATGCTAATTAGCCCACTTTAAGGGAACTGCTGGGCATCTTTACAGGAGGGTTCTTTGTTTGATCTGCTACATCATAAGCTTAGTCATCTGCTTGCTAGCACGGAGGGCTAGCATGTATGATGGAGCGTGGAAGAACACACCTTCATCTGCATTAACGAAGATAACTATTGCAAACCAACAGACTAATTAAGGGTAATGATGAACAATTTTGATCAGCAATTATTTTTAAATATCGAAGTTGGCTACTGGCAAGAGTGGAGTGGGGGAAGCCATCTTCCAGCTTTTTCCCTAGGAAGGCAGAGAGGGATCCTGCTTCATTTCATTTCTTCTCCACAAACTGTTTTAACATATAATTGAATTGATGTTTTTATTTCAAAAGAAAAAATAATCATAGAGCTTGTTGGGATCATTTTCTAAAGACAGGACATTATGCGTGCACAAATTCCATCGCTGATCTGAGGAGGAGCAGGCTGCTTGGACCATTACCCATCATTGTTGAACAGCAGAGTAATTAATTGGGCAAATACGTTGAGATCTGGTGAATTCACATGCACAGTAACTGAGCAGCAGCAACATACACACTCTTACTGTGATTAAATAGCAATAGTTTTATATGTCTGTATACTATGGAGGATGCCATATTTTCCTTCTTAGCTATGTCCATTTCAAATAGTTTTGTCCATCTTTATGGACTCATTTGAAAAGAAGTTGTGCATTACAAAGGAAAAAAACTTGCAGATGAGACTTGCATGTGTCTTTCTTATTTTCATAGGAATAAATTTGGTTTATTATTCTTCCAGTAACCACTTTTTGAAATGATTCAATATTTGCACTAAAATGGGTTAAACCAGCATAAAGAGTCTTTTTTTTTTTTTTTTTAACTGGTTCTTAGGGACTTATTTCCCAAGTAACTATGATGGCTTCCTAACTACTGTAACTACTGTACAATATTAATGAAAAAAAATAATTTTGCATTTACAGGTTATCCATGGAGGTAAAAAATAAGGTATAGCATTTGCCCTTGATAAATTAATAAATATTTGATCACCATCCTCTTATAATAGTTTGCTTTGAAGTACAGAAAATAAAATATCTACCACTGTTTATTTGGACATTAAAAAGGGACAAGTATTTAGAGGGGAAAGCAAGTATTATGATTGTTTTTAATGTAATTCATCTCTGATGGTTAAATCTAAATGTAACAAGGAAGTTTAGGTTTTGATTTAAATGGAACTCAATTTCTCTGCGTCTTCACTTCTCAAGAGGTTAAGTGATGATTTTTTTTTTTTTTCTGATCACATTTTAATCCAGATAACAGAAGACTCACACTTCTAATTCAGACTTTCTAGTAAGGCTCAGCTTGTCACAATGTATAGCTTTCTTTCCTTTGATAAGGTCAGTTTGCCAAAAAGAACAAAGTGCATATGAGTAATACATTACTCAGCCACTTGTATACATACATCTATTTTTCTTACCAGGTCTCACTATTCAGAAAGGTACAGACATGGCACCATGATAAAAAGGGTCATTTAAAAGACTTCGCAGAAGCTCTGTACTGTGAAGGATTGAATTTTCACTTGAATGCCTACATTTTCACATCTTTTTCTTTGCAGAAATATTCCTTTTGAATGGCAGACTGCAATTGGGTAGGTTTTTTTTTTTCTTAAGTCACTGACCAGGAATATATAAAATATTAGAAGGCATTTGTCCCAGTGGAAGAACACAGTTCACTGAAAGGTACTAGGTGGTTATTAAAGAAGTTATACAACTTTGTCTTTTCAGATTGGAGGGCTCCTTTTGAAAAGAGCCTCAAGTTCAGTCAAGGTGGAACACTAAGGTGTGCCCCTGGTAAAGGACAGACAACTTAAATAGCTTGTGAAATCATTAGCCCCAAAGCCATCCACCTCGTAATTTGTCGTTATCATTTCAAATGTATGTTCTCAGGAACACACAATGCTGACTATAATTTATTTCATCTCTCTGTTCCTTTAACATTTGATCACAATTATCAGAAACATGCTCATGACTAATTTTTTAAACCTCTGAATTTTCTTTAGTGGTTTTATTTCCCAAATGTACTTAAGAGAAGGGGAGAAGACAGAAATCTATTTAATAAATACACTAAAACTGTTAATCATGGTTATTGTATTCCCTGTGGAGTTAGTGTTAATTCATTTCAGTTGAAGTCAACAAATACTTCTCGATCTCCTATTATCAGTAAGGTATTGTGCTAGGATTAGGTAAAGACATAAAAACAAAGCTTCTTCTCTACCCTTAAGAATTCTATAATCCAATGAAAAAAGTAAGGTGCACAACCATAATAAAAGAGAAGAGATGATTAATAAGAACAGAAAGTCATAAAATTTTGTCAGATCGTATCAATAATATTTCTACTGGTTGAATTAAGGGAAGCACCACAAGAGAAAACACTTAAACACAGCTTGAAAGACACATTCAATTAGGGCAGCAATGGGAAGAGGGGCAGGAATAGTCTGATGAAATGATCCATCCTTGATAGGAAAAGAGCAGAGAAACAGTATCAGGTGTGTATGCAGGATGTTTCTCTGTGACATGGAGGAGCTGGACCTGGGGTAACATTAAGTGCTTCAGAAGGAGTGATGGAAATTGAGAGCAAACAACTCTGCTGACACTTGATGACTTTGCTAAGGAGTTTGGCTATGATTCTACAGGCTATGGGAAGTTTTTGAGCAAGAGAATGTCTATCAGAATTGTGATTTGTACAGCTCATGAAATATTGTACCTTTCTTCTTATGTATAATTTATCTGTTTTTGTCTCTATTACTAAAGATTTTTCCTGAACTTTAATTCTATTTTTTCCTCTCCTGTTGGAGCTAAATCAGAGGAATATAGAAGTCACAGACAATACATTTTATACACAAATATTCATGTCCATTTGGGAATGAACTAAATTGTTAAGAAACTCCAAAGTAACAATAATGATTTTGTCATTCTAGGTCTAGTGGAAATTGCACATTGTTATTTTGTAAAAATACTTTGAATTACTTCTGAGTTTTATGGAATCAGAAACAATTTTAAATTCCTTTGAAAGCAGAACAAGGACATCTTATTCATATTCTTTAATAAAACTGGATAGAAAGATACTTCTTGGGCTTTTAAGACATAAAGTTGTCTATCTAATGTATGGACAATTTTATTTCTAAATGTTGGCATTTGTAAAAGTTATAAGGCATAAAACACATGGATTAGTCTACATACATGAACATATATATGGTCTTCAAATGAAATGTTCAGTAAGCTCCACCCATATCACCTATCTCACTAATGTATTTTTAACTAACTACAAAGGTACTTACATTTTAAAAGTTAAAGCTTTGATAAGAGGATACAAGATAAATTATTCCTTTCTAAATTTGATGTTATTCTTAGCTATGCAAAATAAGGCAAATTCTATTTTGAAAAAAAAAAAGAGAGAGAGAGACTCCTGAACACAAACACATGAGAATAAACAGTAGCTCAGGATGGTTTTCAGGTAAAACAAGTTATTATGTATTAGATTAATGGAATTGAACAGAGTGGGTAGGTCTATTCTGATGGCCTAACAGGTCAGTTGTTTGTAATGCAACTAGGTAAATGAATGGCAGATCAGACATATTCTAGTCCTATGGATATCATTTTTTTAAGTCCAATAAATGGCCAAGTATTTAGCCATTATAACAGTTGAAACAAACAATTTGACACTGAAATAGCCTAATCAGTGGCTGCACATTCATACTGAGTGTCTGGAATGGGCAGACACAATAGAGAAATGGGGAAACAAAACCCATCAGCCAACTGGATGGAGAAAAAAAAGCTGCTCTTTCATTTATAACAAAGAATAGAAATGTTTTCATTTACAAGCTTTATTATATGCCATTAGTTCTTGTAATTATAGAACTAAGAAACCGTTTTTTCTTAAACCTAAGACTAGTACCATTAATTTAGATGTAACTTGGCTTGACACGTCATAACCACTTCATAAATTTTTTTTCCCTATATTGAAAGCTGCTTCAACAACAACAACAACAAAATATGATATGGAAATGAAAATAATTGAGATCCCTGTGAAGGTAACATAATAACAGATATTATGACCAAGAAGGCTGGACAACTCATGCTTTTCAATCTCATGATACACATTATTCATGTATTAATGTAACATTCTTGAACCTGGACACCCTTGTTCAGTTTAAACCTATTTTGCTTTCAAAGAAACATAGTTTCACTAGGAATTTCTATCTTTATTTAAATCTTCCATAATAAACATCTAAAGGGGATGACAATACCTAGCCCATAATTACTCTTGTTAAGTTTCATGAATTTTTGTATTTCTTCTTACTCCTAAACCCCTGGAACCTTGAATTCTCTTATCTCAGAACTATTTCATCCGTGCCTTATTCTTCTCCTAGAGGTCTTATTAACACATTTCATTCTTGCCATGAACTGTCTTCTGAGCAGCGGTCAATGTCTCTTGCTCTATATTGTCTTTGTAAAATTCCAACCTCCTACACTTTTCTTGCCTTATTTCTTCCACTGTTTTCCTTTTCTTTCTTGTCTCTATGAATAGGGTGTTCTTCACCCATTATTAAAATTTCTGGTCAGTGAAGGACGAGTGGGGAGCAGAGTGTGGCTGAGCAGGGAAGGCTGATATGAACTTACAGGAAGGAAGGTAAGATTGGAATTACAGTTAGTGAATATTTTTATTCCCTTCGTATTCACTTGTAGTTTGTTTCCCCCTCTATCCCTGAGACAGTTACAGCATCACTTCAGACCAGTGAAAATATTTGATGAGGAATAGTTTCCCCCAGTAAAATTTACATGTAAAACATCCCAGTTCAGGAAAACATCTTCTTGTCCTTGAAAACTAGTTCTGAAACATGTGGTCTGGTATACACAAGTGTGATAAGTAAGCTATTAATTATCAACTGGATAATTATTATGAACAGAACATTGCTTGAAAATGTGCGAAGTTTAAATCAGGGCCTTGCAGTCATTCATGTAAGGGCTACAGTTTAGACAAGTGTTCCCCAAAGGTCCAAGTGCTCAGGCTTGGCCCCCAGTATAGTATTATGGGGACATAGTGAAATCTTTGAGGTCTTTAGGTCATTGATAGCATGTCCTTGAAGGGGACTGTGGGTCACTGGTCTCCAGCTCTTTTGCTTCTGGCCATGAGGTGAGCAGTTGGCTCAGCCACAGGATTGCCAGGCAGCACCCCAGCAAAGACCTAAAAACAATGAGTCCACCTGATCCCTGACTGGAACCGCTAATATCCATGAGCCCAAATAAACTTGTTCTCTTTATAAACTGATGATTTTAAGTATAACAGAAAGCCGACTAACACAGTAGGAGTGAGAGGAAAAGATTTGCAGGAGAATGACCTGAGTCAGAAATCCAGTTAGTACTTACCAACTCTAACTTGGACTAAAACACTTATCTCACTGAATTCTATGTTCCTTTTTGGTAAAATAAAGACAATACTTTCTGTAGCCTGAGATTCTTGAGAGATTTAGAATAGATAATGGATGAAAAGCAGTGTTTATAAATAGTTAACTATTGAACTAACAAAAAGAAGTGTAGGAAGTTTCCTCTGGGAGGGAGTGCCTGAATTTGGGGATGAGTTGGGCATAAACAAAGAAGCCCCTGTTCCTAAACAATAAGGGAGATAAGAAAAATATCATTTACCTCTATGAGTAACAGGAAGATCTCAAGACTTTCTGAGTTAGTTGCAAGGAAAAAAAGAAGACGCTAAGGAAGATTTCTGTCCTGATGGAAGTAGTTCTGAGCTCTAGCTAGGGAGTGGTGGCCTTTCTGCACTCTCAGGGAAAAGAGTCAGCAACACAGTAGCCCAGTTATTAGATGTCACTCTGATGCCACAGAAAGGTAACATGAGAGGGCAGGGCTATAGAACTTGAAAACAAATGCTGACAAAAGAAGGAGAAGCATCACTGAAAGTAGAGAGTTACTAGAAGTAGCAGCTTTGCAGCAACCACCCAGGAGGGCTGGAACTCAGGGACTCTTCCAATAATTACTGCATGAGGCTCAAGTTCACACAGCTGGTTTTATTATTAGTGTCCTGACTTCTATTACTTGATTTTACCCCTTTGGCCATAGAAATCACCTGATAAAGAAAAACAAGCCTAAGTTGAGGAGTAAGTTTTGTTGTTAGATGTTTCATATGATGAAAGATGAAAAACTTACTAGAGGAAAGAGCAATCTACTGTATTATCCCCTCTTTTCAGAATCCTGATTGAATTCAGTATTGGCTAGATTAATAGTGGGCTAGTTTATGTTCTAATCTTATAGATACATATATTTGTCCTTCACATATCCCATGAAAACTGCTAAGTCCTTGTCTTTCTTGTGCCTCAAGAGTTGTTGTGTTTCCAAAGTTCAAAAGACAGTCATTTCCCAGTAGTTTGGTTGGGAAAATTTCAGCCTCTCAGAAATGATAGGCTTTACATACTGATAGGTTTAGGAGGGTCTGAAATGAGCCAATGAGAAAAGTGAGAGAGGTTTAGAGAGTTTGCTTTAGAGACTGGAGAAGGTAAGGTCTGGGAACCTGCAGATGACAGAACCAGAGCTGTAGGTCCATGTAATATCACAAAGAAGTGGCTCATTGCTAGATGGAAGCAGCTCTAGCCATACCCGGAGACTGTGGATACTAGGACTCGAATCTTCAGTTTGGAGCAGTAGAGTCACCTGTCTTGAAAGGACCTTGCTGTCTCAAGTAAGAAGTCATTCAGGTGGCTAATGTGAACTGGAGATTAGAGGCTGCTCCAACTAACAATCTGGAGTGTGTAGGATTCTGGAATTCTTACATGGTCTAAGGAGTAGAATAGTCCCCAATTATCTTTAATGTTGTCTTTGTTTCCATCCAATTAGGAAGGAACTTGAAGCAGTTTTATATGCTTTAGAAAAATAAAATTTAAAAAGTGACAATTCTTATACTCCAAAAGTTAGAGAACAGAATCTCCATGTCTACTATGTCATGAAGGGTATGAATATTTTTGAGTACCTACCTATTAGTAGTGACTATGTAGTAGACAATGACATATTTTTAAATACTTCATTAAGATAGATAACACTACATTGATGTTACAGATAAGAAGAGTGAAGCTCAAAGAGATGTCATTTATCTTGCTTTAGGTGTCATAATATATAAATTATGAAATCATGATTTAAACTCTGGTCTTGAGCTGCAAAGTTGAACTTGAAACTCACGTGCCAGTTACTAACTGTGCTCCTCCCCTAAAGTACATCCCCTAAGAGAATGATATGGGTTGATAATACAAATGGGTCAAAGAGAAGTCATTCATTCATTCATTCATTATTCAAGAAAAATGAACTGATTTAAGGCTTACTACTATGACAAAGCATTCTTAAGGAGGTTGAGGTATAATTTATAAATAGTAAGTTAAGCAAACAAAACTGGTCTTCATGGGTCTCATGTTTAAATGGTGGTAGGCAGGAGAAGATATTTTAAAAAGATAAAAATTTGTCTACTGTTGATAAACAATAGGAAGAAAAATAAAGCAGTGGAGTGGGCAGAAGGTGATGTGGTACTGTTTTACACACAACCAGGAAAGACTTTAATGAAATTTAAGCAAAAATGTAAAGTCATTGATGGTATGAGCTACACAGATACAGGGGAAGAAACTTACTGGGAAGAGAAAACAATAAGTAAAGAGGCCCCAATAAGAGGACGTGAGGTGTGTTCAAAGAATATGGAAGTTCTGAAAAGTGACTGAATGGGAGTCCAAGAGTTATAGAGGGGTAGACAAAAAGGAGGAGATAAGGCACATGCCAACTGGATAGGGCTTTATAGACTATATGAGGATCTTAGATAAACGCAGAAATAAGTTTCTTGTGACTTGACTTTAGGTGTCAGATCTTGGAAAATGTAGTTCCAAATATTTGGGGGCAAGTTTTGTGTTCTGATTATCTTGGTACAAAGGTCTTGGTACATTTTTTATAATTACTTTGTAGGTATCATGTACTAGTCATATTTTCTGTTCAGTAGCCAAGTAGGATGACTTACATTGATTTTTTTCTGTCTCCGTATGAAATCAACTTAATGATCCCTCCACCCCAGATTTCACTCACCGAGAGGGGCATTATCTTGCTGGGAGGACATTTTTATTTATGATAAGCAAGCAGGAAGGATCAGGGATGAGTAGTAGATATGTTGAAATATGACTTTAAATGAAATAAAGCCAGGGACACATGGCTTGATCTCTCCATTAGAAATTTAAAAATTCTGAGATTTCTAGAAATAAATCTTATGTGGCTGTTTATTTGATGCCAAATGATCTTTCTTAAGTTTTCCCTCTGCCTCAATCTACCACTGCTTCATGAAGGCAGAGGAAATTTTCCAGTGGAGTGAAAAAGATTTAAATAATATTCCATTCTTGTAGTTTGGTCACATAATGTTAATTAGGAAGATGACAAATAGAGAAGTTAATTTCAATTTTACATGACCCTCTGTGTGTGTCAGCTTCCAGTTCATCCAACCTGAGTCTTTTTCTTCTCCAACAGATCAAGTACTCCACATGGGGATGTCATCTGAATAGAAATTAAATGAACTATTCTACCACAAGTGCCTGAGGAATTGCAGAAGTAACTTTCATTAACCTTGATGGATCTTATACATGTAAAGTCCTTGAATGTCAATGGGAGACTAGTCTGACTCCATTGAGTTTCTTCCGCTTTCTTTAATATTGTATATTTAATCAAAGAATGATGGTAAAACATTTATCACCAGAGATTTATACAGAAGTATTTTAAAACTTTGGGATAAACAAATGAGTCACTTAAACAGGCCAAAAACGATTGCTGCAGACACCTTAAACTATTAATTGTTAAGAAACAGGAAATCCCACCACAGAAAATGCTTCTGGTAGAACTACTCCAAATTCACAAGGGTTAAGGTGAATTTATTTGTGGAAATAAATAATCTGTGCGAACATTTGTCACTTGCCTGTAACCTAAATATAGTCCCACATTTTGTTTTCCAATTCACCAGTACTATGTGTCATCTGTGTATGTCTGCAGGGCTCTGTAGCTCATCAATTTTGAACTCTGTCTGCATGTACTTCTTAGAAATCTTGAAGGTACACCCATTTCAGCACCAACAAGGTAAATATTAAATACATGAAGAGGAAGGACAGCGCCTCTCACTTACTCACCCCTTCATTCACTCACTCATCAAACACAAGAGCTGATTGACCCTATTGACAGTCAAGGCCACTGAGGACTGCAGAATTTTGCAAATTAGTTTGTGTTCCCAGTGGGCTATACAGCAATTTACACTTAATAGGAATTATAAAGAGGTCTTCCACCAAAATGTGTCAGAGAGGCAATGGGTTAATAAGAAATGTGAACTTGAATTCCACAAAGAGGAGTCTGAAAGTCCCTATTCACAGGAATGGAGGCATGGGGGGATTCAGGACAGAAGTGAGCAAAGAAAGAAAAGCCTCTGAATTGGTCACAGGAAGCATTGACACCATTTCCCAAAGCAGGAGACTTTAGTATGAAGCAGGCAATTTGATTACCAAAAAAAAAAAAAATCCCAAATCAGTCAGTCAATTTAATTGCTGACTTGGGTGGCGAGAAGAAAAATGAAACAATGAGACAAATGAGACAAAAATGTGGTTAGATGTGTCAGGGTGGACAAATAGTTAACAACAGTTCTTCATTTCTGGCAGATTTTTGTGGCTTATAATATAGTATCTGTTTGCGAGTGCATGTGGCTATGTGTGCACACTATGCTTGTGTGAGAGAGATGGGAGAGGACAGGAAGCAAATAGATATACTCACCATGTGGCAAGTCTGTGATAATGGCATATGGGGCTTTAATTTTCCTGAGGGTCATAGTCCTAACTCAGGATCCTTGCTAAGAAAACAAAAGCTAGATGTACCCAGGAAAGTGCAATTGTTTTGGATCATGATGTCTTATTTTTGATATGGCCTATGTTATTGGTAGTTGGCAACATTCGCTTACACACACACACACACACACACACACACACACACACACACACACACAGTATTCCTCTCCCCTCCGACATAATAGACCTATGCATTCATGGAAGATGACAGGGCCTAGATCACCCATATTAGCCAATGGACATAATTTCAGTACAAGAGTTTTCAAAAAACATGGGGAAAATTCTCTTAAGGCTATTTCCCCCTTTTATTTTTCCTCATTTCATTGTAATCCACAACACTGAAGGGACTAAAGCTAGCTGGTTAATCCAGTGAGAAGCAAAGACAGCTGCTTAACCATTTGTTCTTCTAGGACTCTTAAAAAACAATGGGAAATCTTGGCAATTGCTTCAAATTGCAGCCATTTAAAAATAAGCTGGTATCAGTAGTGATTTCCTAATACCAACAAAGATATAGCCATTAATAACTAATTGCAGTAGAGGTTTGTTAAACCAATGCTGATTTATTCAAAATAATATGTAATTCAAAGTCACTGGTAGTTCTTAACTGATTAGATATTACTCATTCTTTAACAAAATACAGAATAATTGAGGAGAATTTAACCTCAAGTCAGTTAATTAATGTCGTTGAATTCTGGTTTATTATTTGTTAAATAGTGAGTTTTCTGCAATCAGTCCTAGCTTCACTTTGGGGCCTGAAAAGATGCCAGGTAGGTCCTCTGGTGGCTTTGAATAGGTGACAGGTTGCTATAGAATATTCTTCTTTGTCACTCACCTTCTTACTACTCAATTCCATTTTACTATGATGGAAAGATTAGATAAAATTGTTTGCTAAAGAAAGAGCATGGTTCAGTGGTGGTTAAGGGCATGGACATTGGAATCAAACTGTCTACAATTGCAATCCCACCTCAATTACTTTCCAACTGGGATACCTTAGACAAGTCACATGACCATGCAGTACCTCACTTCACTCATCCGTAAAATGCAGATGACAACAATGGTACATGACTCACAGGGTTGCTTTTGAAGATTAAGTTATTGGTTATAAGGTGATCATGGAGTTACTTAGCATGTAGTTTCTCCATATCAGTATATCTAATAAATGAATGTTCTTAGCAAACACTGACTTGGACAGGAAATTACAATTTCCCTAGATAACCTTAACCATCTCTTCATAATGAAAAAGCAGCAGAGTGGAGAAAGTCCAAGTTTCTCTGCTCTTTTTCTACTCCATTTCTGTCTTACTTCAGCCTAAATCCATATGTGCAGGGAGGGTAATTTTCTGAGCCTTTCTCCAAACCAGAAAAAGAAATATAGCTTCTGTTGTCCTCTTTTCAACTGATAGCGGAATTGCCATTTCAAAAGGTCTGTGTAGACCAGACTTCTTATGTATACTCAGAACACAAAACAAAACACTCATACCTTAATTTCCTTATCATCTCATAGTAGTATGTTCTGTGCAGGTGTGGCCTGTCTCAACAAAAAAATTGAGCTCCTTGAGGCCACAGGTACTTATCTATTTCTTTAAAATGAAGCAACAAACGTGAAATTCAATAAGTGCTCTATTTTCTCATAAAAGAATAACAGTTTGGATTGGCGTTGTAGCTCAGTGGTAGAGAACTTGCCTAGCATGTGTGAGGCACTGGGTTAGATTCTCAGTACCACATATAAATGAATTAATAAATAAAATAAAGGTCCATTGACAATTTTAAGAAAAAGAATAACAGTCTTCCTTAAAAATTTTCCCTATGAAACTTACTTTACTTCCCCACAGTCCTGACAGCAGCTGAGGCTGCAGAATATAGACTATTATAATGAACCTCTTTTCCCAAAAAGTTCAAGTTTAGTCTTATTTTTGAAATTTAATATAGTAGAATCACGCTGTTATTTTTGTTATAAAGTAATTCTGAAATGTAAGTCATTTAATATCTCACAAATCAAATATTCTATAAATAGAAAACTGTAGGAAAAATAGATTTATGGAAACATACCAACAAGTTTACTAATTGCCCAAACTATATTCTCAGGGAAAAATAATTTATGGGATATTATAACTAATTTTTCACATTTTAAGGAATTATAATATAAACACTGCCTTAAATATTCTATTATTGCAAGGAGAAATTTAAGAAATTCAATTCCTCCAGAAAGAAAAAGATATGTATTTCACTAAACATTTAAATTTTATTTTAAAATTTTTTTTTGAATTTTCTATTTGTTAAAAGTGATTGTTTTTCTTTTTTGTAATGGAAGCAGTTTTAATGATCTGACTCTCACTGACTACTAATGACAGAGTGCAAATCCTGGGGAACAATTAATGAGAAAGCAACAACATGGAATGCTGGCCAGATGGCTTGCTTTCTCAGCCTCTCTGAACATCAGTGGGTTAGAGAACCTGCTCCTCACTAGAGAAAAAGAAGGCAATCTCACCCCTGAGTAGGATCAAAGAGCACTCCCTCTGCTTTTCGACATAGGAGAAGGGAGGTTTGGGGTATATTAAGAGTGTATCTCTACCATTGATTGAGCCATTTCTATGTACTAGCATGCTGTCAAATGTTTGATACATGCTGTCTTCTTGAATCCATGCACTTGTTATTCCTATATTACAAAAAAAAGGAAACTGAGCTTCGGTGCAGTGAAATAATTTGCTTAAAAACACACAATGGTAGAATGGGATCAAAACCAGGTGAGCATAATGTCTGATTCACTAAAATAAGAGCACACATTCATGGAACAGCTGAGAAGATCAAATTGAAATTTCAAATTCCACAACTCCTCTATGTGCTCAAACTAAGCATTTATATATATATATATATATATATATATATATATATATATATATATACACACACACACACACATATATATGAATGATTAAAACATAAAATTGCATTGTGCTTTTTATAACACCTTGATTTCTGGGTTATAAAGGACAATAAATGATAATAATAACACCTTTAACAGCTCCAAGAATAATTTCTACTGCCATTTACTAGACATTTCGCTTAGGTACTTTGCTAAGCACTTTACATATATTATTTCATTTAAAAAAAAAAGAAGTAACCATAAATTTTACAACTTAAACTCAATCTAAATTGAAACATGTATGTACATATATATTTTTTTTCAAAGTAGAAAATATGGACACAATTTTCCATTTCCTTTATTCCACCTTTACTTCAAGAGGACAGATTTTCTATTGTCCGAAGTCTAGCTGATACAGGTCTGAATGATTAATTCATAACAAAGAACAAGCAAAAGGATCTGAAGTCAGTCAGCAAGGGCTTAGCAAGGTAAGAGAGCAAATACCCAGCTGAGAACTAATTGAAATCAAATTTACTCCTCTAATTTTTTTTTTTTTTCACCTGCTTGTGCCAGGTGGTAGAAGCTAGATATAGTATGACTTACGGAGCTTCTCTCTACACTCCTGTAAGTTAGCAGGCCTGCATACTGTCACCCCAGGCTAAGAGGGAGAGTAATTCTGCCATCCCCATCGGTACAACATTAAGGGAAATGAATCTCATTCTGTTCTTTTTTGGGAAGTAATTTATCAGATGATTTATTTACAGTGGAGTCTGCATGACAAGTAAACAAATATGTTATTTTTGCCCACTGTAGTTGTGTTTTAAACATGAGAAAGAGAAAAGCGCAAGTGTCTTTCTAGGATATGCGAGTAGCTCTGACAACAGCTTTGGAAAATAAAGGAACTCCATTACAAGGCGTTTAGCAGAACTGATTTACATACTAGAGTAGACCTTTCATGAATTCTGCCAACATAGAGAGGAAAGGGGAGGGAAAAAAAAGAGGCTCCAATTGCACGCTACCACTGTGCATGTTGATGAATCCCCCAGCACATGTTAATTAATGCCCTATTGTGTTTGGCAGACTACCAGGGACTGTGATTGTACACGGGCTGATCCTTTAAATGGAAAGTGCCTTACTCTATATTGAAAAGAAAAAGATTTGTATTTGTATAAGCCACAACTATTCCTTAGGAATAAGTGTTTTGCGTTTAGTGCAATTAAGAGAGAAGAACTGCCATCTATCACAATATTTTATCATTACACTTAAAAAAAAAAAAACAAAAAACTCAACCCCAGTAAAGTAAGTAAGAAATCATGGAAATGTCATTGTTTTTAAGGACAAATATCATTGCTTCCATTGTCCTGTATAAATCAGTGTCCAGATTTCACCCATAAATGATGATAATTAATACTGTTATCTACCATCTTGTGCTGTGGCTGAAACAGAAGATTGTGCTCAAGCAATTAAATGAAAAACCTCATAATAAACACATGGTGATCTTGAAAAAAATAAATAATGCCATTCTGGAAACAGCAGTAAATTGAACAAAAGCACAAAACAGATATAAATACCCTAGGCTTAAAGCTGACATCCTACCAGAATTTTAAATTTAATCATGAAAGAAAAGGAGGGGAGTTGGGTGGGATATTGGCCAGATTGACAAATGTCTCAACTCTTATTGCTTATTTGTTTTAATTTGCTTTTTACTACTTGCACTACAAAGAGCTGATAAATATTGGAAGTCTTAAAGCATGAGTGTCCTAGGAAAATAAATTGCCTTATATTGTTGCTCCTTGTGAATAAAATTGACCCATCTAAGGAGCTACTACAGTAACATTCAGAAAGATATTGCATCCAAATCAGTTAATTAAGGACCTTTCATCATTATAAATAATAATAAAATTTACTTTCAGCTGATTAAGAAACCACCTCTTTCCTAAACTACATTGCTGTGTCAAAATAGGCTGATATCTTTTTTATTTGTATTTTTTCCTTAATGATTTCAGTCATTTGGACTTTCTTACATGTGTAATCCCTCTGGCTTTCCCCCAGCACATTTAAGTTTTATATAAAACAGAAATCCTCAATGTAAATTATAAGGGTCACATAACCTGAATCATATGGTATAGGGTTGTTTATTTAAAATATAATCTCCTGATCCAGGCACAGTGGCACATTCCTGTAATCTCAGTGACTTGGGAGGCTGAGGCAGGAGGATCACAAGTTCAACTCAGTGAGACTCTGTCTCAAAATAAAAAGTAAAAAGGGATGGGGATTTAGCTCAGTGGTAAAATACCCTTGGGTTCAAGATTCAATCCCTGGTACGAAAAATTATATACGTGTGTGTGTGTGTGTGTGTGTGTGTGTGTGTCTGTGTGTCTGTGTGTATGTTTGTGTGTATTGCTCCTTATGAATAAAACTGACCTATTTTATATATGTGTGTGTCTCTTTGTGTGTGCATATATATATTATATATATATGTATGTACATATAAAATTATATACTATACATAATATAAAATTATATATTATATGATATAAAATTATATATGATATACAATATATAGTCATACACATATACACATTTCCAAGGCTCAGTCCCCAGAATGACTCCCCAAACAAACACCAAAAAAAGAGTCTGGTACTCCATGCTCTTGACGTGGTAGAAATCCAGGAAAAACTGGATTTCAAACCAATAGGCAACTTTAATCATTTGAATTATTATATATGCTCTTTTTCTTGAAGTTCAGAAGTTTTTCTTACAAAATTTTACTAGCTCTTTTTTTATTAAAATGCTGGCTTTCTCTGGACAATAAGTGTCCCTATGAGAATATCATGTTGTGGACTTTATTTACCATGGTCAGATCTGTTCTCCTTCTGGTATGAGGAGGTCAGGACCCAACACTCTCAAAGCTACATTGCTGTGTCAAAATAGGTTGTGTCAGGATCCTTTTTGCCTTCTCTGCCAGTGGAAAAGTACTACAGAACTATGGAATGTGGAAGTTCAAGTTCAGAGTAGAGATCATCACAGAGTGTTGATAGAGAGCTTTGATAGGCCCTCCAACCTTGGGGGAATCTCCTCCTGGGACACACTGTGTTAACCTTACTATTCTTAAAATGTATTTTAATTTAAATTAGTATGTAATGAAATGATGATATAGAACTCCAGCCTTAGAAACAGATGTATACAAGGTCACTGATTAGTTTTGCAGTATATAACTCTTGGGTCCATGAATGAATGTGTTGAGTGTTTACTATGTGCCAAGCTAAGAACCAAGTGCTTAATATATATTACATCATGTATCTTTCAGCAGTAGCCCTCTGAGAGAAGTACCACAATTCCCCATTTTTGAGATGAGGGGCTGAGGTTCTGAGAGGACCTAACTTGGAATTCCATCTAGGATAGTCTGACTCCTGTGCTTTAACCAGGAGGCAACCTGCCTCTAATCTTAAGTAGGCTACACTTTCCTTTTTAATCAGTCAGTCTTTGTGTCTCATGTCTTTGAAATAAAGTCTGGGCTCTATATGAGCATTTGCTTTCTTTGGGAGTGCTTCTAGCCACTATTACTATCTGATACTTTCTTTGAGATGAGAACAAACGGATTGAGCCCCACCTCTGGGTTTCCTTGCCATCATTGTCAGAACCACCATACAACAGTGACGTGCTCAGGCTTAGCAAGCGAGGTCCTGCCGGTCTATTTTAGGACTCAGAGCTCTGACAGAAGCTTACTGTTACATTATCGCACAACATGATTACAATAGATGAAGTCACTTTCAAGGAAAGCTAGAGCCTATATCCTGCCGGTACTTTGTTTAATGAGCCCAAGACAAAAATAACAGCATCTAATGGGCAGGGAGGCTAACAGAATGACACAAAACAGTCTTTACAGAGGGCCACTCTGAAATACAGCATAAGCCAAAGGCAAACTGCAAATTGATTTTTAAAATCTCATTTTGCTCCAAATTCTCATTGCTTTATATAGAGGATTTTCTTTCTTGATTGAATTCCAAAGTTCTACAAAAGAGACTGCCCAGTTACCATCAGGCTTTCCCATGACTACACTCCTCCTTCCACCTTTTCTCTCAGGACATCCGTTTGGTGAAGATAGCTCCTTTCCTCCCTGTCCAGTGGCAAGAGTTTTTTCTTAAGATGAGAGACTGTGTGGCTTCGAAGGTATGTTCTTGCTCTTTCAGAAAATCTATGCAAGGAGATTTAATGCAAAAAATTGGTCCTGACTTCAGAGTCTTCTCTGTAAGTCCATAGTAACTCTTTATGCCTTATTTGCTTTTTCCTACTCTTGATCTGGCTTTGGTTCATAACTTTGAATCCAAAATTCACTCATCCCAGTCCTTAAACCACTCAATTTTCAGAAGTGGGTATCAGATCTTGGTTTTGTCTCTTGGAGGTCACAATTCTTCTCTGGGCTATCTTTGCTGGCTGCTTATTATTAGTATAGTATCACCCTTAAATCTCTACATTTACTTTTAGTGTTCCTCAACTTATGGTCAATGCTTAATTCAAGAACTGTGAATGAACAGTCAACACTGACTGAAATTTTGCCTGATTATACAGGAAAGAGTCACTTCTTCCTCCACTGTACTTGATCTGAACCTTTTTATGACATTTATATCACCTACTATGATTATCTGTATATATCATGTTATCCCTTATGAATTATAAGCTCCTTGGTATTAAGAACCAGATCTAATCTATTTTGTCTATTGTCCACAGTGTTTTGAATTAATAACAACAGTCATGATATTAGATAACATTTGGAGAAACTCATGTTTTAGGCACTGTGCTATAAGAGTTTCATGGTCTCTCTCTCTCTCTCCCCTCCCCCTGCTTTCTTTATGGTACTGGGTCTCTCACACATGCTTGGCAAGCACTGAACTATATCTTCAGCCCTTTTTAGATTTTATCTTGAGATAGAATCTTGCTAAGTTGCTCAGATTGGCCTTGAATTTGGGATGCTCCTGCCTCAGACTAGCTGTGATTATAGGTATGCACATAGTACCTCTCTTAATCCTTACAAGAATACTGTAAAGTAGGTGTTATTGTTATTAGCATTTAATCCATGAACTTAATAGTTTTAGAAATTTGCCTAAATTTACATAGCTAGGCTGTGAGGAGCCAGGACTCTAAATCAGGGCTGCCTGACTTCAGAATTTCCTAATCATTGCACTACAGTCTTTATTGAATTGGCTGAATAAATAAACCCATTCAAAAAATTAAAGAAGAGTAACTTATTAAAATACAAATTCATATTTAATATTTCAAGTAAATACATTATATGCCTAATATTTTAAAATATCAGTTTTTCTGAAGGGCTTTTTCTCTGATTCTATAATATTTAATTACTGGCAATAGCTTTGGTATGTAAAAATAAGTTCAAATTAAAGATGAAAATAAAATCTGATCCAGTCATTCAAGTTAAACAGTGAATGGAAAGTGTGATGGGAGAAATTTACCATGCTTTGCACATAGTAAACATCCTTATTTGTTGAGCAACAACACAAAAGAAAGAATTAACAAATCATTGAGTGTACAAACATGCTGAAAATCAGCCTTTATAATAGCTACTTTACATAATCAATAAAAATGTAGAGCAATTCATAAAATATTTGTAGTAGAATATACTAACAGTGGTATACATCGTGGTAAGCATGTAAAAGTATGAGGAAGAGCATCCCATCAAAGTCCCCACAGAGGAATCAGACACGATATCAAATCCCAGAATTAGCGGCTTAAGTATGTCACTCAATAATGGAAATGGCTGATTCTCCTTAACCATAACATTTCTAGATTAAGTGAAATGTAGAATATATGTCTAATAACTTAACATATAAAGGCACTCAGTGCATATTGGTTACCTTCTGTCCCATACCTCTCTATGCCTCTCTTTTAATGGACATTCAACTCATATATATTTTTTAATTTTTTAATTTGTTTTAATTAGTTGCTCATGACAAAAGAACGCATTTATGCACTTTAATATATCATACATAGATGGGATATAATTTCTCATTTTTCTGAGTGTACATATTGTAGAATCATATTGGTCATGCAGTCATAAAGTAATAATGTCTGTTTCATTCTACTATCTTTCCTATCCCCATACCCCCTCCCCTCCTCTATTTTTGAGACCAATTCTTTTAAGGTGTTCAGTCCCCATCATTAGAGCCTAACCAGTAGAAACCATATGTGTATTCCTTAGAAGCCCCCAGTTTCATTATAAAGACAGGGGGAGACATGATATTTGCAATAATTCCTGTCTTCTATTCAGAGAGGCCTGTCTTAGTATATTTTGTCTTGCTATAATAAAATACCTGAGGCTGGGAATTGGGCAATGAAGATTTTTATTTAACTCATATGTTTGGAGGTTCAAGAACATTACACTATATCTGGCAAGGGGGCCCCTGGCTGTTTTACAACTTGGTGAGCAGCAGACAGTGAACTGGCTGCCTGCAGAAGGAGCCAAGCACAGGGAGTAGTCTCACTTTGTAACAACCTGCTCTCCCAAGAACTAACTTACTCCTTAACACCAGTGTTAATCCCTTCCAAAGAAATATCCCTTGACCTAATTGTTTTCTACTAGGCGCTTCTTTTCGAAGGTTCCACAACCTCTCAACATTTCCACAGTGGAAACCAAGCTCCCACCACATAAACCTTCAAGAGATACCTCCAAATCATGTCTAAATCATATCAAGGTCTAAACAGAGCCCTCATCTGAGGGCAATGCCTATGCCCCCTTGTTATTGTTTGGATGTGAGATGTCCCCCAAAAGCTCATGTGTGAGATAATGCAAGAAGGCTCAAAGGAGAAATGATTGGATTGTGAGAGTCTTAACACAATCAGTGAATGAATCCCTGACAGGGATTAACTGAGTGGTACCTGAAGGCAGGTACTGTGTGGATGGACAAGGTGGGTCCCTGGGGGCATGGTTGGGGGTATATACTTTGCATGCTTCCTGATCATGATGTGAGCTGCTTCCCTCTGCCATACTCTTCTGCCATGATATTCAGCCTCATCTTGACCCAAAAGAATGGAGCTGGCCTTCTCTGGACTAAGACCTTTGAGACCGTGAGCCCTTAAATAAACTATCCTTTTTCTATAGTTGTTCTGGTAGGGTCCTTTTAGTCACAGCAGTGAAAAATCTGACTAAAACACCCCTTTACTCCTTCTAATTCTTTTCAGGGGTAAAGACAGGGCCTGTGTGTTAAAGCGATGTTCAGTTTTCTTCACCCACTTCATTTTGGATGGCAAATATGCACAGCTTCCCCAGATATTAGGGTCTCGGACAATAGGGGTCAATCTCATACTTACTGCTTTGTTACCATTCTCTTTTTGAAGATATCAGACTCATTACATTATGTTCATTATCCCTGTATCTGTCAGTCATCAGACAAGCCCAGGATCTCAATCATCTCTCATACCTAGAACTTTAATTCTCACTGAGCTCTGCAAAGTCTCTGACCTGCTACACCTCTCCTGCCACTCCCCAATTTGTAAAATCCTCCCAGTATTCCCTCTGGAATTCATGGGCTGCAGTCAACAAAATCCCCTAGATCCTTAACCTCTTCTCTGAACACTCCTTTTACCATTTACTCTAATGGAAACCTCCCTTTCTCTGAGAAGGTTGCTTTATTTCAGTGTCTCTCAGTGGTGGTTGGGTTTTGTTTTGGTTTGTTTCGTCTTTTTTTTGTTTTTCCCTACAGATTTCATACAACTGGGTTTGGAGATTGGGCATTGTTATCTTCATTGCCCATTTAGACCTTTCTCTCTTACATGCCATGACCACCATGTTGCTAAATCCAATTATCAGTTTTAGTTCTCATATTACTTAACTTACCACTAATATTGGACAGCGACTTTTGAAACTTTTTCTTTGTCTGACTTCTAGTACACATGATCTCCTGATTTTCCTTCTGTGTCAATGGTTATTCTTTTTTTTAGTTTTATTTGATGATTCCTCATATCTCTATTGGACTAAATATTATAATTACCCATGAATCAGTCCTGAGGCTTCTTCTTCCTATTTTATTTTAATTCACAAGATTTATTTTTTCCAGTCTTATGAATTTAAATACCAAATATATGTTGAGAGTTTCCAAATTTATATCTCTGGACTTCTTATCTCCATATTCATATAGTTAACTGCCTACTCATCCCTTCCAGTTAGAGGTGTAGTAGAGATCTTAAGCCTAATTTGTCCTAACCTGTACTCTCAACGTCCATCCACACTTTAGGCCTGTACCCACAATCTCAGTTAAGTAAGACCTATACCTTAAAGCTGCCTTGACTTCTCTCTTTTTCTTCATACCCTATGAACAATCCATAAGAATACCCTGTTGGCTGTGGCATCAAATATACCTAGAATATAATTACTTCTTACCACCCCCACTGCTACCATCCTGGACCAAGTTATCATCCTTTCTGGGATTTCTGTAAGCACCTCCTACCTGGTTTCTTTTCCTATATCCTTGGCCACCTACACTCTATTTTAAATACAGCAGTAAAAGAATATTCTTCAAAATTACAGTCAAAGCATGTCACTCCTCTGTTTAAACCATAAAGATTTCCTTTTCCACTCAGAGTAAAAGTCAAAGTTAATATGAAATCTTACAAGGCCTTATAAGTTCTGGACCACAGTACCTCCCTGACTACACCCATTATCACTCTCCCCCCTACCTCACTCTGCTGCACACACATAGTGTGTGTGCTTCTTCCTTCCTTAGGGCTGTTCATTTGAGCTGAGGTCTTTTCCCCCAAGATGTCTGAAAGTCCATATCCTTTACCACCTTTCAGTCTTTGCTCAAGTATCACCCTCACAAAGAGACTAACCCTAACCTGACAACCCAAATTAATTGTGCAATTCTCTCCTAAGAATTGTGCAATTCTCTCCACATTTCTAAGCTCCTTTACCTGGCTCTACCTTTTCATTATATCTATCTCTTTTTAACATTTGGTGACATTTGCTTTATTTTTCTTCTTCTCTTTCCCCTCCTCCTTGTCCTGCTTCTGTAACATCCATTGCTTTTTGTCTCTCTCCCTGCTATTAAATGAGTTCCATAAAAGCATGGATATATTCCTTTTTTGCTCTCCGATTTGTCCCAAGAAACTGAAAAGTATAGTATGCACATAGAAAACATAGTATGTACGTAATAAATATTTGTTAAATAAGAGGTAGATTTATATCATGTTTTACAGTATATGGTATGTTGTCATGTCCTAGGAAAATATACTCTTAAAACTACTCTTTGCTAATCGCTGGGTAGTGACCATTATTCCTGTTATCTGGATTAGGAAGATGAGGCCATAAATCATTAATCATGGCCTCTGAATCATTGTTTTTTCTATTTCATCCTGGTTACCAAATCAGTGTTCTTTAAGATGTTGCTTAGGGTTGGGGTTATGGCTTAGTGGTAGGGTTCGATCCTCAACACCACATAAAAAGTAATTAGATAAAATAAAGTTATAAAAAAAAGTTTGCTTAAATTACAGCATTAGAATGTGTCCTAAAACATCTATTGGGCACTGAATGCTGTGTATGGATGATTGCACACAAACACAGGTTGTAGGTCAGAGTCTGTTCAACCACTTATTTAAACAAGAGGGGTATCTTTGGTTCTTGACTCATAAAAGGCAAATGTACTTTTTCCTTTACAAGCAGAGCTACATAGACCCTCATTTTAGTCTTTTCTCTTCGACTCACAAGCCACCTGGCATCCTGTGATTGGTTTGACATGTTGAGATCAGGGCTTTGATCTCAGCATTACTCTGAGATGACACCTTGGAAGGTGACTAATATAATTTTATTAAATTTAGATTTTGGTAATTTGCCAGTACTTACTCACTTGACTGGGAGAGCAAAGGTCCTTTGGTACTTCTGATCATGAAATTTAAATACTGTGACTCTCACTGATTGCAATTGAATGTGTTAAGCATATTTTAGGCACAGCTTTATGATTGGTGACCAGAAGCAATCTTTTGGTTAGTTGGTAATCCCATCTGAACAGAAAATCTTTCAATAGACATTTTCAGCTGCCTTTCTCTGAGCTACGGTCAGAACCTCTTCTTTGACTTCCTTCAGGGGAGCATTATTGATCTTTTAAAAGATTCTGTGTCTACTTCCAAAAAGTGTAAGCAAAATTCCTTGTAGTCCTCATGTTTTTAAGAAAAGTTACCTTTATTCCTGGCTGCCTATTTAATTCTCAAAAATTCTCTCAGCTGTGAATTTAGCTATTTATTTTGTTGCTGTATTTGTTTATTTCTGACCAGAGACAACAGTTGAATTGATGCTAATAATCATTGAGATTGTTTTGAAAATCTTGAAGATGATTGCTATAGTTGTTGCTTATAGTTGTTATAGGAAGGAGTGTAATAAGGAGTACATGTTTCCTGAGAGAGCATTACCTTCTGCTTCATGGTTCTTTTAGGTACTTCACCCATGCTATTTAGTACAGTGAAGTCTCACCATCACCTAGAGAGAACTATGTTTAATGTCGTTTTGCAGATGAAGGGACTAAAGCTCAGTAAAGTTAAGTAAGTCTCCTAGAGTCACAGAGCTAGGAAAGTAAAAGCAAGGATCTGAACCACATTTCTGGACTGCATCAAACACTTGAGACAAATTTGTTGATTCTCTTTCTTTTAGAACCTAACACAGCTAAAATGTAGATATATAAAACTCAGAAGAAAGAAAGAAAGAAAGAAAGAAAGGAAGGAAGGAAGGAAGGAAGGAAGGAAGGAAGGAAGGAAGAGAAACGAATGAATGAACAAACTGGAGGTAACATATAAGATGATCTAAGAGATGTAACCATGCCTTGAAAATATCAGTTAGTCAGAGAACCTACATTTTGGGAGCAAATTTTTGCCACACGCACATCATATAGAGCACTAATCTCCAGGATATATAAAGTACTCAAAAAACTTAACACCAAAAAGAAAACAACCCAATCAATAAATGGGCTAAGGAGTTGAATAGACATTTCTCAGAAGAAGATATACATTCAATCAACAAATAAATGGAAAAATCTTCAACATCTCTAGTAATTAGAGAAATGCAATTCAAAATGACTCTAAGATTTTATCTCATTCCAGTCAGAATGGCAATTATCAAGAATACAGTCAATAAATGTTGGCGAGGATGTGGGGAAAAAGGTACACTCATACATTGCTGTTGGGACTACAAATTGGTGCAACCAATCTGAAAAGCAGTATGGCGATTCCTTAGGAAACTTGAAATGGAACTACCATTTGACCCACCTGTCCCATTATTAAGTCTATATCCAAAAGACTTAAATTCAGCATACTATAGTAATGCAGCCACATCAATGTATATATCAACTCAATTCACAATCACTGGAAGCAACCTAGATGCCCTTCAATAGATGAGTGAATAAATAAACTGTGGTATATACACAATGGAATATTACTCAGCATTAAAAGAGAATAAAATATGACATTTGCAATTAAATGAATGTAGTTAGAGAATATCATGCTAAGTGGAGTAAGCCAATCCCCCCAAAACAAAGGCTGAAGGTTTCTCTGATCAGTGGATGCTAATCCTTAACAGGGAGTGGGAAAGCATGGAAAAAAATTGAGGAACATTGATTGGGCAAATGGGAGGGAGGGCAGGAAAGATGGTGGAATGAGATGGACATCATTGCCATAGGTACATGTATAACTGCACATATGGTGTGACGCTACATCATGTACAACCATAGAAATGTAAAGTTGTGCTGCAATCGTGTACAATGAATCAAAATGCATTCTGCTGTCATATATACCTAATTAAAATTAATTAATTATTTTTTTTAAAATGTCAGTAGAAGTCTTAAACCCATGAAGCCATCTCAATGGTGGTGACCTGAATCTCCATGGAAACAAAATCTCTCAATCTTCTAATGAGTGGTTAGTAATCAAAAAAAAAAAAAAAAAAAAAAGAAATATATATATATATATATATATATATATATATATATATATATATATATATATATGAAAATAATTCAATTTGTTTAAAGTTAAAATATACAGATAAATTGGATGTGGCCATTCAGAAAGGAGAAAATTTTGAGTGGCTCAAGGCATAGAATGCTGTTAAAATTTGATTTGTAATATTTGTGTCAGTCAAACCTCATGAACTTATGTGCTAAAGAAAAGATTTTGGTCATTCAAGTCTTCATGTTATGGAATCTATCTAACCACAAAATGAAGATCTGACCCTTAGGGAAACCTAAGAGACCAAACAGTTTGAACTCGAAAATGTAAATTGTGATTGTTTTGTCAATACCAAAAAGCATGCCAGTTATGTTTTTAGGACACTTTATTTAAGTTTCATTTTGAATAAGAAAGGAGTACATTGCACTTATCAACCCAATGACAATTTTTGTATGTTAATAGTTATCACCATGTTGAGGTTCTTTTAAGTTTTTTTCCTATTTTTCATGAGTCAAATGACTAAAGTATATTTGAATAATAACAAACAAAATACTCATATTTTATTATTTTAAGTATTTTTTGTTATAAAATTCAGGGCCTAATTACTTATATGTCACTCAATTTGCTTATCTTTGAAAAATATGCATTAATTATAAGTACCTCTCTCTAATATATACACCAGAGAAAAAAGGTTGAATATTTAATAACAAAGTTAGATTTGAACAAGAACTATTGAAAATAACCAGCCTTAATAAAACCTTTGTAGAAAAGATGATCTGTGCATTAGGTGACAAAAAGTCAAAATGCAGTCTTTAATCATCAAAATTTTGAAAACATGAGGCTAGAAGGAGAGTTTAAAAATTTTCTTGTTCTTAACTTCATTTTATAAATGAGTAAACTATGATATAGCTAGTTGAGAAAAAATGTGGAATCACCCAAGTTTTCTAATGCCTAAACTGATATTCTTTTTGCTATAGCCCACAAATATAGGGCTTAATGGAATCAAAATAGCTACATGTGTCAGAATGCTAGAAGTTTGGCACAGACAGCCTTACTCATTTTATTCTCAACAATCTTGCAAGATAATTATTAAGATCCCCATTCAACTGGTGAGTCAATTATAAATTTCTATTTTGAGATGAAATCACTTGCCCAAAATCACTGTACAGAACCAGCAATCTAATAACAAATCTGTCTGAATCTTAAGTCTTTTTTGCTGTTGAACTTGCCATTTCATTTAAGAAAATAAATCACAAACAGGTCTATAGGGTTGTATAGGAAATGCAAAATATGCTGATTGACTTTCCCTTTACCGCTTCAGCATTATGTAGACAAAGTTAAATATTTATGTAAGATTTATAACCTGTATGCTTCATGGGAATTTTGATCCAGAGGAAACCTGAGAGTAGCTAATTCACCCCATTCATTTATAAATGAGGTAATTAAAACCAGAAAGGTCAAGTACTTTTCACAGAGGGATAGTTGTAAAATTAGAATAGAACCAAAGTTCTGGCTTTAAGTTCTTTTGTTTTTTCTACTATTGCACATTCAAATTTGATGGGATGGGGGATATGGAGAGGGGAAAACAAAGGCTGGGAAGAGACATAGTACAATGGAGTGAGTGTACTAACAAGGTCAATGCTGATGTTCTTAGAGATAGTGCATTTTAAATGTGACAGGATAGTTTTCCTATAAGTCTTAGGAGACAACAAATGACCAGAAAATGCCTACGATGTTTGGCTAAGAAAAGAGATCCTATATTTTTTTTATATTTTGTTGTGTCCTGAAAGTGAAATGTGCATTTTATTATGCAAAGCAGGAATGAGGATAATTGTCAGTGGAGGCACTAGTCAGCAATTAACTATTTTTCTTTTCTTCTTTGTGAGTCTTTTTATTGATTTATCTTAGGAGAAATTGTTTTAGTAAAAAGGAAAGCACATTTAGTAATTTCCCCTTATATCTAGTTTAACTTATTTTCATGGGGAGAGTGAGGTAGCTATAAATACCTTTACCACTTGATCTTGTAACCTTAAATGAGGGCAAAACTCCCCTTGGCACTAACAAGAATTTTGTCTAGGAATAGTTACAGAATTGGGTCCATGACGATTAGGAAGCAATTTGAGTCTTTCCCAAGAGATAGCAACTCCGGCACAATTTTCAGATGGAATACACACACTAGCATCTTGTCCATATTCCTACCTAATAATAACAAGTATGAAAGAGGGGGAAAAAAAAAGAGGAATTCTTGCAAGGTTTAGCTGGCTTGCTTCAAAAGCCTGTCAACTAAACAAATACAGTGAAGTACCAGGAAGGAGAGCCAGGAAATTAACTGCTGTGGGCTATAGTTAATGAGTGGTCCAAAGAGAAGGAAGCTATGGTCATGGAAGTGTATACACAGAATGAAAAAAAAAATTAACACTATCAAAAAGAGTTAGCCTGCACAAATTAGATGCTTATTCAATTCCGAAGTTTATTGCTTTCTTGTGGGATCTGCCTCCAACCAGCTACAGAAGCTTTCCCCTGCCCCCAAACAAGATGAGCGAGATCAATCAAAAAATTGAAACTTTGAAGCATGGTTAGGCTGCTGGGTAAAAGCATGCAAAATATGTCTGAGACTTCATTAAAAAATGCCTACACAACACCTTGGGTAAAATCCACAGCAGCTTGGCATTGCCGCCTCATTAGGAGTAAAATGAAGTGGTCATTCCCTGAAGACTGCCCCTGCCATATTCTGACCAATCCCATGAGTGTCTTGCTTGCACTCCGTGATTCAAAGCCTAAGCAATCATAAATCCTCTCAACTCCAGCTATGCAAGGGTCTATTGGCTTTAGGCAATATGGCCAAGCCAGGGCAATATGTCTATTCAGTCTCACTTTTAATAGAACTAATCACAGGCTCCTAAAAATAACTTCTTGCCCTTTTACAAACATTTGAAAACAAACAAATTATCAACAACTTATCTGAATGACTAAACTACTCATTACAACAAACACTGCTCTCAATGTGACAATTTCTAGGATTATTTTAGGGATGAAGACAACCCACAGAGGAGATGGATATTCTTGAAACAAGTGCTCTGGTACCTGTTGTTCCTGTACCAATACCACAGGGAATTAAAAATCAATAAGCTCTCAGGACTGGGGAGTAGCAAGACTTCCTCCTATGAGTTCTCCATCACTGTGATACTTAGAGAGTAACTCCAGGACCAGCATCACCAGGAGCTTATTAAAAATGCAAAACTGGGGGCTGATCCCAGAACTCCTGAATTAGAATATGCATATTTAATGAGATCTACCAGGTCATACTTTTGCACATGAAAGTTTGAGAAGTACAGCTCTGTGGCAAGATTTCACAATGGAGATCATCATCAAATAGTAACAATAAAAATATTCATAAGCACCATTCTATGTGAAACATTTACCTGTACGCCCCCTTTTTGTCAATGTGGTTCCAAATAGCCTAGTGACAAAAGAGGCTTCAACATTATTTTAACTATAGAATATAGACACTTTGAGACCCAGCAGTTGGATTAACATGAAGTGATGCCATCTTCATTAAAATCCTGATAGCATCATTACTTTTTACGAAATACTTGATACCAGAGATGGAAAAGTGCTATAAATGAACATTAAGGTATTTATGTTTGTTTGTTCACTATGAGTAAATTTTAAACAATATAATGTGTTTTGAAAAAAGAGGGGCCAAGACCAAAGCTTTCTGTTGAATATGTGTCTCAGTTTACACTATTAATTTCTAATGGAAGTTTCTTACATTTGGAACTAAGCTCTTATTCTCATGGAGAAGCCTCGTTATCAAAACCTTACATTAGTACACATAGATGACTTCAATGATATGCTGCTGAGTTATCTTTTGGTTAATTCTATAGCTGTCATTAATGTCTATATTTTTAAACCTTTTCTTCTTGTTTGTATTTCTTTGTTGTGAGTTTAAGAAAGTAAAATAAAAATATTATCCTGGACTAAATTTTTAAAGAGTATAATGATTACTAAGAGCTATGCAGAGTCAAATTAGATGAGCCATGGTCCATCAGTCAAATATCCCAACAAAGCTTCTGATTACCATCCTGAAATTCATATTTTCAAAAACAGATACATTCTTGGTTTTCTTATTTTCAACTGCTATTATATTACAGTTCTGTGATTGATAGATTTTTAAATTCTAGATTTTTCCAAAGTGTATTTGAAAAGAATACAAGTGCTAGAGACAATAAGGGTCTTATGGTTAATTAAATTTGGGGAATACTTGTCTAAACAAAATCATACAGAATAATTTCCTGCCTGACTCCTTAAGAGTTATCAGTACATTAAGAGGCTTTATTAATACCCAATAGCAGGCATATAGTTTCATCCTCTAAAACCGTGTGGCTAAGTGTGTCCTTTGTGATCAATATCTTGAGTTATATACTCTGGGACACTCTAATCTAATCTAAACTTTCAATCCTGTTTAGATTTTCATTCTTCTGAGTACCATATTATACTGTTCACAGTAAAAACCACAAACTAGCACATTGGAAGTCTTTATTACACAATTTTGCACAAAATTATAAACACTTCTGCATTATTCATTATACTTTTGTCTATTAATCTTGCCTCCCAATTAGAATATATGTACTTGGTCAGTAAGTATCATACCTTACACTTTCATATCTACTGCAGAACTTAGCACTCCGTTGGATATGGTCGGTAATAAAATATTTACTGGCATACTGACTTTTCCTAATTTTTTTTAAAGTTTTAAAATTTTTCATTGTATTCAATTGTTCTAGTATTTCAGATTTGATGAGTCAATCTTTTTATTTTCAGTGGAACTTTCTCATAAATTTTGTGAACTTGGATTCTATAGCTAATAAGCCTTTGTTTTATAGCCAATGAATATAAATATTACTTACATATAATTACCCAGATGATACTGGACCTTGTATCTTTTCAGGTTTTTATGATCTGTGGTATATATGCCAGATACTCTTTCTTCAAATGCAGGAAGCAGACATGCAGAAAAATTCCAAGTGCAGTTGGACCATTAATTTGAACCTGTGTTGTTATTTATTCCATCACCAATGAGTTCCTTAATAATACCCAACAATTGTTTGTATTTGACACTGTAAATAATATTGAAATTATAAATCTAGAAGGTATCAAAACCTCTTATTCATGTATCAGGGGACTGAGGCCCAGGGAAGTGATGTCAGTATTCTCTAAGGATGTTGGCAAAGATTTCTCTGTTTTGTTCTGCTAGTATATCATTCTTATAAGTACAGTTTTCATTATTTTTCAGTAAAAGAATAATGGTCTCATACCTTTATTTATTCTATAGTTTATTTATTTTTTTCTATTTCCACCAATACCATGAGATCTGACTTTAATTTAGCCTTTTAAATGGGCTTTTAAAAAATTAAGAAAGGAAAAGCACCATGTTTTGAACTTGGAAATTTCATTTGTTACTTCATTCCTTGTGGTGTGAGGTAGCAAGTAGGGGGACTGGGAAAAGCTCTTCTGGACCCCTCATTTCAGGGTAGTATAAAAACTGGCTTACCCAGCATGGTGGCATGTGCCTTATATTCCCAGATCCTGGAGACTGAGGCAGGAGGGTTGCTTAAGCCCAGGTGTTTAAAGCCAGCCTGGACAAGAAAAAAAGACCTTATCTCAAAGGAACAAAGAACTCTCTCAATGTTGGTTCCTTTTGGTTCCCTGGCAAAGACCTTACACAGGGTCCTCAGGTTCATATGAACATTTTATACTGTATTTTGTGAATTAATAATAACCAGTCATATGCATACTTATACAAAAATACTGTGATATTAAAAAATAGACTGGGCTTTACATGTCACCCTGGAATTAACCACCATTCAATTATAGAATTCAGATTTAGGAAATATTTGGAACTGTCTTAAATAGGCATCTAAGTAAATAGGGAAAGCGAATTGCTTCTTTCCCCACTTGGAAGAAAAATGTCTTTGATTGTTTTCAATACCTCTCTTAGGGTGTTTGTCTAAGTGCCTGCTTGAAGTAAGAAAATTGGACAAAATTATTTATCAATATTCTTTATTATGTTAATATATCTATATTTCAACTGAGTACATTTTTTAAAAAACATCTTGACATTCCAAGTCAGGGGGAGGAGTGGATCACCCTTCCCTAAAGGATCTATATCCATTGGGGTAGATTGTATTTTCAAACATAAAGGTTCAAAGAGTTAAGAAAGTAAGATTTCAAAGTCTCAGAGGTGTCTCAAAATACCTATCAATGTTTCTACTCCCACCCTGTCCTTTTCTGGACACCATTAAGAGAACCACTGAAATTGAATTCAACTGTTATGTATTATGCATGACTGCGTTGTTTACTGTATTTCTTTGTGCCATTCAGTTCACCTGAGATGAAATCAGGCAAAGAAGGTAAATTAAGTCTACCTTCAGAACTCTAGACTGCTGACTCTTATAAAAATTGATTCGGTAGTTTATCTAATGTTTTAAAAACTCATTTTATTAAGTTGTAAATCATATCATTCAGTACTACTACATCAGAAGGTAAAATTAATGATAGAGATAAGGACATTAGAAAAAGCCACAGCATGGTTACATGACAACATGAAAAAATTGATGAATAGCAGCTTAGGAGCAGTGACACAGGGTTCAGATTTAATTTGAATGGTGAAGGGCATCATCCTATTGAGCAGACTGGATAAGGATAAGTTCATATTGGCACATGGTTTGATGTCATCATGGGTGACATGGAGCAGTGGTACGGTGAGAAAATGACATGTGACATTTTGAAGACCAGAAAAATCAAAATTTGAGGTTAACTTTGAATAAAAGTGCATTTTATTTGCCAGATAAAGAAACACTATGCAGTAATTCTAAAATGTAAAGGTTTTCTTTTCTTTTCTTTTTTTTCCCCTATTAACTCTTCAGAAGTAGCAGAAAGCAAAATTGATGGCAAGGTTGTAGGGTCATGTTAATTGTTGGTAGCAGGTAGACAAGTTTGTGAGTGGAAATTCAATATCATTAAATTTTTATCAGAATGAAACAAATGCCATCATAAGGAGATACATGCTTCATCAAGAATTTCAGTACCTTTCACATAACAAATGTGCTTTAGTATTCCAATGCCCATGCCATCACAAGAAAGGGGATGGATTTAAATAGAAGACAAAGGGATCTTTAAGTTCACATAGAAACAAATAGGCTGAGGTATAAAGGGCAATGATTTCTGCATGAAATTCCAAACATGAGCAATTAGGTGTACTCGACAGATTGCTCATAATGCATCATTAGCTCTCAAAGCCATACATGGATTACACCCAGTCCAAGTCAGCAAATTTTGCCATCATGCCCTCTGGCCACGGACCTGTCCTATTACTACCAGAGTCGGGAACTAGCTCCACCATGGCTATTGAGCTTGAGCCCCACCTGAAGCTGCAGTCAAAACATATAAGGAAAGTCAATTATTGAAGGTCATCACAGAGTTTAGAAATCCTGACTTACATGTTTTACTGAGTCAGAAATTAAGACCAAAAAAAAAAAAAAAAAAAAAAAAGAAAGAGAAACCCTCTCCTTTTAATCTCCTAATGACAGATCTAGGAAATCAACACAGGTTTTCAGTCTTTGTTTTAGTAAACCTGATCACAAATAATCAGCTTGCTGCCTAGTCTCCTTTCAAGGAAGAAATGCTGCCTATCTTTAAATAAGTCTGAGAAAAAAAGAAAGCATCTAATTTCAGTAGAGGGTGAGGAGTAGGGAATGAACTTATGATGCAATGTATAAAATTTACATTTTTGCTTTTGAAAGAAACTAAAACTAGTGAAATAATATGGCTTAATAACATAAAAAGAGAAAATTAGGTAGTTAACCAAATCCTTAAATATGATATGATATTAAAATAGTTACCAGAGTCTGAAAATGAATCAATCTACATATACAGTGATAAAGATTTGGAGATACTTATCTTGAAAATTTAGTATGTGAGTCAGGCCTCCTGCTTGATTTAAAATGAACACATTTAAGACTCAATGCATGTGACTGTCTCCTAGCTTATGAGTGAGACTGAGGCAAGTGTACACTTGCCCAAGAAAAGTAGACCTCTCTAGAACTCTCCTTCTGACCATTGAGGAATCACACTCAGCAGGAAATCATCAGGTCTCTGCTCATAAAATATACACATTCATATTTATTTATTCCTGTAGGACTAAGAATTGATTTTTAATGATGAGCAAGCAATTTTGCGTCTTTGAAATGAAATAAGGTTTTTAAACCTCTTGATTCTGGGCATGAGCCATACCAGTTCTTCATGACCATCTCTACAATAATGTATAAGGGATTCAGGGTTACAACACTTAAATATTTAACTTAAAAATAAAGGGAACATGCTAAAATTTTGCAAGTGTCTCTAAGAGGTGTAGGCAGTGTGAATATGCCCCAATGTCACTTGACTTTTCTTCTGATCACTATCTTTTATTTCAATTACAAATGGAGAGATAGTACACAATAGGGAGCACAGGAGTGGGAAAGAAAATAGAAAAAAATCCAAGATGTTAAATAAAATAAAGCAAAATTCATATCACAAAAAGGCATAGGCAAGAGGAATATTTGAACAGACACATTTGCAGGAGATGAAATAGTATGTAGCTGTGTTGGTCTCATATGTATGTTGATTTCTGTATTAAGTTTTGTACTCATTCTTAAACACTTTTCAATTTTTAATTATTCTCTCATTATTTATAAATATTAGAGAATAAACTTATAAATCTGAATATAATTTAAACTTCCTATTCATCTTTACAAACTTAAACAATGAAACACAGAGATTAAAGCAGTTATTAACATTCATTTGTTTTTTTTTTTGCAAAAAATATTTATTAATACCCAGCATACATAACTAGGAACAAATGAATCAGAGGAATAAATAAGAGCTCATCACTCCAAGAAGCATAGATAAAAGTAAACTAAGAAATAGGAGTTATATATAAATAAGTACCATAAGATTTCAACTGGTTTATCACAGAAAAGATACCAGCCATTGTCAAGTGCTTTCTAGGGAAAAGCTGAGAACAATGTTGGTCTCTGAGTGGCAGGAGTATGTGTTCTTATAGGAACAGAACTCATATGGCTCCTGTAAAACAACCAGTGCTTTTCATGTGGTTTATCAATACATAACAGATTTTCAACAAAATGTATAATATCAATGCAGACTTTCTTCATTTTGCTGGTTAAAAGATCATTTTTTTTTACAAAGAAAATAATATTTTAACTATTCTTCCAATTGCACATTCTTTTAAATATTAATTTAATAGAGATTAGTTGATTAGTAATTTTCCATCAAATTTTGGCTATCTGAGCAACAGAGTCAACTATTACAGGCATCCCTCTGGTCTGTACTTCGTTATATAATGTGTGGCAGAAGATATGGCCATGTTTCAAAAGTGATCCTGAGGGGCTGGGGATGTGGCTCAAGTGGTAGCACGCTCGCCTGGCATGTGTGGGGTGCTGGGTTCGATCCTCAGCACCACATTAAAATAAAATAACAATGTTGTGTCCACCGAAAACTAAAAAATAAATATTAAAAAATTCTCTCTCTCTCTCTCTCTCTTAAAAAAGTGATCTTGAAGTTGTGATTGCACAATAAATACTGTTTCCCAAGTTTTCCTGGGTTTCCAATAATTGGGTGCAAATACCATGCCATCAACATTTCTCCACAGTCTGGAATGTGCAGAAAGGAAATCCACAATATCATAAGTACTTGTTCACCAGAAATCAAATCTCAGGCCTACAACTGAGTGCAAAGTTACCATTAGCAGAGACAAAGGTCTTCAGTTCCATCGCTGCAGGGTCTGGTGGCTGAGCCTGTGTGCTCCTTTAGACCCTGATCCTATGATATGTTAGTGAATGCATTCTTAAAGACAAAGACATTCCTGCAGTCCTTTTAATAAAAGCAAGGTTCTGGACTAACTGTATGAAAACAAGGTAATGAATGAGTGAGCCTTTAGAAAAAGAAAATTGAGTGCCTTCAGCTATTCTGAAATATAGCATAAATAGCCTGTTTGTGTTTATACTATGCTAAATGTTGTGCTAGGACCTACAAAGAAAATAAAAACTGCCTTGTTTTCTTACGGACACACACCATTTGTGTAGTTACATTACAGCAGTGCAGGGACTCTAGGGGTCGACTAATCAGAGACTGGGCCCTAGGAATGAGTCACTCCTCTTTCCTTTCATTGTTTGCCTTATTCACAAAAGCAGACTGTGCAATTCTCTTTTCCTAAGTTAGGAGATAATTCAGTAGATTTATATATAGTTTATTTTAAGAAATCTTAATATCTAAGGATTTCCCAAGTGAATATTAAATAGAAGAGAGTGACAAAAAGTAAATATTTTTCTCCTGAATGTAATCTTTTGTTAATCTGCATACATGTTATTCCAAATATATACATGTAGATCACCACATATATATGTGCATAGAATGGATAAATGCATATATATTGTACATGAATGATTTATTACAGAAATATCAGTGTTTCTAGATTACACTGCATACTTGATGAGCTGTCATTAGTGCAGAAAGGATACATAGCTTTTCAACAAAAGAAAAGAATGAGGCTGCCAGAGTGTTGCAGTGGTTTGGGTTTTTTTTTTTTTTTTTTTTCTTTCCAGCATCCATCCCTGCCAATCTCTGCACTGCCAGTAGGGAAAACCATATCCATGGCAACCAACCGTACCATTCCAACCCACATCAATGACGCCTCCAATCTAAACTGTCAAATATTCTATGCACATCATGTAAAATAGGTCTCTTTCCCCTTATACCTCTGTGCATCTCGTTTCCGTGGCTACATGTTTATGCAAATGAGAATTGTCCTTTCTCTCTCAGGTTGATTGAACACTGAATTTGTTTTGCACCTTGGCAATGCAAAGCCATGCTGTCTTGCCACCTGGTCTACCACATAATTGCAAAAAATTACATTATAATGATAACTGTCCCCAAATTAGCCTGATAACACCATCTACCTGCCTTGTGAGCGAAAGAAACAGTGTGCAATAAAGAAGGATGTTAAAACAGAGTCGAGATAGGGGAATAATGTTTAATTGGCTCTCCAGAGTCTACTAATTTTCAGAATTGGAAACCTAGTGTTTGATTTGTTCTTTTTAGTCAGTGAGAAGAAAAAATATCCTTCATAAATTCTGAATGACAAATTTGCCCATCCTTTTTTGCATGTGGTTCCAGCATCCCAGGGAATCTAAAGTGTCATTTCCTCTCTGGAAGAAAGGAAGCACAAAACATGCTAGGTATGTACTCTAAATTTTCACTCAGACTCAGCTCCAGCTATAAATTTCTCCCAATTCCTGTGTCTCTTTATTTTTCCCCAACCCCCTCCAAATCTTGCACCAATACCTTTCTTTTAGAGTTAAGATGCAGGATTTTTACAGGATGACACATATTAAAATAAAATAAAGCTGGGACTCTAAAAAGAATTACCTCCTCTCTGCCCCCATCTCCTTTAATCTATCGCCACCAGATGATTCCAGTAAATGATTTTGCTATAGTAGTGGTGGTAGTATTTAGTTTCTTTTTTCAGAAAAAATCACAATTAAACATTTTGCAAATAATTAAAAAAATAATTGCTTTTTTATTTAGTTATTTTTTTTAATTTTAAGTTCCACAAATATGGTGACTTTAACTAAGGACTATTTTCATGTTAATTTATTTACAAAAAAAAAAAGAAGGAAATGGCAGGAAAAATGGTATGTAGTATATTTCCCCAGAGTATAAGTGACAAAATAAAAGATACTAGATTCTATTATGATAAATGTTAGGGATACGTTTTACTCCCCCCACCCCACTTAATACCTCTCTCCCTGCAAAATATGTCCTTCAGCAAGAAAATATTTATACAATTTCATGAAAATTTTGTTTCAGACTGATCTCAAATTTGTAAAGAATTGGAATCAGTCACTTTTGAGTAGATTAAGGAGAAGCAAAAATTACTAAGGTGGCTAAGATCTTTGTAAATTAAATAGATGATCTGTAATAGATGTGTCCTGGTCAAAGATAAAAGAATGATATTTCTGAAGGAAAGTCCTTTGTCATCTTTTTTCTCCAACCTCTGCACACCTTTTCGGGTTTGGTAGAAGGCTCTTTTTACCTAACTCCATCCCTAAGTAGAAAACAAAGTGATGGTTCCCTTCTTGGTCTCCTGACTCCATCAGTGCTGTTTCAGCATTTCCCAAGATGCCGTTTCCTGTTTGTATGACATGCCCTACAAGATTGGAAACCCTGGGGCAGACTTGAGGAAGAATAATATCATATCATTCTTTTGTATTTTCTTATGCTTAAATAAATATTTTGTTCAGTTAAATTGAATACCAAGCCCTGATTGTTCTTAAAGTTTAGGCTGAGACATTTAGACAGTGAACAGCTAAGAAATATGCCTCAGGTCATGGCAGAAGAGAAACCAACTTTTAGTTAAGTGTTCATTATGTTCAAGGAATCATGTCAAATACTTTATACAGGAAACAGTAATCTTTTCCTTGTTAAATATTACCTGAAAATAACAAAGAGTAATTTTAAAAGCAACATTTGAAAAAGAGAGGACCTGACACCTTAGAAATTCTGTTTGATTATTGTATCTCCACAAATGCAGTTGTTTGCTGAACACAGTTCTTGGCTCTTTGGGGAATTAATAAGGAGGGAAGACCTAATTTTATAAAGATTATGATCAAAGAGGATGATAAACATATGAACACAGGTGATAGCACTATTTTTAGAACTACATTTGTCTTTTGACATCATTCATGACTATTAATATCATCGTTCCCATGAATTTTCCAAATGGAAAATATTCAAGTATTTTTGGAAGAAGAAAAGTTAGAATTATATTTTAGGAAGAAAAAAGCACAGATAAAACAGTTTGAATTAGATTAATTAAAAAGGACAAATATTTAAGGACCTGCCTTTTTTATTATGTGAATTATTTTAAAATCCTAGATCAGTGTAATTGAGCTGTTGCTGCCAAGTCTCAAGGTTGAAACTTGTTCCTCTAAACAGCCTTTTACTGGGCATAAGAAACTTACTTTTAGAAGTTCCTTTTCTCCAGGGATCCCATGCTGAACTCTAATTTTACCTATATGTTTAAAGTTAAATGGAGGAATAAAGCATTCATTTGCAAAACATAAAGGCCCATAAATTTTGTCCAAATTCTACAAGTCAAGAAATTGGGTGTTAATGCAAATGACTAGAAGTTGCCTCAATTTGCTTATATACCTTTTTACCAACATGGTTTACACTGCTTAGGTTTCTCCTACAAAGAGAGAGAGAGAGAGAGAGAGAGAGAGAGAGAGAGAGAGAGAGAGAGAAAACACCCAAAGGTCCACTTATGTTTTTGTGAAGTAAAAATACTATTAATGAGTAAATAATAGGAATTGCTTATCATATGCTATATTCTAAGTCTTTTACATAATTTAAATAATGTACTCCCCACAACAAATTTATAAATTAGGTGCAATTATTAGCCCTGCTTTACAGATGTGATAACACAGAGACTCGGAAGGGAATCAAAGTCATGCAGCTAGGAAGTAGTGGAGCTGGAACTGAAGGTCAAAGAATCTTGCTATAAAATAAACCTTTTAATTTCTAAGCAATATGTCCTTTCAAGAAATATTTTTATTCTCAACATTAAAATAACATGGTATCTGTAAGAAGAAAATTCTTAAAATTATAATCTTCTAAAATTCTGTCTTTGTAGCTCAATTTTTCTTTCGTTTTAATTGTTCAAAGAAAAAAAAATCAAATTTTCTCTTGGTAAGACAAATCCCTTTCTTAAACACCTCAAAATTTGAAGCATTGTTTTTTGGGGGAGGGAGTGGTAACAGGAATTGAACACAGGGGCACTCGAACACTGAGACACATCCCCAGCCCTATTTTTGTATTTAGAGACAGAGTTTCACTGAGTTGCTTAGTACCTTGCCATTGCTGAGAATGGTTTTGGATTTGTAATCCTCCTGCCTCAGCCTCCAAAGTTGCTGGGATTACAGGTGTATGCCATGGAGCCAGGCCAAAGCATTACTTTTAAAGCTTGCAATTATTTAGAAGTCCTATGGTATTTTTACACACTCAGATATACATTTATTTACTCAATCAGTGAGCTAACAGAGATGCATGCCAACTTATTAAGTGCCAGGCACTCTTCTGGGTTCTGAGGATTCAGTCATGAACAAAAGTAAGTCCAAGCCCTCATGGAAATCCTATTGTAGTAGGAGGAGAGACTAGACAGGAGGGAGAAAGAGTGGGAGAAAGAAGGAAAGAAAGAAAGATTGAAAATCTGGAAAATAGAAAGTGAAGGAGAAGTTCAGACAGCGGTGGGAATTGGCAGGTTAGGTCAAAGAAACAATCAGGAACACTGAAGGATGTTCTTTGAGCAAGATGGAAAGTCACTGGATGGTTTTCAGCAGAAAAATCATAGGAACTGACTTACACTGTAAAGCAATAACTTTGACTCAGAATGGGATATAGAATAGGGAATCAGGTAGAAACAGGGAGTCCTGTTTTTGTTTGTTTTTGTTCATCTTAACACATATATACCATATATACCTGGTGTATATACCAGGATACAGGACATGAATTGTGGGAAAGGATTTTGAATGTGTGAACTTCAAGATTTTATAATACATTAAATGTAGAATGTGAGAAAAATAGAGGCACAAAGGATGACTCTACACTATTACATAATTGAAGTAATAAGTTTCATGCTTAGATGATACATGTGTCTGAGGTCAAATCTTAAATTTAGAAGAAGATGCAGGTTATGAAACAGTTAAAAGTTTTCTCGGTTTATCAAAATCTGTTAGGTACTCAATTTAAAACAATTACTTGGTCATTACTCTTGATCACCAATGAGGTTTTGGTGCTATACAACTCTTCATTGAAGAACTTAACAGACAGTAAAGTTCTGCACAATATGAACATTTTTTTTTAATCTTCCAAATCCTAAACATTCTCCTTTTCTTAGTCCTTTCTATTTGTTAGGCTCATCCTTGTTATTCCTTTTTAAAAAGTTTTGTTATAAGTTTAGGCCAATTATTAGAAAACTAGAAAACCTTCAGTTATCACGTAAATACTGATGCATCAAATTTTCTAGTCCTACACAGTTGGGTAAGGTAGCTGCATATGGCTTTTCAGCATTTGAAACATGGCTAGTACAAATTAAAGTGCTTTTTAGCATAAAGTACTTACTGAACTTTGTTAACTTAAATAAAAAAGAATGTAAAATATTTTAATAATTTTATATGGATAATATATTGAAATGATAATTTTTAATATATAGGGTGAATACAATATATTATTAAAATTTATTTCATCTGTTTCTCTCACTCTTTTAATGTAGCTACTAGAATATTGGAAGTTACAGATGTGCCTCTCATGATATTTTTATTGGACAGTGCTCCTCTGGCTATTGATGTCTCTTGAGTATCAGACTTTGCCCAGGGCCTGGTATATAATTTGTTAATAAATATTTATTGAATAAATATATGAATGTATAAAGCAAAAACCCTCTATGTGCTGAAATAAACTTTACAAAAATGTGGAGAAAGTATACAAAATTTTCCTGAGGGATGTTAAAAATAATATGTTTATACAAAGACAACCACCATACTTTGAAAGGATTCAGTTTTCTCACAGTCACCTGCTTTTAAGGTGGCCTGTGCATTTAGAAAATCTACTGTCAAAACTCTTACTATATTTTCTTAGAACTTAACAACATGATCTTAAAATTTAACTAGAAAACTAAACATGAAATAATGAACCCAGAAAGATTTGAAACAGATTATAATCAACTTTTAAAATAAACTATAAAGCTTCAAAGATGAAAAGAGAAAGAAGCATGGGCCAAAATAGATAAATGAAAGAGATGAGAACATTAAGAGGCGAAAAAACTGCAAACAAGAATTTAGTGCAATATGCAATAAAGGTATTATTTAAAATCAGTGAGGAAAAGGTATGCAATTTGACTTTTTAAAAAGTGTTGGGATAAGAATAAATACAGATCATAATCCACATGATATAAAATTAATTCTCCAAACGTATTAAATATAAACACAAATTTTGAAATTGAACGGTATCAGGAGAAAATATAAGTGCATGCATGTAGGTGAAAAAAACATTTTTAATCAAATCTTCAGGATAAGAAACTAAATATGTTACATTGTGTGGCAATTAACAATACAATCTGGGTGGAAAAGTAAAATGGGAAAATATAATTGTCAGACAGAAAGGAGTTAATGAGTTTGACATACAGAAATCTTATAAATTGTCAATAAATTAAACATAGCCCACCTGTAACCCCAGCAGCTTGGGAGGCTAAAACGGGAGGATTGCGAGTTCAAAGCCAGCCTCAGCAAAAGCCAGGCACTAAGCAACTCAGTGAGACTCTGTCTCTAACTAAAATACAAAATAGGGCTCGGATGTGGTTGACTACCTCTGAGTTCAATCCCTGATAGCCCTCCCTACAAAAAAAAAAAAAAAAAAGCATAGTCACTAGGAAAGTGGATTAGTATATAAACCCCCCAAAACTCAGAAATGTAAGTAACCAACAATATGTTATGGAAAATATTCAATCTCACTAGTAATAATACCATGAATGTAAGACTAGTTATCCTCCCTGCCTTCAACAATTATCTGTCTTTCAAAAAGTTAAAGAGTGATCTTACTGATTTCTGGGAAGAGTAAAATGAGAAGAAATGTTTTTAACTAAAAATGTTTTAGTTCAGAAATTTTATTTCCAAAAAAAACTTCCCTATCAGATGGATGAAAGTTCCCTATCATAAAGATAAAAATGTGAAGGTGTAGATATACCAATATTACTCACAATAGGAGAAAACTAAAAATAAATGTACAGTAAAGGTTTTTACAGTCAGGCATAACAATGCTTCTATCAACAATGGACTGTGTATATAATAGTGATCTTAAAATGCTGTATCACCTGGTGACATCCAAGATGTCTTAGTTTGTATAAGTATACTCTAAAACATTCTCATGATAATGTTGCCTAATGACACATTTCCCAGATGTATTTCTGTCGAGTGACACATGACTGTACTTGAGTAACCCAAACATTCATAAAATGGAATTCTACTTAAATATTATAGTCCTCGGGTCATCTATGTTGGTCAATGTGCTGCAAGTTGATTATTTGTTGTTAAATACTAACAGTAGTTTTCCAAAACAATATGTCTACTCTTCTCCCACTTTAAAGATACATGTATTTCATCTTGACACATGGAAAATAACCTAGAAAAAATATTTTTCAAAATGCTTGTAATGGCTAAATGCTAATAATGGTCCTAATAATAGTGTAGTGAAAATATGGCTAATAGTACTAGTAATGATTGATTGAGTAATGGGCTTTTTTCCTTTCTGTTTTCCTTTTTGCTTCTATTTTTTCTACAAAAACATGAATAACTTGAAATGATTTAAAAATACAATTAGTAAACAATACATATTGTTGGTTTCTAGTGTCAGAATGTACCTAAGCCACATTTCTTTTTCATTTTCAAACACAGTGAAGCCTCATGCCCAGAATCCCCTCAGTACATCCAAATAGGTGCTTACATAGGAGCCCACTCTGCTGACAGCAAACATTACTAAACCCGTTCTCAGGAAAACATGGTGGAGTTGGTATTGTGCCACAGTGGGTGCTAAGCTCAAAGGAGAGTCTATACTATTTTTAAAAGCTCATTTTGTGTTTCCATGTATTCTTATTAACAGATTGGTCCACTTTGTACTGGGAGGAGACTTTGGCTTCAAGTTCATTACCCTACCACAAAAAGCAGTAAGAGTTTTGCTCATTTGAATAGACATATATTTGTTTTCAAAAGAACCTTGTGAGCTGTTTGCTACTTTCTTTTTCTTCCTACTCACCTGTTAGGAAAATGAGATTCAGAGAATTTACATTATTTTTCCAAAGTGGTAATGTGAGGATTCAAACTCAGCTATTTTTTCTTACAAACTTGAAACTCCATTTCATTTTACTCCATAGGCTTTTACATCAATTGTTGGAGGACAGAGACTTTAAACAATACCAAGAAGAGAAAACCCAAATCTTTTGATTATAAAGTATGACTGATAAGAAATTACAAATGACTGCTTTAGAAAATATTTTCCACTTTTATTATTATTATTTTGCTATATAAGAGGAGAGGAAGATATACTTTAAAACTCCTCAAACTGGCTATTTTCTAAAAGTTGCTTCTCATCCAAGAAGATTTTTTTTTTTTCAATAACTGGGCAAATAAAACTGGAATAAATACACTGTGAAATCTACTGATTTATATGTATTACAGATTGTATACTAGAAAGAAAACACTAAATTAGAGGAAAATATATATGATACAGTGCTGCAAAGTGTACTGCTCATCTAATTTATCTAGTATTCTTCAAATATAATGGAAATTGTCATTAGATTTTTTAAATGATAATCAGCCTTGCATTTTAGAAGCTATCAGGAAGGTGGAAAATGGTCTAAAATATCTGTAAATCAAAGGTTTAGAGTTATATCTTTGACAAAAGCATAATTTGGCATAATATATTTTTAATTCCAAATGAGATTCCTAGTGCATTAACATCCAAGCATGAAGCAGGGTCATGCTCCATGAACATCATTGTCAAAGTGTCCAATCAATTTGCTTATATTATGAGTCATGCCCTATTCCTATTGGTTTTCTGCACATCAACATTCAAATAACAGACTAAAGGACCATGCAATGTATGTTAATCTAAAACTCTTCTATATACAACCTTTGCAGAAATAACTGAACAGGATGGCATCTTGGTCATATTACTTTCATGTTTGACACCCAACTGTTGCACCCTCTGGGGCAATGTCAAACAGAGATATTTCCAACAGATAATAAAAGTTTTCATTACTAATTGAATCTGACATGTGCTCTTGCAAATAGTCATATTTCCTTTTCCTTGATAGATTTTTAAGTGAGTTGTCAATGCAAGGTCAATAGTGAGTTCCCTCAGGTCTTCCTGCTACAAGAATTGGTCAAGAGTCTTCTGAAATGCTAATCAATTTTAGGTTATTTAGTTTGTCTTTTTCATGTGTATAAAAGTTCATTGACACATAGACCAGTGTTTATGCATGCTGCTTTTTAATGAGTTATAAACATTTACTCTCATTAAAATGTACTATTTTAGAAAAATTGAAAAAAATCATAGTCACTGCAATAAGGAACCATTATTTGTGTTTATTATCATCTAGTCTTGTATTAATTAGACTTTATAAGGTATTTTATATTTAAAAAATATGTTTTACCACACCAGCCCATGTGGGACCCAGGCTTATAGTAGGTCCTGGTCCACCCCTCCACCCATGGGGCAGACACCATCCAGACCCTAGCTTCTGGGACAGGACCACCCCTTTGGTCTAGTAGACTCCTGCAGGAGTCAGGCCCAGCCCAGATCTGTCCACATTGACTTGCACAGGACCCAATCCAGGGTAGGTCCGAGTTTGCCACCCTCCCCCTACCTGGAAGCCTAAGGCTAACCCACTTCCATCTTGGGACACTGCAGTCATCATCATAGCCTTCCCCACACAGTAGCCCCTAACTTTTTGACAACAGACAGGGCCTACAAGCAGCTGCATCTCATATCAGGCATCCCCAAGAAAGTGTGAGACCCACTCTTGCAGCCCCATCTCTGTAAGACATTGCTTCCATCTCAGGAACCTTAACGATTATCTCGAGTTACCTCTGCTATTGCCTCCACCAACCTCAGATGCATTAGCATACACTGAGGGACACCAGCAGAGTCTGAAAGCCCAACATTGAGGTGAGGGACAAACAACCTGCACGGGTACTACAAGAATATAGGAAAGAAACTGAAATATCTCAGATCCACACTGCAAGAAAGGAAGACACATAAACAGCATGAAAAAACAAGGGAGGAAAGTGCCCCAAACAAACCAAGATACTATAATAACAGAACCCATGGGCAGCGAAGTTGATGAAATGTCAGAGAAGGAGTTCAGAAGGCTCATAATTAAAATGATCTGTGAATTAAAGAATGACCTAAATGAGCAAATACAGGCAAAAATTAATCACTTTAACAAAGGCATAAGAGAGCAAATACAAATAGCAAAAGATTACTTCAAGAGAGAGAGATTCTGAAAACAAAACAGTCAGAAATTCTTTAAATGAAGGATACAATAAATAAAATAAAAAACTCAATAGAAAACATAACCAACAGACTAGATCACTTGGAAGAAAGAATGTCAGATAATGAAGACAAAGTATAGAATTAGGAAAATAGAGTTGATCACACAGTGAAGATAGTAAGAGACCATGAGCAGAACATACAAGAATTATGGGACAGCATCAAAAGACCAAATCTAAGAATTATTGGGGTAGAGGAAGGCATAGATTTTCAAACCAAAGGAATGCACAATCTCATCAATAAGATAATGTCAGAAAATTTCCCAAGCATGAAGAACAAATTGGAAAACCAAATAAAAGAGGCTTACAGGACACCAAATGTACAAAATTACAACAGATGTACATCAAGGCACATTATAATGAAAATGCCTAGCATACAGAATAAGGATAGAATCTTAAAAGCTGCAAAAGAGAGAAATCAGGTCACATATGGGGGAGACCAATTCCTATCTCAGCAGATTTTTCAACCCAGACACTCAAAGCCAGGAGATTATGGAACAACATACCAATCTCTGAAAGAAAATGGATGCAAATCCAGAATCTTACATCCAACAAAACTAAACTTTAGATTTTATAATGAAATAAAAACCTTCCATGATTAACAAAAGTTAAAAGAATTTACAACTAGAAAGCCTGCACTACAAAACAGCCTCAGCAAAATATTCCAAGAAAAGGAAATGAAAAACAATGATGAAAATCAGCAGAGGGAGGGATTATTACTAAAGGAAAATCTAATTAGAGGAGAAACCAAGTCACATTAAATACCAAAAATAAACAAAAATGGCTGGGAATACAAATCATGTCTCAATAATAACCCTGAATGTTAATGGCCTAAACTTACCTATCAAAAGATATAGACTAGCAGATTGGATAAAATAAAAAAAGACCTAACAATATGCTGCCTCCAAGAGACTCATCTCCTAAGAAAAGACATCCACAGACTGAAGGTGAAGGGTTGGGGAAAATCATACCAATCACACAGACTGCAGAAGCAAGCAGGGGTTTCCATCCTCATATCAAATAATGTATACTTCAAACTAAAGTCAATCAAAAAGGATAAAGAAGGACACTATATACTGCTCAAGGGAACCATAAAACAACAAGACTTAACAATTATAAATATATATGCCCAAAGAATGGAGCATCTACATTCATCAAACAAACTCTTCTCAAGTTCAAGAGTCAAATAGAACACAACACAATAATTTGGGGGGACTTTAACACACCTCTCTCATCACTAGATAGATCTTGCAAACAAAAGCTGAACAAAGAAACTATAGAACTCAATAATACAATCATTAACAGACTTAACTGACATATATATATATATATATATATATATATATATATATATATATATAATATTTCATGCTTCAATGAGAGAATACACTTTCTTGGATTCAGTAGAATATGAATCCTTCACTAAAACAGACCATATACTATGCCATAAAGCAACTATAAGCAAATATAAAAAAAAAGTAGAGATACCACCCTGCATTCTATCAGATCATAATGGAGTGAAATTAGAAATCAATGATGAATTAAGAAATAAAATCTACTCCAACACCTAGAGACTAAATAATATGCTACTGAATGAACAATGGGTTGCAGAAAACATCAAGGAGGAGATTAAAAACATTTTAGAAGTGAATGAGAACACAGATACAACATATTGAAATCTCTGGAACACTATGAAAACAGTTCTAAGAAGAAAGTTCATTGCACAGAGTTCATTCCTTAAAAGAAGAGAAAGTCAACAAAAAAATGACTTAACATTACATCTAAAGCCCTAGAAAAAGAAGAACAAATCAACACCCAAAGCAGCAGAAGACAAGAAATAATTAAAATCAGAACTGAAATCAATTAAATTGAAACCAAAGAAACAATTGAAAAAAATGACAGAACAAAAAGTGGTTTCTTTGAAAAAATAAATAAAATTGACAGACCCTTAGCCATGCTAATGAAGAGAAGGAGAGAGAAAACTCAAATCACTAACATACATGATGAAAAAGGAAATATCATAACAAACACTACAGAAATACAGAATATAATCTGAAATTATTTTGAATATTTGTACTCCAATAAAACAGAAAATATCGAAGGCATCAACAAATTTCTACAGTCATATAATTTGCCCAAATTGAATCAGGATGATATACACAATTTAAACAGATCATTTTCAAGTGATGAGATAGCAGATACCATCAAAAGTCTACCAACCAAGAAAAGCCCAGGATCTGATGGATACACAGACAACTTCTACAAGACCTTTAAAGAAGAACTAATACCAATACTCTTCAATTTATTTCAGGAAATAGAAAAAGAGGCAGTACTTCCATACTCATTCTATGAGGCCAGTATCACTCTGATTCCCAAACTAGGCAAAGACACATAAAAAAAAAGAAAAAAAGAAAAAAGAAAACTTCAGACCAATATCTCTAATGAACATAGATGCAAAAATTCTCAATAAAATTTGGCAAATCGAATACAAAAATATATCAAAAAGATCATGTACTACGATCGAGTGGGGTTCATCCCAGGATGTAAGGTTGGTTCAACATACGGAAATCAATAAATGTAATTCATCACATCAATAGACTCAAAGATAAGAGTCACATGATCATCTCAATAGATGCAGAAAAAGCATTTGACAAAATGCAGCACCCCTTTATGTTCAAAACACTAGAAAAACTATGGATAACAGGAACATATCTCAACATCATAAAGGCTATCTAAATTCACTACTATTGCCCCATACCTTGAAACTTTAAATTAACCTAAATGAAATGCTGTGTATCGCAACCCCTGTCACTGAATTCTTCTACTAAAGGTGACAATCATTCAAAAATCCTGTTTTAATCATTGCTTCTATTTCTCTCTCTCTCTCTCTCTGTGTCTCTTTCCATATATACATATATATGATTTACTATATAGGTTCTATACATAGTAAGGCATATATAGCATTTATGTGTATTCCTAAAAAGCATATACCTGGGGCTGGGGATGTGACTCAAGCGGTAGCATGCTCGCCTGGCATGCGTGCGGCCCGGGGTCGATCCTCAGCACCATATACAAACAAAGATGTTGTGTCCGAGGAAAACTAAAAATAAATATTAAAAAAATTCTCTCTCTCTTTCTCTTTCTCTCTCTAAAAAAAAGCATATACCTTATTGGTGATTTTTATAAAAGTTGGGCATGTTTCTTGAAATCTTTTGGAATTTATTGTTTTATTTAATAATCTTTTTGTTAAGATTTAGTCTCAGTGTTATTCTATATCATTTGTTATTATTTCTATAAAATAAACCATTGTAAATAGACCACACTTTGTTAATCTATTCTCATTTAGATGGACATTAAGTTCGCCTTCATTGTATTCTTAACTATCAGTTTTATCAGTTTTAAGATATTCCATTGATTTCCTCACAGTTCTCCACTTTTAAAATTTCTTCACATACACTATTCTACTGATCTATTGATTAAGTAAATCTATCTTTATACTAATAGATTTTCTTTACTGTATATTGTATTTTAGATAATATATAGATGGACCTAATAAGTCCATCTCTAGTTATCTAAAGATAACATGATAGATATTTCCAATTTGCATTTTAAAGGTTGACAACTACATCAGCAATTGTACATTTATTACATAATTTAAAATATTGTCATCTGTTTTGTTTTATCATTAATTTAAAATATAGTTATGGCCAATCACAGTGGCCCACACTTAATAATCCAATCTACTTGGGACTAATGCAGGAAAATTGTAAGTTCAAAGCCAAGCTAGGTAACAGCAAGGACCTGTCTCAAAATAAAATTAAAAGAGAACTAGTGATGTAATTCAGTGTTATAGAGTGCATGCTTATCATGTGTGAAGCCCTAGATTCAATCCCTAGCACTGAAATAAATAACAAATTTAATTAAATAAAAAAAGCTTTTTTTAACTTTTTTCAATCATTATTAGTATTTTATCATAGAACATTAGCTATGGATTCTTGTCTTCTGAACAGAATTTTTTATTTAATAAACAAAATTAAAGCATTATGAGTGAAATAATGGTTCATAGTATGGTTTGAAAATCTAGTTTGAAATTGTGAGTGGAATATGTTGTTGGTGAGCATTGTTTATTCTATTAGAGTGATTCTCAACTTCAAATAAGAAGCTGAAACTCAAAGACAATCATCAATTTTCCCAAAATCATACAGTTAATTTTTCACTATATTACATTGCTTTGCAACTGATCAAATATAAAACTGATCATCAGAATGTTTTATTTCATTTTCATTTTGAAGGATCTCTTTAAAATCCTGTAGGACTTACAATCTGGACCTTATAATGTAGTACTTGAACATGCACCTATTGTTATCTTGATTTTTTTTTCATGAGGAGTGGTCTCCTTTTCATGCTAATCCTTCTCCCTTGGATTTATCCCTCATGCTGTGTTCAGTCTGGGCCTAAAAGTAGTTTGTTAATTCAGACATGCTGAGCTAAGCTGAGCTGAGCTCTCAGAAGTCATACTCTTTCTACCAAGGGGATGCTTCCTTACCATTCCTATAAATCAAAGTGTTATTAATTATGACGTTTGCTATCTCATTTTCAATACACTCTTTTTGTTCATTTCTCTATGTTTAATGATATTAATTTATAGTTTGCATCACATTGTGACATAATACATATTGATATGCTTGTATAATTAATATAAACTTATGTCACAATTTTCATAACTGAGGAATAATCCCATTACTTGGCCAATGGGAACTGTAATAGAGACGTTTGTTTTAGGTTCACACAGTATGAACACTTGCTAGGCACACACAACACATAACCACTTGCTTCTCAATTTTCACAACAATTCAGTCAAATTCATCCCTAATAAAGCCAACATTTAGTTAACAATTGTTCTCAATGACTAAAATTTAGTGATTTTACTCATCATAACTGCAAATTCTGACCTTCTCCCTACATTCCTGCAGTCTGCATCAGAATTGTCCAGTAGTTGTTCTGCTGGATTAATTCTGCCCACTTTTATAAACAGTTGCCAGTCTTTGCAAATATAAACCCCTGGATTGGTCATTCATTGTGAATCTAAATTCTGAACAAGTTTGTAAAATAAATTCACATTTTCACTTTTCTCTAATTTTTTTTCTGACCTTCACCTAGAACAATTAAGCCTTCCCTAAGGGTATATATATGCTGTATAAACTATTCTCTTTGTTTTCTTCTTCTGACAGAGCAATTTCTTTGGCTATAGGAAGATGAATTTCCACAGATTAATCAGATAAAAGATTCTCACTCTCCTTCCTCAGTAACTGAACCATGGTACACAGCTTTTAGTTAGTAAAACATTTTGCTGTATTAAATGTGTCCTTTCTTTACAGCCCTGACAGTGTATGCATTTCCAGGAACATGGGTTGATTTTATGAGCACAAAAGATGGAAGATGAGCCCTTTAGACATTCTTCTCAATGATAAGCCTATTCTGCACTGTAACACATAATGCATTTTCTCAAGGACATTTCTATATTTTACAAACAAAACTGAGGGCATTTGAGGAATCTGACTCACAGAACGCTAAAATAACCATCCTGGTCAAATAGAAAGTTCCTGGCCAATTTTGTTCAGAACCTTGACTTTCTAATTGTGTTTTGCTCTAACATTATGTAGAATTTTCTGTAAGCCAGTCAAAAGAACTTTTACAGATATTTGATTTTAAAAAGTGTTACATCTTACTCATCTTGATGTAGAAACTTTTGACTTTCAATGCCAATAAAGAAAATATCAGAGGAAGAACTTTAATTGTATTGAAACACTACCCACAACCACCATTAGAAATGTAGAATGCAAAACAGGGGCAGTGGCACATGTGTAGTCCCAGCAACTCAGCAGGTTGAGGCAGGAGGATCACAAGTTCAAGGCTTGGCTCAGCAACTTAGCGAGACCTTTCTCAACAACAAAAAGAAAGAAAAAGAAAGGAAGGAAGGAAGGAAGGAAGGAAGGAAGGAAGGAAGGAAGGAAGGAAGGAAGGAAGGAAGGGGGATGTAGTTCAGTGATAGAGCACCCCTGGGTTCAATCCACAATACCAAAATGAATGAAGGAAGGAATGATAAAAAAAAAAAAAAAAACATAGGCCACTTTCAACAGCTAAAACCTGATAATTGTGAAATTTTAAGTGGATGAGTTAAAATGTTAATTTTAAAACTTATCTGTATTTTGGAACATATTTTCCAATGAAATTATGTATATCTTCTGGTTATGTTCTTGGGAAAGAAATAAAAAATAAGAGCTTATTTAATAATAACGTATTTAAACAATGGCAATAATAGTACTGTTTCAACTACATCTCACATAGTTTCCACAGGAGAAACATTGTAAGCTCCAGACTTCCACACCAGGATCACTTCAAAAGCACATGTGAATGATTTTCACAACAGTAGCAGATACATAAGGAAAAGGCCAGGTGATAGAAAAGCCAGGATGGGAACAGATTTCAAGACTAGTCTCTTAATTCTTATTTATACAGAATAAATAAAAACCTTTTTCTGCTTAAAGGGTGGCAGGCAACTCCCCAGGTTCTCTGTATTGAGAAAGAATGAGATGTTTCTCTCCAGTGAAAGGAATTCTGAATGGCAACCATCTTTCTCCATGTACATACCTATATTTTGTGAAAGAAGACTCTCTTCTACTGGCACAAGACACTAGACAGCATACAGGAGGAAATGTAATTGAAAAGGGAAGGGCAGGGCAGGTTGGTAGTCTGGGTGAGGAGCATCTTATAGAAAGTATACTATAGAAAGTATACCACTAATAGTCAGTGTGAGAAGAAAAAGAAAAACACTGAATGAAAAGCAACATTCAAGCCATGCCTTTTGTACTTAATTAGGGAAATCTGCTTTGATTCCTGCTTTCCAAACCTCAAAAAGGAGAACACTGATTTCAATGATTTCTCAATGACTTTTCAGTTTTAATATGATATGTTGGGCCACAAGCATGCATATGCATGCGATACAGTGCTAGGGAGGAGGTGTTCCTGAGTGTGACACAATTGGGGAAGAAAGTGAACTGGCCAGAATCGAGTTATGGAGAATGAGGAGACCAAAATGGATAGTCGGATTTGGAAACAGTATAAAGACCACACTTGTTCAAAACCGTGCTTCTTAAACCGCTTTCAGAGTAGCTTCTGGTACAGAGGGCTGGGGTTCTGAGGCAGACCATTTTAAGCACCTTTCTGTTCTCAGGTCAGTATTTATGTTACAGAATATGGTGGGAGTAATTACACAAGTAGAAAACAAGTAAGGTCAGATCATTTTGTGCGGTGGAAACATTCCAGCGTTTCACTTAAGTTCATGTTAAGTTTGCAATTAGCACTACAGGAAAAATTTTATATTTCTCTAGAATAAAGAAGATAACTTTTTATGGGAATTTACTGCATTTTTCTACCTGTAATATTCTTCAGTAAGTAAATGATTATCTGCCAAATAAATTCAAGAGGTCAAGGATTTAAAGAAAGGCATACATAACTCTTTACTAAACACTTAGAATAATCATATTACAAAGAACAAAACGAAATCAACCAAGAAGGAAAATTATTACAACCGATAAACACACAATTACTTTGTAATCTATATTTGAGAAGATTTTCATTTCTCTTTAAGTTGCTTCTGATTAACATAAGAACCTCCATGGCATATTCATAGTTGGTGATACTTATGTTCGAGGTAGCTGAGCTTCATACTTAAAACATGCACATATTAGTAGCTGAAATGAAAGATAAAATGGATGAGAGTTCTTATAAATATCTGAAATACAGAGACTTCTGCATGATAATCAATACCATATTTGAGTAGGAAAGACATTTATTAGGGACAAAAATCATGTTTCTCCTAAGTTGTCAGAAATTTGATCTGCTATTGAATCTGACTGGAGCCATAATAATAAAGAGAAATAGAAATATGAAATTAAAATATAATATGGGGTTCAATTATGATGGGGTAGTTAATTATATCAAATTTAAAGGCAAAGATCATTTAAAAGTTGTAATAAGGTAGATGAGAGTTTGTAGTATAGAGTGCCAATAAAAGTACAATATAATTTCTATGTTGCATGTGTAAGATGGATAAAAATTGAATTAATATTAATTAAGAATCGAAAATAAACCTGGTGCTGTTAGATGGTTTGTTGTTGTTTCTTTGTTTGTTGGTTGCTTTGTTTTTTGAGACAGTTGCTAAGTTGCTTAGGGCCTTGCTAAGTTGCTGAGGCTGGTTTTGAACTCACTGTCCTCTTGCCTTAGCCTCCCAAGCCTCTGCGACTATAGGCATGAGCCACTGCACCTGGCATTAGTTCATTCGAATTTTCTTTAGATGAACATTAATATAACAATATTCCAAACAAGAAAACAAGAAGGTTCTAAATAGATCAAGCAATTTGTCTAAGATCATAAAATAAGAAGGACTAATTTATGAAACAGTGTTACAAATCTTTGGTTCTTTTAGGCATTTTAGTATTGTATTTGAAGCAATTTGTCATTTGCAAAAACAAAATTCCATCTATTGAATAGGCTCTTTATTCAAAACAAGTGTTGAATTTGACCTTAAGCAATTTGCATTGTGAATGAGGAGGACACTATGCCTCATCTATAAAATGGTCACAATAAAGCAACTTGCCCATGAGTTACAATGAGAGTCAAATGAATTTAGGGTGCATCGAGTGCTTTGAAAAATGATTCAATTACTCTTACTATTATTATCAATCATTATTGTGATTATTCTTTGGCTATTTCATTGTTTAAAATATTTTTCATATTATACAAAAATGGAAAGGTGTTTAAATATGATATTTATGCTACTTGTTCTTTGTTTTTAGGAGAAAAGTTAAGACTTTTGCCCAAAGCATCAAAGAAATATTATTGGAAGTGATCTGTAAGGTTAGTCCAGTTTATTTTAGATCAACACTAGCCCAGATAATCAGGATTTTGAAATGACTGCAAATAAAATTATATATAAATTCTGAGATATTATATAAAAACATGTTATATGCTAAAGACTGAAAAGGTCATCCACCAATTAGATCATGTTTATTTGGTTTTGTTAAACAGATTTCAGACACTTAAAAATTATTTTGCATTATTTTTTACTCTAATTTCCTTACTGCCTACCCTGGATATACCTGGTAATGTTACTCTAGCAGGGAGGTAGTTACTTTTCACTTTTTTGTGAGAACACTTTGAAAAATGAAAAGTAATGTATGGGCCTGAGAAAGTGCTATGTAAGGAAGCAGTGGCCTTCCTGTACTGTGAATGCTGAACTCTAAAAACCTGTAGACAAATGACACAGTAAGTATGTGACACTGATTCTTAGAACCTGATTGTAGAGGAAAAAGCTAAAGTAAGATTATCTGTAGGTTTCTAGAATATCCTTACAAGCAAAGATATCTCGGGACAACTGAGAAAAATGAGGTAGCAGATTCCCATGAATAAATTCTGGTCTCCTTGCTTTAGAATAGGCATGTGGCAGGGGAGAACACTGGTTCTCATTCTTTAGCTTATGTCTTGATTTCATCTAGCTTTTTTCATTCACATACATAAAAAGGGAAAGAAGATAATAGAATTAAAGCAGACTGGTCAGGATACCATGAGGTATTTTGTGTGTGTGTGTGTGTGTGTGTGTGTTTTCTTTAAATGAAGCAAAAATTGTGATTTATCAAAACATTTAAATCATGGTTTTGACCTTCATTTATCAAAAATTGTTGGCCTTACCTGATTAAGACAATTTGATGGAAGCAATGACTTAGAAGCGTGAGGAAAATAAAATAATTACTTTTCTGTTATCATGGCATGAGGGAGATGACAGCCATGAATGTGAGACTACTGTTCAGATTTGATTCATAACACCTTTAGACAATATGTGTTATTAATAATAGCATCTGGAAATATTGGAGTTGTACTTCTTGAATAGGAATACAAAGCCAATGTTTATTGTAATTAATGATTTAAACATATTTCTGAAATGCATTCTTAGCAACTCATAAGAATCTAAGTGATGAAACAGAATATTTTTAGCAATCATTTCCATGAAAAAGACAGTCGACATTAAAGAACTAAGAAAAGCAACAAGATGCAAATATCTGTCATCACAGTTCTGTTAGAAGCAGACAGCTTTGCTCATGGAGGTGATGTCACAATCTCTACCTTTCACTATTCCAAAGAGTTACTCAATTTCTTTTTATAAGAGATAAAAAGCCTTCAAAATCCGAAAAGTTCATAGATGGTTTTCACTACAGTCTTTCCAATATTTTGTTTGTTTGTTGTTGTTGATAACTAAAGATAGCCATCTCCCTGCTTCACAGAAGAAATGTTCCCATGCTGACTATAGCCCAGATGGCGGGTGTAGAGACTGTCTTGTGCATTAATCAGATATTGTGTTGCATAACTCACAACATCCAGTGAATTCCATGTCACACTCCTCTGTCCACACAACTGTTCACACCAATTAATGGGACAGAAAAATGGTGTTCTTGTTGGTATTCTCAAAATGAGAGAAGGGACTGGCCTTGTCAATTCAGTCATAATAAGATGGTGGATTATGTGACTTTGGAGTACAGTTACTAAAACTGGGCAGATTTAAGAAAATAAACAGAAATATTGCTAGTAGATTTGAAAAAAAAACCTAGTACAGGTTGAACTTGTATAATCTAAAAATTATAAATACAAGATGCTGTGAAATCTGACATTTGTTGAACATTAATATGATGCCACAAATAGAAAGTTCCACATTTGACCTTGTATGACAGAGCACAGCTGAAATGCAGGCAGACTAAGAATAGTGTACAATGTATCTTCAGGCCACATATCTAAGGTGTGTATGAAGCATAAATGAATTTTGTGCTTAGATTTGGATCTCATTCTCAAGATATCTCATTATGTATATACAAATATTCCAAAATCTGAAAAAAGTCTGAAATCCAGAACATTTCTGGTCCCAAGTATTTTGGATAGGGACACTCAACCGAACAATGTTAATTTTGTTAGATATTCAACTAGAAGTAATCCCTTGAAACATTACTTAAGGTCATAAGATTTTGTTTTGAAATTCATTACAAATAAATCAATGTAATAATCAAGAATAATATAATATGTATGCATGTTTTATTTATAGTTTTAACATTTTTATTCAATAACTTTAACACTGTTTCAAGTTGATTTAGAAATTCTCAGTTATGTACATCTTCCAATAATTTATCATATGACTGAATTAGAAAGTTGTCTCCATTGTATTTGAAGATTCCCTCCAATGAAAGTTTATCTTTTCTTATCCAGTATTAAATTCCTCACATTTTTCACTTCTACCAATTGTATAACATGTATGCATGAATGTCATCTTAAATAAATTGAGCTCTGGGAGTTCTTTCCTGTTCTTGAACTGAAACTAAACAACTAAATATTAAGTGTCTTATAAAAGTATATGTTCATTTTGATTTTCATATTGAAAGTTATCAATTAAAAGTTGAAGAAAAATGTATTTACTTACTCACGATTGAATAAGTGTCTATTATGCACCAGAAACTAGTTTAGGAACTAGAGACAGAGTCAGGAACCAAACTAAATTTTTTGCCATCATTTAATTTATATTCTGCTGCAAAGAAGATGAATATGAAATAAAATAATTAAGTAAGAATTATGTAAGACAATTAATAAATCTTATAGAGAAAGATTAAGCAGGGAAAGCAGACAGAGAGCACTGGTGGAAAGCCAGACCTATTGTAAGGAGAAAACCTTATCAGAAATTACCTGTGAGTAAATTTTCAGATGAGATGAACAAGAAAGTCTTCAAGAAACCTTAGGGAAGAGACTGAACAGGCACAGGAAAAAGAAGGTACTAAGGGGAAACTTCTGGTCCTGCTGAGAGAATGAGGGCAGGTAGAAGTCGGGATTCTGAGGAAGAATCAATGCTTAGAGGTAAAGGTGTGAATACTGAGGGTAGAGAGTTGGGGGAGGTGGATTGTTTAGTCTTGTACCCATTCCAAAATGTCAGTCTTTCTCTAAACTGGAAACAATTGGAATAAAATCTGCAGGAGTATAATGCTTAGAGAAATTTTTTGTTGGAGAAAATAAGGAGTTATTATTCAATTATTTTTGCAAATAACTTTAAATATTCTAGATGCTCAATTTATAGTGTGTATGTATGTAAATATAAATATATTTAAATTAGTTTCTTTTTTGTTAAATCTGTCAGACTGCAAATAATTATTTTTGTTTCTGGAAGCCAGAAGTTAAATTAACCAGTTTCACTCTACCTACATATGGCATTTAGCTAACGGTAGTAAAATTTAATGTAAAGCAGTGATGGATTACTATATAGCTGAGATGCTATTCACATTAAAGAAACTCAATTGATAGTCCAGTTCAATGGAAAATTTCAAAGTTATAGCAGGACTGCATAAATTCCAATAACATTTGAAAGAAGAAAATCTTAAGTGCACAGCTTAGTGTGAAATTATTTTTACACTAGTAAAAGTGTTTAAAGTCTTAATAGTAAGTTATTTATTACTAGCAAAAGTTAGACATCAAGTCAAATGTATGAAAGATGATATATCATGAGCTCTGTAATGTTTTGAACAATCAATAAAAAAAATAAAAAATAAATAAAAAATAAAAAAGTTAGACATCAATCAAACTCTTACTTTATCATACTAATATTATTATTACCTATCATTATTAATTTATTACCCTAATATAGTAATATTATCATTCCCTTTAGTAGTAGTGTCCCTATTTTAAAGAAGCACAAATTCAACCTTAAATTTAGAGAGGTCAAGTAATTTTTACAATGCGTAGGAACTATCATTGATTCCCAAATCTAGTTTTTCTGACTCTAGAGTCCATACCCTTTAGAAAGTTTCCTCTGCCTTATAAAGTTAGCATTAGCAAACTTATAAATCAACTATCAAGGCTATTCCAAGTAGAGGCATTAAATGCTATGATTATAACATACTGCTGTGTGGGGGTGACACATAGTACCACATAAAATATGGGTTCCTTTATCTCTTCCCTTCATAATTGCTAAAAACAGTCCATATTATTAAAAAAGCAATACACGACTGCACAGGGAGTCTGTTTAAAAAATTTACTTTGTTTTTATAAATATACTTACAGTATTAGACATCATTTCATAGGAAGAGCACTCCTCCTGTTGATGCTTGTGGTAATTCTCTCTACAACGCAGCACAAACTATACACATAATAGTAATTTCAAAGTAGACACATATCAATCACAATTTGTACATATAATTTTGGGAGACATAGTGTGCTGTAAGTGTCTCCAAGGAATGTGTTTGTTTTGTAAGGAAATAAAATGAAGCTCTACATTAAGTGCTACTGAATATATCACCGCTGTGTTTCAACTTACTCTCAAAAGTTCTTGCAAAACTGGACTTTGACATATAAATTTGAAACTAAAGATTCCTCTTTTATATAACTAAGACCAAGCTTTTATTTTCTTAGTATAACTTCATTTTAGCTTCTATTTTTCAATTTTCACTTTGGGTCATATTAGGTTGTTTTTATTAATTTTCCCCCTATTGCCCTATTCAAATTCTTGGAAAGTGTATAAATTATAACCCATGTCTGAAACCATTTTGAGTCCATGTCATAGGACTAACTTATAATGAGATCTTTTTGGCTTCTCCAGTAAAACTAAAACTTCTTGGATAATATCCAAGACATATCTGTCTTATATCAAATTCTGCTCTACAGAATGTGGTGATGTGGCTGTAGAAAAGAGTAAATACATCTCTGATTCCAGTGAAACAGCAACTTTAATTAAAAGTGAATTTGTTGCCTATAATACTTGGAAGTTTTTTAGGAGATTTCAAATATAGTATCTCCTTCTTCACAGCAGTCCTGTGTGATAGGTACAATAGAAACCATATTCACATTTACTCAGGAGGAAACTTAAGACTCTAGGACAATAAGCAACCTGTCTGAGGTTAGACATCTAGAAAGAATTAAAGTTGGCTTCAAGTTATAGTTTTCTGACTGTTATTCCAGAGCTCTTCTCACTACACATTAAGTCTAAGTGAGAAAGCTGATGCGAGATTCCTCATAAATTTGTAGATAAAATATAAAGTAAAATATTTTCTTTGGGAGCAAAAATAAATAAATAAAGCAACCTTGGAGCCATTATTTGTTTTGACAATACGAGTTTTCCCTGCAACTGTCAAAGTCTGTTCTGCTGAGAGTACATTCTTTAACTTCTTTGGGAAGATACTTTTTCAGAGATATCAAAAACACTTTCAAATTAAGTATTAAATGCTGTACATACAGATATATTCAGAAAAAGGGAACTTGCTCAACTAGATATTAAATAATATTATAAAATTAACAGTAATTTAAAAAATATGATTGACACAAGAATAGGATAGAACAGTTTTAAAACAGTTCTAAATATATTAAAGAGCTTTAATATGGAAAGGAAATAAAGGTGGAAGAGTTATTCTATTAAAAGTTAATGTTAGAAAATTATCCATCATTTTTATTCATCAAAAAAAGAGAACAAAATATACTCAAAATGGATTAAAGAATTAAATACAAGGTATAGGTAAGTATTAAGAAGTTAACAAATCTCAGTGCAATCTGTTACACCTATCTGCAAGGGAGCGTAATTGCAAGAGTTGTGTGCTGCATGATATCAACACTTGTCATGGATTTTTGGATAAGGAAAGAATTTTTTAATAGAAAAGCAATATATAAATCTCATAAAATGAGATTGATGCATTTGACCATAAACACACATGCAAATACTATACATCAAACATCATAAAATTAAAGAACAAGCAAGAACTGGTAAAAATATTTCTAACAGATATGATAATTCCATAGGATTTGTGTATGATTACATACCTATGTGTAATGATGTCAAATTTAAATTTATAGCACTAAAACTTCCTACAATATCATTATTTGTATGAATTAGGGTAATGTTAAACAACAAAACAAAAACAACAACTATACACACACACACACATACACACACACACACACACACACACACACAAATAAAGTAGCATAAACAAGCATTTGTAAGCTTTTTCTGCCAGGGCCACTAACAGTATGGTGAAAGTGAGGAATTGTTTACAGAATAATATTTTCAAATATATAAAATTAAGTTTCAAAAAGTCCAGAAGAAACCTATTACTGAATTTTAAAGAAGAGTAAAGTTTTGGCATTTGCCAGTAAATGGTTGGAGTTGGAGAATACCATTCTATGTGAAATAAGCCAATCCCACAAAACGAAAGGCCTAATGTTTTCTCTAACATGCAGATGCTAATTCACAATAAGGTGGGGGGAACTAGGCAAGAATAGTGTTACCTTAGATTAGGTAGAGGGAAGTGATGGGAGGGCAGAGGTGGGGATGTGGGGATAGGAAAGATAGTAGAATGAAACAGACATAATTACTGTATGTATATATGTGACCATATGACCAATATGATTCTATAACATGTACATTTAGAAAAATGATAAATTATATACAATCTATTTATGATATATCAAAGTGCATACATGCACTCTACTGTCATATATAACTAACAAATTAAAAATTAAAATTAAAAACAAGTCCAGAAGAGACCAAATACATACAAATGCAGCCACTAAATGATAAAGCAACTATTAATTTAATAATAAAGGTGTTTCTTTATTGAAATATTAAATGGCAAAATGTAGTAGCAGGTTTATTATTACCATGTTTTTAAAATCTTGATGGGTATGAATCAAAATTTAGTTACCTGCTGAAATCAGAGTGGGATACAAAATTACCTATCACAGGTATTGATAATCCTCCTGATATTTACACTTAAAATAGAAAATCATGCTAAATGCAGTTAAGGCATTAGTAAAAATAAAGATTTTTTTCCCTTTGCAAGTTAACAGATATCTTGAATTCTTTATGTGAATCCCTTAGAGGTTTCTGAGTTTCAAGTTAAAAACTATTGCTATGGAAGTTTACTTCTTGCTCATGTAATATGCTTGTAGGGGAAGACAGAGGAGTGGGATTCCAGTTAATTCACCACAAAGATATAAAAATAATAAATACATATGCATAAAAAATCAGAAAACCTAAACATATAAAGCAAATACTGACAGAACTGAAGGGAGAAATAGGCAGCAATATAATACTAATAGGAGACCTTATTTCTTTCCTTTAATAATGGAAAGAACATTCAGACAGAAAATCAACAATACAACAGTGGATTGGAACAACAGATTAGACCACATGAACCGACCAAACATATACACAGAACAGCCATCCAAGAATAGCAAAATGTGCATTCTTCTCAAATACACATGGAACATTTTCCAATATAGAGAAAATGTTTAGGGTATAAAACAGATCTTCACAAATTTAAGACAAGTGAAATAATACCAAACATCTTTTTATAATGAGTAAAACTAGAAATCAATAGAAGGAAAACTAGAAAATTTACAAATATGTATAAAGCAAATAACACTCTTGAGTAATCAATGGGTCAAAAGAAAAGCAGAAGCTGAATTAGAGAGTATTTTGAGAAAAACAAAATGACATAATACACCAAACTTGTGGGATACAGCAAAACAGTACTTAGGTTATAGTAATAAACACTAAACACTTGTATTTTTATATATATATATATATATATATATATATATATATATATACATATATATATATATATATCAAGCAAACAATGTTTTACATCAACAAGCCAGAAAAATAAGAATAAAATAAACTAAAAATTAGCAGGAGGGAAATAATGAAGATTAAAGCAGAAATAAAACATAAAATTGAAAAACAATAGGAAATAATAGAAAAATAAAAAGATCAATGAAACTATGAGGGTTTTTGATAAAATAAACAAAATTGGTAAACAGCTAAAATAACTGTAAAAAAAGACTCACATTTTAAAAAAAATCAAAAATAAAAGAGGAGACTTCACAGCTGATCCTACAGAAATAAAATATGCCAACACAGACTACTAGGAACAATTATATGCTAACAAATTGGATAATCTGAAGAAACTGATAATTCATAGAATTATATAACCCACCAAGATGAGTCATACAGAAATAGAAAATCTGAACAGACCTATATGTTATAATTAGCAAGGAGATTTAATCAGTTATCAAAACTTCCCAATAAGAAAGGTCCTAGGACCAGATGACTTTACTGATGAATTCTACCAAATAGTTTTAGAGAACTAATGCCAATCTTTCTCAAGCTCTTCCAAACAAATAGAAGGGGGAATGAACACTTTCAAACCCATTTTTATTAGACCAGCATTATTCTGATAGCAAAATCAGACAAAGACCCCTACAGAAAAAAGAAAAGGCCATAATTCTTGATGAATGTAGATGCAAAGATCTTCTGCAAAATATTAGCAAATAGAATTCAATAATGTACTGAAAGAATCAAATATCATGACAAACTGAGATTGATTTCTGGGATACAGGGATGGCTAAACATATGAAAGTCAATGTGATGATACACCACATTAACAAAATGATGAATAAAAATCACAGAACATCTTGAAGTAGAAAAAGCATTTGACAGAATCTAACATCCTTTTAAGATAAAAACGCGAAACAAACTAAGAATAGAAGGAAATAAACTCAATGTAATCAAGACCACACATGAAAATCCCATAGCAAACATCATAAACAACAATAAATAACTGGAAAAAAATATTTTCCTCTAAGGTCAGGAACAAGGAAAAGATGTTCACCTTCTATTCAACATGGTAGTGCAAGTCCTAGACATAGCAATTAGACAAAAGAAAGAAAGAAAGTCATCCAAAGTAGGAAGGAAGACATAAAATTATGTTTTTTAAAATGACGTCATCTTAAATGTAGAAAATCCTAAGGACTCTACAAAAAAATTAAAAGCTGTTAAAATTAATAAATGAATTCTGTAAAGTCACAGAACACAAAATTAATGTACAAAATTAATTTCATTTCTATAAATTAATAATTAATTTTTGAAAAAGGAAATTAAGAAAAACTTATTTACAATAATGTCAAATAGAATAAATACTTAGAAATAGACTTTACCAAGTTAATGAAAAGTCCTGTACACTGAAAACTACAAAATATTGAAGAAAGAAATTTTTTAAAAAACATAAATATAGAGACATCCATGTTCAGAAATTAGAATGTGTATTCTGTTGAAAGTAAATCAATGGAAATTCTCTCTAAATCCCATAGATATTTTTATGAAAAGACAAAAAAGTAATATTCTTCAATACATATGGAACCAGAAGACTTCAAAGAGAGAATCTTGAGAAAGAACAATCCTGGAACTTCACACCTACTAATTTAAAAAATATATTACGAAGCTACAGAAATTAAAACACTATAGTACTAGTATTAAGAAAAGACATAGATTGCCAGATGTGATGGTATACTGTAATCCGAGTGGCCAGAGAGATTGAGGCAGAAGGATTGAAAGTTCAAAGCCAGCCTCAGCAATGGCTGAGGTGGTAAGCAACTCAGTGAGACTCTGTCTCTAAATAAAATACAAAATAGGGCTGGGGATGTGGCTCAATGGGTGAGAGCCTCCGAGTTCACACCCCAGGTTCCCCCCCCCCCCCCACACACACAAAGACATAGATTAATGGAACAGAGTAGAGATCTTGGAAATAAACCCATGTTAATTGATCTTTGACAAGGGTGCCAAGAATACACAGTGAGGAAATTATAGTCTCTTGAAGAAATTTTCACTGGAAAATTGGATATTTGTAATTAAAAGAATAAAGGTGGACTCTTACATTACACTCTGCATAGAGATCAACTCAAAATAAGTGAAAAGATTGAACGTAAGTACTGAAACTGTTGTACAAAATTGTATTAGTCATAAACTATAGTACATAATGCATTCTTACCGTTGGTCCATGCACAGCTTATATTTTAGATATTATTATTTAATTAGTTATTTTAAGTGTATAATAAACACTTAAGAATACCTTTCCCCAAACCCTAGGCTCTTTATAATCTTATATTTGTGTGATTTTTCCCAATAACCCTTTCCTTTGTAATTATCTTGATTTCATTTTCATTAGATATCAATACATATAATATTTTGTTTCATAAGTAGTGTCTTCATGTTTTTCAATAAATTTTTATATTTATCTAATTTTTGTAGTAGTTTTAAAGTAAGCATTTTGATTGATTTAAACTGAAATTGTATGATATTTTTCTGCCCTAGAACCTAATCTAATCTCAAATATGAAATAATAATTCAAATCAAGTAAATAATTATGAAAATATTGAGCAGGTTGTTGTGGCTTTGTAATGCAAACAGATCTAAATGATACGTCCTTTCAGATCTAGGTGAGTATGAAATTGCCATGAATCCCATCATTGTACTAAAGGTAGTGAAAGTCAAAGGGGCTTAAAACAATAATATGCTTCTTTTCGTTAAGTTCTGTAAATACTTAGTAAGGAACTGCCAAGCAGGAAGTATAGGGTTTTGTACTGATGATTACAGTGGTGATTCAAAAAAAACAAGAATAATGGTCTCTATGTAAGGAAAGCCACATGTCACAAATAACTGTGATTTAGGATACAATAACACACTTTCTAAACGTTAAGTCAAAGTAAGAAATGTGATTAAAGTTCTGAATTGGAGACAGTGTCAGTGTTCATGGAAAATGTAGCACTAGAGGTGGATCTTCAAGGCTAAGTAGGATCAAAATATGTCCAAGAGATGGAGTTTGAAATGTAGGAGCAGGAGTTCTTTCAAAAGGTTATTTTCAAGTATGGTGACTATTTTTTCCTGACTTGCTCGGTAATTTCCTGTTTTAGCAGTGAATGTCTTATCTTTCTATGATCTGAATGTTTATGTTGCCCCCAAATTCCTAGGTTTAAATCTTCATCCCAAAGGTGATGGTGTTGGGAGAAAGAGTAATAGGGAAGTGATTAGCTGTGGAGATAGAGCCCTCATAAACAGGGTTAGTGTTTTCATAAAAGGGGCTCCATAGAGACCTGCAGCCCCAGAGAGACATCAGGCTCCTTCCATAGGAGGCTCGAGTAGGAAGAAGGCTTTCTATGAGGAAGTGTGTTCTTAAAAAATGTCAAATGTGTTGGGTCTTGATCTTGGAGTTCCTGGTCTCCAGAGCTAAAGGAATTTCTGTTGTTTATAAGCTACCCAATCTATTGTGCTTTGTTATATCAGATTTTGTTACATGAGAAAAGGGCAAACTTGGATAGTTGATTACTTAGTGAACAAAGTCTTTTTTTTACCTTCATTTCTCCCAGTTTCACAAAGTAACACACACACACACACACACACACACACAGACTCAACAACATACAACAGGTGCTAGCTTTATCAAACTGAATTCAACCTTCCCCATCTTTACTACATTTTTCTGAGAACAGAGGTCAAGGTTTCAGAGTTCCTTATACTTCCCAGTTATCTTTAGCTGTACTTTCCTTAGCAGGAGTGAGAACCCACTCAGGTCCCAAACTGTTCCACTGAAGGAGTGTGAAATCTGGGTCTTTTTCTGATGTTTACCTCCTACATTATCCCTCTCTCACACCTACTCCTGCTGAGCCTGCCTGATATTCTTATCAATACCTTTGTTTCTTTGATTCCCTCCTATTTTAGTCAGATTTTTCACTGTGGCCAAAAGACCAGGCAAGAACAATGTTAGAAGAGAAAAGTTCATTTAGTCTCAATCCATAGAGGGCCCAACTCCAATGCCCCCATCTGAGATGAGGCAAAACATCCTGGTGGAAGAGTATGGTAGAGAAAAGCATTTCAGGACAAAGATCAGGAAACAGAGAGGGAGTACCACTCACCAGGGACAAAATGTAAACCCCAGAGGCACAACCCAGTGACTTACTTCTTCCCGCCACACCCTACCTGTCAAAAGTCATCGCGCGGTTAATCCATACAAGGGAATTAATGAACTGATTAGGTTATACCTTTCATAATCTAATTATTTTACCTCTGGAAAAATTTTTCATTGTCTCACACATGAGCTTTCAGGGGATACCTCATGTCTACATCATAACATCTCGTGATTCTCCCAGTCCATCATCCCTGTTCTTATTTATGAAGCTTACCTATGTACTAACATAACATCCTTGTTGAGATAAAGTGCTTCAGAGCCAGACAGGTTCATTTGGCATCCATTTCTGCCTGTTACTATCTATTTGAACTTGAGTAGAGTTGACTTCTCTGAACCTATTTTCTCTGCTGGAAAATAGGAGATAATACAGCACCCTATTTCATAGAATCTTTAGAGAATTAAGTAAGTTACTTCTTGAATTTTTAAAAGAAGGGGTACATTTCAGAACTATATGTATGATATGATGACACTTGAGTGTAAAAACGTGTTGAGTGTGGTTCTTTGATATGAATGTTTATAAATGTACTGAAAACAATGAAAGAATGAAACCAAATTTGATACAGTTTAACTTTCAGAAGGGTATGGAAAAGAGGAGGAATGTGAAGGAAAAGATTTAAACATTTCATTTTGGAATTTTGTGAATATTATGCAATGAGTGTAGGCTATTTTTTTGATTAAGATATAAGCAAAATCAGCACAAAAATAACAAGCATAAAGAATTCACAAAGGAGTTGGCCCTTGTATAAATCTTAAAGAAAATGTGCTCCCTCTATGGGATATAAGGAAAAGAGGAGATTTCATTCATTCATTCATTCATTTTTAGCAGAAAGAGTAGAGTGAGCCAACCAGCACAGTGTTGCCAGGACCCTGCAGAAGTCTTGAATGATTAGGAACTGGATATATGGAAAGACATGTGGTGGGTGGGTCACAAGTCATGAGTCTAGGAGGTGGGTAGGCCCAGGTCTGGGTGTTCTTTCAATGCTGTATTACAAAATTTAAACTTTATTCTTAAGTTAATTGGAAAGCACTGAAGGGTAATGAGAATTTGGAAAACAATGAAAACTGCATTTTTGAAACAATCTGTACTGAGGATTGATTAAATGGGGTGGAAGTTTGCAGATTTGAAAAGAAAACCACCAACTCTTCCCGTAGTCTCAAAAAAGAGGATGAAGGCCTGGTTCACCAGACCCAATAATACCTGATTTTTATACTGTAACTATATTAATAGCTAGCATCTATTGAGGTAGCTAATGGCTAACAATGATTGATCTGAGTTCAAATTGCCTGACCACCATAAATGGACATCTCATTTTTTTTCTTACAACTCTGTAAATTAGATACTATTAATATTCCTATTATATAAATGAGGAAGCAGAGACTCAGTTAAGACATTTACCCAAGCTTAATTACATAATAAATGATGTGGCTGGATTCCACACAGTGTGGTTCCTTGGCCATATATTCAACCAGTATGTCACAAAGCCAACACATAAAGGGTCCTTAATACTACAGAAAATTGCACCAAACAGAATTAAACAAGAAAGGAAACTTTATTCAAGACCATAGCAATAGATAAGGAGACCGGATTCAACCACTATGAAATAATAGACAGGAGAGTTGTTAAATGCTGTGGTAAGCTAGTGAAACAAGTACTAGACTATGTCATGGGGAGGCTGGCCAATGCCATCAGGTCATCTAAGTTTGCTGTCACCTACTAAAGCTAAGCCCCTACCCTCCTTCAGAGACTGCAAGATAGAGGTGCCACCTTTGTGATGATCACATTTAAAAGATTTAAAAGGCATGGCTCCCAGTTTCTTTCCTTTTTTTTTTCTTTTTCTTTTGGTACTAAGGATTGAACGAACTGAGGGAAACTCAACTACTGAGCCACATCCCGAGTCCTATTTTGTATTTTATTTAGAGATGATCTCACTGAGTTGCTTAGTGCCTCACTTTTGCTGAAGCTGGCTTTAAATTCATGATCTTCTTGCCTAAATATCCCGAGCTACTGGGATTATAGACATGCACCACCAGGTCTGGCCCAGGTTCTTGAAAAAGAAATTCCTGGGTTATGAAACTGGCCGGAGCTGGGAGAAGATTTACATCTCAAAGGGTAGAGAAAGAATTTATAATTGAAAATTTTCTAAAGTAAATCCTCAATGGAAAAAAAGAAATGTATTCTTGATCATCAATTATTTTCAGGTGTGAGATGCAGTAAAGTTCAGTGTAATTCAGTATTTTTATTTATTTACTTTTTGTGGTGCTGGGAATCAAACCCAAGGCCTTCTGCATGCAAGGCAGGCACTCTACCAACTGAGCTATATCCCCAGCCTCAGTGTAATTCAGTCTTAATTTTACCCAGGAAATCCATGAAAATAGCAGATAAGTCACTTATATACATAATCTATTGTAATTATAATATATATGGACATATTATAAAATTTAAATATGCTGTGTGTATTGCATAATGTAATTCACATCTTCAAAGTAAAATTTTCCACTTTTCATACATTTAAAAGCATACAGTTCAGTAACAACAACAAAGTAGGGTCAATATTTATTCAGTATTTCTTATATTCCAGACATTAACCTAAATTCTTTCTCACATACTCCTAAGAACAATCCTAGGAGGCTGGCACAATAAATATCTTAATTTTATAAATGAGGAAGTAGACACCTAGAATGTTACACCATTTAAAATAATCTGAGCTTTAAAGAGGACTCACTACCAAATTGTTTAGACTTAGTCTAAATTTTAGACTAAGTCTAAAATGAAAATATGGGGACATTTAATTAAAAGACCATTAAGATTTTCAAGAAAAGAGAACATTAAACAAAGCCATGACCCTGATAAGTACAAGACGTTATGCACCCGCACAAGTTGTTCACGGTAGAGCCAGCTCTGCTGCCCTAGGCTTGTGCTTTCAACTCTCGGATATATTCTCTCTTTTGAGTAAGTTATTAAATGGTGAGGTTCCTGGGGGTATCCAGAGTTCTTAAATGGTTATCAATTGACCTGAAATATGTTTTTTTTCTTTTTTAATGCCTAGAAGATAGAACCTTTCTCACAGACAGGATCTGGATGTTTAATCCCACCTGTATCACACAGCTTCTCCGTGAGATATCAAAGTAGTATGAAAATTTGAAACTCCCTACTGAGTTTCTGTGTAAAAATAGTAAATGCCTGGAACAAAAAGGTTCTTACAAAGAGGAACTACAGCTAAACACTGGCCTATGTCCTGTGGCTTCTTTCACTTCATATTCTGATAGCAAGTAATACTGCACTTGATTAAAACTGAATCCAAATGACAGTACAATCCTTAGATGATGAGGAATATTAGAAATACAATCAAAGGGGTTTGTTCTGTTTTTCACCTTTATAGTGCTTAGGGAAAGGTACACAATAGTACCAAGGCTACTACCAGGAGAAAGGAATAAGGGTACTGAATGAAAACGAGCTTCTTCCTACTGAAGCACAGCACAGTTGAGGAACATGAGATGAAAACATTTTCTAGAGTACAATCCCATGGTCCCCAGGAGCTGACTTCTATTCAGATTGACCATTATTATCGCTACATGGTACATGATAGGAATTTAGGTAAAATTTCATTATAAACAGCAATGAGAGAGTAGCAGATTCAGATCTCATTATAAAGGTCAATTTCCACTATAAAAATCCATTTTGCTCTTTTAAGAGTTAGAATCAAAATGAAGCTAAACATTGCCTAAAGATGATATTCTTAGTGAACAGGGACAGAGACTATGCACATGAGTTTGTTTTTCATTTCTGTATCTCTGAAAACAACTATTTGAAAACACTTGTATGAATTCTATAACTAAAAGTGTGTCACTGGGGACAGAGCAGAGGATATCGTCAGGGTGACACATATTCACTGACTGCTGTTTGGCATTTGTGTCATTTTTAAACAAGTGACGGGTCTTGCTGCTGACTGTATTTAACAAAATGTTAAGCAAACTTTTTGAATATAATTATAATCCCGATTTCAGAATAAATATTTTTCTTCAAAAATAAGCTACACTTACTGGGTATGGTGGTGTCCACCTATAATCCCAGGAAATCAGGAGGCTAAGGCCTGAAGATTTCAAATTGGAGGCACCATTTAGCGAGACCCTAAACAGTTTGAAGAGACCCTGTCTCCAGAAATAAAAAGAGCTGGGAATGTGGCTCAGTGGTAAAGTGCCTTTGGGTTCATTCCCTGATACCAAACAAACAAACAAACAAAAATAAAACACATTGCTATCTTATATATTGTAATTTAAAAAATAACTTTAAGAGAAAACTGACAAAATAAAGTACGCATTTTTAGGAGTGGAATTCAAGTTTTGAAACATACAACGAAAGCACTGCAAAATCAAGGAAGCAAACCTCTCTGTTACCCTTCAATTTTTTTTTTTCTGGTCTTTTGATAATTCATGCATTTCTCACACCCACACCCTCCTACCCAGTTCTCCAGACAACCAGTGATCTTCTTTCTTTCACAGTAGAACACTTTATATTGTTTTAGAATGTAATATAAATGAAATTATGAAGTATGTTCTTCTTTTACTCAGCATATAACTTTGAGAATCATTGTGTCCTGCATGGAGTATTGATCCTTTCAATTGATGAAGAGTATTCCATCATGTAGGTATACCATGATTTTAAATTTTTTAATATATATTAATTGTACAAATTAATATACCATATTTCTGTACATGCATACAACCATAAAAACATATGTTGATCATTTCTATCCACTCTTACCCACTGGTATTCTTCAAAGTCCCTCTTCTATATTCAGGTTGACTTTTTTTTCTTTTGTTTGTTTATTTTGGTTTCCACATATGAGAGAACACAAAATACCTGTCTAGCTTATTTCACCTTATTTCACTTGGTTTGATGTCCTCTAGCTTGGTCTATTTTGCTGCAGATGCTAGGATTTTATTCTTCTTTATGGAAAAATACTATTCCATTGTGTATATAATCCATATTTTCTTTATCCATCAATCTGTTGATAGATGCTTAGGCTATTTTCATATCCTAGCTATTGTAAATAGTACCACAATAAATATGGGCATGAAGGCATCTCTTGTGTAACTGATGCCTTTTCCTTTGGATACATACCTAGGAGTGGGATAGCTAGGTTCTATGTTAGTTCTATTTGTAGCTTTCTGAGGAAGCTCCATACTATTTTCCATAGTGGCTGTGCTAATTTACATTCCCACCAACAAAATAGAAGACCTCTTTTCTCTGCTTTCTTGCCAGTATTTGTTACTTTTTAATTTTTTTATTTTTGATAATAGAAATTCTATCTGGGTAAGATAATATCTCATTGCAGTTTTATGTTTTATGTTATCTAATGATGTTAAGCATATATTTTTGACTATTTCTATTTCTTCTTTTGCAAAGTGTCTATTTAGAATCATTGCTTATCTTTTAATTAGAGTATTTTTGCTGCTATATTCTTTGAGTCCCTTATACATTCTGGATATTAACCTTCCATTGGATGAACAATGGGCAAAATTTTATCCCACTGTGTAGATTGTCTCTTCACTCCGTTGAGTGTTTCCTTTGCTGTGCAAAAGCTTTTTTTTTTTTTTTGTTTCATGTAATCCTGCTTGTTACTTTTTGCTTTGAGTTGATTTTTATACAATATGAGATAGGGGTCGTGTTTCAATCTTCTGCATGTGCCTATCCAATTTTCCCAGCACTATTTGTTGAAAAGGTTGTCCTTTCTCCAATGCATGTTTTAAGCACTTTTGTCAAGAACTAGTTGAATATAAATTCATGTGTTTATTTCTAGGTTATTTGTTCTGTTCCTTTGGTCTATGTTTCTGTTTTTCATACTAACATCATACTGTTTTCATTACTGTGGCTGCATACTGTATCTTGAAATCAGGTACAGTAATGCTACCAGCTTTGCTTTTTTTGCTCAAGATTGCTTTGGGTATGGGAGGTCTTTCCACCACTTAGTGTCTTTCTTCTGTGTTTTGTAATTTTTCTTTAGGGGTCTCTCACACCCCTAGTGAAGTTTAATCCTTAAATTTAAACTTAAAATATGTTTTTTTTAAATTGTTGATTTATTTGCTATTCTGAATGGGATTGCTTTCCGGATTTCTTTCTAAATGAATTCACTATTGGTGTACAGGAAAGATACTTTTTTCCATATTGATTTTGTGTTCTGCTATTTATTGAATTGTTTATTAGTTCTAATACTCCTTTGATGGATTCATTAGTTTTTTCCTATGAATGGAATTCTGTTATCTGCAAATAGGAATAGTTTGGCATCCTCATTTCCTATTTGTATGCCTTTTATTTCTTTTTCTTGCTAATTGCAATGCCTAAATTTTTGGTACTGTATTGAATAAGAGTGGTGAGAATGGCTCCTTCTTGTTCCTTATCTTATAGGAAATGCTTTCAGTCTTTCTTCATTCATTATGATGTTGTCTATGGGTTTGTCATGTATAGTATTCATTATGTTGAGGCACCATTTTTTCTATATCTAGTTTTTTCAGAGTTTTTTTATAATGAATAGATGTTGAATTTGAGAATACCATTTTACTATCTATTGAGATGATCGTATTATTTTAATCTTTCATTTTGTTTATGTGATGTGTAACATTTATTGATTTGCATATGGTGAACCATCCTTGCATTCATGAAATAAAACCTACTTGATCATGGTGTATCATCTTTTTGAGGCACTGTTGAATTTGATTTGCTAGTATTTTGTTAAGGATTTTTGCACCTGTATTCACTATACATATTGGTGTCTAGCTCTCTTTTTTGTTGTATCCTTGTCAGGTTTAGGTTATCAGGGGCTATTATAAATAAAGCTACCATGAATATTTTCATATAAATCTTCAATGGAAAGGTAAATTATTTCTCTTGGTCAAATTCTTAGGAGTTAATTAATGCATCACTTGATAGATGACAAACTACTCAATAAAATGTTCAAACCATTTTATATTCTAGCCATCAGTGCAAGAGAGCTCCAGATGAGTCACACCCTTGTTAACACTTGTATAAGTAGAGTCCATATCTCTTGTGATACACAGTCATTTGCTGCATGAAAGTGCTTCAATGACTAACCACATATATGATGCTAACCCCATAAGATTATATCACATAGTGACAGAATAGCTATCTTAGTTTGTGTAAGTACACTATGATAGTTGTACAATAACAAAACAACCTAATAACACATTTCCCAGAATGTATCCCTGTCATTAAACTGCTCATGACTGCATACACACACATATATACGCTAGTGTTCATGTTGGATAATATTCATCTATAATGAAAATAAAAGCCACAGTTCATTTGAGAAGATGGGAGGGAAGAGGCAAATACCCATATTTCAAAGACATCTTTATAAATACATCAGCTTTATGTGTATTTTCTTTGTTGTCAGTATCTACAATAAAAATGATTACTCAAAATTTTAAATGAGCCCTCAAATTTTTAGAACCAATCATTTAAACTAATTGAATATTATTTAATGTCAGAACTATGGCTAGTATTTACTTATGGATACAGAAGTTGCAAATAAGTCCAGCAAAACAATAGGTGAAAGTCAAATAGGAAATAAATTAGGGCAAAAAAAAAAAACCTTAGGAAATAGGAATATAACTATGTGGCTAGGTGTTAACAGCTACATCCAGGAAAAGCTTATGTACCTCATTATTCCTTTTTTTTATAGTAAGTTGAATTGCATGATAAAATCTCATTGCTAATCACCGATTTCATCATAATTATAGTATATAACAGATTCATATGATCTTACAATTGGAAGAGATCTCAATACATCCTGAGAAAGCTCATTTTGCTTGAATGTGTTTAATAGGTAGAAGATTCTTCTTTTCACTGAGCTGACCATTTCTTTCTAACTAATGGAAGATTCCCCACTGCTAAGAAGTACTTACCAAGAGAAGGTGTAGAAATACCATGAAAAGAGTGTGATTTTGAATTATAGTTCTGCTTTACTTGTTCCAGATAATATTTACCTTCTGTTCTTTTATCTTGTGAAATGGAGATAATAATAACCACATTTTCAAGTTGCTTTAACACTAAGTGAAATTGTTTTAATGCATAGTCCCTAATTGATAACTACTAGTTTTGACTCTGAGATATATTATTCTCCCCATTGAGCCTGATAGCATAGCTTAAGTTAGAAAGGTCAGGCTTAATCTCAACAAAAAATGTTATTGCTGATGGTATTTAATCACACTCCATTTTTAGGAGTTTCCTGCACTGATATTTTTAATAGAAATTGAGAATGAAAATTTGAGTATTTCCAAACAATATCTTTAAAATCATTTTATTCATTAGTTCCTTTTTGTTTCTTCATTTCAAAAATTACCAAAAAATGTCTAAGAGTGATCATGTAAAAAATAAACCAGGAATTTTGCATAATGAAAAGTTACATATTTCACCCTTCATTTTGCCCCAGCAGCCTGCCCACAGTTGTTTTAGTACCTCTCTATGTATCACGTACTGACTCATCTCTCAATTTGATCTATCACAAATCAGGTATAACCCAGATAGATTCTCACCAAGAAATCAACAGTAAACACCATTAAATCCAAGTCTTATTGACCTTGGAAGGGCTGGGGCAAGCTCATAAAACCAATGAGGAAATTGGTGGATATGCAGTTATCTCTGTGGCAAATAAAGTTTGTGTGTGAAATATTCAAACTCTCATTGCATGCTTGCTGTCAGAATCTGTTGACAATATGCTTAATCACTAAGTTCCCTGCATTTGAGAACCTTCACTCTTTTTCTCTGGTACTTTTAAAATATATCTATTCCTACCTTTCAAACCATCCACAAAGCTGTCAATTTTCTGATGTGTACTTCTTTCTCCAGATGTCTTCATTTCTGAAAGTACCTGATAATTCAAATAAAATACAGCTAGCATTCTACTCTAGCAGAGTACTTTCAACTTAACCAATCTGGTTTAATAAATTTTTAAGTTGTCAATTTTTGTTTTTCTTACTATAATTAACATCGTCAGTTGCTAGGGGACAAAGTGAAAGTCTGAGGCAAAATAAACACAGAAGCATTCAACATTTGTGATTTGGAATTCAGATCATTTATGCTGTTTTCAAAACAGTGATCTTCATAAAACTAACTCTCTCTCTCTCTCTCTCTCTCTTTTTTTTTTTTTTTGCTTTTTTTCCCTCTGTGCACCTCTTGATTAGCTACTACTAAGAATCATTACCACCCACCAAGAAGAGTTATTTCAAATGTTTCTATGACTCTTTAATTATCTGATAGGTCATCATCCATTTGAAACATCAATTATTTTAAGTAGAGCTCTTTTCTCAGGATGACTTAAGAATACATTATTCATACCTCATTATGCTAAGGTGTGGTCAGTCTAGGAGTTCATCTGCTGTCCATGTGGATCTTGAACTAAACAGTGTCCACCACACCCACTATATCAGCAAGATCCATCAATTCAATCTGCTAAATATTTTCTGATTATGGCTCCTGTTTACTCTTCACCACTACATTGTGCAGGTCTAATATACAGTTTCTCATGTACATTGTATTTAGCATCCACTAACTCATCTCTCAGTTTCTACTTGGGTTCTCAAATACTCAATCCTTTAGTCAGTAGTCAGAAAAACAACTTAACATGTAAAACTGATTAGGCATTGTCCCAGTTACAAATTCTGCTAACTTTCCATTATCCTTGGGGTAAAATGCAATTCTTACTTTCACCTCCAAGGTGTTCACTACTGTCTCCTGGGTTCTCCTCCCTGGCCACTCTGCCTTGCTCACAGTCCTCCAGCCACACTGGCCTTCTGACTGTTTTTGGAAATGTACCAGATCATCTCTAACTCAGAGCCTGGAATCTCTTTTTCCAGATCTTTGTGTTGCTGCATCAAAAATTATCCTTATCCCAGTCATTCTTCTTTCATTCTGTCTTAATTTCTTTCCAGAACTTTTCATTCTCATTATATAGAATTACATGGTGCACTTTCCCTTGTGTAGAACCCATTTTCCCTACTAGAACGTGAGCTTCATATGCTTCTTATTCTTTTCCTTACTTGGTTCCACCATCTCTACTTCTCTACTTCAATTTAGATTAGCACCTGGTACATAGAGTATAAGACAGATATGCTAAATGAAAAGAAGAAAGAGCAACCCATTAGAGTAAAAATAGTAACATTATTAAATATATCACCGAGAACTTCCCTAAAGACACTTCTAAAAATGCTTCTGTAAATTGCAAAATAATGAAACTCTAGCATGTTTTTGAAAACATATTTGCAATATAAAATGTACTCATAAAAACACTATGTAAAAAATTAAATATTCCCATAAAAATCATACCACTATGTTTTATTCACTGAAAGAAGGCCCCTGCCTGCATTATATAATTAGCTAATCATTAATTGAATTTCCTGTCTTATTCTGAGCATGGTGAGCAAAAAAACATGAAGAGATAGTCTTCTTATCTGCAAAGTAACTAAGAGAGAAGATACTCATGAACAATGAAAATTATTGAAGGTAATCAACCAAAGATTGAATTCTGGGATACAGAGGATATGTCATAAGGATTTAAAACGTAGTCAAGCTATAAGTGGAGCAGACATGGAAGCAAGCATTACAGAGGAGCGATTTACAGTAAGGAGCCCTGGTTGACTTGTTCATCAGTCTTGAACAAAAATTGCTTAAAAAGATCAAACAACAAGCTTCTCTAGTTAGCAACCTTTAAAAAGAAGGAAATTAAAAGAGGCTTAGAAACGCAGCCTCTTACTCCAACTCAGATGTACTATTGTTGTAGTTTTTGACTATAGACTAAAAGTGTCTGTTCAGACTAAATTGTCTATTTCAACTAAAGTTCTCAGCATTATATTCTACTCAATTATCTTAAGATAAAAAATTCTGAAGGAATTGTTTGACTAATTAGTAGACTAAGATACAACTTAAGTTTGATGTGCTGATGATCTTGACATTTTGAACAAAACTAACAGCAGGTAATATTTATTGTATACACATATTATCTATAATTTTAATGTATCTTGATGTAGTATGTTTGTTGGTTCCAGAGATGAAGATCAGCAAAATATAAGCTCATAAATGGGGATATTTCTGAGTCACTGCTCAAACCCTGTGTCTAGAGGGGTATCCAGAACATAATATACCCTCAAAAAATATTTGATGAGTGAACTATAAATGTATCAAGAAAATAAGTGGCTCCATCCATCTAAAACAATGTACATTATCTACAATGTTTACATGAACTTAAAAGGGTAAATTTTCCACATTAGATGAGAAAAATATGGACTAAATTAAATGGAAACAAAGCCTAGAGTTCAAAATTCCTTTACTACAAAAATTTTATTGCAAGTTTTCAGTAGAAAACATTTGAAGCATTGAAAGACTTGAATAGTGTTTGTTTTGTTATAATAAAAACTCAACTTTATATTTTTATATCATTTTTTTCCTTTAAAAATGAAAATCGAGAATTAGGTTTGTAGCTCAGTGATAGAGCGCTTGCCTAGCACATATGAGGCACTGGGTTTGATACCCAGTACCACATAAAAATAAACAAATAAAAAAGGTATTGTGTCCATCTATAACTAAAAAAAAATAAATGCAAATTGAATATTCAGCAAAGTAGCAGGATATAAAATCAACACTGATAAATCAGATTTAATGCAATTCTGATCAAAATTCCAAGACATTCCTCATAGAAATAGAAAAGGCAATCATGCAATTCATCTGGAAAAAGAAGAGAGCCAGAATAACTAAAGCAATCCTTAACAGGAAGAGTGAAGTAAGTGGCATCACTATACCAGACTTTAAACTATCCTACAGAACAATAGTAACAAAATAGCATGATATTGGCACCAAAACAGACTGGTAGACCAAGGGTACAGAATGGAGGACATAAAGACTAATCCACAAAATTACCATTATCTTACATTAGACAAAAATGCCAAAAACATGCATTGGAGAAAAGATAGCTTCTTCAACAAATGGTGCTGGGAAAACTGAAAATCCATATACAACAAAATGAAATTAAACCCCTATCTCTCACCATGCACAAAAACCAACTCAAAAATGGATCAAGGATTTAGGAATAAAACCAGAGACCCTGGGTTTAATAGAAGAAAAAGTAGGTCCTAATCTCCATCATGTCAGATTAGGCCTCAACTTCCTTAATAAGACTCCTTTGGTCAAGAATGAAAATCAAGAATCAATAAATGTGATAGGCTCAAACTAAAAAGCTTCTCAGCAAAAGAAACAATCTGTGAGGTGAATAGAGAGCCTACATCTTGGGAACAAATCTTTACCCATCACACATCAGATAGAGCACTAATCTCTAGGGTTTATAAAGAACTTAAAAAGCTAAACACCAAAAAAAACAAAACAAAACAAAATAACCCAATCAATAAATAGGTCAAGGACCTGAACAGACACTTCTCATATGATGATTTACAATCAATCAACAAATACATAAAAAAAAATGTTCATCATTGCTAGCAATTAGAAAAATGCAAATCAAAACCACTCTAAGATTTCATTTCACTCCAGTCAGATTGGTAGCTATTATGAAGACAAACAACAATAAATATTGGCAAGGATGTGGAGAAAAAGGTACACTCATACACTGCTTGTGGGACTGCAAATTGGTGTAGCATGGAGATTTCTTGGAAAATTGGGAATGCAACCACCATTTGACCCAGCTATCCCTTTCGGTCTGTACCCAAAGAACTTAAAACAGCATACTACAGGAACAAAGCCACATTAATGTTTATAGCAGCACAATTCACAATAGCTAAATTGTGGAACCAACCTCAATGCCCTTCACTAAATGAATGAATAAAAAATGTGGCATATATACACAATGGAATACTACAATAAAAGAGAATAAAATCATGGCATTTGCAGGTAAATGGATGGAGTTTGAGAAGATAACGCTAAGTGAAGTTAGCCAATCCCAAAAAACCAAATGTCAAATGTTTTTTTTTTGATATAAGGAGGCTGATTCATAGTGGGGTAGGGAGAGGGAGCCTGGGAGGAATAGAGGAGCTCTTGGTAGGGGAGAGGTGTGGGAGGGGAAGGGAGGAGCCATGGAGTTAGAAATGATGGTGGAATGCAATGGACATTACTATCCAAAATACAAGTATGAATTCACGAATTGGTGTGAATATACTTGTATATAACCAGAAATATGAAAAATTGTGCTCTATAAGAATTGTAATGCATTCTGCTGACATATACAAAAAAAATTAGTTAAAAATTAAATGCAATTTGAATGTTTCTATTATAAAGCTAATTTATAAATAACTACATTCATGTTGTAAAGGCCTAGCAATATTAACCCGAGGTCCACATGATACAATAGAAAATGTGTAGATATTTGCATTAGACTAAGTCAAACTTCAACTTATTAACTATGTGGCCTAGAATAAGCTCCTTGATATTCTGTAACTTCAATTTCCTCAACTATAAAATTTAGATAATATCATAAGCACATACACATTGGTTTGGTTGTGAGGATAAAATGAGATGATATATCTAGAATTTTAACAATGTATCAGAAACACAGTAGGTCTTCAATAAATGTTCTCCATTAATGGTACCACATGATCAGAGAAACATGAACACGTCAACTCTCACATGATATTTCAGCTGATCTATTCTTAAAACCACAGAAAATATAAATATGATTGATGTAGTGATATTGGATAACATATTTTAATTAATATTAACACTGTCATTTTGTGACTTTCCTAGAAAGGATAAATTCGAAGGGTTAAAACTCCTAAGTCACTCACTAATTCTCTGGTAAATAAATAATGATCTGAGAAATTCAGCACTGTTTTACATGGTCACCAGGGAAAGATCAATGGTGACAAAAGAAATATGGTGTGTAGTGAACACTTTTCATTGCAGAGTTTCTCAAGGCATTTGACTTTCTGAGAGAATTTCACCTTTATGATTCATTCAACCAGTCAATGACCACTTTATCTAAAGTCAATCAAAAAAGAGGTATTTGTAATACCAGAAATTATGCCTAGAATATTATACACATTAATATTGAGTCACTCATGTTTTCCCTGGCATACCTCTGCTTAATAAATTGATGACATGAAAAGCACATACACACTTAACAAAATGTTTTTGGAGAATAAATTAGTCAATGAAGCATTTCTAGCAGTTTAGCATTTTACACTCTCCCAATGTTTTCCATTCTAGACCAAAAAAAGGGAAGGGGGACTAGGGAGTAATAAAATATCCATACATTGAATTCCATTTATATCAGATGATCTCTGGGGGGTAAATTTCAAAACATTTGCTAGAGTTCTGTGTAATTGGGGTGGTCTTCCTGACATAGCAAAGGAGAAGATGGTCCACTATGAGTCAAGATGCACCTACATTTTCAAAGTGTTTTGTCATTTAGATTAGGAAAAAGGTAAAAGTCACATTGACTGTCACATTATTTAGGGGATTTTATGGATAGGAAAAAAGGATAAGACCTGCACATGGTCTTATAAAATATTATGGTAATTCTTGAAAATTAGAGGTAAATGTCCTTTCAACATTTTTTAAGTTCTTACATAATTAAAATATTTGGAAACACATGGTAATGGTAAGAATTTACAGGTTGCTATAGTTTGATCTGGAAAGTTCCCCATAGGGCTAGGTTTTAAAGGTTTGGTCCCTGGCTTGGTGCTATTGGGAGGCAGTGGAATTTAAGAGGCAGAGCCAAGTGGGAAATCTTCCGGTCATTGGTGTTATGTCCTTGAAGTGGATTGAGGGACCTTGTTTATCTCTCTCCCTTTCTCTCTTTTTTGCTGCCTGAATCACAGTGATGTGAGTGGTTTTGCTCTGTCACTCACCATTGCCATGATGTGCTGTCTCCCCACAAGTCCCAAAGCAAAGCAGCAAATCAATCATGGACTGAAACCTCTAAAACCATGAGCAAAAATATACCTTTTCTCTTTATAATTCGATTATATTATCTCGTATTTGTCAAAGCTAAATAAACACAGGTATTGTAGGTTGGAAGAAGGAAAATTATATATCATATAAATTATGCTACATACATGAATGAAGGGAGGGATAGGTAGGTAGATGGATGGAAAAATAGTCTGTTAATGAAGATTAAAATAATTCAAAGAAGCATAAAATAATCCAAATTCTTATCAGACTATAAAACAAAAAAAATATGCTGAGTCTCTCAGAGTCAAATATAAGCAGATAATAGGATGAAATGAACATTTTCTGGTTCACCCAATTGCCTGTTTGTTGAAATAATAGCCAGATTTTTTAAATTCTCAATTTGTATGTTACTGACTTTTACTATAAAAGTACTTTGGAATTAAACTGTTTTATCTAATTTTTTTAGATGTATACTTTTTTAGTTTTTTTTAAATTCTTTTTTATTGGTTCTTTTAAGTTATATATGACAGTAGAATTCATTTTGATATAATTATACAAGCATGGAATATATCTCTTACTCTAGTTAAGACCCCTTTCTTATGGATATACAAGACAGTGGGATTCACTATACTGTATTCATATGAGTACATAGGCTTTTAATATATTTAAACTCAACTCCTCCTCCATTCCTGATAGGCAAGAAATGGAAATCTAAGTGGCCATCAGTTGATGAATGGATAAAAAGGGTGTGGTACATATACATAATGGAACACTTTCAGCCATTTAAAAAAAATAAAATCCTGTTATTTGCAACAGTATGGATGGAACTGGATATCATTACGTTATGTGAAATAAGCCAGGCACAGAAATATAAGCACTATATGATCTCACTCATATGTGGAATCTGTAAAAGTTGATCTCATAGAAGTTGAGGACTGGCAGTTACAGGGGCAGGGGAGGGTAGAGGAGAGGGAGAGGTGAGGAAAGGCTGATCAGTAGGCACGAAGTACAGTCGTCAGTAAGAGTTCTGGTGTGTGAGTGCACAGTACAGTAACTATAGACAACAATGTGTACTGCATATTCAGAAACACAAGAATAAAGGACTTTGAATATTTTCACCATAAAGAAATAATAAATGTTTGGGAAGGTAGGTATGTTTAACCTAGTTTAATTGTTACAGAATGTGTATGTGCATTGGAACATCACATAGTATCACATTAGTACGTATAATTCTATGTGTTAATGTATTAGCTAAATTTAAACCTAAAAGATTTGCCTACTTATTTATTTTACCAATGTTATCTAGTAGAAGTGCTAAATAAACTTGATAGGTAAAAAATGAAACATAACATAAAATTTATCACTTTACCATTGTAAAGTGTACAATTTCATAACTGATCTCTAGCTCTATATCATAGACTGAACAGCAAATCCTTATTTTTCCTTTATCTCCCCACAGCTCCTGGAAGCCACCATTCTACTTTTTGTTTCTGTGAGTTTGACTACTCAGATGCTTCATATAAATGAAATCATATTAGTATTTTACTTTTTGTGATGAGCTTATTAAATTTAGTATAGTATCCTCCAGCTTCATCCATATAGTCCTGTATAACAAAATACCCTTTTATAAGGCTGCATTATTTCATTGAAGATATGTAGCATATTCTGTTCATCCATTTATTTGTGGATGGACATTTGGATTGCTCCCACTTCTTGGCTATTGTGAATAATGCTGCTCTAATCATGAGTATGGTAAATATCTCTGAGATTTTGCTTTCAATTCTTTTTGCTAAATATCCAGAAGGAGGGTTGCTGAATAATATGACCATTCAAATTTTAATTTCTTGAGAAACCACCATACTGTTTCCCACAGAAATGAACCATTTTACAGTGCACAAAGGTTCTTATTTCTCCATAAATAAATCAATAGTTATATTTTTTTCTTCTAAGATCCTAAAGGATTTAAGGCAATATCTTCTTATGATTTTGATTTGCATTTCTCTAATGATTAGTGCCACTGAGCATTTTTTTATGCTTGTTAACCATTTCTGCATAATATTTGGGGATGTGTCTATTGTTAGCTGTTTCTGTTGTTGTTGAGCTATAGTAGTTCTTCATACGTTCTAGATATTAACCCCTCATCCAATGTATTATTTGCAAATATTTTCTTGTATTCTATATGTTGTGTTTTAAATTTATTGATTGTGTCCTTTGATGTACAGAAGTGTTGAGTTTCATTTAATCCCATTTGTCTATATTTGCTTTTGCTGACTGTATTTTGGGGTTTATATTGAACAAATTATTGTCAAATATGCTGTCAAGAAACTTCTCTCCTAATTTTTTTATAGAAGTTTTATAGTTTTGGGTTTTACATTTAGGTCATTAAGCCATTTTGAATTAATTTATGTATGCAGGATAAAGACCCAACCACATTTCTTTGCATGTGAATATTGGAATATTTTCTTCTTTTCTTTCATTCTCACTCTTGCTCCATCTCCTTCTCCAGACATTCATATAAGCATGTTTTTTCAAAAGTATTATCACCTGTTATTGTTCCTTACTTTTGTTCTCATGCTTGCAACTATTGTTTGGAATATTACAATCAGGATCAATGAAAATTACCATGATCCAGTAAACAAAGATTAGCATTTCAGGTGGAGAAGAGAGAAGTAGATGAACTCTTGAGACAAAATTCTTCTTTGTCTCTTTGTCTTTGATAAAGGCTACAAATTCTGAAATAAAAAGACAAGTATCTTTAAGCCACATATTTTTGTGTGTGTGTGGCTGCCCCTTGGCAGATTACCCCATGTGAGTCTCTGTATTTACAGAAAAACATAATTACTGGTAATATAATATAACTATATATATGTATATATACATATATATTTATATAACATATGTATATATGTGTGTATACATATACATACTATCTATATATCTATATCTATATATTTTTTTCTTTCCAGGAAAATATTTATACAATTGCAAGACCTGTGTTGAGATTTGAGTTTACCCCAGCTTGTTCCATTATGTTATACAGATCCTCTATCAGACAAAAATCCCATAAGGTCACACAAAAGTGTTGCAATTTGATTATAAGTAAAACCCCTCAAAATCTTGAGTTATTACCTTTAAAACATTATCTGTTGTCTCAGATGTATCAAGAAGCAGCTACTATTGAGACTTTATTCTTTTTTCCATGTGAAATCAAGTTTTTTCAGGGTACATGATATGACTCATAAAAAGTCTGTTGGTAGGCAAAATTATTTTTACTGTGACCAGAAGACTTTAAAATTGGTGGCAAAGGAATTTGGATAGTCTCAGAGAAAAAGAATCACTGAATTGAGTATTTGAAGTAAGATTTAATGGTCTAATTTCATGTGAAAATATAGGTACAAGCTCAGACATATTTTGATACAAGTATCTGGGAACTAGATATTGAACTAAACAATTTACAGACCCTGGAATAAGTAGAAAATTACTCTTGAAACCATGTTTAAAAGCAAATGTGAAATTGATCACGTTATAATAAAAATAATCATGACTAGCAAAGTATTTTGGCATGTGTGATTTATATTTGAAAGAAAATTATTTTCTATATCTTGGATCATTTTTACCTTATACTAACATTTAAATAATTATTCCCTCTTCTCAAATTTATATTACTTTTTAAAAGCAGATAAATGAATCAGAAACTTTAAAAGGTCAAATCAGTATACTGTAAATTAAAAAGTATAAGAAGGCTATAACTGATGATAAAATTCTAATGTTAGATATCAATGTTACAGTATTCTACAAGACAATCATTTTGTTAAAATACTTTCTTCACAATAGTTCTAATTTTCTTCCTTTATTTAAGTTTATTTGCATGAAATCTTAACTATTTCCAATATATAACATCGATGGCATATTTGTTTAGGCCATACAATTTAGGAGACTAAGAGAAGAGGAGTAAATGTTAATGTACATAAACAATTCATCCTAGGACAATATACTAATGGACAAATATAAACAAGAAACAGAAACCAAGTTATCACACTGTTAATAATTCCATCTGTGACTTTTTGTCTATTTATTAACCAAGTTTCATATGACTTAATATCAAAGTATCAAAGACATGAATCTTATTTTACTAAGAGAATACTTTCAAAGAAGCAAATTAGAATCCTGACACATTTTTTCATTAGCTTTGCCTGATTTTGAGATAATTTTATGTGTGACCCACTCACAAAATGGAAAATGTAAAAGAAAGTTCTGACTAGCTGGAGGTATAGCTCTGTGGTAGAGCTCTTGCCTAGCATGCAGAAGGCCTGGGTTTAATCCCCAACACTAAACAATGACAACAAATCCCAACCAGATTCAGTGACCCTTTGAATGAGAATAAAATAATTTCATGTTGCATTGTGAATTTTTCACAAATATTTTCTAACCAATTAATGCAATCATCTTTAAATTTAAGGAAACAACATATTCTAAATACTGGTTTTAATTTAAATTATTTCTAACAAAATAAATGATAAATTTTCTTTTTAAAAATCACATTATTATCAGGAATTGCAAGAGAAGTCTTTTGAAGCCTATTTCTCCAAAGGCTGAAATATACTCACAGTAATGTAGAAAGGTCTGCTTGTGATGACTGAAAATGAAAGGTATGATTTCTACCTAAGTAGCATCACCAGTTAATAACTAATAGACTACTTCATTTTATGTTTATGTAAGAATTTTGTTGGCTTCAAAAACAGAATAACTTTACAAAAAATCATATAATTTTAGAGCTGAAATAAAACTTAGAGATAATCTCAAAGGAACCTGAGGCCACAAATCTTTAAAAAACAAAAGTTAATAAAGAATAAGAGAATAATACAGATATTATGCAAAATCCAAAACTACTCCTTTGAAAGGATTTTGTTAAGCTGTGTAAACAAGTCAGGATGGCAACTGTTATTTTGCCAGAAAAATGTTAGAGTCTGTAAACAAGTCTGCATGGTACCTGGCAAAATGCCAGAGGGAGTGGTTTATGAAGTAACAAAAGTGAGCCATTAAGTGAGGAGATTCCTTATTGGTTGACTGCTGTATCTATTTTATGCTAATTAGATAAGCTGTGTAAAATGTATAAATACCACTCCTGTCCTACAATAAACGGCTCCTATTCCTGCTGTATCAAGGTACACAAGTCATTCGTTGCCCCCCGGTTATTTTGCCCAGCCAGCGGGACTGCGGCAGGATTTATAATAGACAAAACTCTTGCAGAAATATCCAAGAGGAGACCATTTAAAAATCACAAAGAAGATACAGCATGAAAAAACGGGCATTTTGGACATATATTCAAAATTTTAAAATCATAAGAAAAATACAATGGAGTAGTTTATGTTAGTCAAAAGCTTAGATAAAATGAACAATTTCCTAAGAAAATTATAAGTGGTCTAAATGTATGCAATAAGAAATAAATAATCTGGGACTAAGGTTGTGGCTCAGCGGTAGAGCACTTGCCTGGCGCATGTGAGGCACTGGGTTTGATCCTTAGCACCACATATTAATAGATAGATAGATAGACAGATAAAGGCATTGTGTCCTGTACAGCTAAAAAAAAAAAATTTAAAAAACAAGGAAATACAACTGATCACTCTCACTCAAAAAAAATGAAAAAATTCACCCCAAATGATTTAAAGGCAATTTGTATGAAAATAAAAAAATTGATATTTTATTTAAATTTGTGTCAAACAAAAGAGAGAAAACTGTACAATTCTTTTTATATAACTAATAAAGCTTTGTTATTGCATGGTAACCTCAAAAAAGTAAAATACACACATTTTTAACCAGCATCATTTATACTTAGACATTAAAAAAAACATTATATTCAATACAATCTCAATCCAGAGTGATTCATTCAAGGTTTGCTACTTAAAATCCTATAAATTTAATGAATGTACAATACTAACAAATATAAAAGAACACATGATAATTCTAAAAGATCCTTCCTTATTAAAAAATTCTAAAAATCTTTCTATTTTAATTACTCATCCCAGGTAGACTACCAATATGTCATGTATGTCTTTGATAAATAATGTGATAGAAGATAAAGTGTTATATTCCCTCCAAAATAATTAACATTTAAAAGATAATTTTAACTGTAAATATTACTTTCTTGCTTTCTTAATCACTATGTTTCAGAACACCACTGGGAAATTCAGAGTCTGAATTAAAAATTTAATAAAAATATACACTACCAAAGTTCATAGCAATCTTCATTAATACTGGCTGACAACCTATGTATGATGAGTATCATATTTTAGCAGTAGCTGCACAAATCCTAGTTACAGTGTAACTTTACAGAATTTCATTCCATTAAAATATCATTGAATGAACAATTCTAAGTAATGGAGCTGAGCAATTCACATAGTAGAGAGGAGCTCCAATCAGAACTAGACAGCTCAAAAATAGGCCACACCTTTGCTCTTGCTCCTCATCCTTCTCTATACCAGCTAATACAGGCACAAGGTTTGTAAGTCTGACAATCAGCTTATCTAGATTTAAAGAGCACAGTTGAAGAAAATGAAAAGAAAGTTTCAAGTAAATTTGCAAATTTGAGTGATTAGGTTCCTGTAAGCTAAGAGACCCAGGGTAGAGGGATTTGTACATGAATGTTCAAATCATACACTTGCATCCATCAGTTAGATTAAGAATTCTTAAAGGATATCCTATCTTCATTGGGAATATTCAGTCTCTTCTAAAATGCATGCTAGGGGAGCTATAGATGGTAATTGACACTACTTGCCTTAACCCATTGAGTCCCAAATTTTCATTTCTGTGAATATTTCAATAAAATTGACACAGCTACTATAAAATGGATTGGAAATCATAATTAAGAGATTACACGTTATTATATAAATTAATGTGGATAATATCATATTTTATATTACAATATATTATATAATGTATGATACATTTAAGTTTTTAGGTATCCATTTCTGGGACAGTGGGACAAAATGGTTCAAGGTAATATTCAATACCAAAACTTAGATGAAGACAAATGCTCTTCAAGTTTAATGCTTTTTTTTTTTACCTCATGTAGATCAATTTAGATTTTATTCTATGAAGGAAAAAACATACTGATTAGTTGCAGTTTTTCTTAACTACTAGTAAATTTAGTGTGTGTGTGTGTGTGTGTGTGTGTGTGTATAACCTTAATTGCTTAGATCCCTCACCAACAATTTTGACACCATAATCAGAAGATTAAAATAAGAATGTAAATGTTCTAGATAATAGTACACATGTAATTTTTTATCTATCATATACAGTGATTAAATGTTAAAGAAAACATCTTTTAATTGACAGTGTAAACATGCATTATGCTTCATTATTTTTGTTTCAAAAATATCTAAAATATAAAAACACTACATGAAATAAGACTTTATTTGCAAGACAAATTATTTTACCTCCTTAGGAATGCAATGCATTATATCTATTCTATTTATATGATAATTTATTTCCAAAATTTAACCAAATGCTCTATTTTCTCTAAGGCTTATACAATGCAAAATGATTTCTATCTTTTTAGGAAAAAAAAACTGAAGCAGAAGGTAAATTCTATAGTCATTCACTAGATTTGTACTTTCCAACTTCACTTAATATACACATATATTTTAAAATAAGCTTCATGAGTTGCTGCAAATAATATAAATGGCAAAAGGGTAAAGAAACTCAGCTTATTGCATTAAATTGGATGTTTCAAAATAATTCCATCAAAAATAATTAAATGAAAATTTTTAATTTTCAAAATTATACACATCTAAAGTAGAATTATAAACTTGTAGATCTACAGGATAAGATTTTCTTGTGAAATTATAACTTAATTATTCATTTCTGGTTTTGAGATAATTTGGATTATTTTGAAAGAAATCTAAAAAATAAATATTGATGATCTATACATTCAACTAATTTCATGTGACAGATATTAAATAAAATAAGCATCATTTGAATAGGTATCTTTGGTTAAATGGTTCCACACTCAGAATCTTCACATGGTATGATATAGATTGTGTGGTGTTTATTACAGTTGTAAACATTTAATGGCTGATAATTAAACAGCATCCGTATTGAATCATGCAAAATTTAATTAAACATAGCACACCACAGATGTGAGATTTAAATTACTACTTATAATTACATGTAAAATATAATTGTTAATATAATCACAAGGAATTTTGAGAGAAATTTGCAATTTCCTCTCAGTTTAAACAAATTTTATTTTTAATTGCTTGCTCCACTTTTTTATTATTAAGCATTTTTACAAAAATGTCAAATATATTTATGAATGTTGGTTCTGAGTAAAGGAATATTATCTCAGAAGTATTTTTCTAACATCTTGATTCCAAAGATATAGCAAAAATAAAAAGAAGAAAAAGAAATAAAATAGAAATAGACCCTCATCTAACTACAAATAATTCAATTAAAAGAAAATAAGAACTAGCCCAATTCTATCACTGGATGCATAAATAACTAGGAAGAAAAATGAAAAGGATTTTATTTGTCTTCAGTTTCAGCATAAGTAACTCACATATTTGCATAGTATTTATAAGAAGCCAGTGAATAATGTTACTGTGTAATATCAACTTAAAGGGATCATTAAAAATTTCCTATGTAAAATCTACCAAATACTGAGAAATTTTCAGCCTCCTTTGTTCATTATTAAAGATATATTTGATTTTTATCTATACAATGTATAGGAAGTACAGTAAACATGGATTATTTTATAGTTGATTACACACACTGATTACACATATCATTTAATGTGTCTTCCATAACAGTAATTTGTGCTACATTACCTCTATAGCGTAGGAAAACAAAAATGGAATGTACCAAACACTCAATTCAATTTGCACCATTTTGTAATATTGAATGTCTACAATATTTCAGAATCACAAATGTTTACAATGAGAATCGTGTCAGTGAGGACTGAGATCAGAAAGGCAAATAGCTAATCTTCAAGTAACTAACAAAGAATGGCTTGAACTTCCATATTGCTCTAGCATAAAGAAAGGCACAATTTATTTTTAGTAAATTATGGGAGTGAATTACACTACAATATGGAAATTAATTATCCTGGTCATTCTTGATTAACACTTTTCTTGTTACTATTGTATTGCAAACAACTGCCAAATTTAAAAATCTGCAGGTGGGCTGAAAGGAAACTATAAATAATACATTCAACAAGAAATAGTTTGTCAGATCATATATGCTTATTATATGCATATATATTACCGTAATTGTCCATGGCATTTTAAAGTAGATGAAACAGTCTCAAAGTTATCATTGAAAGAGATGATTCTGATAAAGAAAATAGATGGATCCTAGCAATGGAGCTGTCCAGAGCTCCATAAGCATGTAACAGTTTCTTATTTACATGTTGCTCATGTTTATGCATGTTCAGAAGAATACAGCTGCTACCCCATTCTCCAGAAATCACAGACACCGGTCAAGTCTACAAACAGCCACATTTGAGCTTGTAATGTATTTATCATGAAAAGCAAAAGCTCTAATGGTAGGGAGGGGGGAAATCGGCACAATTTGCTTTGAAAAGATAACAGGCATTTTTAAAAAAACAAATACTGTATATTCAATTCAGCTCCTTTAGGTGCTTTCATGTTATAGGAATTCTGCTGGTGATGAAAACAGCAACCAGCCAATCAAATGGCAGTACTCTAGTGCCATCCAAAGTAGAAGCCTAGTGTTTAAAATAACCCTGATGAATTATTCATAGAGCTGATGTTTATGCAAATTAGAGAATCATGCATCCACCTGACCACCAAGGGAAGAAAAAAACACAGGGAAAAAAAAACCCACCATGCTTTTAGCATTCTCCAGAACCTATGTAATCAAATGATAATATTCTTTCATTAAATGCATCAAGGAATTACAATCCTTACCTGGTTAGTTTGTAGGGCCTTCAGATTTTCTGGATGAAATAACTGACTGTGCGTGCAACCAATAAAACTGAACTGAAAAGCTGATTAAGGGCACTTACTTAATGCAAAGCCACTCACTGAATATTCATATGATGCCTGTGTTTATGCAAATTGAAGCAAAAGAAAGCCCAAGGGGATTGGTTGCCATAGCCCACAAATACTGTGTACAGCACAAAATATAGAGAATAGTGACAAATAAATCTTGAAATTCATAGCTTTGAAGCAACAAAGCAAAAATAGTAAAATATTAAAAAGCCTAGGTGAATTAAAACATTAGTTTTAAAGTGTTTTATTTAATCATATTACTTTAGAACTACTTGTTATTCCTATCATGTAATGATCTATAATTACCTTAATGCTAAAAGATACCATCACTTGTATTTGTCAGCTTTATTTATCCCACAACCATTTATCTGAGCAGATCCCTTAAGCATGGGATAGTAAAGAAAGAAACAATTTTAATAAAGGTATAATACAGTATAATAATAAGCAAACCCAGGGCTATGTATGGCCTTATATTCAGTGTTTCATGTAGTGATTGTTCAGTGGTAAAATCTTACTAGTGAATGAAATATCAATGAAAGACCTCTATTGGAGGTCTCCAGTGAAGACCTCCTTGTTGCTTACTATTTATAGACATCTGCTTCATTTGAAAAGAGGATTGTTTTATATTAGATGATATACTGTGAAACTTTTGGCCAAGAAGATTCTGGAACAAATAATTTTAAATTTTAAGGAGTTCACCCTTGCAAACCAAATACAGTAACATTCTCTGAAATGCATGCTAATGTGTCATATACCTATGACAAAATGTGAGTCCTCACATACATATGTGAAAATTGTAGGCATTGACATGATGCATAACATTTAAATGATACAATGCAAGTTTGACACAAATGCTTTACATAAACAAGGATTTTCTTTGGTTTTTATTTCTTAAATAAGTAAGAAGTAGAGATGACTAAAAATGCTGGCATTTATCTAAGCTTTGTTTTTCTTTTGTTTGTCTCCTTGTTTTCTTGTACACACTTTTAAAACTTAAAAAATAAGAGGGCAGTATTCTACCATTATCTGAAGAGTGTTCAACATTTCTCAGTATTTTCCTAGAAACTGTCACATCCTCACTCCACAATCACTTTGGTCTCCCCCACACAATGTAGAGTGTTCAAATAATTTTGAAAATTTAAAGCAACTTAAGCATCTGTGCAAAACTGGCTATGCTTATAAGTGCTATAAAGTCTAGGTCTGATTCTTGAACATTGTTTTCCTATAAGAAATTTAAATAGAATTTCTTTGTGGCAACTTATCATTGCCTAATTACAGCTTTCATGATTACAAAAAACTTCCTTTCTTTTCAAGTTTCTCCTTGGATGTCTATAATAGTAGTACTCATAAATATATATTTATGTATATACACATATAGTTTCTATAAAATATTTGTTTATTCTAATTAATATCTCCTTAAAATTCTTTTTTGCTACGCTTCAGAATTGACTTGAAACAATGTAGTTTATATATCTAGAATTAAGAATAAACTTACTAAAATTTAGAAACTGTGATTTTTCATTATTTTTGTTGGTTATTTCTTTAATTTTTAAATTATTATATTCATATATGTATGGTACAAATTTCAGAATAGAACGAATGGATAACTAGTAGTACACCTGTTTTTTTCATCATGTAATCCTTTTTCTTCTATTGATTTCAGTATATCATACAGAAGGTGATCTGATAATTTCTTACAGGTTTAATTAAAGAATTCTAAGTTAAAAGCCTCTAAGAAATAATGTTTAGGCTATTAAGAGAACAGTTTCTATTTATTAAGCTTCCTTGATTCCATAAAAAAATTATTTTTAAAAAAAATCAACTTCTAAGTATTAAAATGTCCAACTTTTAAATTAAAATCTAAACAGGTTTTTAACAACACTAGTTATTGCTTACTTAAGTTATATTGGCCATTCTTTTGGTTACAATAAAGTGAAGGCCACTTTCAGTAAGTTATTTCTATTTTCAAAGAAAACACACACACACACACACACACACACACACACACACACACACTCCTCAAATGAACTGCCAGAGGAAAATGTAAGTAGGTATCATTAATGTCATCTTTGTCCAATTCTTGGTATTATTAGTGGGATTTTTGCCTTCTTTTCTTGGATTGAATCTCTTAATCTCTGGCCCTTGTACAACTCTGGGGTATTTCTGACAACTTTAAAATATTTATAAACCAAATCCAAACTGCCCTAGGCCATGGTTGCCTCAGATCTCTTATCTTGTATCTGTGTAGAGCAAGAGCAGCTTAGTCAGTGGAGTAGGTTCTGTAAAAAAATGAAAATAGTATACTCTGCATGAAATAAACCAATGATTTTGAGACTGAGTTAAGTGATTTAAATTATGGATTCATAATTGCCAGTTGCATAATTCATTTAATTTTTTACTCTGTGGGTATGACTAAATCCTAAAGGACTATTTGTAAATTCTTACCAAGGTTTCATAAAAAGATAAAGTGAAGCTCATTTGCCCTTTATGTTAGAAGTCTGAGACTCCCTTTTGAAGAAAACTCATTGGGTTGTATGTAATCAATCAAAAAATGTGAACTAATATATATAGAAACGTAAAACTATATAAAGTAATCTATCAATTAGCTGAAATTGGTAGTTCTTTTTCTCAGATATAAAATTTAGTATATAATGTTCCTTTTGGCAGGTGTGGGGAGGTGGACTGGGGATTTAACCCAGTGGTGCTTTACTACTGAACCACATCCCCAGCTCTTTTATTTTTTTGTTTTGAGACAGGGTCTGTTGTGTAGGGCCTCAATAAGTTGCTGAGGTCAGCCTTGAACTTGGAATCCTCCTGTCTCAGCCTCCCAAATCACAGGGATTACAGGCATACATCACTGTGCCTGGCCTGATACATAAATCTTTCTAAATGAAAATTAGTTACAAACTTTCTAGAATACACGATTTTATGTTGAAAAAAAGAGCTTTCTGTTTTTCTTGAATATCAGGTATGCCACAAACCCTGAACTGACATTGTCACAGATAACAAACCTCTTGTAGCCAGGTGGAGAATGTCCCTATAAGTGGGTCATCCAGAGTTCTCTCTGCTGGAAATCCTCACCAGGACATTTTTTTTTTCTTTTATGCTACCCATATGACCTGTTGGCATTTAAAGTAGAGTTATAAAATCTGGAATAGTGCTAAATTTTGAGAATATTTTCAATCCACTAAACTTGTATGATATATATGTTTTCATTTGATAGATGTATGTTTGTAAATTTATTATACAAGTAATCCAGAATAAATTGCAGACTGTGCAAAAGGCAGGCTGCCACTACTTAGCCAGATTATTTCAATGTGTGTTTGACAAATCTGCTTATACTGGATATTTTCATTCTATCCTTTTAATAAAAACAATATCAACTACATTTCTCAGAGAAACCAAATAAAACATTAATACTAACATCTTACAGATTATTTTCTGATAGCAAATTTAAACATAACACACACACACACACACATACACACACACACACACACACCTAGGTACACTAGGTATCTTATTAACTGTTCACAATACCAAAGAGAGGATCCCTGGGTTCTTTTGGTTGCCTTCTTGCTTCGATTTTCAAATGTATAAATTTCCTGTAGTTTATTCATGTTTTTATCAGGTATCATAGTTCACTAACTCTCTTCCTACCATTCATGATTTCTACCTGATACACCGCAACTCTAACTTGGGAAGAGTGGAGGAGAAAGAAAAAGAAATAGTTCTTGAATATTCCTGAGAAATGCCTCATCTTCTCCGTGTAGCCCTCCCTTAAATAAAAGATTAGGGTCATAGGGTCCATATGAACCTTTGCCAAGAAAACTTTACCATCCCCCAGTTCAAGAATAGGAAGTCAATTGCTGTCTGTTTGTAAAGGAGAGACTGTTTACTACACACTCTCAGCTAGAATAATTAATTAGTTGTAGATATGCTCTCTGAAGCAGCATTTTTTTCCCTTATTGAGTCCTTAGCAAGCATTGCCTGTGAGAGTAGGAAAGTACCCTGATAGATAACATCATTCTTCTGAAGAGTGGTAGATTGATAGATTGCTTTTTGTTTAAAGGCTTTATCTCCACAGGAACAAAATATTGTAAATCATCTTTAGGAGGTTACAATGTTTCCTAAACATTAGGCTCTTATGGTAGGTAAAGTTGGGAATCTAGTAAATAGAAAATCAATCCTTCTCTGCTCCAAATAAAAAAAAAAGTGCCAAAATGTTTCTTCCTCTGTTTTTTCTTCCCTCTGATTTGTTTGTATGGATCCTGTGTCATATTTCTAACAATGCTCATATTCAGCTCTCCTGGGAAATATCCCTGGCTTTTAATTTTGTTTTCTTCTTGTATCTCAAAACTCCTTTTCACTGATTCCTTTTCTTTAAGGGATCTATATGATTGATGTCTGGATCATTCAAGTTATCTTCATAAATTCACTTAACAGTTTAGTAGATAATAGAAGGGTCAGTGGTAGAGACAATTTAGTTCAAATGAACCTTTTCTCAAAACATCCTTCAAATCACTATGTAAGCAAGTATCTGCCAAACCAATATTGGTTCTGGTGGCTTCTGATTTAAGCTTTGAAACCATAACAAGGATATGGGAGTTAATTTGGTTAAAAATAAATACATTTTAATACATGGTACAGATCTAATTTTAGTGATGAAATGAGGAATCTCTAATTTAACCTATGGTTAAATACTAAAATATGTAATATTATTGCAGCCCAGAGTCTCATTTCTTAAGGTAACTTCTGATCTTGTGTATTTCATGGCATAGACTGATGTTTTGAGGAGAATATTTGTAGAATATTAAGCAACTACTGTGTTGAGGCTAGTGTTGTGCTACAGTATATATGTTGTGATATATCTGTTGAAATCCAGTGTCTGTCTGCATCGTGATTTCCCTGTCTTTTTTTTCTTTTCTTTTTCTGTACTAGGAATTGACCCAAGGGTGCTTAACACTTAACCACAGAACAACATCCCAGCCCTTTTTTTTAAAAAAATTCTTGAGACAGGGTCTCATTAAGTTTCTTAGAGCCTCACTATGTTGCTGAGGCTGGCTTTGAACTTTCGATCCTCCTGCCTTACCCTCCCAAGCCACTGGGATTACAAGCATGTGCCACCACATCCAGCTGATATCCCTGTCTTTATTGTTACCACTTTTAGACTTACAGTCTATTCTTTACCTTTCTCAAAAATTTAACAACTTGACTTAAAGGTTTCTTTAACCCATCATCAATAATAAATATCAAGAGAGAGAAGTATGCCTAATCTCAGATGGGAGGAAGTGAGTGAGTTAATCCCATCTTTTGAAAGAAGGACTACTAAGGGGCTGGGGATGTGGCTCAGTGATAGGGTAACGGGCCTAGCAAGAGCAAATCTACAGTATAAAGGGCAGTGGGAGGGGAGGAGAGAAAGGACTGTTAAAGAAATTGTGAACATATTTTAAAATTTTCAGTGAAAAGAAGTAGCATAGTTTTAGTGTATATTTAATACTTTTGATTTAATTCATATCTTAGAAAATGTTAATGCAGTGAAGATTTTGTTTTAAATCCTAATCAGTTTATAGACCTTACCCATTCTCTTAATATAAAATTTTAGAAATTAATAAATTTTCTGTTGAAGAAACATTTATGTGAAGTTGATCATTGTTTGTTTCACTTTTTTTAGCCTACATTAAACATGCACCACAATCTGGTACTCTTTCAACAACCATTCATTGAATAACTATGATGTGCTAACTCACTCTCCTCTTAAGGACACAATGTAAAAGTTCCTCAGATTATACTAATTCTCCACCAATCTAGGGTAAACTCTATGCTCTGATGAGTTATATTCCTGTGACTCATGATTTTGCAAGTTTCATATAGTAGACTGAAAAGGGTGAATTCTGTAGACTGTAAAGGGTGCTGATAACCATGCCTATTACTCCTATTCATCAATCTTCAATAAGAAAGAACAAATGCTAAGATAAGATGTATCTGCTCCTGATGTTTTATATCTATATAGTTAACACAAGCATACGATAATTTAGGACATTGCACTGGTCTCTCCTTTCTTGCAGTATCACAATATTTTCTTATTATTGGATTATTCTAAGAATACAAATGTGTTATTATTTGTAACTCCCTTTATTTCAATTTCCTGTTCATTATTGTCTTATTTCTCTATTTCCTTTTGCAAAAGATGTCCTAAAAGAGATGTCTATACTTGTCATCTCCAATTTCTTTCCTCTCATTACCTTGCATCTACCACAATCAAACTTGTGTCTCCAGTGCTCCACCAAAAGTGGTACTCAGGTCACTAATGAAGTAAATCTTGCTGAATACAATAAGCAATTCTTACTCTCATTTTATTTGGTGCATCAATTTTCATTTAACTTATATCTCATGACATGTTACTACTGTGATGTCTTCTATGCCATTGGCTGCTCCTGGTTTCTTTCTCTTGGGCTCCTCATCCCCCTACCTATTGAATATTGCAGTACAGCAGGGTTTAGTCCTATACCCTCTTCTCTACCTACCTCAATACATTGAGGAATTTATACCATCCATAGACTAAAATCTTTCAGTGTGGATATCTTCAGTTAAGAAGACTTTTCTAAACTTCAGAAGTGTTCAATATGTTATCAACCCTTCAAGAGATCAATCAGCCATTTAGTGACAACTTGGTTTAATCAAACCATATCTTCCCTAGAGGTGCAATTACATGTTGGGATGAACAAAGCATAACTAATACTTCAAAATTCCCTTCAGAATAGATGAAAGCCACTCTGCAGGAATTTTTGCTGAAAATCATACCTGCTTAGCTTCAACCTTTTCACAATTTTGCTTCTTCTCCCTTTCATTGGTTTCTCCTGGGAGCATTTTCTTAATAAATTCCCTGTGTATAAATACCTGGGTTACAATTTGCTCCTGAAAAAATCCAACCTGAGACACCATTATTAACACTGGCAAACACACTGATCTTCCACTGGCCCCATCTCCTCAGGGTATTTCTGCAACCCTCTGCATGAAACTCTAGCACTACAGTAGTAGTATTCTATGTGAAAATCTGGAATCACCTCTATCTGACACTACAATATATTTACATTGAGAGCTATAACTGTGAAAATAAATAAATATTATTTATTTCTTTGGTGTCTATTATAAAATACCCTTGTACTTTGACTTATTCTGTTCAAATCCCATATCCCAATATGGTGACTTATAGAAGATTTTAATTTCAAAGGTCACCTTAACTTCGCGTGAATTAAGGTTCATGATGTCTGAGAAACTCATACGTGAGCAGTCAATCGAAAACAAATTTTAATTTTTAAAAATAGCTAATTAAAAAGTACAAGCTAAATATGAGTTTCAGATAATGTTGATGTCTACAAACAATTTAAATATAGGTACTGATAATCACCTAAAAATAAATACTAGTATTGAGTAATTACTCTTTTTTAAAAAGACTCTTTTAAATAATCACCACCTGTCACTCTAAGTTGTACTTTATTTGCTAAAGGAACATTCACATTTCATTCTTTATAATTCAAACCTTGGTTTAAGAAAAAGCATCATTAAGATCTGAACTGAAATAACTTTGGATTCACTTTTTCAGCTAAACTGATTTTTTTCCTGTTTTAATTGCTCCCTAATTTCTCTATTATTGCTCCATGTCCTAAAATAAATTTTCCATCTGCTCTTTCCATGTTTGATTGTCATGTTGGTTCTCTTTGAAACTGCTAAACAAGCAGCTTTTCTAATCACAATTTGTGGCTGTGGTGCATTTCAATGCTCACTGTGCATGGAGAAAAGCCACTTGCTGTTAAAAAATAAAGAATAAATTGAATATAGCTGGATAATTCCATTTGCGGGTATAGATTGTACTGTGTAGAAGTTTTATTCACACATTTAGTATTTTTTCTAGTGAAATGAACAATTTCTGGGGGAAAAGGATTTAAATAGAATAGCAAACATCATGCATCCTTTTCTTCAAGTTTTTCTCCAAGTCTCACCCAGTACTCAAAACTTTTCAGTTCAATTAAAACCTGAACAGTTTCTGTCCACTTGAAAATGAGTATCATCATATAATCTGTCTAGGCAACTTTTTGAAAAGGTAAAGTAACATGTTGCTATGTAAACAGGTTTCATACTTCTGAGTAATGAGTTTACATTAAAGTGACTATAATAATAATGAGTTATTTCAGAGATTAGCCAGCATACAAGATTATAGCACAAATAAAGTAAAAAATTAATTTGTTAAAAAAATGAAAACATACTAATGAAGGAACATATATTCTTCAATAGTAAATTTGATTTTATATACATGAGAATAGAAAAATTCAATGATTTGGATCTTGACTCTATCTCCAAGTTAATTAGTTTTTGTTTTATTTGGTTTGGTTTGGTAGTGAGCATTGAACCTAGGAGTGTTCTACCACTGAGATATATCCCCAACTCTTTTTTATTTTGAAGACAGACTCTTGCTAAGTTGCTGAGGCTGACTTCAAACTTGTAATCCTCTTTCCTCAGTCTCCTGAAGTCTTCAAGTTGATGGTATTACAGGCATGACCACTTCACCCAGGTCATGGTCATTAATTTGTAAGCCAACATTTTCATCATTCAAAACCTATAATCAATACCAATTTAAAAAAAATCTTCCCTCTTATATCAATAAATCTGGGTAAGGTAATCTGGCTACATACCATTTACACTTTAAAAATGTCAGTATTTTTTAATATACTTAAATTCATCCCAAGCAAGTTATTGTAAGGTGTGTACAAAAATTTGCAATTTATAATATACATTTCAATGCAATTTGTGATAACCCCACCATTGTAAATTATTTAATTATCCAATAAGAAAGGACTGGTTTAATAAATAAGGGTACATCCATATATAAAAAATTATTTAGAAATAAAACAATTTAACAAGAATATTTAAAGTCCTCTATAAATGCTCACAAATATAAGAATGTCATAAAATAATATATTAATAGGATTTTAATTTAATATGAATATAGCTATAATATGTACATAAAATTATTACAAGATAACATAAAAGTATTTTTTCTGTGTTGTGAAATTTTTGTTAATTTTAATTTCATCTTTATTTCTATATATTTTCCAAATTTCGAAAATGGTAATATTGCTTTTTAACTAGAGAAAAAAAACAAAAAAAAATTATTCTTTAAGTTTTTAATGCTATAATAGTAAACTACTTTATACATAGATTGGAGGAATGATTGAAAGCTAGTTTAATTAATTGATAGGATTACTGTGGATAGAAAAATGCAAGCATGTAAACTTAAGAGTGAAACGCTTAGAGGAAATCAGGAGTTCCTAATATTGTTTAAATTTTAGAGTAGTTTTCAACATGAAGAGACTGAGAAATGGTTACCTTTTCACCTCTTGTATTAAACAGAAACGTGTGTGTGCAACTTGAATCTATGGGATGATATTTCTGTTCTCCAGCCTGTCAATCCCTCACCTTTCCAGAACACTAAACCAATAAAGTGAATTATTTTCAAGAATAACGAAACAGAGAAAATGTGATCCATAAATTGACTTCTTTGTTCTGCCAATTGACTAAGTGACACTTAGTCATCTTTAAGTGCCTGGAGAAAATAAAAGGCATTTCTTTTGTGAAGCTGATGAACAATTAGGCAATTGTAAAGCATTGAACTACACAGTGGAGAATGCAGTGTAATATTGTTTTATGTGTCTTCCCTCCTTAGCTCTTTTTATTTTTATTTTTGGAGAAAAAATGCTTGAGGCAGATATTTTACTCTACCTCCTACTCTAGCTTTTAAAATAATGATGAACATTTGCTGTGGCTAACGCAGAGGCATACAAACCATGGTTCGAATAGAAAAGTTTTTTTTTAAGTTAACCAGCACATTGTTTAGGGGGATAAAATGCTGCTAGGCTTTTTAACTTTGTTCAAAGTTCAGAAGGTCTGCTAAGTATTTCCAAATTTCACTCCCTAAAAGAGCTACAAGTTTTTCAGTGTGCATTGGGGATTAAAGTACACTGCTGTTTGCAATATTCATTTTCTTTCAAATTCAGTTGCAATGGGAGTTCTTTCTAAAACTACAAAGGTTCTGAAAGATGTCAGTTGTAAAGGATTGCCTTTAGTATACCAAAAAATATTATAGTGCTTTTTGTCAAGTTAATGCTAATACAAGTTATGTTGTATAGAATCATATGAAATAATGTACTTATTTTACTTCATCAATTAATTGATACATTCATGTGTGTGATAACATCAAATACATATATGTTTGTTAAGGGCAGACTACCATATAAAGTAAGATAGTAGATTGACATATGTAATGTAACTCTGTACAAATGCAGAAATACTACATGAAATATAATAAATAGATAAACACTTTATAAATGTTCCTTTGCCTCAAATTGACAAACTTAATAGATGTCATATTAGATAGTCTAGAGACTGTTGGATACCGAATATAGGTTAAGGGGATAGGACTAGATTTAAAATGTTCACACAACACAGAAGAAATCACCTTAAGGCTAAATCACTATAGGAGGTAAACAACGTTGCAAAGTTCAGACCAATAGAAAGGACAAAAGAGAATAAAGAAAATTATAACAATCAATAGTAGTTTAAAAATAAGAGAACAAAAACAAAAAAAACAAATAAAGATATTGTGTCCATCTACAGCTAGAAATTTTTTTTAAAAAAGTCAATGTAATATTTATATGTTCAAATTGCTAATAAATACATTAAACATAAACTTAACTAATAAAAGATAGATCTCAACATTAAGTCCAGGTGACACTAGAGTATGAGAAGATACATAAACCAAACTGGAAAAGAAGAAATCATCATAGGACCAATCAAAGTGCATTTTTTCAGAACCAAAGGAGATAAGTTTTCAAATGAAAAGGGCTCATCACAATAGAGCAAAATACATACATGCCAAAGCATATGAAATTTTTGACCACTGAGGAAAGGAAGAGATTATAGAAGCTGCTAGAGTATGACAGAGGAAAGTTCATACAAAAGGTCAAGAAAGCAAGTCTCTCAGAGTGACACTGGGTATTAAAATGGGAGTTTTGTCTTCAGTATGGGAGAAAATATAAGCAAATCATATGTTTGAAAAAGGTTTAAATAAAAACATACAAAGAACCCCTATAACTCAACAACAAAATAAATAAATTACATTTAAAAATGGACAAAGGACTTCAATAGACATTTCCTAAAAATAATATAAAAATCACCAACATTCATAGGAAAAGGTACTTAACATTACCAATCAGCAAGAAAATGCGTATCAAGAGGCTGAGGGTAGGGCTGGGGCTGGGGCTCAGTGGCAGAGTGCTTGCCTTGCATGTGTGAGGCACTGGGTTTGATCCTCAGTACCTCATAAAAATAAACAAATAAAATAAGGGCATGCTGTCCATCTACAACTTATAAAAAAATTTTTTAAAAAAGAGGCTGAGGGTATAGTTCAGTGGTAGAATACTTGCCAAGCATGAAGGAGGTTCTGGATTTGATTCCCAGCACACACAACACACACACACACACACACACACACACACACACATACACACACACACACACACACAATTATTGGCAAAGATATGGAGGGATTGGAGCCCTTATGTATTTGTTTTAGTTAATGTAAAATGGTTCAGCCACTTAGGAAAACATTATGGAGGGTCCTGAAAACATTAAAAATAAAATTACCACACTACCTAGCAATCCTACTTCTTGGAATATATATCCAAACTGAAACAGTATCTTGAGAGCTACTTAACACCCAGGTTTATAGCAGCATATTCACAATAACCAAAGAATGAAAGCAATTCAAACATCAACCCATTGATATTTTAATCAGCTTCTGTGTATGCACAAAATATCTTAGAGAATAACAACTTGGAGAAGGAAAAGTTTATTTTAGGCTTAGAATTTTAAGTCTCAATCTGTAAATAGCCAACTGCTCTGGGCCTAAGGTAAGGCAGTACATCATGGAAGAAGGTCCAAAAAAAAAAAGATTCCTCAGCTCATGGCAGTGTCAGGAAGCATGAAAGAGGGAAAAGGAGCCACAGAAAGGATATACTTTCCCAGGGTGTACCCCCAGTGATCCACCTCCTCTAGTCACACCCTGCAATTATCACAAAGTCCTTTCAGACTAGGATCAACTGATTAGACTACAGTTCTGACAATCCAATCCTTTCACCTCTGAACCTTCCTGTTAACACAAGTCATATTCAAATCAAACCATAACAATGGATGAATGGATAACAACAAAAATAAAATGTGGCCTACACACACAAAAGAATATTATTAAGCCTTTAAAACGAGAGAATTATATAACAATGCATGAACCTTGAGGACATTATATTAAGTGAAAAACTCTAGCATTATCCCCAGATGTGCACCACCCAAAGACTGGTCTAGGACCAAAAAAATGGTTGAAAAATACAGTATGATTTCATATATGTAAAGTATTTCATGTAATCAAACTTACAGAAACAGAAAGTAGAATTTGTGTTGCCAGGGGCTGTAGAAAGGAGTAAATGAGACTTTTTTGTTGAATAGGTATAGAGATTCAGTTTTGCAAGATAAAGAGGTTCTAAAAATGTGTTGTATAACAATGTGAATATCTTTAACACTTAAAATAAGCTATACACTTAGAAATGGTTATAATGGTAATGTTACAGTATGTGGCTTTTACTGCACTTAAAAGCACGTTTTTAAATAAAATGAAGGTTCTTCTCTGGTCAAGAGGGAGTAAACCTATTTCACCCTGTCTCTCAAAATGAAGTCAATTAAGAACTCTGGAAAGAATTCATGGGGCAGTTGAAGACTGAAAAAAATAGTGGTAGCATTACTAAAAAGACTGTGGAACAGTGAGTTAGCAGACATTGTTCCCTCTTTTATTTGCTGACCTGAATTCAAATGCTACCCAAATAAAACCCAATACTACAAACCAGATAGAGATAGAAAGGTTTCCAAGAGAAGCTCTTTATTTCTATTGTGATGCTGTGCACACATCCCCACACAACCTTTTACCATTTTGCCCTAGAGGCACATAGAGTAATGGGAAATATATGATAGAGCCAAGAAATAAAAATCCCAGTTTTGGCCAGAAAAACCAGGAAGAGATGGCTCATGGGAATTGGAAAGTGTTAGAGATTGCAGAGAGGAGGGAACTCAAGCAGGCAATCCCACAAATTTGATCATGAATCTTGGTCTCATTCCTGTGCTGTTCATGAATGGATATAACTGGACATAGCACATGCTTTGAGAACTGAGTTGCGGTTTTGATCATGACCCAAGTCAGAACATTGAATGGTGCACAGATGTGCTGCAAAGGCTTGAAAACTGAACTAACATTGGAGCCACAAAGTGGGACTTGTGGACTTCATCTAACTGGGTTAATCCCTGCTGAAATAATAATCAAGAAAAACAATCAAAATTCTCTACAGGATTTCAGTAAGACCTGGAGTTACATAAGAAGATATGTAAGAAGGCAGGCAAAGAACAATAAAAAAATCATTTGTCATTCAAATAAAAAGAAACATTTCAATATCTCACAAGCAAAAAGACACTAGACTAACTATGACAAGAAGAAAGTTATATTGGAATTATCAAACACTTTTTGCATAGCTATAATAATCATTCTAGGAAATAAGAGAAAGCCCTTCAGAAACATGGATATGTAAAAATTCTTTTTTATTAGTGCATTATAGTCATACATAATACTGGAGCTCATTTTGACATAATTATAAAAGCATGAAATACAATTTGTTCCAGTTCAGTCCCCAGTGCTTATCCTTTCCCTCTTTTCCTTTCTCTCCCTGTTCCCTTTCCTCTAATCTATCTCTTCTATTTATTTACAGGTTTTTAAAAATTAATGTATTTTAGATATACAAAAAGGTAAAATTCACGGTGGTATTTTCATACATGTACATAGGATATTTTGGTCAGTTTCATTCCACTATTCCTCCTTTTTCCATCCCTCATCCTCTCACTCCATCCCCTTCCCCTACTGCACAGATCTTTCTTTTATTTTCATGGGATTACCCCTCCCATTTTTCCCTTATTTTAGTCTAGCTTTTGCATATGAGGGAAAACATTTGATCCTTGATTTTTTGGGTCTGGCTTATTTCACTTAGCATGATGTTCTCTAGTTCTATCCATTTACCAGTAAATTCTATAAGGAAATATAAAATTCTTAACAGGAAAATAATAAGTATTTTTAAACATAAACTTTAGAGCTGAAAAATTTTTTTAAAAAATCAAAATAAATTGATTTCCTGGGTGGGCTCAATATTATAGTGAATATGACAGGAAAAATTTCAATTAACTTGAAGATAGATTGGTAGAAATTATCCAAACTAAATGACATATTGCAATACTTTCAAAATTGGAGAACTTTGGTACAATAATAAAAGATTTAATATTAATTTTAGTGTATTTCATGAGAAAAAAGAATGTGTGCAGAGAAAGTATTTGAAAATATGATGGCTGATAACTTCCCGAATTTGTTGAAAAATAGAAACTTTGAGTTTTGAAGTGTTTAGCAGATTAAAAAATAATGCAGCTAAAGAAATATCTTCTAATATATATTATAATCAAAATGTTGAAAACTAAGACAAAGAATATTGAAAGTAGCCATGGAAAATGGCATATTAACTCCAGATTTTTCATCATATATACATAAAAGCCAAAAAGAAACAGAGCAACATTTTAAAGTACTGGGGAGGAAAAAAATGTAAATATAGAATTCTATATCCAATGAAAACATCATTTAGGAATGAAGATGAAATGCTGATATTCTCACATGGAGGACAGCTAAGAGAATTTGTTGCAAACTGACATGATGGAAAAGAATTGCTAAAAAAGGCATTTAAAAATTAATGCATTTCTATATCATTCAAAGTGCAGAGAGGAAATCTCAAGAAAAAAAAATAGAAAGCATTCTGAACTAATTAAATATGAAAATAAAACCATAAAATTATGAGATGCCCCCAAAGCTTCAATTAGATGAAAGTGTATATAAAATGAAATGCTTTATATTAGAAAAGAAGAAAGGTCTGAAGCCACAGCCTAGGTTCACATATCAAGAAACTCTAAAAGGGACAGTTAAATAAACTGAGAAATAAACAGAAAACTGAAACTAAAGAATGAAGTGATATGAATTCAAACAGAAATCAATGAAATTGAAATGACAACAACAATAAAGAAAATAATGAAGTTAATAGCTAATGTTTGAAAATATTAATAAAATTGATAAATCTTTAGCTAGATTTACAAAGACAGAGGGACAGAGTAGGGAGGAAGAGAGAGAGAGAGAGAGAGAAAGAGAGAGAGAACACAAATTATATATATTGTATCACTACAGACTTAGAAAGTTTATAAGGAACTATAAAGCAGCTCTATGCAAACAAATTTGATAATTGAACATTAACCAATTCCTTAAAAGCCACAAACTATAAATATGTGCAAAAATATGACTTAAATAATCACATATGCTATAGGAATTTGAGCATCATCAACAACAACAACAAAAATCTCCAGGCCTAAATCATTTCACCACAGAATTCTACTTTAAAAAAGAAACAAACAAACAAACAAAAAACCACAACTTTGTACAATTTTTTTTTCCAGAAAATAGGAGACAAGAACTTCCCAACTCATTTGAGATCACTACTACTTAAGGCCAAAACCAAACAAAACCCTAGTAGAAGAAAAGATATCTTCACAGTATTAGCCCTGACAAAGAGACACAAAAAATTCTCAACAAAATACTTATAGACAGAATCATCAATATGTAATCAACAACATCATAACCCAGTGAGATTTATCTTGGTAATTCAAGACTAGTTCAATATTTGAAAATCAGTAGGTTTAGTTCATCATATTAACTGTTTAAAAACAATAAGAGAAAATACATTTGACAAAAATTCACCATATATTTTTGGTAAGAGACAGCAGACTAAAGGGAGAAGGTAACTTCCTTAACTTGAAAATAAAAAGTAGCTACAAATAAACCCTCAACTAACATCACACCCATTAGTGAAATATTGAAAACATTTCCCTTAATACTAGAACAGGGCAAAAGATGTTCACACTCTTAATTAACACTGAACTACAAGTGCTATCCAGTGCAATAAAGAAAGAAAAACAAATGAAAGACATGCAACTGGTGTGGTGGCACACACCTGTAATTCTAATGATCTGGAAGGCTAAGGCAGAAGGATTGCAAACAAGGCCAGTCTGGGCAACTTAGTGAGACCCAGTCTCAAAATTAAAAAAAAAAAAAATTAAAAACAAGCTGGAGATGTATGTAGGTCAGTAGTAGAGCATCCCTAGGTTCAATCCACAGTACAAAACAACAACCAAAAAAAAAAAAAAAAAAAACAGAAGAAAGGAAGAAATAAAACTTTTCCTACACTGAAAATGTTTTTTTCCACTGTAAAATTTTTAAGAAATCTGCAAAAAATATAAAAAGCTCTTGGAATTGATGAGTTTAACAAGATCAGAGGATCCAAAGTCAGTATGAAGAAAATCAATCACATTTCTCTATTTCTATATACTAGCAATAATAGAAACTAAAATTAAAAAGAAATCTATTCTAGAACATTCAAAAATATGAAATGATAAATGTGAGCGGCAGAATTATAGTCACCCCAAAAAGATCATCACTTCTAATCCTCATAATCTGTGAATACGTTATGTCATATGACCAAAGAATTAAGGTTGCTAATTAACTATATGACAAAAGAGTTAAGATTGCTAATTAACTTGATGTTAAAATAGAGATACTACCTTGCATCCTTTGGGCATTTCAAAGTAATCACAAAACCCTTAAAGTGAAAGAGAGAAATGGAAGAATATAATCAGAGGAATCAGTGACTTTGCAAGATAGGCACACAATGATTCACTGTTGCTGGCGTCAAAGAATGGAGCCAAAAGTCAAGGAATGTAGGTAGCATCTATAAGATAGAAAAATCAGGGAAACAGTTATCCCTTAGTACCTCCAAAACAGAATGCAACATTGTTGGCACCTTGATTTTAACTCAATAAGGTCTGTGTTAGATTTCTATCTTAAAGTATTGTAATACATTTGTATTACAGAATAGAGAGAATCATCAATATGTAATCAACAACATCATGACCCAGTGAGATTTATCTTGGTAATTCAAGACTATTTCAATATTTGAAAATCAGTAGGTTTAGTTCATCATATTAACTGTTAAAAAACAATAAGAGAAAATTATTGTTTTTATGCTACTGTTTGGGGTAACTTGTTGCAAGAGCAATATAAAGTTAATATACTTCAGCATAAATCTAAAAAAATATGTAAAATATTTACAAGCTAAAAAATTTTAAATGCTGATGAAAAAATGTAACAATTTCAAATTCAATGACAAGATGTGCCATGTTTATGTATTGGAAAACCCAATTTACTTACAGTGTAACTTCTCCTCAAATTGCTCTATAGGTCGAATTCAATTTTAATTTAATTCAATTTTAATTGAAACCCTATCAGAAATTATTAAAGGTATATATGGTATATGTTATACACACACACACACACACACACACGTATACACTCTAAAATGTACATAGATAGAAAGGATATATAATGCCTAAAGTAATTTTGAAAACAAACAGAGTTAAAGAAATTATGGTGCTCAATTTTAAGATTTTTCTATAAAGCTATGACAGTCAAGATACTAATTTTGATGGAGAGATAGACATAGAGATCTCTAGACACAAAGAGTGTCCATCAATAGACGGTACCAATATAAGCAATTGACTTAGACAAATGTGAAAAGACAATTCAATGGATAAAGCTGTGTAAAACTTAGACATCCATTTGCCCAAAACAAAGAGAATATAAACAAAACCTCACTCCAATCCTCTTAATTTATAGAAAGTAAACACAAACTAAATCAACAATATAAGTGTAAAGCATAAACTATAAACTTCAGAAAAATATATAGACTTTAAATGTTATTGATCCAGAATTAGGAAAGAAGTCTCAGATCTGATCTCAAAAACTCAACTTATAAAAGAAAAACATGATAAAATAAATCTCATCAAAATTAAGACTTTTGTTCTTTGTTTGAAAAAACATTGTCAATAAAATGCAAATATAAACTACAGACTATGAGAAAACATTTGAAAACATGAAAAAAGATCTTGTTTCCAAGGAAATCTCAAATATAACTCAATTAAAAATGGACAAAATATTTGAACATGTAATTTACTAAAGAATATCTATGCATGAGAAATAATCACACAAAAAGATACTAAATATTATTTGAGAAATATAAATTAAAACCACATTTAAGGTGACTTTTTTACATATCTATAAAATGTCTAAAATAAAAAACTGATAATATGAAATGTTTATGAGGACATAGAACCAGTGGAACTCTCACATAATGCTGGTGAGAATCAAAAATAGCACTGTTACTTTGAAGAAGAGTTGGAGAGATTTTATTAAACTAAGGATACATTAACACAAGTCCCAATGTTCTCACTCTGAGTTTTTCTTGGGAAAATAAGAACTCATATGCCATTAAAAAAGTCATACGTGAATGTTTGCATCATGTATACACGTAATTGCCTAAGTATGGACACTGCTAACATATATTGATGAATGGATAAGCAAATGCTGTTACATTCATACAATGAATAATGAACTCAGGCTCAATAATAGCATGAATGAGCCTCAAACACATTATACTGAGGATAAAAAGCCAGTCACATACATATTTGTGATTTTTATTAGATGACATTCTAAAAAAGCTGAAAGTATAGGGACAGAGAACTTATCAGTAGTTACCAGGAGTTAGAGATTATGAATCATCTGACTATAAAGATACAATATGAAGGGGATTCTTCAAATGATGAGACTTATGTATTGTGATTGTGGCAATGGCTACATGCATCTGTTTCTGAATGATATACATATAAACAAAGTCAATCGGGTCATGTCAGTTTTAGACAACAAAAGTAATATTAATCCAAGATTTTAGATAATCTAAATATCTTGGAAATATCTATTTTCAAGATGAGATAAGAAGAAATATGCTTATTCCTGAAATAAAAAGTTTATTTGAATTAAAAACATAAATTTCATGTGTATTTTTTTCTATATTTTATGTTTTGGATTGTATTTAATTTTTTCTATTTAACCAAGCCCCCCAAAACATGAACTCTTAAAAAAATTTGCTTGAAAATTTTTTAATTAGTAATATTTAAAACTCAAAGTTTATGATTTTCTATAATAAGGAATGATTGTAGTTATAACACAAATGTGTTCAACTAAATAACTTTGAGGTTAAAAAATTGAGTCATACTTTCAAAAATCTGAAGAGAGAATGATTTTCAAACTAGAATCCTCAGGAAAAGCATTACTAATTTTGAGTATGAAACAGGAAGATTTTCAAAACAGTAACACCTAGAAATATTTACTTATTGCACAATTTTTCACCAGAATCTTATGGAAAATATGCTCCACCAGAGACAGTAAAAGTAAAATGTAAGCCCCAAGACCAAGGATAAAATGGTAAACTCTTGAGATTCAAAAAGAGTTTAGGATTGAAACCAAATTCATAAGTAGTTCACTTCAACTAGGATGCAAATAAGAGATAATGCCATGTCAGACTGTTGATACAACAATTAACAGCATTGTGGAGTCTGTCAATTAATTGGGAATAGTCTTTACGTAGTTACTTGTCATTTTACATTTATACAACCTAGGTTGGTATTAGTGAACTGGAGAATGTGAAAGGTACTAAAGGAAAGGCCCTAACCCTAACATGGGGATTTTGTTAGTCAGCTTTTTTTTGCTGTGACCAAAATACCTGATAAGAACAACTTAGAGGAGGAAAGATTTAGTTTGACTCATGGTTTTAAAAGATTCTGTTCATTGTAATGTAATGAGTAGCTAAAAAAAAAAAAAAAAAAAAAGTTCTGTTTACGGTTGTTAAGCTCCAGGGCAGAAACATGGCAGAAGGGCATGATGGAGGAAAGCCACTCAGCTCATGGCAGCTGAGATGCAGAGAAAGAGGGGTCAGGGGGAGAAATGGAGAGAGAAAGAGAGAGAGAGAAGAAGGAGGAAGGGGCCAGAGATAGATGTAGTCCCTGAAACTATGTTCCCAGAGACTTACTTCCTCCAGTCATGCCCTCCCCCCGACACCTACACTTACCACCAAGGAGTTCATTTAGTTTTTAATCATCAAATGGATTAAGCCACTGATGAGGTCAGAGCCAACAGGGTCCAATATTTTCACTTCCTGACATTGCTGTAATGCCTAACACATGAGATTTGGAGGGGGGGGGGATTCCAGATCCAAACCACAACAGGGAGGGACTAAGAAAGGAGAGGAGATGAAATGATTTCACAGAGGAGATTATAATTTGACATTTGAGTGTGAGTGTGAGCAAAGAAGATGTAAGAAGAAAAGGTTCTATTTAAACAATGGCCTGTGAAGCCTAGATGCCACAGAGAAGTAGGGAGTCACAGATGTCAGGGAAAAGAAAGGCAAGTGGGGTGACTGGAAACTTAAGCCTAGCTCAGATCATGTAGCATCTGCAGGTCATACTGAGTCAATTTGGGCTTATGCAAAGATTAATGAGAATTTTTAAGAAGGAAGGGACCAAAAGATCACTTTCATAGGTTCTGGATGGAAAGGGGTAAATTTAAGGGAGACAATGACTTCGGGATGGCTGATAGAGGCCCAGATAAGGTACTAAAAGTAATACTTCAAAGAAGAAAGCAATATAATAAAGACAACTTCATAATGACAGGGAGGAAGAAATAAGAAAAATGAAGCCACTGTCAAGGGCAAAATAAGTCACCTATGTTATACTTTATTCTACAAGGCCATCTAGCATTTAATTGTAAGTAGGACATCAAGGTTTGGGAAAAAAAAGTCTGTATGTGAAAAACAAATACATTTTTCCCTAAAAGTAGTGCAACTAATTCCAGAAGCAGAAAATGGGGGATGGCTTTTATAAAGAGAAGGAAAGCAAATGAAGGTGGTAATGCTAAGGAGAGAATGGGAGGATGAGGAAATAGGTCTCAAAGTATGCACACCTGAGATGGAAAACCTCTTTAAGTTTTGTTGCTAAATAAATACAAATTAGGCTGGGGTTGTGGCTCAGTGGTAGAACACTACTCCAGCTTGTGTGAAGCCCTGGGTTTGATTCTCAGCGCCGCATGTAAATGAATAAAATAAAGGTCCATTGGCAATTAAAAGAAAAATTTTTTAAAAAAAATAAATAAATAAATACAAATTGACCTAGGAATGTTGTTATTTTAAGTCTGATAGAGGCTCAGCTGGGGTCTGAGTGATATACTCAATATCCTAGTGTCCCCTTCATAGGGCCATTTTAACAGGCGTGAGATTATGAAAGCTAGCCCCTAAATATCTGAAATTATCAAAAAGGAGGTGGTGGTGGGTAGGGGGAGGCAGGGGGAAGGGATCATGAAAAGAAAGAAAGATAAGCTTGAAAAATTAAGTGAGATTTGAAATGTTTAATTTGAATAATCATACATATGAATTTATTTTCTACCTGCAAAACGGATGAAGTGTGGGGGTCTTGTTTGTATATAGTGCAAGTATATCCTAGTCACAATACAAATGAAACATACTTTTTCTCCTTGAGTAAGATAAATAAGGGGTAGGCAAGAAACATGATAGCTATAAATAGGAATATGAAGCTTTTGTCTGGTAACCTCTTCAACTACCTAAACCATCACTCAATGCCTTAATGGCATGTTTTATAAGGCAGGATCACTCTCTATGTCAAAAAATGACTGCCTGACTAAAGCCTGTCTACTTAATAATTCCTTCTGCAGTCTATTTGCTTGTTGTATAGATAGGTCAAATTCACAGTTGAGATGATTGCATAATCAATGAAAGGAGAAAGGATATTTATCTTGTCACTTAAACAAATTAGCATTTTAAGCATACAGAGAGTTCTCATTTTCATTTATTTATGATTATTAGAAATTTTTAAAGCTTGGCATTTTCCTTTAAATTATAGATCTAATCAAATTAGTTTGAAATTAGACTCAAAAAAGAAATATTATGAGGCTTTTAGCATTATCAAGTTCAATAAATATTGTTTTCAATAGTTTTAATACATTTCTCGAATAAACTAGAGTTAAATACTGGAAATTTTAAAAAGATTTTACTTTGATCCTTTGGGTTCCATGTGAAAGAAATTACTCAATCTAAAAAGTAACTTTGTTTTCCATTACCATCTTAAAATAAAACCTTTTTAAAAAAGTGTGGTTCATCTGCCTGAACAGGGTATGCAAGACCAATTTACAGGAGGGGCCATGTAGTGCTGATGAAAATCGGTACTTGCTCTTTCCACCGGGTGTCACATTGCATCTGTTTGTGTGACAGCATTGGATTCAGAAATTAAGCACAGCAGGAAGGAAGATCTTGCATAGATTCAAAATATATTGCATGTCCTGACACTATAGCCTGCTTTAAGTCAGAGAAAGTCCAAAAAACCCCTGTACTGTACTTAGAGGAAATTAAACTGTGGTAGTGAGGAGTAGGATTATATTCTTCTTTTTTTGTAAATATAGTCATCCACAAAGTTTCCAGTAGCCACTCCTACTGTACCATTCTCACTGGAAGACTATTATCATAAGATTATGTCTAATATTGTAAACAATCAAATTTCCTAACTTAAGAAAAGCAGCTCTATTTTAAAAAGTCACTTGTAGCAATATGATACAATTATAAAATATAGAACACAAAGTGTATAATTCAGTGAATTATCAAAAAGCAAAACATCCGTGTTACCATCACCCAGGGTCAAGAACACTTTTAGCACCTTAGAAACATCCTCATGACTCCTTTAACTTACACATGATGCTAAACACTATAGTTCAGCATTGGGTATTTAAAAAATTATATATAAAACATCAGAGTATACATTATTTATTTCTGGTTTTCTCTACCCAACATTGTGGTTGTGAGATTTACTCATACGTGAGTGTGGATATGATATCTTCATTTTGCTGTTTTATAATGGTCCATTGTACAAACACACACAATTTATTTATCTAGTCTTCTTTTGATGGACATTTGGGTTCCTTCCAATTCTTAGGTATCATTTATAGTTCCGCCATCAACATTGATGTACACCTTCTCAGTGCATGTATACATGCATTTTTATCTACCTAGGAATGGAATTGCTAGATTATAAGTAGGTTCAACTTTAGAAGACAATTCTGAAAGGTTGTCCCCTATGTTTAAAGTCAGCAGAGTGAGAGAATTTCATTTTCTATTTATTGTTTATATGGAAATAGAATTCATTTATATATATATATATATCAGTCTTATACCTGGAACTTATTATATTTATCAATAAGTATAATAATTAATCTATGCATTCTTTCAAAATTTTTACATACTTAACCATACTAATCTGTAAATTATGGGAGTTTTATTTTTTTCCTTCCCTGTTTTTAGGATTTTAATTTCTTTGGCCTCATTCCATCGCCACGGGCCTTCAACATGTGGTGAATTGAAATACTGATTATTAACATACTAGTCTTCATCAATATTTTATGTGGAAAGCTCTCAATATTTCTCAATATATACCTGAAGGTACCTATTTACTATTTCATAGTATATAAAGAATTTATGACAAATGCCTAATGCTTGTTATAAATCCTTTACAAACACACTTTGTCATAACATGAAAGCTCCCTTCAATATCTAACCTGTTAAAAGACTTTATCGTGAAAAAATATGGAATTTTATTTTATCAAGGAAATTTCTAAGTCTATTGAATTGACTTGCAAATTTTGTCTTCTTTTCTATTAACTTGGTTAATTTCTGAAATCAATTTATTTTAGAATATGAAATAAATTTTGCATTTCAGGAATTAATTTTTATCAAGATTTTTATGCATTTGAACATTATTGGATTCTATCTGATAAATTGGAAGGGAGAAAGATCTTTGCATTTAGGTTAATGAAAGATTGGATTTTAACATTTATCGTAAAATCAGTGTCTACTCTCATAAAACAAGTTTTGAAGTGTTCTATTTTCTGCTTTATTCTGTTTTAGTCTGTTCTATTTGGATAAGATTTATATTAATTCACAAGTAAAGCCATCAAGGCCTGGAATTGTTATGAGAAGTTTTTAAATTATAGATTAAATTCTTAATGCATATCAGCCTATTCAAAATTTCTCTTTTTTCTATCAATTTGGTAAATTATGATATTCTAGAAAATATAAATTTTATCTAAATTGTAAAATGTACTAGAAAGAAAATTATTCAAGATATCGTCACCTTTTTATTTTAAATAATCTTTATGTGTTAGACTAGTTTAGGTTCATAGCTATATTGAGTGGAAATCATGTATTTCCCATATACTCCCTAGCTCCATTTGTATGTCACCTCCCCATTATCATATGCTCCTCACCTGAATGGGATATATATATATATATATATATATATATATATATATATATATATATATATATATAACAATAGATGAACCTACACTAAAACATCATTATCACTCAAAGCCTGTAGTTTACAGTATGATAGAGGATGTTGTACATTATTTGGGTTTTATAACTTTAAGTTTATATCTTCTGATTTCATTGTTTTCTAATAAGATGTCAGTTACAAATCAACTAAGACCTCTGAAAGCAGTATTTATTATTATTATTTTTTCCTGCTGACTGCTCTAGAAGATTTGCATTTTTACTTTGGTTTTTATCAGTCTGACCAAAATTTTCCTATAAATAGTGTTCCTTGCAAATGATTTTGGTTCTTGTTTTCTGAGATTCTCAGTTTTTTGTGGTTGATCATGCTATAATATCAATAGTTTTACTGCCTTAAAAGTCTGTATTCTGCCTATTAATCCCTCTTCACCACCCCATAACACTAGTAACCATCCTGATCCTTTTACTCTCACCATAGTTTTGTATTTTCTAGAACATCACGTAGTTGGAATCTTATACTATGTACTCTTCTTAATACACATGCTTCTTTTATTTTTTTTTATTATTATTAGTTGTTTAAAACATTACATAGCTCTTGACATATCATTTTTCATACATTTGATTCAAGTGGGTTATGAACTCCCATTTTTACCCTGTATACAGATTGCAGAATCAAATCGGTTACACATCCATGTTTTTACATACTGCCATAGTAGTGTCTGTTGTATTCTGCTGCCTTTCCTATCTTCTACTATCCTCCCTCCATCTTCTCTCTCTACCCTTCTTTTATTTAGTTATGTGCCTTTTAAGTCTCCTCAATGTCTTTGGGCTTGATAGTGCTTTTATATTTTTTTTTTTTTTTAGTCCTGAGGAATATCTCCTTGTGTAGATTCTACAGTTTATTTAGTCTTTCATGGACTGAAATACCTAAGTTTTGGCAGTTATGAAGATGTCATAAACATTCATGTGCAGGTTTCTGTGTGAACATAAGTTTTCAACTTCTTTGTATAAATAATATAGAATGTGCCTGGCACCATGGCACATGCCTGTAATCCCAGCAACTCAGGAGGTTGAGGCAGTAGGATTGCAAGTTCAAAACCAATCACAGTAGTTTAACGAGGCCCTAAGCAACTTAGTAAGACACTGTCTCAAAATAAAACATAAAAAAGAGCCAGGAATATGGCTCAGTGGTTAAGTGCCCCTGGGTTCAATCTCTGGTACCAAAAAAAAAAAAAAATGTGACTTCTGGATTATATGGTAAACATATTTTAGCTATGTAAGAAACTTCCAGATAGTCTTCCAAAGTGGGCAAGGTGGGCAGGGTGGTCCACACCTATAATCCCAACTACTCAGTAATCTGAGGCAAGAGGATCACAAATTCAAGGTCAGCCTGGGAAACTCATTGTGATCTGCCTCAAAATTTTAAAAATAAATAATAAATATAAAGAGCAAGGAATGTAACTTGGTGATAGAGTGCTCCTGAGTTCAATCCTCAATTCAAAAAAATGTGGCTATACACATTATGCATTCCCACAAGCAATGAACTAGAATTTCTGTTACCCCAATTTGTTGCCAGCAGTTAGTATTGCCAATGTTTTGTATTTTAACCATTTTAATAGGTGTGTAATGGAATCATATTATTTTTTAATTTGCATTTCCATAGTGATACATGATGTGAAGCATCTTTTCATATGCTTACTTGCATTTGTGTATCATTGTTGCAAGGTGTCTATTAAAGTTTTATCCCTTTTTTACTCTCCACACTCATACCACCCAGTAGCCCCCTTCACATTTTCCTCTGTATTTAACAGTCACTTCAAACTTAACATGATCAAAACTTATCACCTGATATTTCCCTTTAACCTGCCTCTTCCAGCATCTTTCTCACCTCAGCAAACAGAAGTTCCATTTTTCCAGTTGCTTCAAAGGAAAATCTTGGAGTAGTTTGGTTTCCTGTCTGTTTTGCATGACCCACAATAAATTGATCAGAATACTCTGTTGGCTCTAACTTCAAAATGCAGCTATTATTTGACCACTATTTTGTCACATCTGGTACCAGTCTCATCCAAACAACTATCATTTGTCTCCTGATTCATTGTAATAACCTCTTTCTAAGTCCATTGTTTCTGACCTTGCCCCATTCAGTCTATTCTCAATGTAGCTGTCAGAATGACTTGTTAAAACTTGGGTTATGAAACTCCTTTTATCAAAAATTTCCAGATGTCCCTATTCATTCCAAGTAAAAGCCCAATCATTACAACAGCTATTATTCTACCTGATCAGTTCCCAATCCCAACCTGGTGACAGCTCATTCTATTTTCTCTTTTATTTTACTCCCCTCAAGTGTTACTTACCTCTTTGCTTCCTTAAAACACACCAGATATGCTGCCATCAACTCCTTTGCATTTGTTATTCTCTTTACTTGGAATTTTCTTTCTCCAACCACTACTTGACACACCATTTTCATTGAGCATTTAACCCAAATTAACTGTAGCTTTCCCAGGGCACCTAACTAAAATAACAACTTCCCCTCTTAAGAGATTTCCTATCTCCTTTTCTTGATGTTTCTCTTTTAAATTATTATCTAACATACAATAGATTTTGCTAATTTACTTCATTTATTGTGTATCTCTCCCATGAGAATAAATGTTCTATGAAGTTGGGAATTTGTATCTGTTTAGCTTGTTGATAACTGAACAGTTCCTGAAACAGAGAAGGTGTTCATAAAGTATTTAATAAATGAATAAGCAAGGAAGTGAATATATTGTTACTTCATTTTCAAAAACTTTATAAATATATTAATAACCTCATTTATTTTCCTTTCAAAAAGCAAAGAATATCCTAAAAATTAAATGTCATCCCCAGCCATGTAGTTTTTGCCCATAGAAAGGCCAAGAAGCATAGTGATAAAAGTATATGATATGAATGGATTTCTTGGGTTTAAGTCACTGCTTACCCACCTGTATCTGTCTCCTAAGTCTTTGCAGAGATGAAATGCTTGACCACAGGACGACAGATGACTGCGTCCTGTTGCTTTTTATGAACCATGTGCTATCAAATACACCGGGTCTACATTTGGACTTGGGCAGTCATAATTTATTATCAAATGGAAATGGTGTAGGTGAGATTGAGCTCAAGAAAGTCCAAAACAAAATTAAAGCACTAATTGTCACAAAAAGAAATGAAACAGTGAGCTCAAACAATAGATATTCACTAGTCTTTAAAATCAAATGACCTACAGAATAGCGAAATGGCCCACTTAAAATGCATCTGAGACCAGATGTGAGAATATAAATATTCTGAGAGGTGGCATGCTATCCCATGCAATGTACTAAATGTCTTGAATCAAAGAATAATATTTAGAACTCTTGTTTAGTGCCAGAAGCAGAAAAAAACACAAGTCCAGAAGTCAGAAGTAGAAGTGACTACTGTTACTAACAACCCACTAGCCCAGATTCTGGTTCCCATCCCTACAATTTCAGGCTATGCTGGTGGGAAAGCTCAGTTCCCAGGGGAGAAACATCTTGCTAGGGGACAAAGCACCGATCCTGAAGTGGCACCCCCTTTCTCCACAGAAATCACCATGGCTGATTTTAGGACTGTCAGTAAAAGAGTCTCTGTGAAAGAGTCCAGTGTAGATAAACTTCCTATTTTTGTGTTGCCCTGTTTTACTTGGCCACTGGTTGGGAAGATACCAGCACTCCAGGTGCTGAACACCCCCTTACTAGTTTTTCACAAATATATCCGGTATAGTACTTTGTAGAAATGTGCAAACAAGGCCTCTGGTCTTGACCTGGGGCTTCACAGAGATGTCTACATTTTTAAGATAAGTTACAAATGGGCTCCATGGTAACAGCTGGCAGGGGGAGGAAAGAAAGGGGAGAAGAAGCTCTCCCCTTCTCAGGTGTTGTCCTTGAAGAGTTAACTTGCCCAGAACAATGAAAGAAAAAGCTGATTTTATGTGAACTTCTGCAGACTGTGAACTTCTAAGCCCTTCCCCTTACATGCTGGGTATAAAACTCTGAAACTCCCTGAACTCGGGGTTCAGGGGATTAATTGATTACAGCAAAAGCTGTGCCCTCTGAACCTGGCTTTAGCCAAAGAAAACTGTTTCCTGCTATCTTCGGTCCTTGCCTCATTTTTCCGTACAACAATCCCACCATATGGATATTAAGACCTCCACCTTGCCATTTCTTGGTTCTTATGCCATTAAAGCTATAAGTCGAAGAGTTTATGAAGTGACTGGAGGGATGGATACTGATTGCAAAGGCAAATTAGGTTCCTGATGTACAATGGTGAAAGACATTCAGTGTCTTCTGTAGTCATTCTAGTAATAATATATATTTTTGAGGAAATAGATCAATAGAATACTGTATGATACAAAGTTTGAGATTTATGTATTGGCTTGCTGATTAAAATTTTTGTTTGTCTGCTTGATCAGTTTCTAAGAGAGATGAATTAAATTATCTAAATATAAAACAAGAGAAAAAAGCTCAATGGGAGATCATAGTAACTGAAAAGATGTAAGACAAATAATGACTCTGTCTCTTTAGGAATAAAAGGGCAGGTGAACTCACCAAGAAAATAACTATGTCTACAGGAGGAACTGAGACAAAAGGTGTTGTGAAATATCATATTTATTAATATGATAAATATCAACTACAAACTCTTCACCAATTCAAAATTCAGACTGTAGCAGCTATAAAAATTTTATGTACAGTCATGCGCCACATAATGATGCTACAATGGCAGACTACATAGATGATGCTAATCCAATAAAATCATGGTAGAGTTGAAAAGTTCCCATTATCAGGTGATGTCATCATTACCATCCTAACTACACAACACATTTCTCAAGTGGTTATGGCGACATGGTGTAAACAAACCTACTGTGCATACAAATGTGTAGCACATGTAATTATGTATAGTACCTTATACTTGATAATAAACAACTATGTTACAGGTTTATGCATTTTCTACATAAGGTTTACCATTATTTTAGAGTGTACTCCTTCTACTTACAACAACAAAAAAATAACTTTACTATAAAACAATATGCCATGTTACATTGGCAGCAGCTTCATAAATACTGTTTACCACGTTGTGTGACTAACCTATACCATCTAGGTATGTGGAAGTGCACTCTGTGTATTCCACAATAAAATTGTGACACATTTCTCAGAATGTGGTCCCTATCATTAAGTGATATATGACTGTATATATTTATTGATGACAATTTCTCTCCTCCTTTCCCTTACTACTTTATATAAAGAATGCCATTACAGTAATGCTTAATGAAATCAGACCCAATGGGGGCAACTGCTTATCTCAGGAGATTCTGAACTTTCTGAAGAATATTGTGACTGATAACAGAGGATGGATTCTTTCTTTAGATGACAGAGAGTAATCGTCCTTTTTTTTTTTTTTTTTTCCCCAGGCAACCATCTCATATTCAGTGGAAGCAACAGCTAGAATCTGCAGATGCTAAGAAAAGGGAGAGCCAGGTCAGCCTGGGAATTGTTTTTTCTTCAAAACCAGGGGCTGTTTAGGAAACCCAGGGATTAATATCGGCAGTAAACTTAGCCACAGGGGAAGTGTAACCATCACCAGAGATGTAGCTCCAGGAAGTTAGAGAGGGAACAAGTAACCTGGCTTTGTATTTTCCTTTCCCTTTAATTTGCCAGTCCTTCCTGGATGAATATAGTTGGAAGCCATTTGTCACTGGAATTTGAGAAACATTCCTACAGGCTTTAGTCCTCCGTCACTCTCCCCACCTATTTGCATATGCAAACATTTTTCTTGAAGTATTATTTATAGCAGCAAATAATTGGTTCTATAACAAGGTGTTCATCCATAGGAGAATGAGCATAAATGATTGTGGTACAGTCATACTACATGTCCTTGTACATCATAAGCATTTTCCAATTTTCTAGATACTGCCAAATTGGACTCCAAAGTGGATCATACCAATTTATACTCTAACCATAAATGTACAAGTTCTCAGCACTCATTCTCTCCAAAACTTCAAGACATTTTCTAACATTCCAAGTAATTAGTATAAAATAATAGCTCACTTCAGTTTTAATTTTCATTTTTCTGATTACTAATTAAACTTTCCAAATTATCATTGGAAATACAAAGTTCTTCCCTTTTAATTACTTGTTTGTATAGTTTGTTCATTAAAATTATTTTTGGCCCTTTTCACTAACTTATTGTGACAATGTAAGCTATATGCAATGTATTATTTTGGTTATTTGCACAGTCAACATGATAGCCCAGTTTGCAATTTGTTTTTAATTCAAACATAGTATTCTTTGTCATGCAGGAGAAATTTTCTTGGTTTAATATGAGGGAATTAATTATTGTTTAAAATTTTTGTACTTTTGGATCCTGTTTACAAAATATTTCTACCCTGAAATTGCAGAGATACTCTGTTTTCTTCAAAAAAATTGTTGAATTTTTCATTTAAAATTAAAAATGGGATTTTTATATGGGATTTACAAAAATAGACTAAAGAAGATTATAGAGATCTTTTTTCATTAGGTTGGTAAATTTTAACAAGATTATCAACATTTATTGGACAATCCATCATTTTTCCACAAATTTCAATAACAAGTTAGCCATATTCTATTCTTTATTATGTGTTTATTATGTCTTTTCTGGGCTAATATTTTGGCACATTTTTCTATTGGTCTACCCCCTTTACCAAAGGTTCATTTTTTAATTGCTATGAGATTGTAATATAGAGATTATTCATCCTCTTTCACCCCTCCTCTCTTCAAATTTTCATAATTATTATGAGCTTATCACCTAATCAAAATTCCAGGTTCCAATATTGATTGAAGTTTCACTGATTTCTTAAATTAATTTAACAAGATTGAAATATGTTCCACATGGAATGTTCTTAGGCATAAACATAACATGGTATTACTTATTCTGATCTTTTTGTCTTCAAGAATACTTTGTAATTTTCTCCCTGTTTTTCTCGTCTCTTTTTAAATATTCCTAAGTGCTTTATGTCTTTTTCTTTTATGAATAATTTCTTTTACTATGTTATTGATGGTATATAGAAATATTATTAGTTAAAAGATTATAGATTTCCTTTACTAGTTGTTAAATTATTTTAAAAACTTTTTTTGTAGTTATAGATGGACAGAATTCCTTTATTTTATTTATTTTTATGTGGTGCTGAGGATTGAACCCAGTGCCTCACACATGCTAGGCAAGCACTTTGCCACTGCACTACAGCCCCAGCCCTACAACTATTAATATTTTGCTGTCAGTCAATATTATCTGTGCATCACATCAATTCTATTACATTTTTTAAAAAAAATTTAAATTTGTTCTAATCAGATGATAGTAGAATGCATTTTGACACATTGGACACAAATGGAGCATAACTTCTCCTTCCTCTGGCTATACATGGTGCAGAGTCACATGAGTCATGTAATCATACATGTATATAGGGTAATAATGTCCATCTCATTCCACTATCCTTCCCACCCCTACACCCCCTCCCATCCACTATCCTTCTCACCGCTACACCCTCTCCCCTCCCCTTCACTCCCCTCTGCCCAATTCAAAGTTCCTCCATTCTTCCCTTCAATCACCCATCCCCATTATGAATCAGCATCTGCTTATCAGAGAAAACATTCGACCTTTGGTTTTTTGGTTTGGCTTATTTCGCTTAGCATGATATTCTCCAGCTCCATTCATTTATCTTCAAATGCCATAATTTTATTCTTCTTTAAAGGATGGGTAATATTCCATTTTTTGCATATATATATATATATATATATATATATATATATATATATATATATAATGTGAGATATATATATATCTCACATTTTCTTTACCCATTCATCTGTTGAAGGGCATTTAGGTTGGTCCCATAGTTTAACTATTGTGAATTGAGCTGCTATAAACATTGATGTGGCTGCATCACTGTAGTATGCTTACTTTATATCCTTTGAGTATAAACCAAGGAGTGAGATAGCTGGGTTAAATGGTGGTTCCATTCCAAATTGTTTAATGTTGCTTTTGTTTGTTAGCTATTCAGATAGTTATTTCCCATGAATGAAATAAAAATTCAAATACAGGATGCATAGAGAACTCCAAATAGAAATACAATGGATCTACTCCAGCACATTGTAATGAAAATGCCTGCTATATAGAATAATGATAGAAATTTAAAAGCTGCAAAAGGGAAAAAAAAAGTTGGTCACATTTTAGAGGTAAACCAATTCAGGTTTTATAATCTAGGCCCAAAAAACCAAGAGTGCTTAAAATAATCTAAACCAAACTCTGAAAGAAAGTAGGTGCCAAAGGAGATTATTCTACTTAGCAAAACCATGCTTCAGAATTGAAAATTAAACTAACAAAGGTGGTACTATAAAGCATATTCAATAAAATATTTTATGAAGAAGAAATAAAAATGAAAAACAGCATAGGAATGAATTACACTAGAAAAATAGTCAATCAAAGGAGAAACCAAATCTAAATTAAATATTAAAAATAACCTAAAATGTCAGGAAATAAAAGTCATCTCTTTATAATAACACTGAATATAAATGGGGGGGGTCTAAACTTTTCAATCAAAAGACATTTATCGACAGATTGGATTAAAAAACTAGACCCCCAAAATATGCTGCTTGCAAGAGATACACCTTACAGGAAAAGGCATCCACAGAATGAAGGTGAAAGAATGGAAAAAGATATATTGTGGAGAGCAGTGAGAGTGAATGGAAGAGCAGTGTCTGAGATTGGGGTCTCTGATGATCTCATGGCTGTGGCATGCTTGATGCCTGGGAAAGTTTCTGTGCAAAGGTGCAGGATGCCTAGCTGCTGTGGTAATGGCCTTCATGAGGAAGCTCTATGCTAGAGTCTTATCAGCTTCAACCTTGATCTCAGGCACACAGCTCCTGGGAACAAAGGAACAATGTTTCACCAAGCTCCACTGCTCCTGAAACTGCCTGCCTAACAGTAATTTTAAAAAAATGAACTTTCTTGAGAGCTACACAAAGCTCCTAACATTGCACACTCAACTACAGAATGTAACTACAGAATAAGCTGCATAATATTGCTAGCTCTATAACTTTCCTGAATACAAAGAATAATGACTGCTTAGTCTTTAATCTGATAATGACACATACATAAATAAAGATGGTTGGTATAATTTTTTTAGACCTGCTTCTACACCAGAGAGCAGTGCTCCACCTGACCCCAGCTGTTTTCTTCAAAATCTCAGTCCATGAGTCTTTATTTTTCTTCTCCCCCTTTACCCCTCACCAGAACCTCCTAGATTGGCTGCACTGGTTGTGGCAATATGGCATGCAAATGGAACCCATATACAAGCAGACGAGCCATTTTCATATCATACAAAGTGGACTTCACACCAAAATTAATCATAAGAGACAAAGATGTTCACTTCAGATTGATTAAGTGAATCATCCAACAATAAGATATAATGATTGCAAACATTTAATCCCCAAACAATGGTGCATCTATGTAGATGAAACAAACTCTTCTTAATTTCAAGAATCAAATAGACCAAAATGCAATAATAGTGGGTGACTTCAACACAGCTCTTTAACCATTAGATATAGCATCCCAAAAAGATTCTTCAGAACTAAAAACTACTATTAATCAAATGGACCTAACAGACAACTAAAGAATATTTGATCCATCAATGACTGAATTCACTTTCTTCTCAGTAGCACATTTTCTAAAATAGATGATATTTTAGGTCACAAAGCAAATCTTAGCAAACAAAAAAAAAAATAGAGATAATTCCTTGAATCCTATCAGATCATAATGGAGTGAAGTTAGAAATAGATATCAAGGTAAAAAACAGAAACCACTCTAACACCTGGAGACTAAATAACATACTTTTGAATTATGAATGAATAGCAGAAGAAATATGGAGAGAAATAAAAATCTTACACATATATGAGAATAGTGATACAACTTATCAAAATCTCTGGGACAGTATTAAGACAGTTCTAAAAGGAAAGTTTGTAGTACTAAGTTTATACATTAAAAAAAAAAAATAAGATACCAGGCCTGAGGATGTGGCTCAGCAGTAGAGCACTTGCCTAGCATGTGTGAGGCCCTGGGCTTGATCCTCAGCACCAATATACAAAAAAATAAATAAAATTAAATAAAGATATTATATCCAACTACACTTAAAAATAAATATTTTTTTTAAAAATAAGATACCAAATAAATAATGTAACATAACACCTCGAGACCCTAGAAAAAGGAGAACAAACAAAAATCAGTAGAAAACAGGAAAGCATTAAAATCACCACTGAAGTAAATGAAATTGAGAATAAAAATTCAATACAAAAGATCAAGAAACGAAGAGTTACTTTTTTGAAAGGAAGAATAAAATTAACAAACTAACTGCAATAGAAAGAAAAGACTCAAATTCACAAAATTAGAGATTAAAAAGAAAATATTAACACAGACATTATTATAACCCAGAGGATAATCAGAAACTACCTTGAAAATTTATACTCCAATAAGTTAGAAAATCTTGAAAATATGAATGAATTCCCAGATATATATTACCTACATAGACTGAACCACCAGGATATAGAAAACTTAGATTAATATCAAGTAATTAAATTGAAGAAGCTATCAAGAGCCTTCCAACAAAGAAAAGTCTAGGACTGAACAGATTCTTAGTCAAATTCTACCAGACCTTTAAAGAAGAATTAATACCAATCATCTTCAAATAATTCCATGAAGCAGAAAAGGCAGGGAAACTTCCAAATTCATTCTATGAAACCAAAAATATCATTTGGTATCATTCTTTGATACAAAACCAGACAAAGACATATCAAGGAAATAAAACTTCATACCAATATACTTGATGAAAACAGATACAAAATTCTTAAATAAATATTGGCAAGTTGCATAAAAAAAAAAACATTAAAAAGATAGTGAACCATGATCAAGTGGGTTTCATTCCAGGGATGCAAGTTTAGTTCAACATAAGCACATCAATAAATGTAATTCACACTTAAAAAGACTTAAGGACAAGAATCACATAATCACCTCAATAAATGCAGAAAAAGCAGTTGACAAAGCTCAGCATCCATTCATGTTGAAAATATAGAAAAATGAGGGATAAACGGAGCTTACTGCAACATTGTAAAGGCTACATATGACAAACCCAAGGCCAGCATCATACTGAACAGAGAAAAATTGAAAGCATTCCCTCTAAAACTAGGAACAAGACAAGGATACCCACTCTCTCCACTCCTGTTCAACATGGTCCTTGAAACTGTAGCTGGAGGAACCAGACAAGAGAAAGAAATTAAAGGGATACAAATAGAAAATGAAGAGCTCAAATTATTTGTTTGCTACCAACATGATCCTACATTTAGAATACCCAGAAAACCACACCAGAAAACTTGTAGAGCTGAAAAACAAATTTAGTAAAGTAGCAGAATAAAAGATCAATAGACATAAATAAACTACTTCCCTATCCTTCATTAATGAATATACTGAAAAGAAATTAGAACTACCCCATTCAGGATTATATAAAAAAAAAAAAAACTTGAGAATTAATCTAAGGAAGGATGCCAATGAGCTCTACAGTTAAAACTATAGAACACTGAGGAAAGAATTTGTGAAAACAGAAGATGGAAAGACCTCCCATGTTCTTGTATAGGCAGAAATAATATTAAAAAAATGGCCATACTACAAAAGCATTATATAGATTCAACGTAATCCATCAAAATAAAAATGAGGTTCTTTACAGAACTTAAAAAAAAAAGCAGTTATAAAATAAATTTGGAAAAATAAGGAGACTCAGAATAGCCAAGCAATCCTTAGCCAAAAGAGTGATACTGGAGGTATCACAATGCTGGATCTCAAATTATAATACTGAGTTATAGTTAAAAAAAAAAAAAAAAAAACAGCATGACACCAGCTCTGAAACAGACATGAAGATCAATGGAATAGAATAGAAGACAGATCCAAACTCACATAAATACAATTTTCTGATACTAGACAAAGGTGCCAAAAACATATGTTGGAGAAAAAGTAATCTTTTTAACAGTGCTGGGAAAACTGGAAATCCATGTGTAGAAGATGAAACTTGACCTCTATCTCTCACCCTGCACAATAGTCAACTCAAAGTAGATCAAAGACTTAGGGATCAAAACAGAAACACTGCAACTGTTAGAAGTAAATGTAGATGCAACATTCCAACATGTTGGCACAGGCACCAACTTCCTTTTTTTTTTTTTTTTTAAGAAAGAGTGAGAGAGAGGAGAGAGAGGGAGAGAGAATTTTAATATTTATTTTTTAGTGTTTGGCGGACACAACATCTTTGTCTGTATGTGGTGCTGAGGATGGAACCCAGGCGAGAGCGCTACCGCTTGAGCCACATCCGCAGCCCGGCACCAACTTCCTTAACGAGGCTCCTAAAGTGTATAAAATAAAACTAAGAATCAATAAGTGGGATGTCATCAAACTAAAAAGTTTTTTCCAAACAAAGGAAACAAGAGCATGAAGACAAAGCCTACAGAATGGGAGATCTTTGCTACCTGCTCCTCAGTTAGGGCATTAAATCCAGAATATATACATATTAACTCAAAAAACTTAATACTTAAAAAACTAATAATCAAATTAATAAATGGTCAAAAGAACCAAGAGATACTTCTCAAAAGAAGAAATACAAATGGACAACAAATAAATGAAAAATAGTCAATATCTCTAGCAATCAGGAAAATGCAAATCAAAACTACATTGAGATTTAATCTTACTTCAGTCAGAGTGACAATTATCCATAAGAATGGGACTCTAACTATAAAAGATATATTTCTTGCTCGTATAATTTTTTAGAAATGGATTCTGTTGTCATGCATAACTAAAAAGAGCTAATAAAAAGTACAAATATGTGTTGGTGAGTATACGGCGGGGGGAGATACACTCATACATTGTTGGTGGGACTGCAAATTAGTGCAACCACTCAACTGGAACCACAATATAACCTAGCTATCTCACTCCTCGGAAATATCCAAAAGACTTTAATCAGCATACTATAGAGATACAGTCACATCAATGTATGTAGCAGCACAATACACAATAGCCAAGTTATGGAACCAACCTAGATGCCCTTCAATGATGAACAGATGAAGAAAATGCAGCATACATTCACATAAGGAAGAATGACTTTAGGGCATTTGCTGGTAAAAGGATGGAACTGGAGGACATCATGCTAAGTAAAATAAGCCAGACCCCAAAAGTCAAAGATTGAATGTTTTCTCAGATATATGTAAGCTAGACTAAACTACGGAGAATAAACTGGGGACGAATCCATCAAAATGTAAAAAAAAAAACCCAAATGAGTGAACTAGATGAAGGGAATTGAGGAAGAGGGAGGAGAGAGGAGCCAAGGAAAGAACAGTGGATGTATTTGACTAAATGTCCTAAGTAAATATACACCACAGTGAATCTCACCATCATGTACATTCACAAGACACTAATTTAAAATAAAAAAAAACCTCTCAAGTAAATAGCAGAAATATCAGTGGAATAGAGGGAAGGGAACAGGGGGAGGAAAGAAGGGAGGATAAAGAAAGTTCTGGGGATTGAATTAAAGCAAATTACATCCATGCTTTCATAATTATGTCAAAATGAATCCTATTGTTATGTGTAACTAAAAGAACCAATAAAAATATTTTTTCAAAAGAGAGAGAAGAGAGAGAGAATTTTAATATTTATTTATTTTTTTTAGTTTTCGGCGGACACAACATCTTTCTTTATATGTGGTGCTGAGGGTCGAACCCGGGCCGCACGCATGCCAGGCGAGCGCGCTACCGCTTGAGCCACATCCCCAGCCCCTAAAAATATTTTTAAAATAACTGCCAGATAAAGATTTACAATGCTGGAGAGACATGTCCATACCTTAGATATTTTGTCTAAATAAATAAAATGTAGTAGTCTTAGACAAAGTCATTTGGCTATTTTAAGTTGAAATTACTAGTATTATATTTCTAAAGGGAAGAGAATTCTGATGGGCATTTGGTTTTGGAATAAGAGCATTATTGATTTTAAACATCTTTCTCAGTCAAGTCAGACATTACTTATGTTGATAAATTCACAAATTAGTAGCCCTACTGATAATTCCAAGGTGAAAAAATACTGACTTTCCAGTTCTGGTTTTAATTATTATCCTTTGTTTGAATAATATTATCAGTATCATTAGGTTAAATGTTTTATTTAATACCTAGTAAAACAAAAAATTTACAAGCAAGAAGAGTTAATTTATTGTCTGAAATATATTATTGATTTATGAATTCTAAGATAAATTTACATACAGAAGCTTGTTCATGACCAGATTTCAGTAGAGTAACATTAATTAAAAAAAAAAAAAGAAAGAAAGAAAGAAAGAAATTTGAGCATGTAACTCATTAGTGTTAGTGGAATGGCCCAAAGGTGTGCATGCAGAACTTTCACAAGTTCTATATTCTACTTTTAGAGAACAGGTCTTCATGTAGTTAACTATGTCAGTCCCATGAATGAAGATCAAAACCAGGGTGATGCCTAAATGACCAGAAGGTCATACTTGGTTGGACCTGTATTTGACAAGATAACTCTAAAGACTTTGGGGGAAACTTGAGAATTCATTGTATACATTTATATCTGCCTAAGTGTGTAATACTGCAAGTATCCCCTAAAGTCTACACCATTTTATATCAGCTAAAACATAGGCTAAAATGATAAGATTTTTACTTAGTTTTTGCATTTTAATGCTTGTTTAAATGGATTTTAAAGAACAACTGTCTTATAAAATTATTGTTACACTATTTTGTATCTTAGAAATATGCACTCATTCATAGAGAATTTCTAAACATATGTATTGTTATGTAATATTTATATCTAAATTGTTTTAGTTAAAATAGACATGTAGTAAATATTTTTATTCAAATAGTTATGAAACCTAAGTGTTACAGAATGGAACTATCATTGAAAGGGATACACAAGAACTTTAATATGCATTAACTTAAAACCCTGTTTTTTAAATTATCTTTTTTTCAGTTATGCATATACATGCTTCATCATTCTTTGCAACATGTTCACTCTTACTGAAACAATTGTAAACATCATGAAAAATGCATATTTCTATATGCATGCAACTGTGAAAGTTGCAACATGATGCATTATTTTCAGCTCGAACTATAATTAATACAAATTGTCATGTTAAAGACTATTTAAATCTAGAAAGGAGTACATAAAATAAACTACTTTGGTAAATAATAAATAAAACATTAAATTTTGGCACTCCCTCCAAAGCAGTATATTAGAAACAATTAAATTACTTGCTTAATTATTTAAATTTCACTTCATAAGAGAGAAGAGTAAAAATAACTGTTTCAATTATTTAATTTAACAATGTTAGTAAAGAGACTTTGTAGGAAAAAGACTTTGAGATGACTTGCAAGTTTGGTATTAAACCATTTGTATTTGTCCCAGAAAATATATCCATTCTATATTTTGGGAGAGGAAATATACAAATTATCATTATTGCATACATAAGGCTAACTCACACAAGACAGAGTTGAATAGAAAAAGATCAAAAGAATATGATGGTTGTATGAAAACTATGGTTAAGATATATAATGTGTGCATGCAAATTATGTCCCCAGAAACCCTGTAACTAAAATAAATAGCCAGGTCCAGATTTCTTAGTTTCTCAGAAGTCAGTATGAACTAAAGTACACTAAGAGAGTCTTTCCAAGGCCTCTCAGTTTGTTTCCAGCAAGCAATATGTGAAATATTTCATGAAATGCGATATGATATTATGGCAAAGAACATAGAATAATTACAGTGGTACCCATATTTATGCCATTTTAATGAAATTGCCTATTGACCTCATTCAGTGTTGGTCTGGCTATTTTTATCTTCCCAGATGGCTTTGCTATGTTTAACTGGAAAGTCATATATCAAAGATATGGTAAAAACTAAAATGAAATTGTTGAAAGAGAAAATTAAAAAGCAATAGCAATTACTTTGAATCATATTAACTCCTTTAAGAGAATTAGAGGTAGGTCTAGTATATATTCTCTAAGGATTTTACAATTATGATGGTGTGTGTAGAAAAATAAAATGAAAATAATTTTATTTTTTATAATTTTACATATTTATCTCATTTCTTCTATAAAAGTTTACTTTATATAAAGCATCTCTGGTAAAGAAAAATCCTGTCCACGACATATGAGTATCTTACATGTATAATCCATTTATATTAGAGAAAGACTTTCTATATATCAAGAAATTGGGCCATAACCCCTCGCCTTTGCCTAGGGCTTATTGGAACCTGCAAGCAGCTTAAAGGTTTTTATAAACTGTTGGTTAGCTAATGTCCCCTATTAAAAGAAAAGGTGTTGCTGTCAAAATTGCAATTGCCCTTGACCTTCTCTGGGTCCACATGGCAAATGCATGCATCATTTCCAGGCAACTCATCTACAAATAGGGTAATAGAGTGTATTTATGGAACTTTCTAAAGCCTGATGGTTTATTTGTACTGTCAACTGCTATAATGACAGATAAGCTGCATTATTCTAAGCCTGGAACACAATAATCATAGCAGGAGTCTGTGGCAGCTGAGTGTGTATATATTTGCATCTGGGCATAAGTTTAAGTCTATGCAGATAACTGAATTTATCAAGTTTTAAACGTATCAAATTATGTTGAATGACAGTTCAGGGGTTCTACTTAACTGACTTTTTAAACAACCTGAATAAGAAAACATATCTATGCTGCTGAGTTAGCCAAGTTCACAAGAACATAAAGAAAAGAAATAGGGTTGGGAAACACCTTTCTGTTAAACTCAAATGTGTTTGCAGTTTCTACTCCAGACCCCTTAAAAGAGAAAGAAATGTAGGACTGCAGAACACACTCTATATAAGCAATGCAGGAACTGCTTTTGAAGGTTTTGCTCACTATGGCTGATTTTATTTTTCTCTTTTCTTTCCTCTCTACCTTCCTTCTTTTCTCTCTTTATGTTTTGTTTTTGTTTTTAGAGTCAGGACTCTAAAGTTATAGGCAAAAAAAAAAAAAAAAAATCCTGGAGAGATCATCAAATCTGCACCACAGTCTATAACATTAATATACTTTGAGCTGAGGCTGTGACAAATCAGCATTATTCACATTTCAAAGTCAACCATAATATCCCATTCTGGACCAGATCTTGGTGGTCCTGAGCATAATTAAATTAGTTGCAGAGATTGTGGTCCCAACATGTAATTTCAAGTGTCTCTCTGTGCAAATTACACAGAGACTGTGATTTGAGTTACTGCTAGGACTCTTTGAGAACAGTGATGTTGCCTGTGTCTAATGACCCTGTAGTTAGTTATGTTTATCTAATTTCTGATTCACCCCCTCTATGAGAGGAGAGGAGAGGATTTTACCATGCACCAGCACTGAAACCTAATACCAATCATCTCACAGATGTGTGCCAATCTATTTATGCCCACTTTGCTAGTAAGTCTTGATTTTAAAACATTTTTTTCCCTCTGATCATTTTAATCCACTCACAACTGGAAAATGTTTCACTTTATATATCTTTATTCTCATTTTAAGTTATCTTGCCAAGGTCTTATTTCAATGTTTGCACTTTTAAAAAAGAAAACAAATAATCAGAAGTAAGAGGAAGGACAGGGTGTGTTAGTATCAAAGACCTGCTTTCTTCATGGCATTGCCCAGAAAGAAAAGAAACAAACTTGACTAATTAATTACTAATCTTTCAAGTTAAATTCTCAGTAGTAGTGTCTGAAATGATTAAAGCATTTATAGATCAGTAATAAAATGTCATTTTAATATTTACTATTCCTATATTCTGAGTAAACAATGACTCAGCAAAAGGGCCCAGAGCATGCAGTACGAATACTAAAAGAATTTTCATAGCTAAGTGTCGATCACTAATCATATGCTGTAAGAAAAAGACAAAAGCAGAAGAAAATGTTAAAATATTTATAGTGATCAGTTATAAAATTCAAGTAATGTCTAATCAAAATATAATGGAAGTCACATATATAATGTTAAAGTTTCTAGCAGCCACATTTTAAGAAGTAGAAAGAAACATGAAATTAATTTTAGTAATGTTTTGTGATTCAATAGATCCAAAATAATCTTTTCAATATGTAATTAACATAAAACTTATCAGCAAGATATTTTACATTGTTTTTCAGACTGTCTTCAAAATCTATTATGTATTTTAGGCTTCTAGTGCTTCTCAATCTGACCCTAAATTTTCATTAGAAATACTTCAGTTTTAATAAAATATAAAGTTGAAATAGTAGATTCCCATACCAACAGTGTGACAAAAATTATTAAATTTTGAAACAACTAAATTGAGTAGCAAAACAAATTCCTCTAATTCTGTATTCATGTTGACAAAACTAGCTCATCTTTTAGAAAAATTCATTTATTATTCTTGAATACAAAAAAATACATCCATTTCAGAAGTTATGTGTGTTCTAGTTAATTTACCTCAAAAACTCTAATGGTAACTATCATTATCTAAGTATCATTAACTATTATGTTAATGTATCATTAACAACAAATATAAAAGGGCATGGCGAATTGAAAAGTTCCAAATGTATACTTAAAAAAAAATTCTTCCAAAATTTCTGGTAGCCTTTTGCAGCCAATTTACATAACACTATAAACTATAATTTAAGTAATCTTTGTATTGATTCATGTTTTTTAAAATGTAAATCATTATTATGGTTTTGTATTATGAAAATTTTCATGTCAGCATTTTGTACCTGCTTAATTAGGTAACAGATAAACTTAGAAACTTCAAATTTCCAAGTCTTTGCTTTGAATTATCAACAGATCTGTTCAAAACAGTAAATCTTTGTAAACTCCTTCCAAGATTCAACCAATGGGTACTGGAAAAGAACACAGGATCACTAGGTCTATTTTTTTTTTCCCCAAGAGTTTCACAAACTGACAATAATTCATAGTATTTACTCATTAATAATGACTGATTCTAACAAATCTGCCTATGGCCCTTTTTGTAGATTCTGCTTTAGAAGTCTAAACATAAATATTTCCATATGTATTATACAGAAGAATAAAATGATAAGAGAAATATCAATCCCCTGTTTTAAAACTCCTAAAATATGTTTTTGACCTAACATAGCTAACAGCATCCACTGTTATACAGACTAACTATTATATAGCTAGTTAAAACTTACTCTTTGGGCTGGGGATGTGGCTCAAGCGGTAGCGCACTCACCTGGCATGCGTGCGGCCCGGGTTCGATCCTCAGCACCACATACAAAGATGTTGTGTCCGCCGAAAACTAAGAAAAATAAATATTAAAATTCTCTCTCTCTCTCTGTCTCTCTCTCTCTTTAAAAAAAAACTTACTCTTTGATAGATATAATACTCAAAAATATCTGGACTATGATGTTTGACTTTGAGAGGAGTAGTCATAAATTAGCCACATCTCTTCCTGACTCCATTTAAAAATATTTTTATTTTTTGTGCACAAGTACTAGACAATTTGTAAATGGCCAAAATAATAAACTCAAAACTTGTTAAAAGTTATTTTAGGGGCTGGGGTTGTAGCTCAGTGGGACAGTGCTTGCCCAGCATGTGTGATGCACTGGCTTCAATCCTTAGCACCACATAAAAATAAATAAAATGAAATAAAGGTATTGTGTCCAGCTACAACTAAAAAAAATTTTCAAAAAGTTGTTTTAGGGATCAGGGTATATCTTGGTGATAGAGTTCTTGCCTAGTATGTGAGGGGTCCTAGGTTAGATCCCCACCACTGGGGTGGAGATATTTTAAAAATATTTGGGCTAGGCACACACCTGTAATCCCCACTTCTTTGGAAACTAACACGAGAGAATTTCCAGTCCGAGGTCTACCTTGTGAGGCCCTGTCTGAAAATAAAAAATTTATTTCTTTATTGGTTTCATTTCTTGGTTTTTCATGTAGTAGAAGACAGAATTGCACATATATTTGTGTGTGCATGCTACACACAAGAGCACAAATTATTTCTTCACAATTATAGCTCTGTGTTCCTTTCCTTGGTGGGGATATTTTGTGTATCCTCCAACTTCTCCCTAGGATGCTGTGGAAAGTAAACATCTTCTGGGTAAGCCTCTTTCTGAATCAGGTGCTTCAGATCAGGAATTTAGTGCCTGTCCTCTGCAGAGCAATGAAAGCACCTAATGGATGTTACTGAATGGTCAGAACTTCTGAGGAAACCCACATTCTTTCATGCTCCTTGTAACAAAACACAATATTTCTTAGTTGGTACAACTGGCCAATGTGTTAAGGAAAGGATAAACACAAAAAACAAAGTTTGCAATTAATATATAGAATTTAAAATGTCTTCTTAATAGGCTGAAGATGTTGAAAAGTAGGAGAATGGAAATGGAGACCTAATGTTATGATTGCTAAGAAAAAAGAAAAAAATACTAATAGAGATCCTTATTTGTTACTTGATAAGTACAAGTAGACAAACAGGATTCAGTGTTAAAGATTGAACCCAGGGTCTTGCATATGCTGGGCAAGTATTCTACCACTGCAAGGAAGAGAGGGGAGAATGAGGGAGGGAAGAAGGAAGGAAAGAAAGACATCAAATAAACAATATTAGATGATAAATGGACTTAAATACAGGGTCACAATTGTGCCAACATCAATGCAAGTAAATGAGCTGTTGGTTGTGACAATGTTGAAAACAATATGGCTAGCATTGAAAGATTTATCAAAATAACAACTTTTAGAAGAGGACTAGGTGTAACTCAGTGGTAGAGTACTTGCCTAGCTTGTATGAAGCATTGGGTTTGATCCCCAGTACTCCCTGCCCCCCAGAAAAAAAAATTGGGAGAAATTTAATTCTGATTTCAGAAGACTCATTTTTACTAATTCTCTTTTAACTATTAAAAATAATCCTTTATTTTGCAAAACAAATGCTTCTTAGTATTGTCTAATATGTTATGTTTGACATATTTATACAAAATAAACTTTTTCACTTTGCTGTAATACCACCAATTCTAATTGCCCATCATAAACAATTGGCGGTAAATTTTTCCAGGTTCGTTTTTTTTTCTTTTTTAATTTTTAAATTAAATTTAATTTTAGCTGACAATAACAATTGTGCATATTAATGGAAGTGGCTTGAATACTGTTCTGGTCATAGTGTTCTTTATTATTATTTGTTTTTCCATTATTCCACTAGATTCTGCATCCATAGTATGTTTACATTTAACTTTTATTTTTTCCATATTCCTTAAAATTAAACTAATAGCAAATATTTGCTAATTAATTCTTATTCTAAATCAAAATCTTGTAATGCTTAAGGTGTTCTTTGGTCAAAAACAAGGATATTTGAAAGCTATACTCTTTCAGGCTTTGATGCAAGATAATTTGATAACTCACGGAAGAATTCAAAGGCATTTAATGTATAATTACTGAGTAGTATCAGTGGTGGGTAAATTTTGCTCACTAAATGATTGCTTTGAAAAAATGAAAGAAGGCATGATTTTGGTTATTAACGGTCTGCCTGGGTTGGACAGACAAATGTCCTCATCATTTATTGTTCTCAAAATAACCACTTTACAACTTCGCAATAAAATGGCCTTCTGGTCCAAAGTCTGAACACTTGTTTTAATAGTCCAAGAAAATATAAGTTGTAGTGTTATTTGCTTGGAGGAAATTAACATTTTCATTATCATCTTCCTCTCTCTTGTGCCAATTAGATTCCTATTACATGCCCCATGGGTCATAGTCCCTGTATTATCCCTCCATTCTTTCTTTCTTCCTTTCCTCTCTTTTCTTTCTTTCTTTTTTTATATAACAACAGTTCTCAGCACAAAGACAATGATGTATAGGCTCAGAGGGTCTCAGGAGTGATCTGAAGAAGGAAACGGAAGAAACCTCACTGAACTTTAAAAAATATAGCGAGAGTTAAAATCAATTCAGTAAAAATGTCACCTCTCTATCCTTTGTCTCTCCAGAATTGTGTAACTTTAGTTCCCACAATGGTACCCATTTTTTGTAAGTGTCAGTAGCATGGATTCTAAGATGCCCCAAGCTGAGAGGAACAAGCAATGCCGTCCCTGGGCTCAGGCCTCAAGAAATGGGAAATCATCTCTTGATCTAAACTCAGATGCTGATGCTAATGTGAGAAACAGAGAGCAACATCAATTTGTGAAAGTGATACTTGCCCACAATATTGTACTGTCTTTGTGAAAAAACATGGAAAATGTTATATTGTGGTATCTGAAAAGAAAACAAGAATTCTTGTACTTCACAGGACATAAATTTGACTTTAACTAGAAGAGCAAAATTGTGTTTATTCGAAGGGAGCTCAATGAGTCCAGGTTAAATCAGATGGGTTAGGTTTCACTGAAACTACCAGTGATTTATCAAGAACTCTTAATTTCAAAAAGTTTCTCTACCTTAACTTGTGCCAATAATATAGAATTGAGTAGATGGCATCTAAATGGCCAATGGCATGTAATTTAATTATTTAAATAAATTTTTCAGTGCAAAACAGAGCTCAGGATCTAGTATGGTAAAAACCAGAAATCTTAAAAGAGGAACAAAAGCAGTGATAATTTCAATAGATCATGTTTACTGAATGACAACATAGTCCTGTGAGCTTTACACAATATCATGTGTTCCTCACAACAAAACCTCTGTGGTTGCACTTTTATTCTAATTACAAAGAAGAAAAACAAATGTAGGTAATTTTTCCTATGGTCATTCTTGACAATGTCAGTATCTTGGCTAGGACTCTGCCTCTAGCCTGGAAACAGGCAAAAAAAAAATGTACTTGTTAATCACTAGGTGATGGAGATATACAAAGCTAAAAATTTAGAGAGAAGAAAATAAAATACCCAGTTAGCATGGCAAAGAAATATTTTTGTTGACCCTTTATTTATAATTAGTAGTATTTTAGCATTCTCTTGTATCCCTTACAATTTGAAGACTAAACTTTTTCTCAAACAAAAAAAAAAAAAATTCAAAATCAACCAACATTATTGAGTACAGTTTATCACTGTGCTCCGTACTGACAATATGGATTTTCATTACTCCTGGGTTTCTCCTTTGAGTAGTTTAGGAGACAACCCCATCTATACAATGGGACACATAAAAGGAGAGCTCAGAGGAGAAAGGTAAGAGGATATTGTTTCAGAGAAGATTGTGTTTGAGTGAGGAAGTGAAGGGTGACTAGAGGATGATCTAGCAAAGGAGAAAAGATGGCTGAGTCCAGAAACTGGAGGAACACAGGCATTTTGCAAAGAAGGGCAACAGTATCAAAGAGATTGGCACTATCATTGAGGATGGGAATTCTGTGAAGTTGATGCCTGGAGTAAATGGAAGGGAAAATACCAAATAATAAAGGTTGAAGCAATCAAGTTGTATTATAAGTAATACACAATCATACTGAATTGAACATGTTTCTTTAAGGTATTAGGAAAATATAAAGGAAAGAAAACACTGATAGGAGAAATAAAAGAAAGGTGAAAATATTTTAAAATGTTGGGAAATATTCCATAAGAATTTGTATTAACTTTAAAAGGACAAGAAATGTAACATTTGCATTGTCAAAAGAAAATTCCCCTGTGAATTAAAATGTGTCTTTACCATTAAAAATTGGATGAACTGAAATAGTTTGTAAAATTAATATTCAAAGCCTCAGAAAAGAAATGCATTTGCATTCTGCTATATGCTCCATTTTTTGAAAGACGGATAAGCTCTGTACACTGATCAACATTTTTTTCAATTAATTACCCAATTACTTCACAAATTATACACTTGCTTCAAGTGGTGCTATTTTGAGATATTATATTTAAACCAATTTTCTTTCTTGTATGTTGAAAAGCTCACTATATTCACTTGATGTGGCTGGATACCACATGAATACCAGTATTGCAAGATTTAATTCAATTCATGAAGTTTAGTTTGGAATTTATTGTATATTTTTCCCTTGGGATTTATTGGTCTGGAGTATAATAATAATTCTCTCTCTCTCTCTCTCTCTCTCTCTCTCTCTCTCTCACACACACACACACACACACACCCACCCACAAGGACCTCAAAAAATATTCCAATTTTTCAACAAATAAATTTATTTATCCAAAATATACTTTAAAAAATTTCTCCCTAAAGGAATTAAAATTTTATTATCATGTGAGTTGACTTTATTCTTTCTTACTAAGTATCTTAAACAAGAAAATAAAAGTATTAGTAGAATAATGACATTTTGTCATAGAACAGAACCATATAAACTGGAAATTAACAAAGCCCCTTAGCATTTAAATCAATTCTAGTCAAAAGACAAGTGGTGAGGCCAACATGTACCCAGCTCTCAGGTCCCAGTTTGTGTCTAAATTATCTAAATACATCAAGAAGCACTCCTGACATAAGCAAGGAGAGTTTCTCAAATCCAGTCTAAGTAGCCTGAAAATTTAAAAAGCAAAATATGTTGAAGTTTCTTCTCTTACTTAAAAGACTCACTTATGAAGTAATTCAAAATAATATTGCTCTAAATAGTAATCTCCTTCATCTGTTTGCAACATATTTACACATGTTTTTAAGCAAGGTTTCTTTCAAGTAAAGTGGAGTGGACCACTGTTTCCCATTCTTTTGGAAATTCAAAATATGTGAGCATGCATAAGAAAGAAACAGAACAGAATAGGCCAAGTTGATACTTTGGAGTCAATAAACTTTAGGCAAAAAAAGTAGAAAATCATACATATACTTTTCTCTCATAAAATGTCATTAATTACAAGATGATTTAGCTTGAATTATCACAGCTTTTTGACAAACATTATACTTGATCATTGCTTGCTTTACCTATTCAGATATCAGAAATATTAAAATATGAAAAATATGAATGTAAAGTTGAGAAATTTTAATTTGTGCATACATCAGAATATTTCCCTACATATGTGTGCATATATGTGCATGCACACATGTGCATACCTGTTGCCTATAAATACACCTCACAGAAGGAAGGGCAGGAGGGAAAGAGATTGACTGCTGGCTGGCATGGTTACAGACTTGTCTCTTGTTGAAATCTCTTCACTGTTCAGCTGCAGATGCCTCAGGCATTCAGCTGCAGAGTACAAAAAGGAGACAAATATCCGCCCACACATCAATACTCTATTTAGTAGTTTAAAACACCTATCATCTAAAACATAGTTTTTAAAATATTCTAAAAACAGCTGAAAATCTGTTACATAATGACACAAAGGAATAAAGAGGTACCAATTGCAGTGCTTTTTAGTTCTAGAAGCTTGTAGGTGCTCTCAGAACTGATACCTAGGGAGCAGAAGGGTCAGGCTGGAAGACCCCATTCTCCGCCTGAGCTGTTTTCTTTCACAGGGTAGTTTAAAAGCTCAGATCTAATTGTTGTTTGTGGTGCTTTAGTATCCTCTAAAACCACTTAATTATCTAGAACCAGGAAAGGGAAAACTTAAAAAAGAAATCATATAAGCTTCTTTTAAGTTCTCTGCCACGGTCACTTAGATGGCAAGTGACACCACCTAAAATAAGCACATGGATTTTATTCCCCATATTTATTGTTAGTGTTTCAAAGCTTAAGCTGGGGATATTTAGAGTTGGAAGATAGTCCATTTACTCAGTGTGCCTCACAGAGTTACATGAGAGTAATCTATCCTGTAAATCCAAAGAAATAATAAAGCACCTATATAGTTGGTGCTGGGTGCTCTCTGTAGGCTGGGTCCTGAGATACTTTGCAGCTCAGCGCACTTTGCTCTCTCAGAGTGAACTTTTGCTTTCACTAAGACTTTACCTTGCTAGCCAGCCTCTCCTGTCTTGCTCAGCTTTTATTCAGGGTGCAGAGAACCTGGACCCAGGACTGCTTGGGGCCCCAGTGCCAATGTGCCTTATCAATTTGAATCCTGTTCATGCCAAAATGAAAAAAGAAAACTATTTTCATAAAGAATAATTTAAAAGGTGAACTATAACAAGTGAAGCTCATTAAAACCAAAAACAAACAAACAAACAAAAACTCCTAGCCAGGCTCAGTGGTGCACGCCTATAATCCTAGCAGCTCCAGAGGCTGGGGCAGAAGGATCACGAGTTCAAGCCTGCCTCAGCAATGGCAAGGCATCAGCAACTCATTGAGACCCTGTCTCTAAATAAAAAATACAAAAAAAAAAAAAAAAGAAAGAAAGAAAAGAAAAAATAGGGTTTAGGATGTGGCTCAGTGGTTGAGTATCCCGAGTTCAATCCTCATACCAAACAAACAAACAAACAAACAAAAAAAAAACGTAAGTATAAAGAAAGATAAACAGTGTTGGAAAATGTAAACCCATAAATGCCCATTGTTATATACTTGTACATTTCTCCAACTTACTATATTATATACTCCTTTAGAACAAGAGCCCTATTTTTATTTTTTTAGATATACTTGACAATAGAGTATATTTTGACATGTTATACACACATGGAGTATAATTTATTTTAATTAGGTTCCCATTCTTGTGATTGTTCATCATGTGGAGTTTCACTAGTGGTATGTTTGTATATGAACATATAGTAAAGTTATGTCTGATTCTCTCTCCTTTTAATTCTTAGGGTCTAAGACACTTCTATATGCACATTAGGAACTTTAAATTGTTAATGATTGATTTATCCATAAAGTTCAGTGAATTTTCAATATGTGCCATGAAGTGCCACTAGATTACTAAAATGAAACAAATGTAAAACCTATTTTTAAGGAGCTATCAGTCTAGGAGAAAAAAATTAAAGGACTAAAATATACATGAATATAAGACATAAAATAGTAAGAAAAACTAAAAGCAGGAAAAGTGTTGCAGTGAAAAAAGATAGACAAAATTAAAATGGAAATTCAGAGGAAAATGTTGGGGAAATGGGAAAACCTGCCTGAAGGAAGTGGAATTTAGCAGTTATTGAACAACAGATTTGAATCAATAATGTCATGTTACTTTGGAAACAAATGTCATAATAAAAGGAATTTCACATGAAAAGAGTTAGGTTTACTGGAATATAGGAATGTTTTAAATTTTTTCAAGATGTCTTGTCTTCATCTGTGCAGTGTTGTCTTTCTAATAAACCCTGCTTTCTCTACTAACACTGCTCACAAATACGTGAAGTGTAAGTTTTTATACAACTATTCATTTAATAAACACTTATGAAATAACTATTTGACACAGTGTATTCTGAAAGCACAATAGGGTATTAAAAGTAAGCAATCAAAAATAAATAAAGAGTAAAAGGGAGATCAGTAGAATAGAGGAAAGAGAAAAGGGGGAAAGAGAAAGAAAGAAAAGAGGAGGGGAATGGGGATTGAAATCAAATTCCTTGTATGTATAATTTTTTCAAAAGGAACTCAAACACGATGTATAATTATGCTCATATATATATGTGTATATATATATACACATATATGTGTGTAAAATTAATGAGACAAGACATGAGACAATGCATGCTTCAATGAGCTTGCTGTTTATTGACTGTATATGTACAAGCAACAATTGCTCAGGCAGAAGTTAAGTTGCTAATTGCAGATCTCCACACAGTTATGTGACTCAACCTACCATAGTCTAAATGGGAAACATTGCTATCCATTGCTCACCAATTGCATATGATCTAAAATACAGATGATGTCTACCTTAGAAACATAATAGGTTTCTATTACTAGTAAATCCTTAGGGATCAACCTATTGACCTTATAAAATTAGCATTTCATTGCTTCTTGCCAAAATGAAAAAAGAAAATTATTTTCATAAAGAATAATTTAAAAGGCGAACTATAACAAGTGAAGCTTATTAAAACCATAGCCTTTTGCCTATGATTAAGTATAAAGTTAGGTTTTCATTCCTAAAAAAGTTTAATATCATATTGTATTTTCATGACAGGAAATTAAGCCAAAACACAAATACTTTTGATTAACATATATTAACTATATGGAGAAAATTGAATAAGTCACATTGTAAGTATTCCTTTGGAGGGATATTTCTGCAATTGTTACTAGGCTGGTTTTAATAACAATAAGAAAGATGATAAAAGCAGTCTGACACTACTTTAGATATTATTATATCTGGACTTTCCCATGAGATAAAGTACACACAAATTTTTATGGATTGTGATTTTTTTGTTTAGGTTTTAGAAAGCACTTCAATTTTTGTCATTGCATCATTTCATCAATTGTATGACTTATTTGGTAAAAGTTTGTTATATAGACAATATTCGAGCTCTATCTGGATAAATAGGTAGCTGAAAAACTTTTTGTATCATCCTTATCATGTGAAAAGGGGGACAGTAAAACACCATGTCCCCAAATGCCCCCTTTATGTTCACAAAGACCTAGTCAAGTTAAAGGAACAGTAAAAACAAGCCTGGGTCAGAAAGTCCCGATACATATTATCTTGAAGGGCACTGGTTTTCTCTTACGCAAAGTGGGAACCAGGGCAAGTTAGTGATATCTGTAGAAAGCTACTTTCTTTCAGGTATACTAGGACAGTGGCTCCTTGGAATGGTGGTCAGACAAGCAAACTATGCAAGTTGGTGCTCATGATGTCACGGTTTCTGCAGCTGAAGATATAAGACCCTTCTCTGAATAGGAATGGTCACAGAACCAAGGGCACTGTGGAAAGAATATGTATCACTTGTCCAGCCAGTCACCACTGGACAAAATACCATGAAGGAGAGGAGGAGCTCATGCTTGGCAAAACATCCTGAGAGACAGAGGTGCTATCTTTGAGCCTATAGCCACTGAACTCTTACTGGAGCAGTCGCTAATCTCTTGTAAGCTTCCCCAATGCACAGTATGTCTGGCACTTTGTGTGGCCTCCCTGCAGTTTACCTCACTGCCTTAAGCACAACAGGAATGAGACACCTGTTGATAACACTAAGCATAGACATACAGGATTAACTAGACTAGAGTCAAAATGTATAAATAGGGTAGTTAGAGAAAAATAAACAAGCAAAGAGAAGAATAAATAGGAGTAGAGACTTCATTATTAGCAATAAGTTAAGTATCCCACTATTGCATGAACAAAGATAATCATAGTTCTCTGTGTTACCAAGGTTTTCAGCTTTCCACAACACTGCTAAAACTTGGAACTACAAATTCTTATTAATGTCATTTTTTCCCTTTGTATCTGTTCAGTGAATGACATTGTCTTCTGGTTATCACAAGTGTATGACTATATAAGTTTCAGGCACTTTTCTGCAGTCTTTCACAACTGTAATTTATTTATCCCAAGGTATATGCTGGCCAACACTGGATAAGGTTGCTTGCTTTATGAAAGAAAGAACTCCTGTAAGGTTCTTTTCCTCTTTAATGCTATTATAGCACAGGCTTTGTTATTACTCTGCAAAGGTGATCAAATCCTACTTCAAATACCTTCTTACCTACAGGAAAATGAATCACATAAGGAACTCCATTTATGTACTCGATTATTGGGTTGTTTCATTGTTATTTTGAAAAAGCATGATGATCTGAATATGTAAATCGAGGCTATACATGAAAGTCTGTCTGTTGTTGCAATCTCCATTCTCCTACTTCTCTGATATTTCCTGTAAACCGTTTTGCACCTGACTAGTTGCATGGTTTTAGTTCCCATTAAAACAGGTCTGACACTTCAACAACAACAACAAAAAATTTTGCCTGAAATTTGAACTATTAAATTTCTGCAGTACCATCCAGAAGTCAGCAGTGGCACTGCAGAGGGCCTGAGGAGAACAAAAATACCAACATCGAAATGTGATGCTCCACTTGTTGCAAGTCTAACATTTTTAAGCTGTTGTAGATAGCTTCATAATGTTTTGGTCAGGTTACAACTCTTAAAACCAAGTTTTGCACAATAGCCACATGTCACTTTGAAAGATTTCTTTAGGAATTGAAATTGTCTCAATGACGAATATAGTCACCTTCATAATAATCAGAATTATTTTCTAAATGTAGTATTTACAATGCAACCCAGCAAGTAAAGAATGCCAGTGTATCTTTGAGTATGTAAACTAAAAAAAAACATTTTTATTCTTTAGTTATGTTTTAAAATCAATATGCAGCAAAAATATTACCTGTGGCCCACATATTACATATTAAAATGGTAGGTTTTGCTTCTAACAAAGACAAGGGGACGGGGAGACAAAATTAGTGCCGAGACTCAAAGGAGGAGGAAAGAAGTCCAATGTCCTTAAAAAAAAAAAAAAAAAAAAAACAAAAAAAACCCTCTTACAAAGTATCCATTACTACTGTCATCAATAATAAATAATATGTCCCAGATCTTCAAAGGGCTCCCTAGAGTCCATATTCATTGACTTCAGCCAACAAGCATTTCTTTCTATGTAATGTGTACTCAGTAGTTCATTACAATGCCCCTTCCTCTCCATATACAAAGATTTGAGCTCTTGGACTGACTCAGTTCAATTAGACAGAATTCTCCAACTTGAGTTTTTATAAAAAGGAAAAGTGCAAGTATATCAAAGCTTTAAACCAGAGGTATATGAACAAGGAAACTGATCTATTTAACTAGATAAACATATTGCACTGAAGGAGCAAGTCTAGATGCCACCACAGCTCATCAGGTGGACTTAAAGACAATAATGCTTTAATCATGTACCATTTCTCTGGTCTGTCCTTCCAACAAGGAAAGCTAAGTAGAGATGACAGTCAAGATGTGAAAATTTAACATACTACACATGTTTAAAAATCCTTTCTATTATTGTGTTTAATATTCCATGTGGAAAGAATAAAAGAAGGTAGGAAATAGTGGAAAATGCATCTGAACATAAACAATAAACAACCTAAAAATTTACATGCAGAAAAGGGTCTCCTTCCATTGTAAGGAGAGCCACTCTACAAAGCTTCAAAATGTACTGCATTTAACACTTAGAAAAATAGCCTGCATTCCAACCAAGATGAATTCAAGATAGGAAAATTTTGTGGCGAAAAGTTATATTATTACCCACTTGTATTTTGCAAGTCTATTAGGTTCTGAATATTTCTTACTCTGTTAATTATCTTCTATACCTCCCATACTACTGAAAACTTATATATGATTTGGAAGACTGTTCTTCCTCAACAGGCTAGTCTTGCAATGCATTTCTGAATAAATATATGTTGTAAAATGTCTTTTCCCATATTCCACAGCTCATCATTGTCATGTCAAACAGTCTTCTCTCTGCTGGGGTCTTTGCTATAGAAGCACAATACCAATTAATTGATTATGTTTGTCCAAACCTGTCCAGAAATAAACTTACTATTTTATATTATATGAAAGAAGCCAAATAGTCCAATTAAGATAGAGGGAACAAATGGATTTAGTTCTCCTTTGAATTGTAATCAGTTTTCCTAAACTATATAATCAAAAGGAATTAATATTAAATCCTCATGCCTTACTACACATTATTTTCAGTGTGGGAGTAGAACAGGCACATTATGTTGGTTTAACAGATGTGGGGATCCGTAATACCATCATCTAAAAATAGAACATGGCTTAGCTTCTAAGTGCATACTCAAAGATATACTGGAATTTTGGGTAACTATTATTATACTATTCCATGTAGTTAACTCAAGGCAAAAGTTACCCCAATCAAATTGCCATTTTTAAAGTTTATATGGTAATGTGTTTTGGAAAGTTGATATTAATGTGAAGTTTTCTGATTTTCAAAAAAATCTATATTTGGGAGAAATATAATTTTAAAATTACAACAAGAAATGTATGAAACTTTCAATTTAATTGTGCTTCAAAAGCTCAGCTCCCATGAGTATATATTTTAAAACTAGCTCCCTTATAACATATTCATATGCTGATCCATCTCTTGTCTTTGTCATTTTTATTGTTAATAAAACTTGAGTTTTACCTAAGGAAGCAAATACTTTCCTCAATGAACTAATTACTGTATTTGTATTTAATAGCTACTACTTTAAGGCAACACATTATTTTGTGTTTAAACATTGTACAATGCTAGTTAATCTGTGCCTGTTTTTTTAATGTGTAATTTTCCTTTTTTGTGATATTTGAATGAACTTTTTCCAGCTTTCCTGACATTTTATAGATACACTATCATCATAAGCATTACAGAGTTAGTAAATAACAGGGAACTGAGGAAACTGAGGCCAATTCAAATTGAGGAACGGCAAGCAGGATACCTGGGTTGAGTCTGACAAGAATAAAATAACAGTAGTTCTCCGGAAGCATTTAAAACTCTTCTAATGAGCCAATAGGATGAAAACATTTTTATTCAAGAACTTCCTGCTAGGGCTCAAGTCATGTGGCCTGAGAGTTAGAGGATTGTAAAATCTAGTGCTTATGATCCCCATTATGCAGTTTGGCTCTATTGGGCTTTATGTTCCTCAAAAAGTTCATCTAAAACACAAAATCTTTATTTATGAGAACTAAAAGCTGTATGGTATAAAAAATGCTACAAGGAAGAAACAGGTTTAAAAAAATCATCATTTAAAAAACAGGATAGGAGACTGGGGTTGTGGCTCAGTGGTACAGTACTTGCCTAGCATGTGTGAGGCCCTGAGTTCAATCCTCAGCATCACATAAAAAAAAGTAAAGGTATTGTGTCCACCTTCAGCTAAAAAATATATACTAAAAAAAGGATAGGAATTGGTACCATAGTGTGGATGTCACATAATCTTAAATATAGTTGTTATGTACATTTTTAGTAGTGGTAATATTATAAATTATCAATTTACTATGGCTTGTGAGTTTTCTGTGTGAGTATATACATAGTTAGTATAATTCTTCCAATTTTCAATCTCCTTGGTAAAAAATTTAATAAACTTTCAATTTCATTAGATTAAATCTTTTTGAAGTAATGATGACATTGTGTTATAAGCAAACTACTTTAGAAAACTGCTTAAGTATAAACTTAATAGGAAAGATATAATAAATTGCATAGAAAAGATATAATAAATTTATCTCTAAACAAAATCAGTGTTTTTGAGTATGGCTACATATAATTAAGATTTTTAAAATCATATCAGTCTACTTATTATATTTTTGCCTGTGACTTTAAATTTTATTCATTTTAAAATCTGGTACCAGAATATCCCCATTTTTTAATTTACCCCAATAATTATCCTAGATGTAAAAGGAAATAAGCTGAAAACTTACAGGACTTAATTCCATTTCAATAGGAATCAAAATGTGCATAAAAAGCTTAACAGAATAAAAATAATGTTATAAAAATAAACAATAAAATATAATAAAACAGGTGCAAAATTGCAATTTCTAAAGGCCAAAAAATGAGCTACAAAATTCTTAATTTGAAATTTTTCTTGCCTTGATTTTTTATTTTAATGTACTTATTTTTTTTACTTGTAAATGGGCACAATACCTTTATTCTATTTATTTACGTGGTGCTAAGGATTCAACCCTCTACCATTGAGCCACAACCCCAGGCCTTAATGTACTTTTAATTGTACAAACAGCATGCTATCAAAGACAACAAAAATTTTTAAATGCAGCGTATTAGTGAGAGTTTAAATACTTAAATATGTTGAGAAGGGTCACAAATAAAAAAGCTTTCAAAAGCTTTCATTCTTCTTTAGAATCACCAAATATGTCTAAGCAAAACATTTATTGCTGATAACATTATGTCCCAGTAGTAGAAAAAGGGTGGAAAAATGAGCCTTTACCAATATTCTAAACCTGATTACTCTTAAATTATATTTTTATTTTTTACCTCTTAAGTTAGCTACTATTTCCCCTAATATCCTTGATTAAAAGCCCATTAATTATTCCTTTGCATCAACCCAAGAAATGTATACTTTACTTAAATGGACACATTTTTTTCCTAAATCCAGGGGAGGTGAGTCTTACAAAGCCCCTCAAAGTTAACCCAGATGGAAAGAGTAGAAATTTTTGAATTGCATCAGTTATCTTCCCATTGTCTACTAAAACAATATTGAAACCCAATCAATGTAAATGAAATTATTTTAATGGCCCAAAAAATCATATCCATACATTTTTTTTTATGTTCATACTTTAAATGATCTTGTAAAACACACTTCAGAAGAGCAAAAGATTTTTTTAAGATGCCAGATACTCTTGGGAAAATGAATACCAAGAAGGGGACACCAGACTGCCTGAACCCAGAAAGCCTGTCAAAATCACACTCTCCCCCACCCCCCCGCCCCAGTACCAAGGATTGAATTCAGGGGCACACGACCACACCCCCAGGCCTATTTTGTGTTTTTAAAAAAATAGAGATAGGATCTCACTGAGTTGCTTAGCAACTTGCCATTGCTGCGGCTGGCTTTGAACTTGCAATCCTCCTGCCTCAGCATCCAGAGCAGCTGGGATTACAGGCATGGGCCATGGTGCCCAGAAAAAGTACACTCTTAAGCAGGCATGCTGACAGTGTTACTCAGCTACAACCCTACCTGCCCCAAATAATGGAACAGTGTGGTTTGTGAGAACCCTGTTTTTCCCCAAATGTTCCCTAAATTTATGTAACATAATTCCTCCCTAAATATAACTGAATGCATGTCACTCAGGAAACTTTGTTCTGTCCTCCCAATTTATAGTATAGAGTGCATAGAGGAGATCTACTACATCTCAGGTCTCAGGGAAATGCATTTCCGGTCAACCTCTGCATTTGCTGTTTCCCAAAACATCCTCAACAGGCAAAGAACATCTCCAGTCTGCCCAGGAAAAGCACAAATGAAGAAGACTCCACTCACCTGTCTTTTATGAACTTCTTAGTAGTACAGCACTGTTTTGTCCCTGAAAAATATTAAAACAATACTTCAAATTAATATGTCACATTCCATATATTATCATGTTAGACATCATATTCATATATTTTCTAGATTAAGAATATATATTCCACTTGGATTTTTAAAAATATTATATCTCAGAAGAACAAAATGATATTTTATATAAAAAAAATCTTGCAAATAAATGTTAACTAATCATATCCACTACTTCCAAAGATGTCTTCTACAGAGTTGTTCATTTAAAATTTTGAAATACTGACTAGGTTTATAACTTAAAAATTTTTACTAAATGTGTGTGAGTACATCTTTTTTGTAAAGGAGGTGGCATAGAGAATCTTTGATAGCTTTTTTAAAAAAGCAAACCTCAAGATCCCCAGGGCCACTGTTATCATAAAGAATGACAAAGTGATACAACAGGTTTATTCAGCTTGGAAGGCAAGAAAACCTGAGCTGCTTCTCAGGAGAGCAATACTTTTAATGACTCCAGAGACAGGGTTGTTATTTGGAAATCAGCAAGCATAGCCTGAACTGACAGTGGCCTCTTCGTGTTTTACCTTTTAATGTGAACTAATACTTTCTCCAATTTTTCATTTTTTCCTACCTACAAATAAACCAACATAAAGAGTGAGCTGTAATATTCATCCTACTCACATCTCTATTCGATATGGCAGCACTGATGTACCAAGTCCCTAGACTAATCCTTATTTGGGGATAGCGTTCTTTTTTTTTCCTCTGGAATAAATGAAACCAGAAATTTCATCTTAATAAGGCAGTGTACCCCTCTGCTGCAATTTCAGCTACTGGTAAACAATCATTCTGTGCATCAATTTAGTTTTCTTGGAAAGGAAAATAATGCAGTTTCTCTCCCATCGTCTACAGCGAGAACACTAACACACCTCCTCTTAAGGAAACACATCTATAAATGAATGAACAAAGATATGTGTGCTACTATGTAGAAATATTTAGAATAGAAAAACTTAGGAATATTCGGCAAAGAATGTCAAACTTGGGAAGCCAATATTTTAATAGGTTTTTGAAGTTATATTTAAACAATACAACTTCAGTCCTATCCAGGCATGTTAGCACAGCAAACTAAATTATTTTTATTCCTTCATGCTCAGGTTTCTTTTTTTTTTCCTCAGAAAGTCATAAGTCTAGACAGCTCAAACGTAGAAATGTTAAGAGTAAAATTTAGATGTACAGAATCTAAGTTACTACTATGGCACCTAACCAAGACAGAGTAAAATAAATGAAAGAGTTTTGATATTTTACCCTCCCTGGGGGACAGTGCTGCTTACTCTCTCAAAAAAAAACAAAAAAACAAAATATTATCTGTTCACACTAACTCCAGTTTCATTTTTGCACAAGTTGTTCAAGGTAAAATAGGTGATGAATTTAGGGGGAAATGTGCTGTCTGCCTTTGAAAAAGGAAAATAACACTCACTCTACAGTTAATATTGAATTCTCTCTGAATAAATCAGTAAAGTCCATAATGCACAATGTCTAATAATGGGGGACACAGGCCACTTGCATCAGCATCACCTTCAGTGAATGTCAACAATTCATATTTCTGGACTCTACCCCAGAGGCAATAGCCTCAATTTCATGGAATCTGAATTTTATACATTCCCTATAACTGGATTACCAATTGTATAATCTTATTACTACTTTTGTACTTAACTATCAACATAAATGCCTGTATAAGAGTTGTCAATTGGCACAGATATTTAGTGTCACACATAAGAACAACAGCACAGCAATAAATGAAATGATAGGAAAGGCAAATTCAACCACAAAGATATATAGTTATAGAAGAATAAGTTATTAAAAGTATGTTTGTTCTGCTTTCTGAGTGTCAGAAATTATGATAGATACTTGGGATGCAATGATTGACAGTAATGGCTCCGATCCTTTGGTAGGAAAGGAAACTCAATCTGGTGGGACAATAAATGTTGATTGTCTTCCCTGTGCTTTGCACACCATCAAGTTTTTTTGAACTCTCAATCATAATATGATTACGTTGAATCCTTTTAAATCTTGAAAACTTTCTGCTCCAATTTAGAAGGTAGGCATGATGAAGAGTTCTGTCCTTCCCTGCTTCTTTGAGTAGGAACTGATGTTTCCTGATGCCCTTGATGTCCTCTTGTTTTGGTTTACTCTCTTGTTTGCTTGGTGAACATCCACAAGAATCTTTCTAGGAAGTTGTTATACATAAGAGGTAAATTCTCTGAATCCCCGTGTGTCTGAAATTACTTTATTCTGTCTTTACTTTTAATAGGTAGTATGATAGGGATATGATTATAGGTTGTAGCTATGTTTTCTTTGACTTTTGAAGGTTAATTGTAGCATTATCTTCTTCAGTATTACCGATGAAATATCTTTCTTTTTACAGGTATACCTCTGAGATATTGCAGACTTGGTACCAGATCACTTTAATAAAGCAAATATTGCAATAACTCAAGTCACGGAGATATTTTTTTGGTTTGTTTTTCATTTCCTAATGCATACTAAAGTTATATTTACACTATACTATAGTCTACTAAATGTGCAATAGCATTAAGTCTAAAAATGTACCTACTTTAATTTTATAATACTTTATTGCTTAAAAATGCTATAACCATCGAAGCCTTCAGTGAATCATAATTTTTAAAAAATATTTTTCAGTTGTTGATAGACCTTTATTTTATTTATTTGTATGTAGTGCCAAGAATCAAACCCAGTGCCTCACACATGCTAGGTAAGCTCTCTACCTCTGAGCCACAGCCACAGCCCCACATAATCTTTTGGTTGGTGGAGAGTTTTCTGTGCAGCTAATGAACCATGACTGCTGAAGGTAGTGGTTGCTGAAGATTGGGGTGGATGTGGCCATCCCAATGTCTTAAAGACAATGATGAACTTTGCCACCTTGATCAACTCTTCCTTTCATGACAGATTTCTCTGTAGATTGTGATGCTGTTTGATGGCATTTTACCCACAAAAACTTCTTTCAAATTGGCATCAATCCTCTCAAACTCAAATGCAGCTTTATCAACCAAATTTATGTATTATTCTAAATCCTTTGTTGTCATCTCAACAACATTTACGTATCATCCTTTTCATGGTTCTTTAAAAATAAACCACTTTCTTTGCTCACACATAAAAAGGACCTCCTCATCCATTAAAATGTTATTATGAAATTGCAACATTCCATTCACATCTTCAGATGCCACTTCTAATTCTAGTTGCCCTGCTATTTCCACTACACTCTGCAGCTATGTTCTTCACTGAAGTCTTACATTTCTTGAGTCACCCATAAGATTGGAATTAACAACTTCTGAATTCCTGTTAATATTGATGTGTTTTTTTGCCAAGAGCCTTCAATACACATTAGCTGTGAAGTGCAATAAAGTTAGGCACAGTGAAACAAGATATGCTTGTATTGACTCTTGAAACCAGAAAAGTACATGGTGAGAAACTCTTGGAAAACTTGACTTGTTTCCCCCTGAAGTTTGGAGTTATAAAATCTAATGACTTCATCTCCAGTGGAAAATACTTGAGAAAAGGGAGAGAACTCCAGTGGTTACAACTTGATGGCTCAGATTTTGGTGAAGCCAAACAATGTTGCTACTGTTGGTTTTAGTTTTGTTTATCCCCAAAGGCTAAGTAAATATCACAGAAATTAACTTGACTATAGATGACATAAAAAGGCCTATATCTAAGGAGATTGTGTTTAGCACAAAGCTACAACATAGGAAAGAAGATGGACTATTCTGCCTGGTCAGGAGCTGAGAGGTCATAAGGGGCCAGGTAGAGTGCAGTCCCTTTATGTAAGAAAGACTCCCAGATCCTGTAGGGTATATCTAAAGACATGGAAGTGCCTCATAAGTGAGAGACAACATTTAGATATTGGTCAGAATGTGAACCCAATATCTAAGAACCATGTACATAGCTACACAAAGTTCTTTCAGAAAGTGTGCTCTTATGGAGTTCCAGGGTCCACAGAAATGCAGCTAGAAGCTAAAAAAAAAGGTAAGAAATTGTTTAGAGAGTTGTAGCTATTGCTTGGGCAATTTAGTTTAAAGAAGTAAGACAGAAACAATTACAAGCCAATGTTATATATAAGAAGCAGTGGACAGCAGTAGTTATATAGGACAAGGACATGAGAAAGGGCACAGTGGAAAATATTCAGACTAGAGTCTCAGCACAATTCACAATAGCTAAACTATGGGACCAGGCTAGGTGACTATCAACTAATGAATGGATAAAGACAATGTGGTGTATATACATGATGGAGTTTTATTCATCCATAATGAAAAATGAAATTATGTTATTTGCAGAAAATTGGTGGAACTAGAGACCATTATGTTAAGCAAAAGAAGTCAAACTCAGGGCAAGGGTCATATGTGTTGTCTCACATGTGGAAGCTACAGAGGGAAAAGGAAAAGAAATTAAAATGGAAAATAATACAGGAAAGTGGCAAGGAGTGGGAGGCATGGAAGAAGGGGAGAAATGCTGGGGAGTGATATTGACCAAGAATATTATTATAGTGTGCTCATGTATGAATATGTAACAACAAATCCCATCATTATGTATAACACCCCAATAAAAATGGAAGGAAAAAAATTCCTGTTGTTCTGGTAAAATTGGTAAATAAACCGATATCAATAAACAAATGTGTGAATTTTTTAAAAAAATTCAGTTGTAGATGGATACAATACCTTTATTTTATTTATTTATTTTTATGTGTTGCTGAGGATCAAACCCAGTGCCTCACACATATTAGGCAAGTGTTCTACCACTGAGCTACAACTGCATCCCCAAATCTGTGGATACTATTCAGATACCAGACAACAGTAAGAAAATATTCATGACTGCATAGGTGATATGTCTGAATATAATCTGTTGTCCTGTTGAGTTAGTATTTCCAAAGCTTATCCCAATCTCTTTTGTATAAACAGGAGACACATTTATGGTAGTTTAAGAACCTTTTAGGTTAGAGGAGACAGTCTTTAGTGAGTTTATCCAGGTCAAGGACTCAAGCATGCCAGCTTTCATTAGATCACATATGAGGTCATTTATTTCAAAAAAAGTTATATATCCAGTGTGTAGTTTGTCTTATGAGACCAAAAATTCTTCAAGACCATCATATTTTATGAAACTATGAGTATATAAAAATGTGTATTTTCCAATGGAAATTTATGTAGCAATGAACAAGAATGAAATTGTGTCACTTGCTGATAAATGGATAGAACTGAAGAACATCATGTGAAGTGAGATAAGTCAGGCTCTGAAAGCCAAGGGTTGAATGCTCTCTTTCATATACAGAAGCTAGAGAAATAAGGGATTTTTTAAAATGTCCCCATGAAAAGAGATGGGAGAGCAGTCGAGCAGAGGAAGGGAATCAAACAGGGAGGGACGAGGCTGGAAAAGAAAAGGAATTGTGGGATGAACTTGAACAATGTTATATGCAGTAGGAGTATATCACAATGAATTCCACTTTAATGTATAACTGTAATGTACTAATTGAAAAATAAATGGATAGAAGAAAAACCAATAGAAAACAAAAGGGGGGTTGGGAGAAGGAGGAGGAAGTGAAGCAGGCAGTACTGTGGATACAAATGGTGAAAATTATGTTATATGAATTTTTAAATACGTTAAAATGAGCCCTGAAGAAACTGGATGCCTCTACACTAGATGTCTCTAACGTTATGATTATGTGATTACAATAAGTAAGAGGGTGTTTCTGTAAACCTTTGGAAAATAACTGTGGTATTGTCAATTTTCACAAGTGCATGCAAATAAATAAAATAATTCTGAATGCAATGTTATTCTAAAGACTACTGAACATGGATCTACCACTATAAAGTGAGCAGCTATTTCTGTGACTGAGAGGGAAATGGTGTTCGAATTGAGGTCTACAGAGAAGTGAGAAAACACAATATTGTCAACAGCTCTTAAATCTTGTTGAAAGCAGTGGTCATGACCTTTAGTCTTTCTCGAGGTTGTGCAGCAATGTTTTAAAGGCTACTAAAGGGGATAATGAGTTTTTTCTGTAAGTGTGAGATGGCCTAGGCTTCCACAGCCTCTTTTTTAGAATTTATTGTATAGTTTCAATAAAGAAGTAGATGGATTGGTTGAGACTTATAAGGGACCATCTTCCTTTGGATATTCCATTCTAAATTTATTTTTGACCCAGAAGCAACTGGAAACAGGTTCCAGGTTGGAGATGTTGACAGGGGAGAGATCAGGGTAACAGTTACAAGGTAACTGTAAAGCAGCTTTTCTGAGCATTGGCTACTAACTTGTCTAAGTCCATTGAGTCAGAACTCAGGCATACACAAGTTATAAAAAGCTAGTTTATTACTTACAGTTGTGCAGCAGAGACTAAAGGTTCCATTGGGTCCATTGTGAGCCAGTTTCCAAAGACTGAAGAAAGCTACATAGTCTGGACAGTGTCTCAGCTTCCCATGCCTTTGCTCCACAGCTGGAGAACCCTGAAAGGCAGCCCACCCTGAGTTATGTTTATACTTCTGTGACCATGTGAACCACCGACTAAAGGGGCATTCTGATTTCTAGGGGGGAAAATATCCCTAACTCAAGTTGTTATAGTACCATGGAAGAACAATAACAAGGTTCAGTCTATTTCAGATAGTTCCTTCCTATCTCAGGAAATTGCAATCATAGCATATCAGACAGTTTTTCTTAAGAACCACCACCAAGAAGAGAAGGGAAAACAAACAAACATAACCACCTGGAGAATTGTGTGTCAGTAACTAGTTTTTTTATGATCTGAATGTTTATGTGCACCCAACATGCATATTTAGAATGATAACCTCCTAGGTGATGGTTTTAGGAGTAAGGGTCTTTGGGAGGTGATCGGGTCATCATGGTATACCCCTCATGAATAGGATTAGTGGCCTTACAAAAGAGGAAAAAAAGAAATCTCTCACCTCTTCTGCCATGAGATCACAGTGAAAAGAAAACTCATTATGAACCAGGATGTAGTTCTTCATAGATACCTAATTTTCCAGGGTCTTGATCTTGGACTTACTACCTTCAGAAATATGAAAAATACATTTCTGTTGTTTATAAGCCACCTAGTATGTTACATTTTGTTAGACCAGCTACAGCAAACACTATGATACCATCACATTATAGGCTAAGGCTTCTTCTCCATCTGGGAGATCCAGAAACACAGCCAGGTCCGTAGTTAATAGTAATGCCCTATTAATAATAAGGCCTCTTCTCAACACATTCACAAAGTAAAATCATTTAGGAGAAAAGCATGCTGACTAGTGAGAAGGCCTAGAGAGACAGGAAATGGTTAAGAGAAAACGGAGTCTAAGAGGTATATGAGAAAACTACCACAGAAATATTTTGTTAGTAAAGAAGGAAATAAATGATTATAAAGTGATCAAGTTAATAACAAAGAGTGAAATCCCAATATCAGCAAGAAGTGTAACATCTTGTTTTGCAATTACATGACAATTTTACTGCTTTTTTCGTAAGGGTAATTATTGGCAGATCAGAGTGGCTACTTATTCTGCAGGGCATTATTCTGTCAGCTTGTCTTTTTTCCTTATAAGATACTATCTTTTGCTCCAATATAGGGCAATTGTTTTTCCAGATAGTTAGAGTAGAAAACTGTGTTTCAAAAACAATATGAAGCACATGCAGGAGACACATGGGAGAGGAAATACGATCTCAAAATGCAGGATGATGCTACCTATGAAGGACTTGTGTCCCTTTAGAATAAATAAGGTTGGGAAGCAGGACAATTAAATTAATTTACTGTCCAAAGAACTATGTAATATGATGTATAACCTGCAGTAGTAGCCTGGTCAAGGTGATCATGTTTAGGTGGAGAATATAAAAATCTGTTTTATGTCTACTTTAGAGTCATACGAACAAATTTTAATTAAGTAAATTTAATCTTGTGGCTTCTTGCCCTGTTGATCCTTATACAAACTAAACCAGGGTAGGCAGGATTCTTTCCTACAGTGGAGTGTCCCTTAAAACAAACATATGGTTAAAAAGTAGTTAGGGGCAAATTATGTGGAATATAGACAGCCTGGATTGTTTGTCCTGTTTGAATGAAATCTGTAAAGATTGCAGGCTTTTATTCAGCACTACAGAGCAAGTTTCTTTGAAAACTGTTTTAATACAAACATCAATTCTTCATTAAATCTACATTTTATAAATGGGCCTCCACCAACTGTTTTTCTAAGAGTTAAACAAAAATATTTGAAGGAAATTTAACAGGTTTCAATAGGTGAAAGAGACTTCCTATCACATCCAGGCAGAGAAAATGACATTTCATGAGTGGAGGCCTGCCATGGAAATACTTTCAACAAAGCGTCTCCCACAAAAGCAACCTGGGCAAAGACTGAGGAACAGAGATATGCATATGAGGAAGCACAATGCCTGGTAATAAACAGGCCTGTTTCTTTTTAATGTGTAATCTTTTAGCTTTCTGCCTGGATGATGTTATATAAGGCCATCATAATCAACAAATTTCACTGCTGCTGAGGAGAAGAGGAAGTCTAAACACATCAGCAATTTCTTAAGAAAGTGCAAATGCCAAACAAATCAGGAATTCATTAACTAGATGGTGCTGACATTTCCCAGTGGCTTTTGGAGAACTGAACCATTCATTCTTCAATCTTTACCCAGGGAACAGGGGGCTCTGATAGTATATATGAAGTGTGATTTTGTTTAGACTTTTTAAAAAACATGATCTGATGTTCATTCCTACCTTCAGTGTTTTATTGGACATGACCCGAGGTGACTCAAGCAGTGACAGACCTTCCATATCTTATTCCCAATTCATGCTCGTTGCACTTCTCTAAGTAGAGAATACAAATTTGTGAATCAACTTATAACACAGAACTTTAGTAAAATTTCTCTTTAAACTTCCGTTATATTTTTCTACAGGTTATATTAGTTGTTCTTTTTAAAATATCATTTTTTTACAATTTTGTCTTTATAATATTTGACTCAGTAGAGCTAGAATCTATTCACAGTCTATAATCTGCAAGGCCAAATAATAAATGGCAATTCTTCTTTATGACACAAATAGATAGCCCACAAGTCAAGATAGAAGAGGTCAAAAAAACACTTCAGGACATAAAACAGGCATGAACTTCAGCCAATGTGGGGCAAGCAGAAATAGTCTGAATAATTATGCCAAATAACCAAATAAAAAAAAAAACTCACAATCAATTCCGAGATTATGCTCCTAAGTAACAAGCTTTACAAAACCCATCCTCATATTTATCTTTCATATTATGAGACACTGATTGATTCTTAAATTGTTAATAATCTGCCTGTCCACAAAACATGAAAATTTTAATTACATTATGTGAAAAAGCAGATGCATTCAGCATTCTATTACATCAATACGATGCTAATATTTCAAAAGGATTCCTACTCTAAATCTTATTGGTGTGACCTTATACATTTACCTGTTCCCAAAAGTGCTATATTGTTTTTAAATTGAACCAACATTAAATTTTTCTGTATAAAAATTATTAAATTTTGACATTGATTACATAGCTATAGACACTCATGCTTTGGGTGTTATTTTTGTAGCATTTTAGAATTTTTTTTCAAAATACATATTTTATTTTGCCATCCAATAAGAAAGGGGAGAAAAGATGACTATGATTTTATAATTGCAGCAATTTAAACCAAAATGTTTTTCAACTTCGAGTCAATATGCTTGGCAAATCACTAGTGCTCTATTGGTCTAATCAATTGAACTTTTTGAGGTTTATATTTTTCACTTTTCCCTAGTTCATATGGAAGGTATTCAAATAATTTTCCATCAGAAATAGTTATGTTCTAAAACACTGATGGCTCATCTGAAAATCAAGATTCACAATTGTTAGTGGGATCTCAACTTTTCTTGTAAAGTAAGAAAATGTTCTATATATATATCCATTCAAATTTTGAGCCAACCTCACACTGAAGCATGTAGCATTTTAAATCTGTTTCCATTTTATTTATTTATTATCATATAGATGCTATTATTCTAAATACTGGATAGCTTACAAGGAAAAAATAAAAGGTGAAAGATAAAATGATGGGAGAAAAAATTTACATTTCCTCAGTAGCATTTGGAAATGCAATGAAAAATTTAGAGGAACACATATAGGTGTCATTTAAATGTGTTGGCCATATACTAAATAAAGTTAAAAAATAATCCAAGCCATAGATGTTGACCATTAATAACAGAGAAGTAGAGAAAGAAAAATGTTTTCACCATTTTAAAGCACTTTCCTAAATGGCTTTTGGGTGAATAGGAGATCAAAATTGCACTTTCAAAATAGTTAGATAACAGCCATAGTTAGAAGATTATGCATCAAAAGTCAAGAACTGGAATCAAAGCTTTACTCAGAGGCAAATTCAGCATTTTAAAAGCTTCTATTAATTACTACAAAGGAAAGCAAAAAGATAAAGGAAAACATCTTTCACACAACATGTTAAAAATATATAGCAAAACCAGCTTAACAAGGAGAAAGAAAATAAAAGCATAATTAACATATTAGAACATTTTGTTAAAAATTCACTTTATGAACTTAAAGGTTAATAATGTTGGAGATGGAATCTGGATAAATCAGTGACTGTTCTAATTAAGAAATAAGGGATAGATGATTACCGTGTGTTGAACATAGTTGCAGATGACTGGAAAAGGCCAAGAGCACACTATTCTTTTTAAAGCAGAATTTACTTTTTCCCACAAACATAAAAATAAATAAATCTTCATTCTCTCTCCCTCCCTTTCTTGTCTTTTTTTTCCATATTAGAGACAAGCAAAATAAGAAAATTTAACTCATATTATACATTCTTCCTACAGATGAGAAAACAAATCAAAGAAGATGAAGTGACTCATCTGAGATCACAGAATCACACAGCTGAGATGAGATCTCTAGCCTCCTGGCTTCTTTGTATTGCTGTTTCCCTACACATGGTGACTGCATAGGCAGAAAGCCAGAAAATCAATCTGATAATTTAATGTAATTAATATGCCAAACTAAATTCTCTGATTATCAGACAGTCTGAAGCCAAGAGAGATTCAAAAGTACTGCAATATTTATTTTTATAGACACGTGTTAATAGAGCTTTGAAATTTGCATGTACAGTTACCATCTATGAATGCCCATCTATTACTTTTATGCAAAAAAAAACTCATGGGAAGAACTTATAAATATGCTTATAACTAGAACACTTACTATATTTTTACAAATTTTCTGGAGATTTCAAAACTATGAGTCCTTTGGGTCAAGTTGTGCCAGTTTTCCCTTGATTACTTAAGTGTGCCCTTCAGTAGTCCCCTCAAGAATTTATTTGGACAATAATTTTGAAGTTCTTACATATTCAAAACTGTTTGACAATGGCTTCTATATTTGAAATACACTAGATTGGATATGAAATCACAGCCTTTGCCTATTTTCCCTTGGATATTGTGAGTGTTATTAGATAATCTCTTCTCTTTCAAGTCTAGAAATTCTACTGTAGATCTTTCTGGGTCAGAAATAATAATCTAATAAAATAATACAGCCACATTAAATAACTAATAGTCTAATAAAAATGCCTTTTCAATTTGAAAATTCAAGTCCTTTTGTTTGTTCATTTAATGAAAGTATTTCATTAGTTATAGTTTTAAATAGTGGTATTGACCTATTGTTTTAATTTTCTTTTCTCAAAACTTCATTTATGCACTTTTTTGCTGTGGGGAGGTGGGGGATCTCCTTTCCCTGATTTATGTCTGTCATTTTTTTCCTATAATTCTTTTTTATCTCTTTACCTCTACTTCTTTTATTGTTGTGGTTCATTTGTGCTCCCTTAATGTGTTTCTGTTTTCCATGTGCTTTGAGTAATTGATCTCTATTTCTGAATGTTTTGTAATTTTCTTCTGTTTCCCTGCCAAGTTCTTCCAGTATTCGTTTTAGACCTTTCTGTTACTTGACCACCACTTCCCAGAGAGTCTATACATTTTTATTTGTGGTTTTATTATTTACTATTGATTCATGTTAGTGTGTCAGTTATAGTTCACATTTAGTTTAATCAACAGCTGTGCTAAGTTTTTATGATTAGCAAGAAAGTTTTGTTACTTCTTTTTCACATTTGTATATTCTTGTGTAAATACCATCAATGCTCCTTTTTGGTTATTTGAATAAGTTAAAATTTCCTGGAGCTATAAAAATAGGGAGAAGGGTTAGGATAGTCTTCAAGGCTGTACTTGTCAAGAATCCCCCAAGCTAAGAGAAGCTTCCTTATTATACAGAACCTTGGTTAAAAACAGGCTCCTGCTGCCTCTTCCAATCTAATCTGGCTCTGGAAGACTTCCTCTGCCAGCCCTCAATTTGCTTGGTTCCTTCAAAAGTTGTAGACATAAGTGAATAGCCATTTCTTTGATTGTAACTTTCTATACTTCCTTTCTTTATGAACAGTAGATGTCAAGTCCTGTTCAGTCTTGTCCACAGAAGTTGACTCTCAAGATCAGGCCTCATCTTTCTGGGATGAGTATTTGCTGTGAATTCATGATATCTGCTAAGCTGTGTCCCTTCTGCACTCATGTTTCTCCCAGCCCTGTCATGATCTCCCATGTGGCCCTCCTTCCCAGTTCAGCTAAATAGCCTTTGAAGTTGCTTTTGAAACCCTTGAACACAATTTTGAGTTTTCAGATGCTTTATTTGTGTGTGTTTGTGTGGTGGGGGGTACTGGGATTAAACTCAGGGGCACTTCACCACTGAACCACATCCCCAGCCCTATTTTGTATTTTTATTTAGAGAAAGGGTCTCACTGAGTTGCTTAGCTCTTCATTTTTGCTGAGGCTGGCTTTGAACTTGCAATCCTACTGCCTCAGCCCCCGGAGCCACTGGGATTACAGGTGAGGAGCATCACATCTGGCTTCAGGTGCTTTCTATCAGTCTCATTCATAAAAATACAGTTTGCTTATTTTTGTTTGTTCTGTGGGGTTTTCAGGAGGAAATAATGAAATGATGAGGAACCAAAGAGCTATGCCATTGTATTCCAGAAGAACTGAAGATCTCTCAGGAAATTTTGTCACCTATAATTCTCCAACAAAAATAAAAATATTTTTTTCTTTTCTAGAAGCAAATTATTAAGCAATGGTGTCTTCTGGCATCATTGACTTGCGGATTTGACTGAACAGGACTTGACTGCTAGCTTTCATGAAGAAAGGAAGTATAGAAAGTTACAATCAAAGAAATGGCTATTCACTTATGTCTTCTGGCAGAATATTATTCCACTTACTAGAATATAATAAGTCCAAATAAATTTCATCATACTATAAAGTATTGCTTCACTGTTTTATGGGGGAGTGATGTCTCAGCCAAACTGATATTCTAAAGTCTAATCCCCCAATACCTCAACCTGTATCAGTCCCCTTCTTAAGATGGCTGGACTTAACAGTTTGTCAACTTTACAATGGTGTAAAGGTGATACACATTCAGTAGAAACTATACTTAGAACTTTGAATTTTGGTCTTTTCCTGGGCTTGAAATATATGTATGATGCTCTCCTGCAAAACAGCACAGTGGCACCAAATGACAACTCCCAGTCAGCCATTCAGTCTACACTGTCCTGTGGTGCTGACTATGGTGCTTGATAGGTTATTCAACTAGCGTTTTTAATTGTTTTACTTTACTGTCTTTCAGCTCATTTATTAAAAATGCTGCCAGAGAACTAGAACTTCCCTGTTATTTAAAAATTATGCCAGGTCAACAAGGAGAACAGAAATGCCACCTTTTTTAAAACAGAAAACCTAGAAGAAAATTGAAACTACATACCACAAAATAAGTAAAATTTATGCATAAAGCAACTGAGATTTGTTGGGGAAGGTGGTGTTAAGTTCAGTTCCACAACTGTAACACTCAAAAAATGCTGGCTAATAATGGCTATAGCCAGTAGGGAAAACACCCAGATGATCAAACCCTAAATTACTGTTTACAACAGCAGTTCTGGAATGGATGAACTAGCAGTTCTAGTTGCAGACACAGAAGTACAGAAGTATCTCCAAACCCAATTTTGTCTTGGTAAGTAAGGAGGTAAGATTAGAAAAGTAATCCTGTAGATAAGTCATATTAGCATGTATATTTTGTCCATATGATTTGAGAGAGGGATGAGAAAGATTTCTATGAAAATAACCTTTCTCTAATAATTTGAAAAATGTAAAGGATTTTAAGAACACACACACACACCAAAATGTGGATAAAAGGATATTTTCTGCTACTTTATAACATGGCTTCTATGACACACAAACTTCATGCAAATAACTAATCCAGGAAAATTTGACTTCATTTGTTAAAAAAATAAGTTGTCATTTAAAAGAAGAAGAAGAAAATAGCATTGACTGGCTTTACACAAAGATATTACAAGGAAAAAATGGAGACAAATATATCTATATTGTAGATATATTACCTCAGAGCATACGAAAATATTGACCAAATGTTTTTCTATGAGTTAGGAAAAAAATCTATAAATTAAGAACAGAGAGATACAAGAGCTCAGGGAAAAAGTTGGGGATCTGCAAATACAGATGGGATATGAGCTGTCAAGATGCAGAAATAAGACTGAGGGGGAAGATGGCCGCGAAGGGAGTGCAGTAACTCCGAGTACTGCGTCACTGTGAGGGAAAATGATGAGTTAGAACGGCTAAAAGCTATCTTGTTAGGAATTTCCAGCAAAATTGGGGTGCTCCAAAACCTAGTGGAAGGATTTTCATCGCACGAGGATCAGCTTCAGGGGCTCAAAAGCGAGCGATTTGTCCGTACGGAGCGCTGATTGTTCGGCAGTTCGCCCTGCGGCTGGAGTCTGCGGCGCGCACTGGGAAACGACGGGCTGGTGGCGCAGAGATACAGCGATGCTGATTCTGCGGGCTCCTGCCAGCTAGGCATTTGCTGAGCTCGGAGCTGAATTCTGGGTTGGAGACGGGGAAGGAAACGGTCCAGTTCGGTTCTCCACACCGGTCAGACCACGGAGGAAGCCAGCGGCCACCATCTTGGAGAGCTGACGTCACCATCCTTGTTTTTGACTGATTGCAGCTCTTTCAGCTATAGAACAGGTAATTTCAGGCTGACAATTGTCTGCGTCTCGCAGACAAATTTCTCAGACTTAGTGTTAAATAACACGCGGAAACTGCTTCTTGGAGCCTGCTCCTATCAGAACACGCACCGAGCCCGGAGCGGCGGAGCTCCGGCTACCGGAGCTGCTCTGGCCCAGGGCTATAAAACCCGCGGAAACTGCTTCTTGCAGCCTGCTCCTGTCGGAGCATGCACCAAGTCCGGAGAGGCCGAATTCTGGCTCCCGGAACTGCTCTGGCCCAGGGATAAAGAACCCGCGGAAACTGTCTCTCGGTCTGGGTCCTGCTGAATACTGTGAAGGCCAGAGGGGCGGAGCAGAGCCGCGGCCAGAGCCCGGAACAGGCCCAGCGACCTGCCGGCGTGGTTGTCAAGAATCCCCAATTGGAGAAGTGGGAAAGCAGATCCTCCACCCGCGTCCGCAAGGTAGGCAGGCCTGTGACAGTCTGGCAGAACAGCCCCAGCGGCCTGCCGGCGTGGTAGACACGTCACACCACTTGGGGGAGGGGCAGAGCAGAGCCGCTCCCCGAGCCTGGATCAGGCCCAGCGGCCCACCAGCGTGGCAGTCACATCACTCCATTTGGAGTAGGGGCAGAGCAGAGCCGACGCCCGAGCCTGCAAGGTAGACAGACTTGCGACCGACCGGCGGAACAGGCCCAGCGGTCTACTGGTGTGGTAGACACATCACACAAATTGGAGGAGGGGCAGAGCAGAGCTGCCTCCCGGAGCCCGCAAGGTAGGCAGACCCACGTCCGACCGGCGGATCAGGCCCAGCGGCCTGCTGGTGTGGCAGACACGTCACCCGTCATCCCAATTGGAGTAGGGGCAGAGCAGAGCCTTCTCCCGCGGTCGGTGTAGGCCCAACGGCCCGACAGCGTCGTAGTCACGTCAACCCAATTGGAGCAGGGACAGAGCAGAGCCGCCACTCGCGCCCAGAACAGGTCCAGCGACCTGCCGGTGTAGTAGTCAAGACACCCCAAGTGGAGTAGGGGCAAAGCAGATCCTCCACCCGCGTCCGCAAGGTAGGCAGGCCTGTGACAGACTGGCGGAACAGGCCCAGCGGCCTGCTGGCGTGGTAGACACGTCACACCACCTGGGGGAGGGGCAGAGCAGAGCAGAGCCGCTCCCCGAGCCTGCATCAGGCCCAGCGGCCCGCCAGAGTGGCAGCCACATCACCCCATTTGGAGTAGGGGCAGAACAGAGCCGCCGCCCGAGCCTGCAAGGTAGACAGACTTGCGCCCGACCAGTGGAACAGGCCCAGCGGTCTACTGGTGTGGTAGACACGTAACACCAATTGGAGGAGGGGCAGAGCAGAGCCACCTCCTGAGCCCGCATGGTAGGTAGACCTGCGACCTACCGGCGGATCAGGCCCAGTGGCCTGCTGGTGTGGTAGACACGCCACCCATCACCCCAATTGGAGTAGGGGCAGAGCAGAGCCTTTGCCCGCGGTCGGAGCAGGCCCAGCGGCCCGACAGCGTCGTAGACACGTCAACCCAATTGGAGCGGGGACAGAGCAGAACCGCCACCCGTGCCCAGAACAGGTCCAGCGACCTGCCGGCGTAGTAGTCACGACACCTCAATTGGAGTAGGGGCAGAGCAGATCCTCCACCCAAGCCCGCATGATAGGCAGGCCTGTGACAGACTGGCGGAACAGGCCCAGCGGCCTACCGGCGTGGTAGACACGTCACACCACTTGGGGGAGGGGCAGAGCTGCCGCCCGCCCCTGCAAGGGAGACTTTTCAATTATACAAGAGCAATATAAATATATAGGGGGAAAAATTTCAAAAACACAACAGTTTCACTAAGCAGAAAGAAACACGAGCAATATGAAAAGACAAGGAAAGAAAGGACCTCAAGCAATGCAGGTCAACTCAACTTTAGAAGAGGTTATAGCTGCAGCAGATGGAATGTCAGATAAAGAATTCAGGATATACATGCTGCAAATGATCTGGAGTCTCAAGGAAGACATTAGACAGCAAAATCAGACAATGAAAGATCATTTCGACCACTTCGACAATGTATTACATAAACAAATCCAAGAAGCAAAAGATCAACTATACAGGGAGATAGAGGTTATAAAAAACAAACAAACAGAAATCCTAGAAATGCAGGAAGCAATAAACCAACTTAAAAACTCAATTGAGAATACTACCAGCAGAGTAGAACACTTAGAAGATAGAACATCAGACAATGAAGACAAAGTAATTCAACTTGAAAAGAACATAGATAGCTCAGCAAAACTGTTAAGAAACCATGAGCAGAACATCCAAGAAATATGGGATAATATAAAGAGACCAAACTTAAGAGTCATTGGGATACAGGAAGGTATAGAGGTCCAAACCAAAGGAATGAACCACCTATTCAATGAAATAATACGAGAAAACTTCCCAGACTTGAAGAATGAGACAGAATCCCAAATCCTAGAAGTATACAGGACGCCGAATGTGCAAAATCATAAGATATCCACACCTAGACACATTATAATGAAGATGCCCAACATACAGAATAAGGAGAGAATTTAAAAAGCTACAAGAGAAAGGAAGCAGATTACATTTAGGGGTAAACCAATCAGGATAACAGCTGATCTTTCAACACAGACTCTGAAAGCTAGAAGATCCTGGAATAACATATTTCAAAAACTGAAAGAAAATGGGTTCCAACCAAGAATCATGTATCCAGCGAAATTAAGCTTCAGGATGGAAGATGAAATTAAAACCTTCCACGATAAACAAAAGTTAAAAGAATTTGCAGCTAGAAAACCATGTCTTCAAAACATCCTCGGCAAAACATTACAGGAAGAGGAAATGGAAAATAACAATGAAAACCAACAGTGGGAGGTAGGACAGTAAAGGGGGGGAAAATAATCAAAAAGGAAAATAAACCATGTTTAGTAACATAAATAAACAATTATGGCTGGAAGAACAACCCATATCTCAATAATAACCCTAAGTGTTAATGGCTTAAACTCACCAATCAAGAGACACAGGCTAGTAGAATGGATCACAAAACAAGACCCAACAATATGCTGCCTACAGGAGACGCATTTGATAGGAAAAGACATACATAGACTGAAGGTGAAAGGTTGGGAAAAATCATATCACTCATATGGACTTAGGAAACAAGCAGGAGTGTCCATACTCATATCAAATAAAATAGATTTCAAGCCAAAGTTAATCAAAAGGGATAAAGAGGGACACTACATACTGCTCAAGGGAACCATACACCAACAAGACATAACTATCATAAATATATATGCCCCAAACAATGGTGCAGCTATGTTCATCAAACAAACTCTTCTTAAGTTTAAGAGTCTAATAGACCAACATACAATAATCATGGGAGACTTCAACACACCTCTCTCACCACTAGACAGATCTTCCAAACAAAAGTTGAATAAGGAAACTATAGAACTCAATAACACAATTAATAACCTAGACTTAATTGATATATATAGAATACACCACCCAACATCAAGCAGTTACACTTTTTTCTCAGCAGCACATGGATCCTTCTCAAAAATAGATCATATATTATGTCACAGGGCAACTCTTAGACAATATAAAGGAGTGGAGATAATACCATGCATCTTATCTGATCATAATGGAATGAAACTGAAAATCAACGATAAAAGAAGGAAGGAAAAAACATGCATCACTTGGAGAATGAACAATTGGTTACTAAATGATCAATGGGTTATAGAAGACATCAAGGAGGAAATTAAAAAATTCTTAGAGATAAATGAAAGCACAGACACAACATATCGGAATCTATGGGACACATTAAAAGCAGTTCTAAGAGGAAAATTCATTGCTTGGAGTTCATTCCTTAAAAAAGGAAAAAACCAACAAATAAATGATCTCATACTCCATCTCAAAATCCTAGAAAAAGAAGAGCAAAACAACAGCAAAAGAAGTAGAAGGCAAGAAATTATTAAAATCAGAGCTGAAATTAATGAAATCGAAACAAAAGAAACAATTGAAAAGATTGACAAAACTAAAAGTTGGTTCTTTGAAAAAATAAATAAAATCGACAGACCCTTAGCCATGCTAACGAAGAGAAGAAGAGAGAGAAATCAAATTACTAGCATACGGGATGAAAAAGGCAATATCACAACAGACACTTCAGAAATACAGAAGATAATCAGAAACTATTTTGAATCCTTATACTCCAATAAAATAGAAGATAGTGAAGGCATCGATAAATTTCTTAAGTCATATGATCTGCCCAGATTAAGGCAGGAGGATATAGACAACCTAAACAGACCAATATCAATTGAGGAAATAGAAGAAACCATCAAAAGACTACCAACTAAGAAAAGCCCAGGACCGGATGGGTATACAGCAGAGTTTTACAAAACCTTTAAAGAGGAACTAACACCAATACTTTTCAAGCTATTTCAGGAAATAGAAAAAGAGGGAGAACTTCCAAATTCTTTCTACGAGGCCAACATCACCCTGATTCCTAAACCAGACAAAGACACTTCAAAGAAAGAAAACTACAGACCAATATCTCTAATGAACCTAGATGCAAAAATCCTCAATAAAATTTTGGCAAATCGGATTCAAAAACATATCAAAAAAACTGTGCACCATGATCAGGTAGGATTCATCCCTGGGATGCAAGGCTGGTTCAATATACAGAAATCAATTAATGTTATTCACCACATCAATAGACTTAAAAATAAGAACCATATGATCATCTCGATAGATGCAGAAAAAGCATTCGACAAAGTACAGCATCCCTTTATGTTCAAAACGCTAGAAAAACTAGGGATAACAGGAACTTACCTCAACATTGTAAAAGCAATCTATGCTAAACCTCAGGCTAGCATCATTCTGAATGGAGAAAAATTGAAGGCATTCCCTCTAAAATCTGGAACAAGACAGGGATGCCCTCTCTCACCACTTCTGTTCAACATAGTTCTCGAATCACTGGCCAGAGCAATTAGACAGACGAAAGAAATTAAAGGCATAAAAATAGGAAAAGAAGAACTTAAATTATCACTATTTGCAGATGACATGATTCTATACCTAGCAGACCCAAAAGGGTCTACAAAGAAACTATTAGAGCTAATAAATGAATTCAGCAAAGTGGCAGGATATAAAATCAACACGTATAAATCAAAGGCATTCCTGTATATCAGCGACAAATCCTCTGAAATGGAAATGAGGACAACCACTCCATTCACAATATTCCCCCCCAAAAATAAAATACTTAGGAATCAACCTAACAAAAGAGGTGAAAGACTTATACAATAAAACTACAGAACCCTAAAGAGAGAAATAGAAGAGTATCTTAGAAGATGGAAAAATATACCCTGTTCATGGATAGGCAGAACTAACATCATCAAAATGACGATATTACCAAAAGTTCTCTATAGGTTTAATGCAATACCAATCAAAATCCCAATGGCATTTCTTATAGAAATAGAGAAAGCAATCATGAAATTCATATGGAAAAATAAAAGACCCAGAATAGCAAAAACAATGCTAAGCAGGAAGGGTGAATCAGGCGGTATAGCGATACCAGACTTCAAACTATACTACAGAGCAATAGTAACAAAAACAGCATGGTACTGGTACCAAAACAGGCGGGTGGACCAATGGTACAGAATAGAGGACACAGAAACCAACCCACAAAACTACAACTATCTTATATTTGATAAAGGGGCTAAAAGCATGCAATGGAGGAAGGATAGCATCTTCAACAAATGGTGCTGGGAAAACTGGAAATCCATATGCAACAAAATGAAACTGAATCCCTTTCTCTCGCCATGCACTAAAGTTAACTCAAAATGGATCAAGGAGCTTGATATCAAATCAGAGACATGGCGTCTGATAGAAGAAAAAGTCGGCTACGATCTACATACTGTGGGGTCGGGCTCCAAATTCCTCAATAGGACACCCATAGCACAACAGTTAATAACTAGAATCAACAAATGGGACTTACTCAAACTAAAAAGTTTTTTCTCAGCAAAAGAAACAACAAGAGAGGTAAATAGGGAGCCTACATCCTGGGAACAAATCTTTACTCCTCACACTTCAGATAGAGCCCTAATATCCAGAGTATACAAAGAACTCAAAAAATTAGATAAGAAGATAACAAATAACCCAATCAACAAATGGGCCAAAGACATGAACAGACACTTCTCAGAGGAGGACATACAATCAATCAACAAGTACATGAAAAAATGCTCACCATCCCTAGCAGTCAGAGAAATGCAAATCAAAACCACCCTAAGATACCATCTCACTCCAGTAAGATTGGCAGCCATTATGAAGTCAAACAACAACAAGTGCTGGCGAGGATGTGGGGAAAAGGGTACACTTGTTCATTGTTGGTGGGACTGCAAATTGGTGCAGCCAATCTGGAAAGCAGTATGGAGATTTCTCCAGTAATATTGGCAGCCATTATGAAGTCAAACAACAACAAGTGCTGGCGAGGATGTGGGGAAAAGGGTACACTTGTTCATTGTTGGTGGGACTGCAAATTGGTGCAGCCAATCTGGAAAGCAGTATGGAGATTTCTTGGAAAGTTGGGAATGGAACCACCATTTGACCCAGCTATTCCCCTTCTCGGTCTATTCCCTAAAGACCTAAAAAGAGCACACTATAGGGACACTGCTACATCCATGTTCATAGCAGCACAATTCACAATAGCAAGACTGTGGGACCAACCTAGATGCCCTTCAATAGACGAATGGATAAAAAAAATGTGGCATTTATACACAATGGAGTATTACTCTGCATTAAAAAATGACAAAATCATAGAATTTGGAGGGAAATGGATGGCATTAGAGCAGATTATGCTGAGTGAAGCCAGCCAATCCCTAAAAAACAAATGCCAAATGTCTTCTTTGATATAAGGAGAGTAACTAAGAACAGAGTAGGGACGAAGAGCATGAGAAGAAGATTAACATTAAACAGGGACGAGAGGTGGGAGGGAAAGGGAGGGAGAAGGGAAATTGCATGGAAATGGAAGGAGACCCTCAGGGTTATACAAAATTACATACAAGAGGTAGCGAGGGCAAAGGGAAAAATAATACAAGGGGGAGATATGAACTGCAGTAGAGTGGGTAGAGAGAGAAGAGGGGAGGGGAGGGGAGGGGAGGGGGGTAGTAACGGATAGGAAAGGCAGCAGAATACAACAAACCCTAGTATGGCAATATATAAATCAATGGAAGTGTAACTGATGTGATTCTGCAATTTGTAAACGGAGTAAAAATGGGAGTTCATAACCCACTTGAATCAAAGTGTGAAATATGATATATCAAGAACTATGTAATGTTTTGAACAACCAACAATAAAAAAAAAGATGCAGAAATAAGTAGAAGGTGCAAAGAAAACCTACCCCAAAATGAATGCCAAATGCAAAATGCATAAAGTCCAGATTCCTATAAAAACACAGGAAGATGAGAACAAATACAAGAAAATTGAAAGCAATGAAGTTTAAAACACAAAGTACAGGTATGAAGACAAGAATTGATGTGGATATACTATGTATACAACCAGAGATATGAAAAATTGTGCTCTATATATGTAATAAGAATTGTAATGCATTCTGCTGTCATATATAAATAAAATAAATAAATAAAAGTTTTAGATACATAGTAAATGTTGAACATTTTTTTCATATATTTGTTGATTGATTGTGTATCCTCTTCTGAGAAGTGTCTGTTCAGTTACTTGGCCCATTTGTTGATTGGGTTATTTGTTCTTTTGTTGTTAAGATTTGTGATTTCTTTATATATCCTAGAGATTAGTGCTCTATCTGCTGTGTGTGTGGTAAAAATCTGCTCACATTCTTTGGGCTCTCTATTCACTTCACTGATTGTTTCTTTTGCTGAGAAGAAGCTTTTTGTTTGAATCCATCCCATTTATTGATTCTTGACTTTATTTCCTGTGCTACAGGAGTCTTATTAAGGAAGTTGGGGACTAATTCAACATGATGAAGATTTGGGCCTACTTTTTCTTCTATTAGGCGCAGGGTCTCTGGTTTAATTCCTAGGTCCTTGATCCACTTTGAGTTAAGTTTTGTGCATGATGAGAGATAAGGGCTTAATTTCATTTTGTTGCATAAGGATTTCCAGTTTTCATAGCACCATTTGTTGAAGAGGCTATCTTTTCTGCAATATATGTTTTTGGAGCCTTTGTCTAATATGAGATAACTGTATTTCAAAACTACTGTAAGAGTTCATCTCACTCCAGTCAGATGGCATTTTTAAGAATACAAACAAAATAAATGTTAGTGAGCATGTGAGGGGGAAAGGCACACTTATACATTGCTGGTGGGACTGCAAATTGGAGCAACCAATATGGGAAGCAGTATGGAGATTCCTTAGGAAACATGAATGGAGCCATCATTTGACCCAGCTATCCCACTCCTTGGTTTATATCCAAAGGACTTAAAAACAGCATACTACAGTAAGGCAGCCACACCAATGTTTATAGCAGCAAAATTCACTGTGAAATGAACATAGATACCCTTTAGTAGATGAATGGATAAAGAAACTGTGGTATATATACACAATGGAATATTACTCCACATTAAAATAAATAAACTAATGGCATTTGCAGGTAAATGGATGGAGCTGGAGAATATTATACTAAGTGAAGTAGCCAATTCCAAAAAATCAAATGCTGAATGTTTTCTCTGATGTGAGGATGCTGATCCATAATGAGGTTGAGTGGGCGGGGTATAGGAGAAATAAAGGAACTTTAGCTAGGGAAAAGGGGAGGAAAGGAAAGGGAGGGGAAGAAGGGTAGGGAAGACAGTGGAATGAGATGGGCTTTATTATTCCAAGTGCATGTATGAAGACACAAATTGTGTGACTCTATTTTGTGTACAACCAGAGACATGTGCTCTATATGTGTACTATGAATTGAAATGCATTCTGCTCTCATATATAACAAATTAGAATAAATAAATTTTAAAAGAAAAGAAATAGTAAATGAATTAAAATATATATACTATTAAAATTTCTGAAGGAAAAAATAAAATAATTGGATAAACATAATCACATAATTTTTTTTAAAAAAGACAATAAAATGCTTGAACTAAAACCAAGTGTATGTGTTATATGAAGAAATAAAAACATATTTAGATTAAATATTAAAAGAAAAAGACTTCAATTGAATCATAAAGCAAGTCTAGTTATAATATAAAATGACCTATCTGAAACAATATATTTCATAAATCATAGCAATAGATAATGTACTCCAAACAAATTCATATGAATAAAACCAGAGGTCATGATGTTAGTAAAGGACTCCTCATCTTTATGCTAGCAGGAAACCTAGCAATGTATTCAAGTGGTTAGTAGTATTTGTAAAGATTGCTAAACAAGCTATTTCGATCATAATCCTTCTACTGACTCATTCTTCTTCAAATTCTGCTCTCTATATATGGGAAATAGAATTGGAGATACATTTAGTTTGCATATGGCTAGATATGATTGTGGCTCACAATCACTTCTTATCTAATTATGACAAATTATTCCGTTAAAATAATGAATTTCTGAAATATTGCTAGTATTCCTTATCCCAGTGCATCCAACACTGGGACAGAGGGGTAGAGGGCATGTAACAAACACCTGCTCCTACAACATCCAGCACTAAAAATGGAGGTAGTAGAAAGGAAACAAGGACTAAAATGTACAGAGTCAGAAATTATGTCAGTAGTTTGCTAAATCCTGTAGCATATTTAACTATACATGCAGCCCTTTTTAATATGAGACTTATATGAAATAAAATATACCAGAAAATTTTGAATCTTTTGTAGAGCTCCAAATTGTAGTAATACTAAAAATAATACAGCTATGGGTGTTATGATTTGAATGCATCCCTCAAAGTTCCTCCTATAAAGATATTTTGGGCCAGGTAGATAATACAGAATTATCTCCCCATCTCAAGATCTTTAATTTAATCACATCTGCAGAGTCCCATTTATCATGCAGAGTAACAAGTTCCAGGATTAGATGAGTTCATCTTTGAGAGGCTATGTTATATCTTACCACAGGTGTATTAGACAGTAGTAAAATTATAAACAGAAGATTTTATATGTGATATATAAATAAAATACGTATATGCTACCTCCTTATATTTTATAGTATTTGATAATCATCACCATTTCGTAATTGATATTTTTATCTTTCCTAATTCTAAATAAATACTCAAGTTTATGAATACTTTTATAAGTTAATATGTGTTCTTTTTCCTACAGAGAACATCTAAAATTGTGTCACACTCAGGCTTAACTCTCGTGTTCTGTAAGACCATTTGACCATCAATTTCCTTTCTAGGATGTTTCCTACAAAGAATTTCATTTTTGAGAAAAGACACTCATTACATATTTTAATTAAGTAAAACTAAGTCTATCAATTAAAAGTTGGTTAAATCCATTATTACTTCTTCACACAATGGCTTATTATGCAAATACAAAGGCAAATTAGAAACTTCTAAAAGAATGATCTCCATATGAAAGAAAGCAAGTTACAAAATAGTGAGTATGTAGCATGTGTTAGCATTTTGGTTTTTTTAAAAAAATCATAAGTACATTTGTGCTTTTGTGTGCATTAAGTATCTGTGAGGATACACAAAAGACTGGCACCAATGGTTGTCTCTAGGGAAATTAGATGGATAGGGTGGGAGGGAGAACTTTCACAGGCTAATGTTCTGTGGCTTTTGAAATTTTTGTTCAATATAGATATATTCAATATAGACAGACTAACTCACAAGGATACTTGAGATTTTAAATGTTCTCTGTCAGGGGCCTCCCTGAACAAGAGCTATGCACACACCTTTAATCCTGAGTAAAGAGGTACTGGACTGGTATTGTGCCCTTCAATGCAAGTGAACTTTACCTCCTCTTGGATAAGAAAAGTGCAGCTCTGGGAGTGGGGGTCACCCAATGGGGTTGAATTACACCCACCTGTTTGTTATAACCCTACCCTTTGCCCTTTTGGGGATAGAATGTTCTATAGAACAGCTCCCCCCAATAATAAAAGTCAAGCCTCAGAATGTGCCCTCTCTCTCTTGCCAGCCTCTGGTGTTTTTCTCTTTCCCCCGCTGTGGGATCTTGCAGTTGGAGGTGGGGAAGCCATCCTGATACTCAAAAAAAAAAAAAAAAAGGTATTTCTGTGTCTGCATGGTCATTTCATGTCACCCCAAATTCACCCAAGTGACCCCAGTTCAGTAGCTCATGCTGGGCAGGGGCTACAGTTTTCTATATTACTGACATACAGAAAAAATAAGAATTCCTAATAATCTATCTGCCTGGAATCTTTACAAGAAATAAACTTATTGCTTATAGCTAAAATATTAAAATCTAATTTTTTTTCTTGGGCTAACCTATTCTGGCTAACATGAAAATTGGCCATTTCTATGATCGATGAGTGCTGCCATGGAAAAGCTTTGAAATGTGGCAAAAGTTTATGGTAGGGGAGCAACAAGAAAACACATGGCAGTTACAATACTGGAGAGCTGTGTGATGCCATGGCAAGACTTTTGATAAAACCCTTGCTTACAAAGAGTTGGGAAGCAGAACAAATGCCCACAGAATTTATAGTAAAACCTAGAAGAATTTGGAAACAATAAAGAAGCTTAGTTTGTGTCAGATATTATTACATTTGGCAAGATTGTAAGGATAAGATGAGGTTGGGGGAAATTAGATGATCTTCAAGGAGAGATTGAAGTGGATATGGTAGAGATAATGGGATTCTAAGAATGGAGAACCCAGCTGATGATGGATTCCAAATGTAACTGTTGAGTTTCTGGGAAAGGTTTTTAAGTGACAGAGGCTTATCAATGATTCTTTTGTGAATTATTATTATTATTTTATATTATTTCATATGACCTCAAGATAACTATCTCTGGTTAAGAAAAAGAGATATACAAGGACAAGAAAGCAAAGTGAACTTGAGAACTATGACTTAGTTTATAAAGCTACTGGCACAGAAAGAAAATAGATCATAAACTACAAAGTTATCGGTAGAGTGGCTATAAAGGGAATAAAGGTCAAAATAGTATCTTCCAGATGTGGGGGCCAGATATAATACTTGAGTGGCAAGAATACTACTTAAAAAGAGAGTTCCCTTCAGAGAGCAGAATCAGAGTCTAGTCAGGAAATTTTCTCCACTCCAGCTCAAATGGTCTTCATACCAATTGGTTAAGCAGTATTCCATCAAGGATATGGCCAGCCACCCCTGATGTTTCCCAGTCTTCCTGTGTCTGAAGCTATATGGAGGAACAACTATTTTATTCATAAAACCATGTATCTACTCTTGTATGCACATTATCAAGGCTATATTTTTAGCTTCCCTAGCATTTAAATTTATCTATGTTAATAGATATTATTCGCAGAATATAAGCAAAAATGATATATGTCACTTAGCAGGTCTTGTACGTACAAACTTGGTGCCCCTCATGCTTAATGCAAGTGACAATGAGGTCACAGGAGACGAAAGTACCAGATTGAAGAAGCCTATACAGGGGAGAGCTGCCCTGATAATCATTATACCCACCCAGAACAGGGAGTAAGCTTCTAATAAAGACATGTTTATAATAACATTCTGCACAAATAAGTTAGGATGCAGAAAATTTGTTGTAGTTCTGATACCACAAATCTGCTGCATGAACTTGAGTTTAGATATAATCTCTATGCATCTCAATTTATTCATATTTAAAATGAGAATTTAACTGATGTATAAAAACACACATGTACTTCTAAAAGATTTTATATTTCTAATGTATTCTGAAATTAAATATAAATTAATTTAGACCACTTGTTTTATGTTGCCATTCCTCTCCTTAGCTCTACATATTTGTCATACTATTAAGATCCAAATTGAATTTTCCTATTTTTAAAATGCTTACATGACCACATTCTGTAGCATTTGAAAATAGGCAATAAGTATTGCCTAAATAACCTATTTCCCTGTATACATACTGCTCCACTTTCTTTTTTTAATATTTATTTTTTAGCTTTAGGTGGACACAATATCTTTATTTCACATTTATGTGGTTCTGAGGATCAAACCCAGTGCCTCGTGCATGCTAGGCAAGCACTCTACCACTGAGCCACAACCGCAGCCCTTATACTGCTCCACTTTCTAAAGTGACTTTCACATTTCTTCTCTCTCCTTAAGTATCCCCTTACTCTGGTTCTTTACTCACAGCATATTATCTTGCCTCGTATTTCATTAAGAATCGACTTTCATAGAAACTCCCTTTTCTTCATGCAACCAAATCTACCAACTTCCTTGCATCTGGATCAATATCATCTGCCTTCTCTCCTAATGAAAGAGATTAACTCAAACCCTTCTCCTATCCAAGTTCTGAATTTTCCCTTGTGCTCTGTACCTGATTTCCCTTTACCATCTAAAGGAAGTCATTCAACACCTCCCCTCCTCCTCTGCCTGCTTCTTCTCCTCCTTTTTTCTTTCCAGTATTGAGGATTGAACACATGGTGTTCAACCACAGAGCTACTTCCCCAACCCTATTTGATTTTTTACTTTGTAATAAGGCTTTGCTAAATTTCTCAGGCTGGCCTCAAGTTTGTGATCCTCCTGCCTGAGCCTTCTGAGTTACTGGGATTACAGGTGTGCACCTCCATGCCCAGCTATCCCATCCTTCTTCTGATCATCAGTTTCTACCATTAGTAAGTGAATATTTTTGAATCTTTCCCATCTTTAAAAAAAATTGTGTTTGTCCTCCCACTTCTCTCCTCACATGGTCAACTACTCCCTCTTACTTATAACTTTCTTAACTTTTATAGCATCACACTCTCCAGATTTTCCCCTAATGATCTTCCAGAAATTTGTTTTGGTTTTTGGCCCCAAATTCTCTTCCATACCTCCATTGATTACTCCAGGATTCAACTTTCTTCTTTTCTCTTTTAACACAATTTCCTTTCTATTTATACCAGCTCTTATATAGGCCATTGCTTTAAAAACTCTATTGGTCAGCTTGGGCTTTCATAACAATATACTGTAGACTGAGTGGCAACAGAAGTTTGTTTACCCACAGCTCTGTAGGTTAGAAGACTGAGATTACCCTAGTTGGGCTCTGGAGAGAGCTCTCTTTCTAGCTTACAAATGACTCCATTCTCACTGTGTCCTCACATGTGTGGTGGGAGCTGGTATGTATTTGTGCAGATCTTTGGCGTCTCTTCTTATAAGGCCACCAGTTCTGCTGGATCAGAGCTCCACTGTTACAAACTCATTAAACCTCAATCTACCCCTTAAAGGACCTTCCTCAAATACAGTCCCATGGGAGTTTATGGCTTTTACATATGAATTAGGAAGTGGACAAAATTCAGCACTGTTCTCTGTGTATCCTACACTCTTCAATTCAATCTTTGGTCACTTGCCTTGCTTTCTAGCCAATGTAGCCCTAAGGATAGTTTGTACTGATCTCATAGTATGGAGTCAGGTCATTGTCAATGCTGATGATGCCAGTACAGATGAAGATTAACCCACTTCTGCTCCCTGGTTGAACTGTATAATTGAGATTCTCGCCTCTCAGTGGCTTCCTGGCAGAAGAGTTCACACATCATGGAGGGGAGTTAATGTCCTATAGAACAGACTTTGACCAAGGAAACAGAATGAGAGTGGCCCAGCAGATAAACCCTTCTCCTTCCCCCTCCCTTGGAAAGAAGACACGTTCAGCAACCTGGTGGTTGTATACTTTGCTAACTAGGTGATGCACCCTCATGTGTTTTGTCTCTCTGTGCCTTGGCCTCACTCTTCTTTTCTGTTACTCCAGCCTCCCTAGGTTCACCAATGAAAACTTCACAAGTAAGGGCTATTATATGATCAGTTTACATGTTCTAAAACATGTATTTCTAGGTCTAATTCTCCTCTAATCTCTAAAGTGGTAGGTACCTTCACTTGTCTGCTTGATCTCTTCACTTGACATATAATAAGCTTTTCATACTTCATAGAGTCATTGAATTTCCCAGAAAGGTCTTCCTCACAAATTAGACAATAAACGATGCCAGATCTATTCAATTGCTCAAGTCAACAAATTTTATTCCTCTTTTCTTTTACCCACACATCTAAATTATCACCATCATATCAGCTCAACTTAAAATATATTCACCAATATTTCATGCCCTTCATCTTCCTTGTCAGGTAGAACCATTGTTATCTCTCACCAGTGTTACACCAGGGGCTCGCTAACTGATTTCTTTTCTTGCTCCTTTTATTCTTACAATGCATCCACAGTGGTCTTTGAAAAATATTAAGTAGACCATGTCATATTTTTACTAACATCTCTGCAATGACTTCCTGTTGCTCTTAGAATAAAGTCCAAACCCTTTTTTACAGAGTGTAGAAGGCCCTGTATAATCCACTTTCCAATTCTATGTCTTAAAACTTCCCCTCTTCTCTTTTGGGCTATAGTCCCATTGTTCTTACTCCAAGTTTGTTCTTACCCTTAAGACTTTGAATTTGCTATACCCTCTGCCCAGAAAAGATAGTTCTAAAGTTGATTATTTTTACCATTCATGCCTCAACCAGCATGTCTTATTGTAAATGAGATTTTCTCTTTTCATCCAATTAAAATTTTGAATCACCTTTATATAACCTGATTTTACTTTTTTCATGACATTTGCCACAATGTACAATTATCTTGTTTATTTATTCATTATTCTTCTCTCCCATTATCACATTTACCCGTTAAAGTAAGGATTTTGTATATCTTGCTCATCACAGTGTCCTCAGAAACAACAACAACAAAAGACTTGACATATTTATACTAAGAAGTCATTGTTGAATATATGATTGATTTAATGAATGAATGATTTCAAACAATTATAGGGTATTTTGCAAATGTATTTCAATTTCACTTAGATTATTTAAGTGCTTTATTGTATTTTTAAATAATTCATGTTTTAATAAAAAGCACAGTCTAATTCAATAGCTATGTCTATAAAGATCATGGGAATTGGGCAATCAAACTAGCTTGTTTAGCAGCATTGTGCCCCCAAGTCAACCATTAAAATAATACAGATAACTATTTTCTTGTAATAACTACTTCATTCAATCATTCATTGAGCAGTAGAGATACAAGCTCCCAAACAGGATGGCTGTTTAAAAAAAAAAATGCCACAAATGAAATAAAGGAAACCTTGGATTTTCCTACTTTTATTCCACAAAGAAAGAGAACTAGTCCATGGATCTCAGGTATCCTCAGCCTTGGGTGCCAGAAGAGGCAGGAAGGCTGGCTGAACATGGCAATTGCTCTGCAAATGGGTCTGTATTGAGTTCTGTGCTCTCTAAACCAAACTGAAGGAAATAAAGCAAGAAAAAGGCAGATTAAGAGAGCATCAAGGTGGCCCAACAGCTTGATTCACCCTCACATCTCAGAAACTTTCATTAAGATTTACATCATGATGCTGACCTAAGTGGCAAAGCAATTTTTTCATAGCTGAACAAAAAAGCTAATACTCTCCAGTTGGGTCAGGTAACCTTTTTCTTGCTCACAGCAAGTAATGGAGTTTGCCTCATGTGAATGAGACTGACCAATGGACATATATTGCTGCATTCCAGTGAAGCAAGTTCCCCTGTGATAAATCTGCTCTCCACTTATTAAGGTTTTTTTTTTAAAGCCCTTTCTCACTTTATTCATTTTTCTTAGCAAGCCTAAGAAAGGCTATATGCACACTCTTTTTAAAAATATGTAGGTTGACATTAAAATGCCCCACATGATTTCCAAAAGCACCTGGAGAAAAAAAATGATCCAGTACCACAGAAATGAAGTTTTTAAAATAAAACAAATCAAAGCAAACTCTCTCTCTCTTCTCTCTCTCTCTCTCTCTCTCTCTCTCTCTCTCTCTCACTCACACACACACACACACACACACACACACACGTCAAGGAAATCTAAATATCTAAATGGTGTCAGAAATTAATTAGAATTTTTTCTGTGTAATTGATTTCAGAAAAAAAAAGTGTTAGTCATGGAGAAGCAAGACATCACAAAGTGAGTATCTTAGAAACTATTCTATTAACAGTTCCAAAGCAACAAAATGTAGGCATCGCCCTATAAACTGGAGAATGACACCCTACTGAATAGAATATGATATTTCTACCATCTAAGCCAGCCAGAGATGCAAAACTGGTCTAGTGCTGCCTGGACCAGACCAAACAATTCTCTTTCACTAACTGCCACTAATTGGTTTTCTAGGGCTACTGTTCTTGCTTGTGTTACCTCCATAGTCTATTTAAAAGCATTCTTTCCTCAAGTAAAGATGAATTTAGAGGAGTGTAATAGTGATTCTAAAATAACAATGACAAACTCATTTTACATAAATTATACAACTCACATAATTGAATTTTAAAGTAAAGTGAAACAGAGAATGATGGCCCAACTCACTAGCATATCATAATTTGTTATAAAATACTTCTCTCACTTTCATGGAAATAAAATTCATTGTGGCGGTTTTGATGCTGACTTGTTCCAATATGTCCATTTTTATAGAAAAAAAATGATGAGATAGGAAACTTAGACATCATTGACTAATTTTTTAATAATTTGTTGTCTCAAGATATGACATTCTCCAATGAGAACTGATGTTGATTCAGATACTGAAAACTGCAAAAGTATTTAGAAATACATCTTTTAATGATTACTGTGAATATACTGCAGCATCTCAACAGGAATAAAACTGCATTTTAGAAAACAACTGCAAGTTTTTAAATTCCTCATATAACAATGTACCACTAATATCATACTTCTTTACTATGTTCATTATTAAATGTCAAATGCAAATTTTTACATCATTGTATATGTATCACTTTTTTATAATTCTTAAAATTATTAATGTTATTTAGAACTGTATTTCTTAAACATTAATGTGCATACAAATCATATCAAATCTTGTCAAAATGCTGTTTTTGCTTTGGGGCCTGAGATTCTGCATTCTAACATACACATGGGATGCCAATGCAGTTGGTCTGCAGTCTACACAAAAAGACTATAAGATTCTTTCACTATTATACAGCATTCTTCAAAAAATAATCAATGTTTTACCTTGAAATTTATCTTTTAAAAATTAACTATATCAAGCTACTAAATTTTAACAAAGTCCATTTTTATACTGATGAAATTAAAGATTAAAAATAAACAGCTACTATAACTAGCTAGCCAGCATTTTTGTAATTCTGAACTTATATCTAATTCCTGCTTTGTGAGTTATTAATGATAAATGTATATGTATTATTACATAGTGAATCATGTAATAATGAAGGCACTTAGAAATTTACATGAGACAACAGTAAGCTAATGGCAATAATATAAATTAAAATACAAAATATCAGATTATTGTTTATACTAATACTGAACTAGCAGTTTAAATTTTTTAAGATACTCAGCAATCAGAATACAAATGGGGGAAAGCAGCAAAATTTCCTTATTTAGACATTATATCAAAAATATCCTAAATTACTGAGTGTTCCTCCAGAAAAGAATGAGCATCAACCCTTCTAGAACAAGACATTTCTTTCATTTGTCTGAAAATTCTTGTCATGTGCAGAGTTTGGTAGAATAACTACTGTATCTGCATATCATAACAAACCATTTATATTTGGAAGAAACAAAGTTATAACAAAATTGCACACATTCCCCAACTAATGAAAGTATATACCAGGTGCACAGTATATCCTTAGGTATGGCTCCCTTGTTGGGTATACAATCTTGACAATTGTATGCAGGAGACATAGCTCTACTCTTCTGGTTAGAGGGTAAAGGCCAGTGACTGTGGACCATGGAAAGAGGAATTGATATTGTCCTCACAACAGCATCCAGAAGCACAGTTAGAGAACTCAGCACAGAGGAGTTGTGATAGTCACGTGGGTGGAAGCTCCACAGGGTCCAACGTGGCTGCCTTGTGGCTTACACTAGTGAAAGAGGGTGCTGTTTCATGTGGAGGGTGGATTACCTCTGAACTGATCATTGCTTTCAGTGGCCACTGCCTTTCAAATATCTAGTCACAAAGAGATTTATCTTCTTTCTCTTAGGAGAAGTAAGCAGCTGTCACAGAATATAGCTGCTTCTTATTCTCCCTTAACTTTACACTGCAGATTTTGAAACTTAAACATCAGGACTTCAATTCCTCTTTCTTTAGTGTCTAGTTCCTCCTGCCTCTGGTGACTGTGCCTAGAAAAAAAAAAAAAACTGAATATAAAGATGAGAACCCTCCTGTTATTTTAATACTTCACAGTATTATCCTGTACTGTCTTACAAATGCTAATTAGAAGCATGCTATTAATATTACACATGGCACTTTTACATTTTAAGCTTCAAGCTAAATTTTTTTATGTTAACTACACTAAAAATAGTATCTGTTGGAAGGATTTTTGATAAATACTAAAAAGAAACATCTGGCAGTTCAGAAAGTGATCACAGAAATCTTATAGAAAAATATTTAAAAATTGAATCAAAGGAATGTTTGGTGATATAGAAGGCTAAACTGATATAAACATTTCTGATTACAAATACCCAAATTGGTTAGATATAACCAAAAACTTTAGATGCATGGAGACATTAAAAAATGAAATAAAGGGGAAATCCCCAGGTATCAGAGAGAAAAAAAATGAATCAAGAGATGAGAGTCTGCAGGTTGATGGATGTTTTTAACTAGCTGCAGGCCCTGGGGTTGTGAAGAACAGGGCACTGATGATCATAGGAGGGAGGAGTTGTAACCAAAGACATAGGGCATGAGTGACTTCAACCATTAACATTCCATTTGCTGACAACAATTCTTGCAGCCAGAGTCCTCCAAGGAGCTCCTCTTTCTATTAGCCCTTTCCCTTCCTGATAATCAGTACCAAAACCGTGAGGTGGATAAAGAAAGGTAGTGATAGAAGTGGGAAGAAGAGGCCTAATGAGGAGAACCAAACCCCAAATAGGACAAAGAGGGCTTCCTTATGCAGTCAGAAAATGGCCTGGTTTCAGGGCCAAAATGGAGTAGAGAGGACTTCTATGCAGCGATGTAGTGCAGTGCAGTGGGTGAGCAGGGGAAGGAGGCCCAGATGGATGTCCAGCCTAGAAGGGTGAAGCAGGCATGTGCATGGGAAACAGTTATACACTAGAGAAGGGTGAGATAAATATATGTAAACACAGAAGTTTTCCACAAAAGGCAATTGCAAATATGAGCAGAAAATTATATTGAACCTTGAAATGTTGTCCAAAAATATAAAAAGACATTATTTTTAAAAGTATTGCATTGGTGTAAACATCTTTGCATAACCTAAAATTGTTTAGCATAAAGAATGATAGAAAGTAATTTAGAACACATCAATGCAAGACATGATTCCCATCATTTTTATGAATTTTACTTGATTTGATTTCAGAACAACACTATGAGGCTCATAATTGCAAAGCTGAGGCACATAAAGGTTTATATAACTTACCCAAAGATATCCTAAAAGTAAGCATCAAAGTGGGGATTTGTATTTAAATAATATTTATATGCTTTCTAACCATATAGAAATGTAGTTGGTCTAGAGTAATTTCACTCTGGGATTTGCTTTAATACCACCTTTATTCAAGTAAAAGTCACTTGATCCTTTTAAACTATTATCTTAAGATTCAGATATAGGATATTTGCCCAGGGTTAAGATGAGTCCTTCCAAAGGAGACACAGAAAAGCTCAAAGTCAACAAAGGCAAACAGCAGGGCAATCACAGTGTAATTAATCTGAGGCTGGTTCAGGACAACCGAGTCAGGAGAGCCCCTTTCCCCTCTGTTGTTCATGTGTACAGAGTAGGAACACAGTGCAGCCAGGGTGGAGTCTTGGCAAGGGGTGCAAGAACTGTTCTCTCAAGACAGTAGAGCCTCTTTGGGGGAGAGAGTCACAGTAAGTGTTAAAAGTGGAAATAATCTCAAGTAACTTAGACCTTCAATGACACACTGAAAGAAAAAAGTCATATCACCAGAAAACAAATATTGTAAAGCTATTCACACCTAGAATAAATTCACCTTTAGGAAGACTATTTGCCTGTATACTCCATACACCCACGGGACATCTTACCTGTCAACACAGAACAAGCAATTCTCTTTGTTCTCCACCTTCAAAATTAATGACTATCGAATTTTTGAAACTTAAAGAAAATATGTTAATCTTTTATTTATAAATACTCTGACAACCAGACAATCAAATATTTTTAAATATTATTAATAAGAAAAAGAAAGATTGAGCTGAACACCATTAGGAGATTACCAATAGAAAAAATGGCAAAGAGTCTGAACAGTCATCCTATTAAAGAAGAGAAAACTTAAATTACTAATAAAGAGGTAAACAATGTTTAAACCAAAGAAGACAACTCAGTCTTGGTGTATGGATGGTTATTCGTAACATGTAGGCATCCCCTGGAAATGGACAGCTCCCACATAGCCGCCTCAGCTCATAGCTGCTCTGAGAACTAGGGGGTCAGGTAGAAGCAGGGGTTCATTCTACCTGGAAGAGAGGATAGCTAGATATATAGATCTGCACCAGTACATGAGTTGTAACTATTTAAGTGGTCAGGAACTTGCTAAGAAAACTACTGGAAAAATCCTTCTGAGAGGCACAAGATACTGTATCTCATGTGAGTGCTCACCAAATGATGACCTTAGCACTAAAAGACTTCAATAAACAGGAGAAGATTTCCCCAACCTGAGGATGTTAGTCAACTCCCTCTCTAGACACTTAATTCATTGCTCAGTGGGAACATGAATAAAGTGGCCATAGGAGTAAGTAGGGAGGTTATAGATGGACTGTCTTCCAAGAGTAGGGAGCAACACTGAGGCTCTGATATGGCACCATGCTGAAAAGAATCACCAATAGCAGGTTGATTGAATTGGATTGTTTCCATCATGGAAGGGGCAGTTCTTTGTTCTTACTTGAACAAATACTGTAACTATGGATTTGCCTTCTCTGTCTTTAATGCTCATTACCACCACTCTGAAATAGCTGCCTAGACAGAACAGCGGAATGACAATTTGAAGACAGTTAAGGGCCAACATGTTGTGTGGCAACATGTTGCAGTGCTGGAGCAATGTCCTCAAAATCGCAGTGTATGTTCTATATATTTCTAAATCCTCAAACAGTATGTGGTACAGTTGTAATTCTACAACACTAAAGAGGAAAATGAGAATAATTTCTATTACTTAACTTTTAGTGATAAAGTAGTAAAACTTCTGTTTCTCATCTCTACAAATCTCTACATCTCTTCAGAGCTAAGACTCCTATGGCCACTTTATTCATGTTGCCACTGAGCTAAGACTCTAAAAGTCTTAGCTCTGGAGGTCAGGCCCAGCAACCCGTGGAGGGGCACAGCTGCCCCACGCGCCTGCAAGGTAGGCGGAACCGTGACCACCGACAGAACAGGCCCAGCGGCCTGCCAGACACATCGCCCCGGTTGGGAGAGGGGCAGAGCCGCCATGCGCCTGCAAGGTAAGCGGACCTGTGAACCACCAGCAGAACAGGCCCAGAAACCCGCGGAGCGGCAGAATCACCCCCCCTTCGCCGCGCCTGCAAGGTAGGCGGACCTGCGACCCACCGACAGAACAGGCCCAGAAACCCACGGAGGGGCAGAGCTGCCCCTGCGCCTGCAAGGTAGGCGGACCTGCGACCCACGGGCAGAACAGGCCCAGTGGCCCGCCATCGCCCCGGTTGGGGGAGGGGCAGAGCCGCCACCAGCGCCTGCTAGGTAGACAGACCTGCAACCGACAGACAGAACAGGCCCAGCGCCCTGCAGAGGGTCAGAGCCGCCCGCGCCTGCAAGGTAAGCGGACCTGCGACCACCGAAAGAACAGGCCCAGCGGCCTGCCGGCGTGGTAGGCACATTGCCCCAATTGGAGGAGGGGCAGAACCACCGCCAAAGCCTGCGAGGGAGACTTTGCAACTATACAAGAGCAATATAAATATATAGGGGGAAAAATCAATAACAACAGTTTCACCAAGCAGAAAGAAACGCGAACAGTATGAAAAGACAAGGAAAGAAAGGACCACAAGCAATGCAGGTCAACTCAACTTTAGAAGAGGTAATATCTGCAGCAGATGGAATGTCAGATAAAGAATTCAGGATATACATGCTTCAGATGATCTGGAGTCTCAAGGAAGACATTAGACAGCAAAATCAGACAATGAAAGACCACTTCGACCACTTTGACAATGAATTACATAAACAAATCCAAGAAGCAAAAGATCAATTATACAGGGAGATAGAGGTTATAAAAAACAAACAAACAGAAATCCTAGAAATGCAGGAAGCAATAAACCAACTTAAAAACTCAATTGAGAATACTACCAGCAGAGTAGAACACTTAGAAGATAGAACATCAGACAATGAAGACAAAGTATTTCAACTTGAAAAGAACATAGACAGCTCAGCAAGACTGTTAAGAAACCATGAGCAGAACATCCAAGAAATATGGGATAACATAAAGAGACCAAACTTAAGAGTCATTGGGATACAGGAAGGTATAGAGGTCCAAACCAAAGGAATGAGCAATCTATTCAATGAAATAATATGAGAAAACTTCCCAGACTTGAAGAATGAGACAGAATCCCAAATCCTAGAAGCATACAGGACGCCGAATGTGCAAAATCATAAGAGATCCACACCTAGACACATTATAATGAAGATGCCCAACATACAGAATAAGGAGAGAATTTAAAAAGCTACAAGAGAAAGGAAGCAGATTACATTTAGGGGTAAACCAATCAGGATAACAGCTGATCTTTCAACACAGACTCTGAAAGCTAGAAGATCCTGGAATAACATATTTCAAACACTGAAAGAAAATGGGTTCCAACCAAGAATTGTGTATCCAGCGAAATTAAGCTTCAGGATGGAAGATGAAATTAAAACCTTCCACGATAAACAAAAGTTAAAAGAATTTGCAGCTAGAAAACCATCTCTTCAAAACATCCTCAGCAAAATATTACAGGAAGAGGAAATGGAAAATATCAATGAAAACCAACAGCAGGAGGTAGTACAGTAAAGGAGGGGGGGAATAAGGAAAACAACCCATGTTTAGTAACATAAATAAACAAATATGGCTGGAAGAACAACCCATATCTCAATAATATCCCTAAATGTTAATGGCTTAAACTCACCAATTAAGAGACACAGGCTAGTAGAATGGATCACAAAACAAGACCCAAGAATATGCTGCCTTCAGGAGACGCATTTGATAGAAAAAGACATACATAGACTGAAGGTGAAAGGTTGGGAAAAATCATATCACTCATATGGACTTCGGAAACAAGCAGGAGTGTCCATACTCATATCAAATAAAATAGATTTCAAGCCAAAGTTAATCAAAAGGGATAAAGAGGGACACTACATACTGCTCAAGGGAACCATACACCAAGACATAACAATCATAAATATATATGCCCCCAAACAATGGTGCAGCTATGTTCATCAAACAAACTCTTCTCAAGTTCAAGAGTCTAATAGACCAACATACAATAATCATGGGAGACTTCAACACACCTCTCTCACCACTGGACAGATCTTCCAAACAAAAGTTGAATAAGGAAACTATAGAACTCAATAACATAATTAATAACCTAGACTTAATTGACATATATAGAATATACCACCCAACATCAAGCAGTTACACTTTTTTCTCAGCAGCACATGGATCCTTCTCAAAAATAGATCATATATTATGTCATAGGGCAACTGTAAGACAATATAAAGGAGTAGAGATAATACCATGCATCTTATCTGATCATAATGGAATGAAATTGAAAATCAACCATAAAAGAAGTAAGGAAAAATCATGCATCACTTGGAGAATGAACAATAGCTTACTGAATGATCAATGGGTTATAGAAGACATCAAGGAGGAAATTAAAAAATTCTTAGAGATAAATGAAAACACAGACACAACATATTGGAATCTATGGGACACATTGAAAGCAGTTCTAAGAGGAAAATTCATTGCTTGGAGTTCATTCCTTAAAAAAAGAAAAAACCAACAAATAAATGATCTAATACTTCATCTCAAAATCCTAGAAAAAGAAGAGCAAAACAACAGCAAAAGAAGTAGAAGGCAAGAAATAATTAAAATCAGAGCTGAAATTAATGAAATCGAAACAAAAGAAACAATTGAAAAAATTGACAAAACTAAAAGTTGGTTCTTTGAAAAAATAAATAAAATCGACAGACCCTTTAGCCACACTAATGAAGAGAAGAAGAGAGAGAACTCAAATTACTAGCATATGGGATGAAAAAGGCAATATCACAACAGACACTTCCGAAATACAGAAGATTATCAGAAATTATTTTGAATCCTTATACTCCAATAAAATAGAAGATAGTGAAGGCATCGATAAATTTCTTAAGTCATATGATCTGCCCAGATTGAGTCAGGAGGATATTGACAACCTAAACAGACCAATATCAATTGAGGAAATAGAAGAAACCATCAAAAGACTACCAACTAAGAAAAGCCCAGGACCGGATGGGTATACAGCAGAATTTTACAAAACCTTTAAAGAGGAATTAATACCAATACTTTTCAAGCTATTTCAGGAAATAGAAAAAGAGGGAGCGCTGCCAAATTCATTCTATGAGGCCAACATCACTCTGATTCCTAAACCAGACAAAGACACTTCAAAGAAAGAAAACTACAGACCAATATCTCTAATGAACCTAGATGCAAAACTCCTCAATAAAATTCTGGTGAATCGGATACAAAAACATATCAAAAAAATTGTGCACCATGATCAGGTAGGATTTATCCCTGGGATGCAAGGATGGTTCAATATACGGAAATCAATAAATGTTATTCACCACATCAATAGGCTTAAAAATAAGAACCATATGATCATCTTGATAGATGCAGAAAAAGCATTCAACAAACTACAGTATCCCTTTATGTTCAAAACTCTAGAAAAACTAGGGATAACAGGAACATACCTCAATATTGTAAAAGCAATCTATGCTAAGCCTCAGGCTAGCATCATTCTGAATGGAGAAAAACTGAAGGCATTCCCTCTAAAATCTGGAACAAGACAGGGATGCCCTCTCTCACCCCCTTCTGTTCTACATAGTTCTCGAATCACTGGCCAGAGCAATTAGACAGACGAAAGAAATTAAAGGCATAAAAATAGTAAAAGAAGAACTCAAATTATCACTATTTGCAGATGACATGATTCTATACCTAGCAGACCCAAAAGGGTCTACAAAGAAACTATTAGAGCTAATAAATGAATTCAGCAAAGTGGCAGGATATAAAATCAACACACATAAATCAAAGGCATTCCTGTATATCAGCAACAAATCCTCTGAAATGGAAATGAGGACAACCACTCCATTCACAATATCCTCAAAAAAAAAAAAATACTTGGGAATCAACCTAACAAGAGAGGTGAAAGACTTATACAATGAAAACTACAGAGCCCTAAAGAGAGGAGTAGAAGATCTTAGAAGATGGAAAAATATACCCTGTTCATGGATAGGTAGAAGTAACATCATCAAAATGGCGATATTACCAAAAGTTCTCTATAGGTTTAATGCAATGCCAATCAAAATCCCAAGGGCATTTCTTGTAGAAACAGAGAAAGCAATCATGAAATTCATATGGAAAAATAAAAGACCCAGAATAGCAAAAACAATGCTAAACAGGAAGTGTGAATCAGGCGGTATAGCGATACGAGACTTCAAACTATACTTCAGAGCAATAGTAACAAAAACAGCATGGTACTGGTACCAAAACAGGCGGGTGGACCAATGGTACAGAATAGAGGACACAGAAACCAATCCACAAAATTACAATTATCTTATATTTGATAAAGGGGCTAAAAGCATGCAATGGAGGAAGGATAACATCTTCAACAAATGGTGTTGGGAAAACTGGAAATCCATATGCAACAAAATGAAACTGAATCCCTTTCTCTCGCCATGCACAAAAGTTAACTCAAAGTGGATCAAGGAACTTGACATCAAATCAGAGACACGGCGTCTGATAGAAGAAAAAGTTGGCTACGATCTACATACTGTGGGGTCGGGCTCCAAATTCCTCAATAAGATACCCATAGCACAAGAGTTAATAACTAGAATCAACAAATGGGACTTACTCAAACTAAAAAGTTTTTTCTCAGCAAAAGAAACAATAAGAGAGGTAAATAGGGAGCCTACATCCTGGGAACAAATCTTTACTCCTCACACTTCAGACAGAGCCCTAATATCCAGAATATACACAGAACTCAAAAAATTAGACAGTAAGATAACAAATAACCCAATCAACAAATGGGCCAAGGACCTGAACAGACATTTCTCAGAGGAGGACATACAATCAATCAACATGTACATGAAAAAATGCTCACCATCTCTAGCAGTCAGAGAAATGCAAATCAAAACCACCCTAAGATACCATCTCACTCCAGTCAGATTGGCAGCCATTAGGAAGTCAAACAACAACAAGTGCTGGCGAGGATGTGGGGAAAAGGGTTCACTTGTACATTGCTGGTGGGACTGCAAATTGGTGCGGCCAATTTGGAAAGCAGTATGGAGATTTCTTGGAAAGCTGGGAATGGAACCACCATTTGACCCAGCTATTCCCCTTCTTGGTCTATTCCCTAAAGACCTAAAAAGAGCATACTACAGGGACACTGCTACATCCATGTTCATAGCAGCACAATTCACAATAGCAAGACTGTGGAACCAACCTAGATGCCTTTCAATAGACGAATGGATAAAAAAAATGTGGCATTTATACACAATGGAGTATTAATCTGCATTAAAAAATGACAAAATCATAGAATTTGGAGGGAAATGGATGGCATTAGAGCAGATTATGCTAAGTGAAGCTAGCCAATCCCTTAAAAACAAATCCCAAATGTCTTCTTTGATATAAGGAGAGTAACTAAGAACAGAGTAGGGATGAAGAGCAGGAGAAGAAGATTAACATTAAACAGGGATGAGAGGTGGGAGGGAAAGGGAGAGAGAAGGGAAATTGCATGGAAATGGAAGGAGACCCTCAGGGGTGTTCAAAATTACATACAAGAGGAAGTGAGGGGAAAGGGAAAAAAATATAAGGGGGAGAAATGAATTACAGTAGAGGGGGTAGAGAGAGAAGAGGGGAGGGGAGGGGGAAGGGGGATAGTAGAGGATAGGAAAGGCAGCACAATACATCAGACACTAGTATGGCAATATGTAAATCAATGGATGTGTAACTGATGTGATTCTGCAATCTGTATACGGGGTAAAAATGGGAGTTCATATCCCACTTGAATCAAAGTGTGAAATATGATATATCAAGAACTATGTAATGTCTTGAACAACCAACAATAAAAATTAATTTAAAAAAATAATACATTTCCCACAAAATACAGTGCTATGCAGTCAGTATTATATTAAGGATTCACTGGGTACCAGTAGTAGTAGGACCAGCAATGGCAGCACTAGGACTATTAGCAGCAGCAGCAGCAGCATAGTAGTAATAGTTATAAAGGTAATAATAAAGGCAACAATAGCAATAATTGAGGTAGAAATTGTAGTAGTTGAAGCAGTAATAGTAATATAAGGAGTAGGTGTGCCAATAGTAATAACAATAATAAAAGTAGTAATAGTAGCATTCAAAGTCCCTACTTGTCTGGATTTATTTATTTTCAATAGGACTTGTTCTAATTGATATATACCATGCTTGTATAATTACATCAAAATGGATTCTGCTGTCACATATAACTAAAAAGAACCAATAAAAATAAAAAATACAAAGAAACATTATACTAAAAAATAAAAACAACATAAAAAAAAGTCTTAGCTCTGAAGGGAAGAATATTTCACTACGGGATTCAGCAATAGTTTTACTAACCCAGCTGAGACTACCACATGACCACTTTAGGCTTCCATGCTAATCAATTAGCAGGTGAAGAGGAGGGTTACATATTATCTGGGGTAACTTATCTATCTTAAGGACTATGGAGAAAAACTGGGTTGCTATTACATAATAGGAGACCTTTCCCAGCACCTCTTCATACCCTCACGACTTGTGATTAAAGTCAATGGAAAATTAAAACCACTCAATAGAGGAAGAACTTCTAATAGCCCAAACCATTCAGAAATAAGATTTTGATCGCCCTATTAAGAAAGAAGCCACGAACAGTTGAGAGGCTTGCTGATGTCAAAAGAAATGTGGGATAGGAATTGAGTGAAGGGGATTATAAATACCATCTATGATGAGGAAACTGGTGGCAAGAATGAGAACTGTAATATTATAATTATTTCTGTCCTGTTGTGCTAAGAATATATTTGTGAATATATTACCAAAATGTCTTCTCTCCTCCAACCCTCCTATCATCAAACATATGTAAACAAGAGTTAACTTTACCTCAGTACTCAAGGGGATGTGTGACTCTACTAGATAAACTAGGAACATTACCAAAAATAATGAGAATTGCATTCTTTCTGAAGAAAGGACTAGCATGTTTCATTTATACATGAGAGTGTTGCTTTGCCACATTCATAGGGTGTGTAATGTATTAAATCTGGCTAAGTGGAACTACATTTCCCGGAATTCCATTTTTCCAGTTAGAGTTGGCTACAATGGGAACTTGCATGGGATCTAGAAGGCAGAAATGAAGCAGCAGCCCTGGTTAACCACCTGAAGGTCAATGTACTTCAGGCCTGACATGAAGCTCACATCGATTCTCACTGATCTACTGCCTCATTCTGTTGGCTGAGCATGAACAGAACTCACAGCTCCTCCAGCTACTGCCAACTCTTTTCTTTCAGGTTTTCAAGTTCTGGGCCAGGTACAAATATAATTTTTCAGTGAAACAATGTCTTCACTAGGAGGTCATCCAGGCAAGCAAGGTAAAAGGCTTGAAGAAGGAGCAGGCCAGAGTTCTGCGAATGACAGATATAGGTTTCAGGTTGTTCCTCATGTTTTCCAGCTATTTATTTCTCCCTCACTTCACTGCTTTTGTTCTTCCCAATAGCCTTTTATGTAGCTTCAGGTTCAGAAGAAGATACAGAAGAAATGGCCAAAGTAAGGCTATTACTACAGTTCCTGCGATTACTTACAGTCAAATCCCTAGAACAAATTCCTTGTTCTGCATGATTCCCAGTGGTTCAACTAATCTGATTGAACCCTAATACAGGAGATAATTTTGCCAGTCATGACTTGGAAAGAAGAAAAAAAAAATTGTTTTTGATTTTGAGAAGTATCCCTAGGTGAAGAGAGAATTTGAGATCATAATAAACAAACACTTGTGTTTTCAAATGTGACTAAAGAGTAGCAATGTACTAAAAGAAGTATCTTATCCTAAATTCCTGAAAAAAAACAGAGCCTCAGACAAGGAAGGAGATGAGAGCTGTGTGTGTGAGTGTGTATGTGTGTGTGTGTGTGTGTGTGAGAGAGAGAGAGAGAGAGAGAGAGAGAGAGAGAGAGAGATAAGTGCTAGCCCTGGAATGCAAAGATGAGAAAAATGGAAGGAAATGCAAGGAAAGATGAGAAACATTATGAAGTGAAACTTTACAGTTCTGAACACTGCTGCACAAATGACAAGGAGACTATCAAGTCACTGGGCAGATGCATTTGCTCAATACATAGGACTTTTCTATAGTTTGCAAGGAGAAACTATACCCTGGAGTTTTCTTTGGGAGAGAGATGAAGGGAAAATTACCTGTCTGGCCTCTCCCATCTCCTCATGGCTTGTGATTAAAGTCAATGGAAAATTAAAACCACTCAATAGAGGAAGGACTTCTAATAGCCCAATGAACAAAGCTCAACACACAGACTGTTGATGTCTCCACACTTCCATGTTTCATTACTGGGCTCCTTTCAGCAGCTGCTCCTTTCAGCAGCTACTCCATATGCTGCACCCATACTGAGGTGATTGCAGGAAATCCAGAATTCCCTGTGTTCAGCTGCATCATGGAGACTAGGGATGAGGAAGCAGTACCCAAAGACATGTGATTAGTTAACTTCAGAAGTGATGAAACTGCATCTACAGAAGAAAAAACAGTTGAGGGAAACTGATAGAGCCAGTGAGCCCCATGTCTGTAAAGAAAGCCTAGATAGTTAAGGCTTATGCTTCTTTCTGATGAACAGCTTTGGGTAAGCCCAATAAGCAGTTCCTTGTTCTGTACTGAAAAGAATTTAAAGAAGCAGGAACTAATACCTTGTGCTTAATAAAAAAAAAATACTATAAAAGTCAGAATTTAGGCAAGGATATCTACTATAATAATGATTACTTAACATTTCTCTGCAGAAACTAGTCAGTATATTTATAAAAGAGAAAGAAATTATCAGTATAAAAATTGGACATGATAGAGTATCACTGTTTTTAGGTAGTGTAATTGCATCTTGGGAAATATAATAGAATTGCTGAACTATCACAAATAAGAGATTCCAGGGAGATGGATAGATACATAATTAATAAACACAAATCACTATTTTTTCTTTATTAAAAAAACATATTATAGGTTGAACCTACACTATGAAATGAGCAAGAGCTATAGAAAGAAAACTTTAAAAGTCTACTTCAGACAGAAAAATAATACACAGAAAAAAAGAACAGCATCATATGATCCTGATAGGGAGATTCAATATCACAATGTTTCCAACTCTTACTAATTTAATTTATAAATATATCAGAATCTAAGAAGAATAAAAATTAGTTTCTTAAACTTGACAACTTGATTCTAAAATTTTATAATAAAAAATAAACAAACAAAAATAGACAAGTTGTGAAGAAAAATAATATTAAGAGGGACCAGTTCCATGATATATTCAATTATATTATAAAGCTGAGGATGTAGCTCCATGGTAGAGTGCTAGCTTAGCTTGTGCAAAACCTTGGGTTCAATCCCCAAGATTGTAAATAAATAAATAAGCTATATGAATAAAAAGAGTGTAATATACTGGTTCATGGTTATAAGAAGGCATTTTTAAAGTTCAAAATGGATTCAAATATATATATTAGAATTCAACAGATGGTAAAGGTTAAATTACAAATCAGCGTGAAAAGATTTTATAACTAATGAACAATGTTAGAGAAACATTAGAGGAGAGATACCTATTCCTCATGCTGATAAGTGCCACTCAGATCACAAATTTAAATATAAAAAGAAAATTTAAAAAGAAAATCAGAATTCTGAAAATGCTAAGAGAATATGTACTATCCTTGTTAATCTCAAAATGAAGGAGGCCTTCTGAGAGGGAAAACTGACATAAGGATATAGAAGGCCACTCCTCTGACTCAGGGTGGGATGAACTCCACTTGATTTGTGCTCCAAAGATTCTACAGGATCCCTCCCCTGCTGCTCTTTCCTGCTCTCCAGCTCCTTTTCTTGAGAGCATTTCTTAATAAATCATGTAGACAAGAATCTCTATCTTAGGACATGCTCCCAAGGAATCTGAGCTAAGCCACTGCTTAGTTTATAGTCTGTTAGAAAATTTATTTAAAATAGAAGTGAAAATAAAATAAAACCTATGTTCTGAACCCAAGGTGCAGGTTATTTTACTGCTGAGCACATCATGGTTATTTGCTTTAATTCTTTGAGATCCAGCGTAAGCTGTATCAATTCCCTCATAAAAACAAGCCAGTTAATTTACAATGGGCCTCAAAAAAGTCAAGTTCTGGTCTACAAATCTTTTATTAACATGATCAGTCACTGCTATTTAAGGAGAATCTCCAAAATGGTGAGAATCTCTTCTCTAGTATCAAGACCTAGAAACTGGTGAGTGGGGAGAATGGGTTTCATTAGTTCTAACATCTGATGTTTGGAACATGGACCAATGAAACTGGAGACCATAACATCAGGAGATTTCAATATTAAGAGATTTTAACTGCAAGATCTTTGTTTGCTTTCCTGTACAAATCCCCAGACCTGCTTTCTCAGCAAAATAATGTAAAACTTTTGAGCAGAAAGGATTATATTTGCATTTGGGGCTCCACTAGGTTTAAATGAACATACCAGCCCACGGTTGTTGAAAGTTTGACTGATTTCTCCCCATCCCAGTATGGACTGGCCCTTTACCTCTCTGCTTGTCCAACACCACCCTTAACAGCTATTCCTGGTATAAAACCAACCTCCATCCTTAAATCACCTAGGAAGGGTTGTTCCTATTAGTGTTCAGTTCTTTCCATTTTCTTTGTGTCTGTAACTTTTCAATAGTTTTAAAGAAGAATATGTGTATTAGGTTAATTTGGAGATTTCTTGTTGTTACAATGTTATATATTTCTTATATATCTTTCCACTTTCTAATAAGCAGTACCCCCAGCCTACCTCAAATTTTGTCTAACATTATTCTGGAAGTGTATAAAATACAACATGGTATAAAGCAAAAATAGGGACCAGAGAGGTGAAAAGGATAAAGAAAAAAATATTACTTGAATATTATCTGAATGAATACCAGAACACTTGAGAGAATCACATAAAATGAGAATTCACTGAATCCAAAGCTAGTTAGAAGACAATATAAAAATAATTTTCCCATATGACACAAACATAAAAGAAAATACAAGAAAGTAGAAGCTTATCAGTAACAATTCCTGAGGCATAAACAAATACCTAAGAATAAACTTAAAATATTAGCAAGGTCTTTATGAAGAAAATCACAAGTAATAATGAAGATTTGAATAAATGAAGAAACATACCTCCTTGCTAGACAGGAAAACTTAATAATGTTTTGACATTTACATTTTTAAGGAATTACTGTATAAATTTGATACATTTTTAATCGAAACTGAGCATGCTTATAATTTCAGATAAGGAGACCAAGGAAGATTTCACTGAGAAAAAATATTTGAGCCAAGAACTAAAGAAAGTGAGGACACAATGAAGAAGAGATCTAGAGAGAAGCATTCTAGCTAGACAGACATGGAGTCCCTGAAATATGCAGAAGCCCTGAGAGATTGAAGGAACAATGCATCTGGAATGCAGCGAATGAGGGAAAGGGGCATAATAGGAGAGTAATAGGAATGAGATCGGAGAGGAAATGGGGTCAGTTCACATGGTTCGGTGTCAGGCCTTTGCTCTGAGTGAATTGGCAAATCCATGGAGAGTTTGAAGCAAAAGTGTGATGTGGAATGAGCTGCATTTTAATAGGATCCATTTCATTGCTGAGTTGAAAATGGTCTGGTGAATGGCAAGGGTAAAAGAGGGAAGAACAACTAAAAAAAATTGTTATGAAATTAAAAAGCATTAACCCACAATTAGAAAGGAATGATGTGATAATATAACTAAGCAAAAAACAGAGACAATCTTTAAAAACTAAATAAATAGAAGACATGCTCCTTGATACAATAAAAGATATATGTGACAAATCTACAGCTAACATCATACTTAATGGCAATAATTTCTACTAAGATCAGAAATAAGAGATGATTAGGAATAAGACCTTCCAAACATTCCAGCCGGAGCTGGAAGAGAAAAGACAAGGGAAAGCAAGAGGCATCCAGTTGTGTGCAGAGGCATGCACCTGTAGAATCAATTGTTTGGGAGACTGAGTCGGGAGTATTGGTTGAGCTCAGTAGTTCAAGGTCAGCTGAACAATATACTGGGAACAACATCTTTTAAAAGATTTAATCAATTTAGTCCCAGTTACTCAGGGGACTGAGGCAGGAAGATCACAAGTTCAAGGCCAGTCTCAGCAACTTAGTAAGACCCTGTCTCAAAATAAAAATTAAAAGAGCTGGGGCTATAGGTCAGTGTCAGAGCACTTGCCTAGAATCTAAAAGCACTTGCCACACTTTTAGATTCAATTTCCAATACTAAAAAAAAAAAGACATCCAAATTGGGAAAGAAGAAGAAGTTAAATTATAACTGTTGGCAAATGACATGATTATATACATAAAAAACCCTAAAGGTTCCACCAGAAAACTGTGAGAACTCATAAATGAATTAAATGAAGTTACAGGTTACAATCAGTTGTATTTCTCTATACCAACAGTGAACTATAAAAAAAAGAAAAAACAATCTCATTCACAATAGCTACAAAAACAAAATAAAAGAAGTTGAAAAGTATAAGTAAGTAGAAAGATATGTCATGAATGTGAATCTGGAAGAATTAATATTGTTGAAATGTCTATACTACCAAAGCAATATACATATTTAATGCAATCCCTCTCAAGATACTAATCACAGAAACAGAGAGAACAATCTCTAAATGTGTGTGGAATCACAAAAGACACCAAATGGCTTAAGAAATCTTGAGCAAAAAGAATAAAGCTAGAGACATCACACTATACAACTTCAACATACACTTTAAAACTATTATAGTCAAAACAGCAGCATGCTGGATTGAAAACAGTTATAGAGATCAATGGAACAAAATAGCCTAGAAATAAATCCTTATGGCCAATTGATTTTTGACAAAGGTGCCAAAAACACACAATAAAGAAAGGATAGTCTTTTTTGAATAAATGGAAATGGGACAAAGCAATATCCACATACAGAAGAATGAAATTAGAGCTTTATCTCAAACCATATAGTAAAATCAATCAAAGTGAGTGGAAGCACACATAGGGGATACACTTTAGGACACTGGAATGGGCAAGGATTTTTAGAAATAACCCCTGACGTATAGGCTACAAAAGCAATGATAGACAAATAGTATTAGAAGAAACTAGAACTTTTTTGCACAGCAAAGGAAACAAGAAGGAGTGAAGAGACAGCCTATGGAATAGGAGCAAGTATATGCAAAGCATGCATTTGATAAGGAGTTAATATAAAAATATATAAAGAACTCAAAATATTAAGAGCAAGAAAACAATTCAATTTTGAAATGGGCCAAAGACTTAAATAGATATTAAAAAAAAAAAAAAGACATACGGACAGCCAACAGGTATGTGAGAAAAGGCTCACTCAATATCAGGGAAATGCAAATCATACCCACAAAGAGATACCCTCTCATTCAAATTATAAGGGCAATTTTCAAAATGACAAAATATAACAAGTATTAGCAAAAGTATGGAGAAAAGGGAACTCAAACATACTGTTGGTGAGAATATAAATTAGAATAGCCATTGTGGAGAACAGTATAGAGGTTCCTCAAAAAATTAAAAATTGAACTATCATATGATCCAGTAATTACACTTCTAGCTAAACCCCCAAAGCAAATGAAATCAGTATCGCAAAGGGATATCTGCACTCCTATTCATTCTCAATAACAAAGATGTAGGAACAATCTGTGTCCATCACAGATGAATGGATAAAGAAAATGTGGTGCATATGCACAATGGAATATTAGCCACAAAAAGAATGAAACCTGTCATTTCTGACAACATGGAGGGAACCAGAGGTCATTACTTAAAGTGAAATAAGCTAAGCACAGAAAGAGAAGCAACACCAGATCTCACTCATATGTGGAGTCTAAAAAAGTTGATGTTGATCTCATAGAAGTTGAGAGTAGAGTGGTGGTTAACAGAGGCTGGGGCCTATAGGGGATAGGAGGTGGCCTGGGAGGTATAGAAGGATGAGCTGATCAATGGGTGCTAATTACAGTTAAATAGACCAAGAAGGTCTGTAGTGCTGTTGCACAGTGTGGTGACTACAGATAGCAATAATGTACTGTACATTTCAAAATGCTAGATGAAAGTATTTCGAAAGTTTCACCATAAGGAAATTATTAATGTTTGAAGAGACAGACATGTTTAACCTAATTTAAATATTATGTAATGTGTATCCATGTATAGAAACATTTCAAGGCACACAACTACTATATACAATTTTTGTATTTTTATGTATCAGTTAAAAATAAATTTTAAAAACAACATCAAACCTGTAGTAATATAAAAGGGTAAAAGGAAGCCTACCTCTGTAGGGATATGTGGTAACAGATTTCATTTTTAATATAGTGCATTAAGCTGCATTACATATTGATGTTCATAATTAACTGTTTAACCTATAGTTATGATTTATCATATTTTTATAATAGATATGCTGTCAAATTTTTCTGTAATATAATAAAATGTTGCTGAAGAGCATGGCAGGGATTTTTGCCTCTTTTACCTCCTCTCAAAGCAAATTATTAGTATTGGAATTTATACTGAAAAAATCTGCCTTAGTTTTCAGTCTTTTTTGTTGTTGTTGTTGTTATTTCATTTTATACTTAATTGACACGTAATAAGTGTATATGTTTGTGAAGTAAATGATTAAATCAGATTGATTAACATTATTAACCACTACATATTACTCACCACTTCTTTGTGATAAGAACATTTAAAATCCACTCTTCTAGAAATTATTATTTTGTCATTCACATGTTTGTTTTACTTTCCATGTCCTCTCTTTAGTATAGCAAGGACTGGCTGTGGAAACAGATTTCTCCAGCAGTAGTGGATAAAGAGTATGTTGTCTGTAGACAATTTTCAAACAGTAATAAAGCCTCTTCAGTCCGGCTGCTTTTTATTATCACCCTGCTCCAGCGGTCCTAAACAATGTTAGTGACAAATTTACTCCTATTCCAAAGAATTTTGTATATGCCCTAAATAAATGTTACAGCTATGGATGTTTCAACAATTTATATGTAACTTCAAATTAACGCAATTTTATACTTACATAAATATTGTATTTCCTTAGATTTTAATTCAGTGGCTTCCCAGTTACACAGCCGCTTCCCAGGCATGTGTGGACCCAGCCCCATGCATTTGTTTGGAGAGTCGTCTCCTAAGGCTACAGACTTGCTTCCAGTACCATTGGTGTCACCATCTTCTGGGATAACTCATATTCCTGCCTCCAAAAACTTAAAATAAATGATGACAATGCATAATTGTAAAGCCCAAGAAACTGAACTTGAATTATTTAAATTCTGTCACTTTATATGACCACATGGAGTTTTTATGCAATCTTAAAAAGTTTAAAACTGAAACTGTGTGCAAATAACAAGACATATTTTTGTCCAGTATGTACAAATTTATAGACATGAAAAATATACATAAATGTGCATGAAATATGTCTATTTCACATTATGATCTTTACGATAAATAAATGTGTCTAAAAAAGAAGGTAAGAAGATATTCAAAAACATTACTCTGGGGTCAAAAACTACATATAGCATGCTTACTACCACCTTCTTTCCTTGCTAAGCTCCTTTTAATCAACATGTATAGTTCAGATTTCCATTACTAGATATTCTGAGAAGATAGACATATAGCAGCTTATTATTGTTACAGAAACAAAGCAGCAAATAAACGTTTAACTTAGATAATGTGGAACTAATCTTTGAAATAATTATAACTATATGAGTAAATCATAACTGTATAAATAAACTGTTTTATGAGTAAATATGTGTACATATATGTAAGACACAAATATTTGTAAATGTTTATATAAATATTACATATCTTCTTGGAAATAATAATAGCATCCCTTTTAAATAACCCTTAGGTGAAAGAAGAAATTGAAACTCAAAATATGTAATGTTTAGAAATGAGTAACAGTACCAAATCTGTGAAATATGGACAAGGAAGAATTAAAAGGAAAATTTAGAAGCTTTAATGTCTTTATTAGAAAATGAAGCATGTTGGTAACAAATGAATTAAATTTTCAATTCAAAAAGCTAGCAGCAGTAGTAACTATATTTTTAAAAAGAAAATAGCAATTGACAAAATAGAAAATACTTTCAATATGTAAAATATTCTAAGGTTTTATAACAATTTATAACTATTCTACCAATTAATAAAGAAATAATAATTTAAGTGTATTAGTAATGTGAAAAAGGCAAGAAATATTTAAGTAAACTTAAGCTCATTTGAAATCAACAAATTTCAAGCTAAAATAAGAATTTTTGAACATCCAATGATAGAAAATGTGTGCAAAATATGATCTCTAATACAGTGGAAGAAAATTTATCAGTACTTGTAAGCATTACAAGAGACCATACCCTGTGTTTTGACCTGTCAGTTCAATACAAAGCAATAAGTTTTACAGAAAGACTTATTTATATGTTCACAAAGATATTTGAACAAGTAGATTTATTGCATCATTCTTTATAGTAAAAAAAAAAAAGAATAAAATATATAACCTAAAAGTCAGCCATCTCCAGCTTAGGAGTATAATGCCTCCATTAAATAGAATAATGCAGACCTGTATGTAGCAAAAAAAAAAAAAAAAAAAAAAAAAAAAAAAAGAAAGAAAGAAAAAAAGAACAGAAAAGAAAAAGAAAAAAGCAGACCTTATCCCCTTATCTTCCTAAGCATATTACTAAGTGAAGAAAGTCAAGTCATGGAAAAAAAAAATACATACACTCTGCTTTCATTTTTGGAAATAAATTTTTGAAACTCAAATAAATATGTATATTATAAGTAATTGCATGGAAAGCAATCTGAAAGCGCATACAACAGTTTTCTCTTGGGATAGCATTGGCATTGGGGTAAGAGGATAATAGAGCATTTGGGGCTGGGAATGTGGCTCAAGCGGTAACACACTCGCCTGGCATGCATGCGGCCCAGGTTCAATCCTCAGCACCACATACAAACAAAGATGTTATGTCCACCTAAAACTAAAAAATAAATATTAAAAATTCTCTCTCTCTCTCTTAAAAAAAAAGCATTCAATTCACACATAGTGCAAGTTATTCTTATTAAAGTCAAGGAAAGAGCATTTTTCCACAAAAATGTTTGATATTCTTAAAATGGGATTGGATGAGAAATGAAACAAGTGAAGTACTATTTTCACATTAAAGAGGATTGAAATCAAATAAATAGTTAACAGCTGAGTCCCCAAATTAATAAGAAGTGTAAAGTGGGAGCATCGAAACATGTTGATGCCTTAAATAAGTATACAAGAAAAATGTGTGATGAGAATGTAGATTAATTTGTGGGAGCAGGAGTGAAGGAAATGTTTATAGAATAAGAATGTTCAGTATTGTTCATAGGAAAAGGAAACAGTGGAATGTAGGAAAAGGAATCAGCGGACAAAAGCCTAAAAGGTTGTTGGTACACATGATTGATGGGAAATGGTCCCAGAAGCGACAGAAGGGAAATGGAATGAGTAGTACAGCAAGAGGTTATAGAAAACTTCCAATTAGGAATTAAGGGACGTTACCAACATTCATAAAACTTACATAGCATTATAACTCTAGAGTTTGAGTCTTTTTTTTTTTTTAATGCTAAGAACACTTACCTTGCCAATGTGGAGGAAAAGGGCTGGTGCCACGGTAGCTTAGGAGATGACTTTGGTTATCATACTGAATGACAAATTAGGACATTAGAAGGACAGGAGAAAAGTGCAGAGGCTCAAAACTATTGATGAAAGTTTAAAAGAATTGTAGAGGTATGAAGGAAAGTTAAACCTGGTATGGAAGCTTAAGAAAGAGTGTGCTAAATCAATCAGTCACAAGAAATGGAAGTTTCTAAGCCCTTTCCCAGTACAGGATAAAATGAACTTGGTGAAATGGGTTATTTATATAAATGTTCAAGGAATGTAGACATTATTTTTAGTGCAATCATTTCTTTTAGTGTTTTTGTTACATTTCAAATGTCATGTATTTAACATGTTACGTGGTATTCAATCATAACAATGCACTTTCTACTGTTTTTAAAATAAAGACATTTAACATATTTGTGGACTCAACTTTTGAGTCTGTTTTTTTCTATAATTAGAAAATAGAAAAGAACCTGCAAGCATAATTCACCAACCTTATACAGCTAATACTACTCATGTCTGCTATGTTCTAAATCCTAAGCAAAATATGATGTTTAAGGAAGGCAAAGGCCAGGGTGAAGAGTGAGCATGGGGAACCTGGAGTGGGAGGAACATGGGACATCACTCTCCCCTACCTGTTCTGATGTGCCTTTCCCAAGCCTATGACTGTTCTAACATAACCTATCCCCTTTTTGAGAAAGTATTTGGGAAGGAGAAAGATGAAAAGGATGGATATATATAGGGAGAAAGTAAAAATCACAATGTATGACTTTGTGACAAAGAAATGTACTTTTCTGGGTATGTGCATGGATCCTTGAAGCTCATATGACTGTATCTCATTTTAAAAAAACTTTGGTAAACTAAAATAATGTTTAATGTGTGCAAAACACAAACCAGAAAGTTATTATTCACTAGGTTTTTGCAATTGGCAAGAGACCTCAGGGTACTCAACCTAAGACTCCATCTACACATAATGCATTCAAGTGTATCAAATTCTGCCCAAATTCCGAAAGAAAAAAACAAAACCATGCTAAATACATGTCAATAATAATAGACATGACCTTCTAAAGGTCTAATGTAGGCAAGAATAGATGATAGTTTTACAAGTCTAATTATCTTTCTGGTAGGTAGAGAGGTTTTCCTGAGCTATTTATAAAGTGTAATTAGAAGATTTAAGGGAGAGGAAGTTTCTGCTCAACAAGTGGCTTGGCTGAATTAGAAGTATTTTCTTGCTTTGTCACCAATAAAATTCAGAAAATGCTTTATAATATACATTTGAATATCTATGTCCTTTTCCTGTTTTTAGATCTCTGTAACACTTAGCGTGGAAACTTTGCCAGGCTTTATTCCTTCTTGATATCTAATTAAATCTGATTTAGTGGAGAATTTATCAGTATGTCTTTTCCCTCATATTTCATTTATGGATATGGACAGTCACCCATTTTTACCATGCATTGTATGTTGAAAGATCAAATACATCAGCATAATTTAAATAAATCCGAGCCCTATAAATTCCCACTGGATACAAGACCACAAATGGAAACAAGAACAAGGGCATGTTCAATGATATTAAAATGCAACTAATTTAAAACACAAAGGAAATATGTTTCTATGGAGTGCCTAATAAATCTACAGCACTCATTTCCACAGGATTTTAGTGAGCCAAATACCTCAGCAACTTTCAAGAAAGAAATACACGTTCACAGCCTAGGAACAAAATATTTGTGGCTAAGATTCCACAGACTATCAATTAAAACACTTCGTTTTTGAGTCAAAAGAGACTCCTAACAACTTGATAGATTAGTAAAAACTCCTTGACAATTAGAGAATATGCTAAAGAAAACTATCTTTATATTTGGAGTCTTCATTTATTCAGTTATTTTATTTCTGGGTTTACTTAAAATGGCACTAAAATCACTGATATGGCTAAATTTTTTTTGATCATCTTTGAATTGATTACATCAGTATAATCCAAGTAATATCTTCCAAAGACTGAATGATATACAAAAACAATATTTTTATGATAACACAAATATATTTGTGTGAGAGTGTTAATGGAAGAGAGTGTTAATGGAAATAAAACAATGAATAGAAGATAAAAATGAGAAGATGAGAGCTGGAGGGGAGAAAGAAATAAACAGAACACAGCTGGATATGATAGTATGACTAGAGCCAGAGAATAGTTGTGGACAAAGTAAAAAATCAAGTTTTCCTAATTAAAAGATAAAAAATTTATTTTTCCTCATTATTATTATTTTTCTTAATCATGTTCTTTCACACAATGTGGATATACACACACACACACACACACATACATACACACACATATTACATAATGTGGTTATATACATATATATATTTTTTATACCAAAGATTGAACTCAGGAGCTCTTAACCACTGAACCACAGCCCCAGCCCTTTTTGTATTTTATTTAGAGACAGGGTCTTACTGAGTTGCTTGGCGCCTTGCTAAGTTGCTGAGGCTACCTTGAACATGTGATCCTTCAGCTTCCCAAGCCACTGGGATTACAGATTTGTGCCACTGTGCCAGACTCCAATATTTTCTTTTTATTCCTCCTCCTATGCCAGCAATTGCCAAAGAAAGGAGACTTATGTGAGCTTACCTTTATCCAGATACCTTCTTATAAGTACCTCTAAGGTTAAGAAAGCTAACTGCCCCTTCCTGAGAGCAGGAATCTGAAGCTCATAGTAAGTAGATGTATGGAAGATTCTGAATGCCATTAATGAACTCTCTACAATTACGGGCCCATGATCATTCCATTAATTAAATCATGAAGTGAAAAATCTACTGTATCACCAGCACTTCAAAGGGCTCTAGAAATAAAACAATGAATACATTAAAATCCCCATTTTCATGGAACTTAGATCTACTGAGGGAGGAAGGGAATGATTAAAAAATAAAGTAGATAATAATGTAGAAAAATTGTTATAAATGCAATAGAGAAAAATGAAGCAGGAAATGTGAGTAGAATATATTTGTAAGGCTGGGACAGGCGAGGATGCAGTTTTAAGTACAATGGTCAGGAAAATTCTCACTAAAAAGTGTCACTTGAACACCACAAAAAATAAGAAGAATGTCCTTGGACTAGCATGAGAAGAGTATTCAAGTAGAGGGGAGACACAGAATGCAAATCCCAAAGGCAGAACCTTGTCTGGCATGTTTGAGAAAAATAAGGCCTACATGGCTTGAGCTGGGAAAGCAGCAGGTCATGGATTGGGAGACATCATGGGGGGAAAGGAGGTAAGGTACAGAATATGCCTTATGGATAAAAACTCTGGATTTAATTTGAGAAAGACTGGGGTCTTTGGAGGATATTGACAATTTGTATTATAATCCTACTTGTATTTTAACAAGATCATTTATTCTTGCTTTATATATAAAAGAATCTGAAGCTCTGAGTAAATAGATGTGTGGAAGAAGATGTAGAAAGTTTTGGAAATAGATGCAGATGTTAAAACCTTGAAGGTTAATACAAACTTCCAAAGAAAGCAGGTGAGAAAAACATAAAATAGGGAGAGTGATGAGAGCTTGTTGAAAAGTAATATGTAAGGGGTGGAAAGAAATGAACTAATGGAATCCAAGCAGGAACTTCTCAGAAAAGTATGAAAAGAAACATACACTCAAGAGGTGAAGACAGTCGAGCTTCACTAAGGACACAGGTGACCTTAAATACCATGAATTTGGAAAGATAATTTATATATATATATATATATATATATATATATATATATATATATATATATATATATATATTTTGTTGAATTAATTCAGCAGTTCTTCTATTCTAGTAGCAGCATAGAAGCTGGATCACAGAATTGATTTAGAGCTGTTGTTTGGCTAAGTGGGTGTAATAAAAATTAAGAATACCAGATAATTGAGATAGTGTAGATATTGGTGAGAGTATAGATATTCAGTCATGTGGTTCTGTACAGATAATAGCAAATAAATCCAAATAAATAAATAATGAGGAAATGTAGGAATCAAGAGTTGGAAGAGCAGATTAGTAAGAATTAGGTTGAAATTGAGGGGGAGTCAAGAATACAAACAACTGTAAGTGTTGGCGAGGATGTGGGGAGAAAGGCACATGCATACATTGCTAGTGGAACTGCAAATTGGTGCAACCAATATGGAAAGCAGTATGGGGTTTCCTTGGAAAACTTAGAATGGAACCACCATTTGACCCAGCTGTCCCACTCCTTGGTCTATACCCAAAGTACTTAAAATCAGCATACTATAGTAATGCAGCCACATTAATGTTTATAGCAGCTCAATTCACAATAGCTAAACTGTGGAAGCAACATAGAGGCCCTTCAATAGATGGATGAATAAAGACACTGTGGTGTATATACACAATGGAATATTGCTCAGCATTAAAAGAGAATCAAATAATGGCATTTGCAGGTAAATGGATGGAGTTGGAGAATATCATGCTAAGCGAAGTAAGCCAATCCCAAAAAACCAAAGACCAAATGTTCTTTCTGATAAGTAGATGCTGATCCATAATGAGGGGCAGGCATAGAGAAAATGGAAGAACTTTGGGCAAAGGGAAGGGAGAGGTGGGGAGAAGGCATGAGGGCAGGAAAGATGGAGAATGAGATGGACATCATTACCCTTGGTATATGTATGACTGCACATATGGTGCAACACTACATCACATACAACCAGAGAAATGAAAAGTAGTGCTACAATTGTATTCAATGAATCAAAATGCATTCTGCTGTCACAGATAGATAATTAGAATAAATGAATAAATAAATAAAGGATAATGATATGTGGTTATAGAATAGGATTTGATGTTTAAAATTCTTAGTTTAGGACATAATATAATGAAAAATAATTATGCAAGACGCAATCAAAGTTTGATGTCTTTGTTTAGTGAATCTTTGGCTATAGAGAGTTTCATATCATGATACAGATCTGATCTTCTCATTTAATTTGTTTTGTTTTTGTCAGAAAATCTCAAGTTTAAGCACTCCTTTCCAGGTGTTTTTAGTTAGAGATATCTGTTCCGGCATACACCATCTGACCACTGTAGGCAAAATTGAGGGGCCCAATGTAGGAAAGCTACCACTAGTTCACAGCATCCTCTTTTCACAAGGCTTATTTCAGACTGATGTAAACATTTTATTCAAACTGACATCACTTGAGGAAATTCATAAAAGAAGTTTTGACTGTGATTAGTTCACCAAATACTGAGTGTTTCTTGCTCAAAACAGTCTGAGTTAAAGGGATTCATGCCTATTTAGTAAAACCAAGAAAATCAGATGAAAAGAAGGAAGCATGCATTATTTAAATTAAACATGTATCATTTGCTACCAAATATAGTCATAAAGGTAGATAGATATACATAGATAATCAACCTTTGTTTTAATTTTAAACATAAGCAGAATATATCTCTTGAAAGAGGCTAACAGACATGTCTAGGTCTGCTCATGCTTTTCTAACTTTTCTGTATTATCTTCCTAAATCAGCAGAGCAAGGCCTGCAGGTATAATTTCTTTCTTAGTATGAATGCTGAAGCAAATTGCCTCACTTTCTCTTAGGCAGAGTGCACTACTTTGAGTTTGCTTCTAGCCTCTTTAAATTCCAGTCACTAAGTGTGAACCTAAATTTTCTGCTTCACACCAGTTTTACAGGTATTTAAGTCTTTCTTGCTGTCAGTGAATGTTCACTGCTTTAAAGCTCTGCATAAAATCATGACATAACGACCCAAAAGACTTCTTTTGGTCATTAGTCTCCAAGTGTCTCTCTCTAATGTAAACCTACAAAGGAAGAGTTTGTAGTTCCATGTAATTAGAGTAAAATCAAGATTTTATGGTCCTCAAACCCAATACTCCCTAAAGTAAATCTAGCAGCATAAACTTCTCCTTTTTCCCTTTAAAACAAATAGCCATTTTCTGCAGCAAATAGAGAATTCATCAAGAGAAAGAAATTCTCATAAAATCTTAATTAGATATTTAGCAAAATAAGCTAAAAGAATTAATAAAAGAGAAGATAGTTTTTGTCACAATTTGGTGAATAATGTCTACAGGTATGTTAAAATAGGGAGTAAACATTATGAAAAGAGGAAAAAAAGCAGAGAAGAGAAAGAGAAGCAAAGTTCTAGAGATGTATAAGGAGAAATAGAAGAAATGAAAGAAGACAAAGGATAGTAACTTTTACAGAAATTTACTATAATAGAAAATTCCTACCATTGTAAAGCACAGTATTATTTTAGTAATAATATTTTAAATATTAAATAATGGTAATACAGAATATTTTCTTATTAAAGTTCTATTTACATGCTATTGTATTGCTTTTTATCTAATGTACTTCCATCTTAGTAAAATTGTCTATGGGCCTCTTCGTAATATCATTGAATAGATTATTTCATATAGATAAGTTCATGTGAAAACAGAGTAATCATACAATGTCTCAAATGCAGAGAACTTATTATGTGTGTGCATTAATCAGAATATTCAATTCTACTTGGGTAAACACAGTTACGATGCCAAAGTTTTATATTTTATGGATGCTTGACTATTTGATTGATGTTATAGGATTACCAACACATTTAAAGTATAATTGAGATATTCCCCCCAAAATTCAATAGTTGTTCCTTATAACTGTGTGCTCAGAATTATGTTAATAGAAAAAAATTTCTGCAGCATCCTTGAAAAATAAAAATAAATAAAGTATCTGATTGTGATTGCTGTTTTGTAGATTCAGACATTTTATTGCATTCTTTCTTGTAAAAAAATAACAATAACCAGGGACAATAATCACAGGCAAAACTTTGCAACACCAATTGCCTTGAAAAGGAAACAAATATTTCCCCCACACACAAGAAAAAATACTGTCCATTCCTGTCAGCCTTTTCAACCTCTTTTGTGTTCCAAGAAATTGCGAGTAATGAAAACAGGGCAGAGCCAATCAAATGGGTGTGTATACTAGTGCACTGTGAGAGTTGAAAGCTCTGCATTTAAAATAAGGTTTATGCATAATTCATAGGCTATGCATGTTTATGTAAATTAACAAAGGCGGAAGTGTATACGAAACCAGAATCTGAGGTAAAATGACGATGTTATAATATACTGCTGGACTTGCATCTTACCAATTCAACATACCCCCGTTATACTATTCTTGAAAATTACATCATATGCCAGTTCACCCTAGGAAACCTAATAAAACTTTGAGGCTTACACACATCATATATTTCTCAACATTTCTTTCAAATTCAATATATCATTAAATGCTAAAACTGAACCATACATATTTCAGAGGGCATAGAAATAAAAATATACACATAGATTCCTGTAAATGAGTGTTATATAAGTAGAGGAAAATAGAAACAGTGCCTAGAAATTTAGTTTAAAAAAAAAACGCATAGTTTTTAATGTATGGGGATTTCTAGTAACAGCAACAACAACAACAACAACAACAAAGGACAAAATGAGCCCTTCCTTCTTCAAAAATAGAGCCAGTGAATCTTGGACCTAATATCATATTTGAAAAGCCACGTCCCACCTAATATGGAACACAGGAGTGGTCTCTGGCTGGCAACATTTAGCTCAGACTCATCTTCTGGGTTATAGTGTTCTTTTGAATCAGTCATTGTGGACTGCCAGCAGAGGAGACTAGCTCATTTGCATGAGCTCTCCACCTCCTGGTCAGCCCTGAAAATCTTGCCAGCTTAGCACTGAATTGGCAAAGCGGCGTTTAAAAAAAAAATTAATAAATAAGGGTTTCCAAAGAAAACATTACCACCAAATTAAGTCCAATGCACCTGAAATACATTGCTCTGTTATCTTTTCAATTGTTACAAATATAGCAGGCATTTTAAAGTCATTTCTGTTTATTCCCTACCTAATGTACTCTGTGAACCATTTTTCACATATGTTAACGTACTATATGCAAATGGTGTTTAATGTGTTTTACTCACAGAATGCATTTACAAATCATTTTGTGTATGAGGGAAAGCAGTTGCTTCACTTCTGCATGTAAAACTGAAAAAGGAGGACTGTATATATCTCTGTATTTCTAAAATGAGAGAATATTTAAATGGAATGAAGAAAGCTCACAGATGCTATAATAAAATTTGTCTGTGTACCTAATTCACCTATTAGAAACATTTCTTGCTTCATAGAGCTTCAAAAATCTAGTTGCTGAATTTTCTTTAAGAATCTTAAGCTCTTATAATTTAAAACAATTATCCCTTCCATTATTCATGCATAGGTCCACGTGCACCGTTCCTCTTAGGAAATCAAAAGAAAAAGCACAGAAACAGCAAATACTTCTAGGTGAAGCAAAAAAGAAAACAAATAAATACATAAAACATTTGTGCTCCATAAAATATTGCAGTAACTGGGAATAATTTTGCTACATCTAATCATCATGTACATTTTATTCGTGGCACTTAAAGACTTTCAAATAATTTGCAACATAACTTGTTTTATTTTAAATAGTTTCCATACATTAAATAATATAAAATCACCAGGTATTAAAATGTAGATTAGGTTAAATACAGAAGATGTATTAAAATTCAATTTTACATAATATATAACCAAAATGAATGTCTCTAATTATTATAAAATTATGTGTAGAATGTGTACAGCATAATGCTTTTATTCTGCTAATTTATAAGAATAAGTTCCCTAACTGGTTATTATTTTTTCTTCCACATATAGAATGACTGGGAAAAATGCTGGCAATTACTCTGTGAATGGTGTTCTACCCTGGCATGAAGCTATGACTAATTTGCATATAGCATTGTTGGAAATGAAGCCTGTGACATACAGATCATCATCAACATTGGGAATGCACACTGCCAACTGTACCTCCTCATACAAATAGATACTGCCACTTATGGATCAAAGGGAGTGTTGCGACTGCAGTCCTTAGCTATTAAAACACATCACGCTGCAGGAATTTTAAATGTGGTTTATAAGTGGGGCCCTTACCATTAGAGGATATTCTTCCTTTGTTATGTAAACAAAAGGAATTTTCTTATAAAGTTATTCCATGAAAATATTGATCTTTTACCTGCATTGTCATATTTCCCCTTAACGAAAAAACCTTAGAATACAAAAATAAAAATTTGTAATTATTTGATATGTTAGTAAACAGTACTTTGTATTTTTCATAATAGAAAGACAATGAAGTCTTCTTTAAATTTTAGAATAAGAAAGAGAAAGAACAAAATGTGGATACAATCCACTAATCTTTGAGCAATGGCTTAGTAGTTTCCATGGTGACATAAATCTACAAATATAAACTCAAGTAAGGCAAATTTTACCCATTTACCAGAAAAAAAAGGCAAAAGAGAATTTTATTTTCAATTACCTGGATAATCATCTTCATGTTGCATATACATCACTGATTGGCTTATCTTCTACTCTGCATTTTTGTATTTAAAAAATCTAAACATTCTTGTTCTGCAAAGTTTAGAAGTCTAGATTTTTTAATTTGTTCTTTTTACTTATACATGACAGTAGAAGTCTAGATATTTTGAGTATAATATAATATGTACTTATTATTTCTTGGTGTTAAATAAAATCTTTTTGATAACAAAACAGTGAATTGGTTATAGAACTTGAAGAGATTTAAGTTCTCAGCAGCAAGATATTTCTCTACCAAAATTTTTGAAAGAGGACTCATGAATACATTAGAGATTTTATATCTGCCCTCTGGGACTATCTACAGCATACTGTTTCTATATGTTTTGTGTCAAGACTTGCCTATTGAGGCATACACAGTTGATATGCACATACAATTTACCAAGAATATTACAAAATATTTCTAAAATGTCCTCACCTACCCCTTTGTGGTCTTCTAATTTTTATGAAGCTTCATCGTGCATCATTTTTTTTTATTTAGTGAAGAAACAGGGTGATTGGTAATGGTTGATAAGAGTAAAATCATTGAAATGTGAACAACACTGGCTTCATAAGACTGAAATGAAGTATGCTTTTGGTTGGGTAATAATTTCCAGCTATGTTCTAGTTTAGGAAAATGTCCAACATGACACTCGTAGCTTAGCTCAGTCAAACATTTCATACAGGTAGTATTTTTCAGAGGACACTAAGTTAGAAGGGATTGTTAGAATCAAAGGGGTTGTTAGAATCAAAGATCAGAATTAAAAGTGACCTTGATGAATTGATGAAACAGCATGAACCAGATGAAAATACTGGTTCACAGTTCCTACAAGAGGAAAAAAATAAGCTAGAATTTACCATTCATTTATTTATTCTTTTTATCAAATAGTTATTGAATAGTTTTATTGGCTCCAAGCTGAACATCATTTAGTATGAACACATTTTAAGTTTAAAAATCTACCCTTTCCTCATTGAATGATTGGCTCCTTTTAGAAAATCAGTCCCTTTCAAAATTGTGGGTTTATTACGCTATACAGAACTGATAGTGTTAAGAAGAAAAAGCATAAGCAGGTCACGAAATGAAGCATCACATTAATATGTAGATATCAGGTATATACACCTCCTCATTATTTTTAAAGACAAAATAAGTCATATTTAATGTTTAACTTTGGGTTACTATAGGGTTACAATAAAACAATGAAAAACATATTGTACTTGTTCAATCTTTGAATGACAAATTTTAGGAATATTAATGCTCCTTGAATTCAATGCACCTTGAATTAATGCACCTTGAATTCAATGCACCTTGAAGATAACCTGATTCCAGTAGTTTCTTACCTGTGTTTCCATCCTAGCTACCTGAAAGTAGGGTAATCATCTATACTAATTTGAATGGGAGAGTCTACCCTTACTGTCTCAGAATAACAATCTTTCATTCCCAGAAGTGGAATTGACTATTTATTTAAAAATAAATTATATGCCTTCCATGCATTGAGGTCTCTACAACTGTACTTAAGCTGAGCCTTTTTTTCTTGCTTATTTTTATTAGTGCATTTTAATTATAAAAATAATGGGTTTCATTATGGCATATTTGTGTGCATATATAACATACTCTGATCATATCCATTCTCTCATTACCTCCATTTTCCCTATCCCACTGATTAAAAAAAATCTGGGAATATAACTCCATGGTACAGCTCCCTTGGGTTCAATCCCTAGTACCAAAGAGAGAGAGAGAGAGAGAGAGAGAGAGAGAGAGAAGCATCATATGTTTTTTTTTTTTCTCATATGTGGACTCTAGGGGGAAAAAAAGTGGACATGAAAGAAAGGAGAGGATATTAAAAAGGTGAGCCTTTTGATGTTGTCAAAAAAGATGTCATTCCCATCCTCTGACAGGTCACTGAACACTGGGGGAGTCATAAATATCAACAGAGTTTTTCAGGGGAAATCAGGACCCAAAGGGGGAGGAAAAGCCTTCATATAAAGTTATAGATAAAAGGGGTTAGTATTCAAGAATCCATTAAAGCTGTCAAATTTGAGAACACAGGACATCAAAGCCTAATTAACAACTTATCAGACACGGTTCACCTTTGTACAATAACCACTTTAGATAGGTATAGGTAACTTCAACACCAGGTTCCAGAGCCTGTGACAAAATAGGCAGAAATGATAAGGGTACATGTACTACCAGTAATACCATTAAATAAATCATATGTGCACATATGTATACACACACACATAAATATGGAAAAGAATTTCTAACACTATTCCAGTCCCTTATTTTATCTATCCTTGAAGTAAACAATGTATATGTTTTTCTGAATAACAAATATTTTATAACTGTTCTCATAATATTTATCTCTTCTTATTTTTGTAACCTAAGGTATGAGGAAATAAAGAGTTAAAATTTTAAACAGCCACTGATATGCTCTCTAAAGCAATTATTCCTTCTGTCACCAAGAGATAAATGTACTACCACAAGACATTACAAATGTGCTCTTCCAGACTCTAATACAAATTACTGTCAGACCACACCACTTAAAGTCTTCCCCCTCTTATTTAGTAAAGACAATTTCTTGTGAAAATTTTTTACACATAAAGAAGAAAATATCTTGCTTTGATAATTGTTGAACACATTTTTAACAATTTTTAACCCACTTTAAATAACATTAACCACTTATTATTAACACCTAAAACTATTGAATACTGAGACTCAGACATTCAGAAACAAGTTGGTGAAGAAGAGAGGCTCTGATGTCAGGTGAATTTACCATCTGTTAGTGGAGCAAAAGCAATGCAGTCAATGAAGGGAATTCCAACATTAGCTCTGATCCTAAACAAGCCTCTGAAAGAATAATTTATTGCAAAAATTGCACTAAAGTTTTACCTCAATTACAGTCTCCTCCCAGATGGAATTATCTTCGCATTATTCAGAGCCTATCCATCTTCCAAGAGATTGTAAACAAATAACTTCTAAAAATAATGTGACTCTAAATGAAATTTACCCATCTACTTTCCCATGGAGGAATGGGAATGTGTATTTCTGTATTTGTATATATGTATGATTCTATATTTCCTCCTGACTCTCTGTGTGGTTACTGATGAATAACTAGAACTTTCTGTTCTCATCTGTTCACCCATTAAAAGCAAGAACTTTGTTTTGTGAAGAGTTTGTGTTGAACCAAAGCCTATGAAAACTTTGAAGAACAGTCACATGCACCTTCTTGATATGGAATTATTCCTCTTCACCTGCATCCCAACTCACAACCTGCTCCTAAGAGCACACCATGAAATGTTGCTTCCCAGACCTCATATCACATCCATGGTCACACCCTGTCAGTTGCTCCCAGCTGTGCCAGGAGATGATGTCAACTTTTATTATCAAAATTAGGATCTGCTGGATCCAGTGTCTGCCTAATTCCTCTCTCATCCCATGCCTCGCTGACATTCAACTTCTATGCCAGCTGCACCAGGCTTAGGTCAGTTTTTAAACACATCTAGCTCTTTCCCAGAGAAAGGTTGTGCACACATTTTTCCCTCCTTCTGGAAAATACTTCTCCTAGACCTTAACAAGGGCTGCCTCTTCACCCTCCTCATCTCTGTTTCATGGTTACCTCCTTGTGGATATCTTTCCTGATCCTCTGTGTACACTATCCCTTTTCATTGATCACCTTAGAAATCTGTATTTCTATAGTATTAATTGTTTTTGTGTTAACCTAGTTTGTCGACTACAAAAATGGCCCTCTAAAGGCAGGATCAACGTCTGTACTGTGGGTCTGGTGCTTGTATTCCCAGCACCAAGCCCAATGTCTGGCACATAATCATTTGCAACTCCTTTCTCCTAAAAGCAGATGGAAAAGTAGTAAATGACATAATAAGCAAGCAAGAAAACTGGCATTCCACATGCATAGATGTGCACACTCACAGACAATGGAAATTATGCATTAAAGAAAATAAAGATACACTTTAATATTTGAAGAGGATGAACAAGAGTAACTCGGCTCTTGAGAATATTGTGCTTTGGGGAATAACCCCAAACCTTTCCACTTTGGACTCCACAAACTTTGGCAGTCAGTAATTAAATGGCAGACAGAAGACCACTGGATCCTGCATCAGGGAAACTGATTAACCAAATAGAAAAATCCACAAAAACAGACAGTTGAGATTCATGCAACAACCAATCAGCTCCCTGTCTAACCATCACATAATGATGCTCATAATTTCACGACTCCTTCCTGTGCATCAGAGTTTTCAGTCAATCATTTGCATGCTTCCATTAAATATAAACAGACAATCAAAGATTTGAAGAAAACCTCTAGAATAACAGCTCAAAGAAACAAAGCAGAAAGGAGCTGGGGATGTAGCTCATTGGGAGAGGTCCTGCTTAGCATGTGCAAGGCCTTGAGCTCAATCCCCAGCACCAAAAAAGAAAAAAAAAAAGAGAAAGAAAGATAATAAAGAAAATAGAGGTGGGGGAGGAGGAAGAAAGAAAGACTCAGAGAAAGTCCATTCACTGAAGGAAAGATTAAAATGTTTTCCTCAGAAGATATTAAACCCATTAAGAGGAAGAAAAAGGAGAAGGAAGAGGAGGGAGAGATGGAGAAGAAGAAACTGCAATAGCAGTGGCAACCTCTATGAAACTGTCATTCTAAGTAACAAAACACTCTTAAAATTAACATATATTAAAAATGAAATAGTAAACACAAAAGTTGGTTGACAAGACACTCAAAGATAGAAGAAAAGTCCAGGATAGAAAACAAGGAATAATAAATTTTGAGGACAAGGTAAAGGGTCAATATAAGAAAAAGTAGAGTTTGAGAGAAAGAACATAGAGAGTAAAAAAAAGATAATCAATGAAATGACAAAAAAAGTATCTATGAAAACATGACAAATACCTCCAAATTGAAGAATACCAAATTGAAAGTATTCATGGACCAATCACATCAATGCAACTAATTATGAAATTTCATAATTTTCAAAATAGAAACCCTCAAAATCTTCCCAAGTAATATAATAGGTTTTGAAAATAGGATCAAGAATCATGATTATACCAGATTTCTGAACAGGAACCCAGAGAAGCAGTGGACCCATGCCTTTAAACTATGCTGGACAGAAGATTTCCAACATCAAATATTTTAGCCAGCCATATCACAATTCATGCATCTTCAGAGGTACAAAAATTAAAAAATTAGGTTCCATTCACCCTTTCTCAAAAATCTACTATGGAATGTGAACTATCAAAGAAAGGAGAATCAATCAAGAAAGAGTAAAGAAAGAAGCAAGGACTTGGGAGTCTAACATTGCAAAAGTCAAAGGGAATTTCAGCATATAATTGTACAAAAAGTACAGAAAGTAGCAGTACAGGAAGCAGGAAGGCTGGAGGACTACAGAAGGAATGTCAGGCCTCATGAAACTGATAGAACTTGTAATTCATGGGAAAGAACAGAAGGAAATTTATACTTTTGTCACAGAGGTTTGGATAAGTCAATCCTGAGAACTATGGAAAGTTTAGCAATGAAAAGTAAATTTTTCATCTATAGGAAATAACAAAAAGTTGGACAACATAAGAAGTATAATCAAAAGTTTATTATACTGCATAATTCTAAGTAGTATTTGCATAATAGTGATATTATATTATATTATTATATTATATTAAACAAATATATTATATTTGCATAATAGTTATATTATATTATTATATTATATTATATTAAACAAAAACACCAAATACAGAAGCTGCTAAAAAAAAAAAAAAAAGGACTCAGCTATTTTGCCATGTAGGACTGTAGGGCCTATGTAGCCAGACCTTGTCACCTTTTAAATAACATTTAACCCAAACCAAACATGCTTACAGGCACCTGAAACCCATTTAGTACCTGTTTATGACTTCTGGCTTCTTTCTGATTGACCCAGAGCATGGTCACATTAGCATACACAAATGAAAGCTAAAATAAGGCTATAAAATCAACTGTGGAAAACGAAGATTCTTTTCACTCATGCCCACCTGGAGGATACCAGATTTCTCCACTGAACAGCTTGTTTTTTAGGAGAACAGCTTGGGATTCTTGTAACAGAGTGCCTAAAGACTCATCCTCTGAACAAACACTGCATCTGTAGGACTGACATCCTTGTTCCCAGTGCAAAGAACAATGTGGGAACCTGGCAGACCCTCAATAAATAATTATGATAATTTTGAATGAATGAATTTTTGTCTTTCCCAATGCCTTGAAAATGTTTACATCTTCTCTGACCACTTTGAAAAAGAGGTAATCATTCTCCATTTTGTATTATCTCTGTATAAAGTGCTTGCCACATTTTTAATATTGATCATTCTGTAATGAAAAATACATATCATATGTCTGTTTTCCCCAAAGTCTATAGCCACTTTGAATGCAGGAATTAATTCTTTTTTAAATTGTAATATCCACAATAATAATTTATTATATTCATTGATGATTTAATGTTTACCAGGCTTCCCTTATACTAACTTCATAACATTTAATCTCCATTGTATCCTCCTATAAGACTATAGTACTGTTACCATCACCATTTTACTAAAGCATAGTGCCTAGCATCTAACTAATCGTTTAATAAGGTTGTTGAATGAATGAATGAATGAATGAACAAATGTATTTAGATCTGGACATCTAGATTAGATCCTCAGGAAATATGAGAAGATACATCACTTTTTAAGTTTTCTATCAAAGTAACAATAGTAAGGTTATTTCTTTACCTGAGACTCTGCACACGCCCATAGACAGGCAAATATTCACGTGGGAGTGCCTTAGCAGAAGACTCAACTCATCTCATGTAATTATAGACTTAGAGTAGCTCCCCCTGAAGGGGTACAATGTATGTTCTTTCTGTATGTGTGTGGTTCTGGGGATTGAACCCAGAGCCTTGTGTATGCAAGGCAAGCACTCTACCAACTGAGCTACATCTCCAGCCCAACATAGTGGTTGAGTGGAGAACACATGAGAATACATGATAGCTAGTGGTTATTTTGAAAATACAACGGAGTTTAAAAGTAAACCAATTGTATTGCTAAATGATTCAACATTTTAAGATCATCTTGTGAAAAATTCATACATGTTGTTTTAGTCTGATTTAACCCTGGAAGCATAGTCTGAGACAAAGTTTTGATGTAGGTAGGTAGTTTTGGGGAAATGATCCAAAGAAGAGGAATGGAAATGACAGGAATAGAAAATATGCCGGAAGAAAAGATCATTCAAAGGTTTAGGTGGTTTTAGAATTACAGGTCATGAGGACTCAGTCTCCTTCAGGAAGGATGTACTGAATCTCAGAATCATATGTCCAAGACATGACAGAGAGATGTATTTATTCACCATCTCCCATTGGTCAATAATTGAGCCAATAGGATGTTAATCCCTTCCCACTTCCAGACTTTTGCATGCCTCAAAATGAATGAGCAAGCTCTGTGGGCATTCCACAAGACATGGCATAGAAATATCACACTGAAAACAACAGACAAGTGTTACAGCTAAATAGGATGCTCTCAGACTATACATCCAAGCAAAACAAGTGGACCTAAAGATGTGATGGCATGGTAAAGGTTCAATAAGTGCCAACCTCATACTATTCTTTTTTTTTTCTTGAGAGAGAGAGAGGGAGAGAATTTTTTAATATTTATTTTTTAGTTTTCGGTGGACACAACATCTTTATTTCTATGTGGTGCTGAGGATCGAACCCAGTGCCCTGTGCATGCCAGGCAAGCATGTTACTGCTTGAGCCACATCCCCAGCCCTCATACTATTCTTATAAAGGAAGAGACTAAAATTCAGAAATTAAAAAATAAAAATGTCAATATATGTTTTTAGTTAATTAGTTAATAAAAAAACCTATAAAACTCATATTCTACATGAAGCATTAAACCTGGAGTTGGGAGGACTATAGAACAAATAAATACTACAGACCCTGTATTCATGTATTTTTAAATTAAAATGAGCATAAACATGAATGTATGTGAATAGAAGTAATTAAATAGAAAACAGAAGTAATTAAATGCTGAAATTTGTTTATTTCCAATTGTATGGATTCCTGGAGTTTAGAGGGAAAGGGGGTCAATAAATGCCAAGGTAGTTAAGCAAGGCACTGCTGAAGAAGTCATACCTGCACAGACCTCCTAGGATGAGCACATTTTCATGAATGGAAAGACAATTTAAACTTACTTGTGATAGTAATATACTGCTGCCCACCCACTTTCTTTTGTGGGAGAATGAATCTAACTGTAACCACTGTTGAAAACATAGTAGGTATTTTTTACCAGATGATGCCATATTGCCCAGTATTCAGACCAAAAATTTGCTTCTGTTAGGTAACCAAAGAAGTGTGAGCACAGAAGAGAGAGAGAAAGGAGAGTGGGGCAGAGAGAGAGAGAAAGAGACAAAGGGAGACAGAGAGAGAGAAAGAAGTAGCCTTGATGGACCTATCCAGAATATTGTTATTTGAAATTACTGGATCAATCTAATTTAATTTATGCACACATGTAAGGTTGTGCTTTTATAGTATAGTTTTAATTCTTTGGACTTTTGGTCTTACTCTGATCCTACAGCAGGGGATTTGCTTTTTTCTAGACACAATAGTGACAACCAGGAGTAAGCATCTGACTCAAGGCCTACTGATGAGCACCAGCAACCATCTGTGACATGGTTTTCTGTGAAAAGTAAATCCAATCAGCAACTCATTCTCCCCGCCAAAATTTAAATTAAAAACTCAACTACTTGCCACCTATAAGCCAAGAAAATATACCATGAGTTAGGCTAGGGTACAAGTAAGGTAGTGAAAAAGCATTGACTGTTTAAGCAGAGGATTTCAATCAGTTGAGTGGAATATGATGTGTCTGTGCAGTTTGACAAAAGCTTAAGAGACTGAACCAGCTTAGATGTATTCCCAGGCCAGCCCTGCTTTGAATGCAACACCCACTCAAACCATCAGCCCTCTTTAAATTATACATTTTGGGTATTTCTTCAACTAAGGGAAAAAAATGAAGAGTTAAATGTATAAATAAGGAAAGTATGGGACAGACAGATCATCTTGTGTCTGGAGATTGTGTGTTGACATTAATGGGAAATAGGTTAAATACTATGCCAAGGACTTGAAAATTCTGGCTTTGGGACTATTGACCATGAAAAAAAAAATATTCTCTGTATTTTGTTTGAAAAATTTTCACAAAAGTTTAGAATAGGGGATCACAGGGCCTTGACCATTCCTACCAAGATATTTACACAAAACACAACAGCAAGAGAAAAGAGGCTTGGAATATTCTAAAAAGTCACACTCTTTGGGGAAATCATATCTACTTTCTATTTCATGATAATTCTATTGGATATCAAAGAATACCTCCTTGATATTCTCATTGCCCTAAATAAGAACAGTCACATTTGGACAATCTGATTTTTGATCATTACATCCGAAAGAGGGGGTTCTGTCACCTCATTCTCTTTGAAGGTGGTCAACAGATCACTTACCTAGAGTTGACTGTGGAATGAAATGTCCTTTTGATTTGTTCCTCATAAGAGCAAGGGAGTTCTAACTTATCGGAATTTGAAACAAAACCAGCAAACCAGCCAAGACCCAAGAGTCAACATATATACAACTTTACTTAACTCTTACCTTGACACTTAAAATTCCTCCAAACTATACATTTATAATGGTTAAAATAGCAAATTTTACATTATTATACTTTAGTTTTAAAATATTATTATGTTAAAGATAAAGGAACTTTGTTTAAAAAAAACTTGACTTGTTTCTTTCTCTTAAAATTCTGAGTTTTGGAACCCACTAATTGTGAAAATGACTAATTAATTAATTAGGACCTGTATGAAGAAAAAAGATACCTAGATTATCTAAAACTTATAGGTAAGATAAAGTGAGAATAAGGCAGACATTGAGAATCCCGGTATTATCACCTTAGGAATGTATTTTAAATAAAACAAGTTTAGTCTTCAACACATCTTTATTTTTTGAGATCTTTATTACCATTATGAAGAGAGATAAAACAAATGACCAAGTAAAAAGAAGAGGAGACAGGTGATAATTAAGAGCGGAAAAAATTAATTTTTAAACATTCAGAAGTTCTTGACTGTGGTGATTGCTTTGCTACAACTGCAGTGACATGAAGACTATTAATTTGCCATAAAAAGAAAGAAAAGAATAATTGTTGGCATTCCAAATAATTAAGCAAAGTAATTTTTGCTTATATTGTTAAAAGCATGGTCAGAAGACTTTCGAACTAAGTTCTTACATCTATAGAGAATAACATTTTTTTAAAAGAGCAGAGAACTTCCAAATGATATTTAACAAAATCTTTTTTTTCTTTTGATTGATGATCCAGTGCTAAGGGAAATCAGGTATACCTTTATGTAGTGCCAGCCAATATGCTAAATTTTTCTATCAAAAACCTTATGAAGTAGGGAATTATTTCAGCTAAATTCACATTTATGGACTATTTAAAAGACCTATGATACCTCCTTATACTATTCTGCAATGCCTTTCTCATGCCCCCCTCTTTTTTTCTTTTTCTCATTGATAGTTCTCTGCTAAAAACAGCCCTTTCCTCTTGTTTGCTTTGTCTTTGTCAAATATCAAGCAAAATGATCAATTTAAAACTGACAAGTGATAAGAAACTACCAACCCAACTACCAGGCAGTTGTAAAAGCACTGGGTGTGTTTCATCAGAAAAATGGCAGACAGAGGCAGTACTATGAATAGAATGATATATTTCTAAAAGATTATTCATAACAAAAGATTTTCTTCCTCATTTTGTAGAATATAAAATACAAACATAAAAAATATCATGAAAGTTCCTCTTGTTTTGCATGTCTTGTTTTGCATGCTGACCTGGGTTCAAAGACAGAAACAAAAAGCTTTCACTTATGGTTATAGATAAACAAAAGTAGACAGGAGAAATGAAACATCATGTTTCCTCCTGTCTACTTCCATTGACAGAGATAACAATGGAAGCATCATGGCTATATGCATCAACTCTGAACAAAGTTATTCATTAGAAGAAACTTCCTACTGGGGCTTACCATCTCTCCTTTCATCTGCCCTCCCTTGTTGGTGGAATAATACATGTATGTTAAAGCCTTTGGTGTACATCTTCAAAATTTAAAATATATGTATACCCTTATCCTGAAACTTGTATGAATATTTCTGTAGGGCTGATTTTGAGAAAAAGAAATCATCCCCTAATACCCAGGCATTGGCCTGATACTGACCCAAGACATGATGTTGCCAGTTGCTTGCACACAGATACTGTATAGGACACTAACAGTCTCTTTGCACCTGTGATGAAATAAGACCAAAGCAAGGCAAAACTGAGCAAGTAAACCAAGACCACTTCCTTGACCTCAAATTACCTAACCAAAAACCTAAATTCTGTAAGTCTTTATCAGTACCCTATTACTAAGATGGTCCTGTGGTTCCCTATGAGGAGAGCTGCCTCTGATATTGTAACAAGCAATGTTGTAATTATTTAATAGTAAATATAGCAGAAAAAAACTATATGTACAGAAATATGAAAATGATTCAATAGATTATGGGACACCCTATTTATGAAACAGATACTAAGAAATAAGGTACACTGCTGGGTGCAGTGGCACATACCTATAATCCCAACAACTTGGGAGGCTGTGGCAGGAGGATCAAAAGTTCAAAGCCCAGACTCGGCAACTTAACAAGGCCCTAGCAACATAGTGAGACCCTGTTTCAAAATGAAAAATAAAAGGAGATGAGGATTTGGCTCAGTGGTTAAGTGCCCTGAGTTCAATTCTCAGTACCAAAAAAAAAAAAAAGGAGAAGGAGAAGAAAGAGGAGGAGGAGAAATGGAGGGAGAGGGGAGGGGAAGAAAGGAGGAGGAGGAGGAGAAAGAGGAGGAGGAAGAGGAGGAAGGAGGAGAAGGAGGAAGAGGAGAAGGAAAGGGAAGGAGGAAAAGAAGGAGGAGGAGAAGGAGGAAGGAGGAGGAGATGGAGGAGGAGAAGGAGAAGGGAGGAGGAGGAGAAGGAGAAGGGAGGAGGAGATGGAGGAGGAGGAGAAGGAGAAAGGAGGAGGAAAGGAGGAGGAAGAGGAGGAGGAGGAATAGGAGGAGGAGGGAGGTGGAGAAGGAGGAGGAGAAAGAGGAGGAAGAGAAGGAGAAGGGAGGAGGAGAAGGAGGAGGAGAAGGAGGAGGGGAGGAGGAGGAGGGGAAGGGGGAAAATTAAATGCCAGAGCATTGCAGTGGGGAGGAAAACCTGCAAAATTTGGTGCTATATTGGAAGAGAAAACAAGCGAGTGAAATATCAGTAACAAAAAATAAGATAACTATGTTTAAGAAAAACCAAAAGTGGTACGGTGCCGCAGTCTCTGGCTGGGCACAAATCACGAGTCTCCACACAGCTTGTAGATTCAAACAGCAATTCTTTATTCCCGAACTCACACCGGCCGTCTACAAACATGCTCTGGGGGAATCCACGTTCTCTGCCCAAATCCACTCTCTCCCAAATCCACTCTCTGCCCAAATCCACTCCGCATGGGCTTCTGTCTCCCAAAATATACTGTCTGACCCTAAGAACTCAAGAGGAACTCAGCAGCAGGATACGCCCTATTCTAAAGGGGGAACATCCTAATCTCCTATTATGCTAAACCGCCCTATTCTAAAGGGGGAACACCCTAAACACGGAATCTGCCCTGGTTCTTGAGCAAGGTCACCTTTCAGAAGTCCTTCCACTAGACAGCATGGGAGTAAGCTGGCAAGGAATTTGTCATACCTACTTGGCTGATGGCTCCCAGCATCTCCCCCCTTCTGATTAATTAAACAACAAGTAATGTGGCTTAAGGACCGTGCCTGGTAGGTTGTCCAGTTCAACATATGGCTCTTACCCGTCATTGGAAAACTGACCTTTAGGCGTCAGCCTCCTGTCTTAGGTTGATACCACTGCAACTGGATCATACCCGTCACTGACTACCGGTCCAGCATACAGCCATACTTGTGGATAGGTCTATGCACCAGTTGGGGGGTGAGGTTCTTTGCCTCACCTCTGTTGGCCCCCAAATTTGGCCTTGGTGCCAGTGGGGGAGTGAGGTTAATGTGGCTTAAGGACCGTGCCTGGTAGGTTGTCCAATTCAACATATGGTTCTTACCCGTCATCGGAAAACTGACCTTTAGGCAACTGACCTTTAGGCGTCAGCCTCCTGTCTTAGGTTGATACCACTGCAATTGGATCATACCCGTCACTGACCACCGGTCCAGCATATAGCCATTGGCCCCCAAATTTAGACCATCACTAGCAGAAGGGAGGAGGATACAGAAATGCCATGACACCACACATCTAATTCAATGGTAATATTGAAAAGGTATGAAAGAAAATTTTCATTTTTTAACTTGTACACAATAATATTATTTTAATTTTACAAGGTTTTAAAGAATTGCTTTTGCAATTTTTAGAAAAGACTATAATCTTAAAATTGACTTCTGGGCTGGAGATGTAGCTCAGTGGTAGAGCACTTGCACAACATTACGTGAGGCTCTGGGTTTGATCCCTAGCATGGGAAAAAATAAACAAATGAATGAATAAATGAATAAAAATTAGCTTCTCATAAACAAATGCTAAATAATATATATGTAAATGTGTCTATGTATATATTATAGAGGCTGAAGGGAGTGCTGTATACACTCTGCACCTAATATATATATTAAAAATCCCTCTAAGTCAACTGGTACAGATATGAGTGTTTATAATAACTACATAACATTCCATCATATACATGTGCAAAAATTGTTTGTTCATTTTTCTGTTGATAAAAATTTGTTTTGCATACCTTTTTGGCCATTATACATTGTTGTTCATGATAGATAGGTACTTCCTTCTCAACTTACATCCTGTTAAACTATCATAAGCCTAAGTCAGAAATGCACTAATACGACTAACCTCCAAACATCCTAGCTTAGCAACACAGCACATGTCGAGTATCAGTTGATTACCCTCGTGTGGTGGTTTTCTGAAAGATACAGCTCACTGCTGCTCTCCAGCATCACAAGACACAAGACAGTATCAAATGGCATATCACTAGCCTTGGAAAAGATCAAACTTCAAAATTTGAAGCTCAATTTATATTAAATGTTAATCTCCTTTGCACTATCAAAAAATGGGAAAGTCTTAAGTTGAACCATTGGCGGGTTAGGGATCATGTATACATGTATATATGTATTTCCTTATAGGCATATTCTTCCTTGGCATAGATTGATAAAATGGGCTTTGGGGACCAAAGCACATGATGTATTCTCAACTTTAATGGCTACTGACATCATTTTTCTCAGAATAATTCATTTTCTACCAGCAAACTTTGGGAATATTTTTTTCTGCTAATTCCATTCACCAGTAGGTATCATCTTTCTGTAAATTTTGCCAGATACAAGTGATTTATTTTTTATATTATTTTGCTTTCTCTTACATTTAAAAACTTGAATATATATAATATTACATATATATGTGTGTTGTGTGTGTGTTTGTATACATATATGTATATTTAATTATTGAAAACTTTGAAATTACTAATCGGTGTCAATAAATATCCTTCATAGTCTTTCCATTCTATCTTAAATCATTTTTATTAATAATTTATGTTATATTATAGATACATTTATTCATATTATAGGTAAGTTTATATCATAGATACATTTGTAATTTGCAATATTTTCACAAGTTTGCTTTCAATTATTTACTTTGGTATTTACTTTGGTATCTTGCTGTTTTTACAGGTTTTATGCAATTCAATATGCATAGTTTGGGAGTTCTTGAATTCCTGTCTTGATTAAAACAGTAGCTACTAAATTTGTATTGTTTTTATACTCAGGAGTTACTCTGTCTGAATTTATGTTCTGTGTTTTATAGAAGTCAAGGAATACTCTATTTTCTTCCAAAGCATTAGTCCATTGTGCCACTTACATAAAATATTCCATTTCCCCATAGATTTGTAAACCTCTTTCATATGTTAAAGTGCCATATTTTTATAGTTTAATTTGTGGCATAAACATTTGGGAGATTTTAGTGCATAGGCATATGGGAGACACTTATCCAAATAGTTGGTGCCCAGTGTGGCATATTTGGGAGGTGGTAGTACCTTCTGGAAGTACAGAAAGTCCTTAGGTCATTGGGAGCACCCTTGAAGGATATTGTAGGACCCTGAGCCCTTCCTCCTCTTTTTTTTTGTTTGTCAAATAATGATGTTAGTGGTTTTGCTCAGCTACTCATTTGCACTATGATGTGTGAAATTTTCCAGAGACATAAATTAATAAGGTCACCTAATCTTCAGCTGGAACCTCCATAATCTGAGCCAAAATAAACCTTTTCTCTTTTTAAGTTAATTGCCTTGGTATTTCATTACAGTGAAGGAAAATTAGACTATTACACATGTGTACTAGGATTTCTATTCTCACTTTCCTGATTTGCTATATTCACTAGGATTCCTAAAACAAGTTGAATTATAATTGGGAATATTATTATTAATTCTAATGTTTAGTTTTTTTCCACTTACCATAATGTTTGTTGTTGACTTAATACAAGTAATTTTTATCATGCTTAAAGTATAGTATCTTCAGTTTTATGGTTGAAAAAGTTTCCTTTGAGACTCTGTGCAAACTTGACTAGCAGGGAACTAAAACTCACAATTTGATTTGGGCCAAGAACCTTATACAAGGAAAAAGTATTCTCTTGAAACAACAAATACTTTTGTTTATTTAGAAGTTTTGCCATAAATAGCCTCCTTCTGTCCTGAAAAAAAGATATAAAATTTTTACAAGTTCATGAACTTGAAATAAAGCCATATTATTGACTAGTCAGATTAAAATCATTGTCCCAAATGATGAAATTTGACTATTCTCTATGCTCAATGATAAATTATGGATCCTCTATGTTTCCTGATATCAGGATCAGTTGCTTAATTTGTGGGGCTAAATGCAAAATTAAAACATGGTGTCCCTTATTCAAAACCAGGAAAAATGTATCATGAACATTTTACTGAAGCAGAAAACATTTGTCTTTTTCTACTTTATTTTCTTTGACCTGTTAAGATTTTTTTTTAACTTGTTATTCAAGGTTACACTCTCTGGGGCATAGCAATCTTGTTGGTGCAAAAAAGACACAGGTACCCAAGAACTGGGCTATGATTTGACCCACCTGGGAGTCTTTTGGCTACCATTCTGTCAGCCAGCCAGTGGCCAGATAGACGCACAATGCCGCATCTAGGAGCAAGAAAGTCAAGCCAAGATCTCCCTTTTACATGGGATTCACTGTTACAACCCACAGCAGAAGGCTGAACCCCCAAAGAATGTAACACTTGACTCTACCAGATTTAATTCAGTACTGGATGGAAGTGAGTGTTTATCTTGCCCCTAGGAAATATAGGCCAAAAAGCACTGTGGCATTGACACTTGTCTCCTAGAACTTCCCCAAAATGCCATGAGGCCCAGGCACCCAACCTTAGTCCTTCTTGACCTGTGCCTAGCCCAGGCCAGAGAGAAGACATAGTAGTATCCGGATGAGGATAGGGAGATGGATCCAGGTGCAGGGTAACAGGCAGCTGAAATTCCACTCAGGAGAAAGAGGGGTGACCAGTGGGGGCTTCATGTGACCATAGACTCAAGTCCTTCACTCTCCTCTTTCTACCATGTGCATTCAGTTATCCTGTTGGTCTTCACTTCAAAAACACAAATTCAAAATAAAAATAATTAAGGTCATCAAGACTCCAACTGAAAAACATTGAACCCCAAACCCATGGCCCTTCTGAGAGTGAGACACTGTACAATTACACTAGTTGTGTGCCCATGAGGCTGGCCCTGTATGACACAACATTTAAAAACATTAAAAAATAGAAAGAGTATCATAGCCAATAAGATATCAAGTAATTTTTTTTAAAGAGAGAGAGAGAGAGAGAATTTTAATATTTATTTATTAGTTTTCAGCGGACACAACATCTTTTGTTTGTATGTGGTGCTGAGGATCGAACCCCAGGCCGCACACATGCCAGGTGAGTGCACTACCGCTTGAGCCACATCCCCAGCCCAAGATATCAAGTAATTTAACAACAAAGCTTATCATCACTCCAACATCAAGTCATTTATGAAATCTGAACCTTGTAAAAAATGTTTTAGATAATACTATGGAATCCTCAAGACTTTATGTCAGTAAGGTCATGCATGAGTTATACTCTGTTAATAGTCACTTGAATTGTACATGCCACGCTTATTTGGGGGAATTATCTTTCTTCTTTCTTTATGTGTCCTTACATTTATGTTTGTGTTCCTACATTTGCTGATATCAAATAAAGAATCTCTGAAGAAAAATTTACCTAACTAGGCATTTCTCAAAAGACATAAAAATTAACAAATACATGAAAAATGCTCAACATCACTAATCATTAAAAAAGATGCTAACTGAAATCACAATGAGGTGTCCTCTCATTCCAGTTAGAATGACTATAATAATTTAAAATAATGCTGGTTAGGTTAAAAGAAAGGGGAATTCTTATATACCACTGATGTGAATGTAAACTAGTACAGCTACTCTGAAGAACAACATGAGGTTCCTCAAAAAGTTAAAATTAGAACTACCATATGATTCAGCAATCCCACATCTGAGCATATAGGCAAAGGAAACTGAATCAGTATGTGAAGGATAAACTACATTCCTATATTTATTGCAGCACTATGCACAAGAGCCACAATATAGGATTAACGGAAGTGCCCATCAGGAGAAGAACTGATCAAGAAAATGTGGTATATATACACAGAAAGAATATTATTCAGCTGTAAAAACAAAATAAAATACTATCATCAGTAGCAACATGAACAGAACTAAAGGACATTATGCTAAATGAAATAAGCCAGGCATGGAAATGCAAATACTGCACTGATATGTGGAAGCTTTTATATATATATCATAGTAGTGAGTAGAAGCGTCACCTCTATAGACTAGAAAAGGAAGATGGAGGAGGACAAAGACACCAAAATAAAGCTCTGTAGCACAGTGTGCCAACTGTAGTTTACAATTCATTACATATTTTATAAAGAAATAAAAGAAAGGAATTCAAAGGTTCCCAGCCATAAGAAATGATAGATGTTTAACAGGGTGGAAATGCTAACAACCTTGACTTGATCATTACACATTGTATGCATGAGCCAAATGATCATCCTGTACCTCATAAAGATGTACAGTTTAAAAACAGAATAATATTGAATGGGAAAATATTTCTCTGTCAGTTTTCTGAACAAAAACAAAGCAAATAATTTTTACCACATTTTCTCCACATTTATATTTCTATTTTACTAAGTTTTATTAGGAGTGGCTGCTAGAGTTTATCAAATGCTGTTCAGCATATTTTATATTTTTCCTCCTGTAATTGGCGATTAATTAGTTATTTTCTTACACTTTCTTAATATCGTCCTATCCTTGCATTGCTGGAATGCACCCTACTTGGTCATGACATGTTTGTCTTTGAAAGTCTACTGGATTCTCCAGGCTGTTGTTCAGAATTTTTTTGCATTTGTATTCATGTATGTGATTGGTTTGTAGTTTTCTCCCTTAACTATCATTTTCAGACTGGATTAAGTTACTTGATTTATAAAATGAAATGGAAAGTTTAAAGAGCATTTCAGTATCCATTATCTCAATGTAGAGACCTCAGTTGTGCAGGCATTCTGTAGTAGTAGGTCTTTAATCACCTTTCCCACCTCTTTTGTGATTAATGATCTAGTAGTAACACTATTACTTCCACAAATAAGTCTGGAGATCTAGATAGAGTCTAGAATTTCACTTTTGTTATGACAGAATCACACATATTATCTTCTTTTTAATCTGTTCTGAGTGTATATTATATCTTACTTCCTCTCCCTCTCTCTCTGTAAAAATTTCCTGTTGTTTCCTAATACCTTATGATGAATAACACTTTTCATTAATTTATTATTTCTGCTTTAATAATTAAGCTATTTAAGAGTAAAAAGCTTTCTGTAAACATTGCTTTCAGTGTGTTCCACTGATTTTAATGTATTCTTATTTTCAATTTAATTTGTAATATCAGTTTTTCTTTCCTTTTAAATCTACAGATTATATAAGAATGTGGGCCTTAATTTCCAGGTAGTTAAGTTTTTTCCTGGTTATAAATTTTGTATTTCTAAGTTTATTTGTCAACCAAAACCATGACCTATAATATTCCTGCTGCCTTGAATTTAAGTATTTCTTTTCAACCAACTACATGATCAAATTTTGTGAACATTCAATAGCAATACAAAAAAGTAGATTCTCTAATCAATGATATAAAAGTTCACACACACACTCTCAAGGTGAGTGTATCCTTAAATTCCTCTGTGACCTTGATGACTTTATATTTGCTGGATCAGCATTTTTAGCTATATTAAAGTACATTCATTCCTTGTTCGGGCATTATAATCAGATTATGGCTATATTATATAAATTTAGTTTTAATACTAATATATGATAGATACATTGTCTGGCCATAGAGTTTTGGTTTGTTTTTCTTTTTGTTTTTGTTCTGGTACCAGGGATTGAACCCAGGGGTGCTTAACCACTGAACCACATCCCCAGCCCTTTTTCAGCCCTTTTAAAAATATTTTATTTAGGTTCAGGGTCTCACTGAGTTGTTAAGTGACTTGCTAAATTGCTGAGGCTAGCTTTGAACTAGCAATCCTCCTGCTTCAGCCTCCTGAGTCACTGGGATTACAGGCATACGCCATTGAGCCTGGCTTGGTCATAGAGTCTTACAACAGTACCTTCTTAAATTAAGCTTTTTATCACTTACTAATATATCTTTTCTCCTACTTAATGCTTATAATCCTAAGTCCCACCTTCTTTGATGTTAATCACTGGTATGCCTTCCATTTAATTTAATCTGGGGTGTTTTTTTTTTTCATTTTTTTATCTTCAACTTTTCCTTGTATTTTAAGTGTGTCCCTTGTAAATAATGTAGAGTGAATTCTGCTTTTACTCAGTCTGATAATTTGTGCTTCAATAGTGATATATAGCATACTGACACTGCATTTAACATGCAACTATATTTCATACATTTTACTTTATATTCATCTTTATATCATTATTTTTTACTTCTTTTCTTAATTTTTTTTCTGTTTTCACAGTTTCTGTCTATCTATTCCCTCTGTTCCTCTTGTAACATGGAAGTCCTACAGGGTTTTCCAAGACCACAAATGATCATGTTACTTTCCTCCATAGTCAAATACTTATTTTTCTACTATTATGTCTAATAAGATATGGCCTTAGATTCAGTGTTCTTCCCACTCCTCCTACCTTTGAGAGCTTTGGTTATTTTTATTTTCTAACCTCATCCTTTTCTCTAGCCTCATTGCAAGTGCTAGCTCTTGCTGAATTAATTTAGTAATTTAATCCCTGATAATCATTTACAGTGTATTGTTTCCATTTTGAGTTGTTTTTTAACACTTAGATTGCACATTCCTAGTCACTGTTTCATTAACCATTTAACTACAATTTTAAATAGCACAGATGTAAATATAATGTGAAATTATTATACATTATAATCGATGTTATAGCATATAAATACACATATGTAAATTTTGCTCACTTCTCATTTTGTATTCCCCTATTTGAGAGTTTGTGGTGATTTACTAATGCAGATTAAAACCTGTATACTTTATAAATGGTAAATAATACTTACTCTCTGAATCCAGACATATTTGCAAACACTTTATTTTACTTGGTCAAATGAGGAAAATAGCCTATGTTTGGAGTTCTCTTGCTGCAATCTCTTTCCCTGCAGTCCTTTAGAATGCTTCTAGCATCCACTCTAAGATACTATATAGGTAAAAAGCTTTTTGTCAATTTTATTCTTTCTACATGGCTTCCTCTGTTTGGAAAGTTGTATAATTTTCTCTTTATCTTCATATTTGAGGACTTTATCAGTTTATATGTGTAGTATTTCTCAGTTCTGCCTGGAAGTGGACTTTCCAAAATAAAATTTCAAGAACTCTTTTCAGCATAATTTTCTCCCATAATTTGTGTAATTACTGAATGTCTTTCATCCCTTTTCTTTGTGACTTTATCTTTTTCTTTTTCTTTTTCCTTCTTCTGGGCCTCTTATTATTACCTCCTAGTGCCTCTTTTTTCCCTTATGATTTCTACCCTCTAGTATTTCTATTCTCTTGTGTTTTGAAATACTATTTCCACTTCATATTGAAGGTCATTGTAATTGCATTAATGAGCATAAATTTCTGATTCAATTCATTTACTAATTTTTTTAAGTTACAAACATTTTAGAGTTTTTCTTAGTTTCAATTTGATGAAAATAAAGTGACTGTATTGGATTTTAGGTACTCTGTTTATCTTGTGTTTGTGTAATAATTTATTAGAGTTGAAAGTTACATTAAAATCTTTTTAAAAAACTGAACAATTAAGTGGTAATTAACTTATTCACAATGTTACTGTAATCACCTCTTCCTAATTCTAGCACATTTCCTTCACTCCAGGGTAAAACCTCTTACCATTTCAGCATTTTCTCCTCAGACAAACATTTACATACATTCTATCTCTGGACTTATGTATTCTAGATATTTCATGTAAATGGAATCATACAACATGTGATCTTTTGTACCTGAATCATTCACTTAATATACTGTTTTCAGGGTTCTTCCATGTGAGCCTGTATCATATAATAATAACTGAATGATATTCTTTTTTATAACTGAATGATGTTCCATTCTAAGCAGACATCAAAATTTGTTTATCCATTCATTTGTTGATGAAAATTTACACTGTTTTCACATTTTGACTATTGTAAATATTAAACATGTAATTTACAAATATTTTCCCCATTCTAGTAACTTTCATTTTCACGTCTTGATAACGTCCTTTTATGCACAAAAGTTTTAAATTTTGAAAAAGCACAATTTATTCTGTTTTTTTTTCCTTTTGTTGCTTATACTTCAGGTATCATATCTAAGAATTAATTGCTAAATTCAACAGGAAGATTTGCCTGTTTTATTCTAAGAGTTTTATTGTATAAAATCTTTTATTTAGTCTGTTGATCTTTTTTTGAGTTAATGTTTTTTAATGCTATGAGGTCTTTGCTAACATAATTCTTTTGCATATGGAAATCCAGTTCTCTAATCAGCATTTGTTGAAAAGACTATTCTTTCCCTATTAAAGGGTCTTGGCAAGACCACTGGAAATCAATTGGTCATAGTTGTATGACTTTATTTCTGAGCTCTCAATTCTACTCTATTGGTCTATATGTCTATCCTTAAAATCAGTACCACTCTTTATGATTATTACAGCTTTGTAGGAAGTTTTGAAACCAAGTATAAATCACCTGACATTTTTTATTTTTAACATTGTTTTGAAATTCCATATGATTTTGAGGAATGATTTTCCACTCTTCTAAAGGTCACATAATTTTAAAAGATATCTTCGAGTGGTATGATATCACACCAATATTACATCTTCCAAATAATTAACACTAAGGTATTTCTAATTATTTACTTCTTCTTAAACTTGTTTGAGCAATGTTTTAAGGTTCAGTGTATAAATCTTTCACCTCTATATTAGTCAGAGGTTTCTACAGATGCAAAATCATTAGGATATAAACAGATATAAAGGAAGAACTTTGTTAGGTGACATTAGCTTATGCAATTATGAAGCTTAATTCTAAAGGACAGCTTTGTTATGCACTATATCCAACCTTTTTACATTGAAATATACCTTAGAGTTTTAAATGGGAAATATGATTAATTTAGGGAAACATCATATACATGGATAACTTTTCATGCATTCATCTCAACTATTTGCTTACCTTAAATAAAAAGTACAATCATCCTACACCATAAGGAAATATATATTAATATCCTTTGTTCCAGGTAAATAATGAATTGAGATTCTTTCCACAGCCAAATTATTTATTTCAGCCAATGAGTAACAAAGTATACTGTACTTTGTAAGATTAATTCTAAACACAGTATTAGGAACTACAAAATATTTTCTACGAATTTTCTCCGAGCCCCAAACTTAAAGGAAAAATAGTCACAGAAAATAATTCAAGTGAAACTTTGAGGGCTGGGCTGTAGTTCAGTGGCAGAGTCACTTGCCAACCATGCATGATGCACTAGGTTCAATCCTCAGCACCACTGAAGAATAAACAAATAAAATAAAGGCATTCTGTCCATTCACAACTAAAAAAAAATTTTTTTAAAAAACATTGAAATAAATTTGTTAGAAAAATCAACCTAAATTCATAAAAAACAGTATTTTTAATTTGAACATACATTGTATCACAATCTTAGTAATTTTTATGTCAGTGGTTCTTAAATGTCATTTATTTTTTGGTGGCAACAACAAATGGTTTATTGCAAGCTCCCTAGAGCTTCTTTTAAAAAAATGTTCTTAAAAAATTATGTATTCAGGGCTGGGGTTGTAGCTCAGTGGTGGAGCATTTGCCTCACACACGTGAGGCACTGGGTTCAATCCTTAGCTCTACATAAAAATGAATAAATAAAATAAAGATATTGTGTCCATTTACAACTAAAAAATGTTTTAAAAAATATGCATTCACTTCAATAAAAAGGATTTTTCTAAATCCATTTTTTCTCTGATTTTCAAAATTATGAACAATAGTTGATATTCTAACTCCCTCACACAGCCTACAACATTTTGATCATCCAACCACATCAAAATGTAAATAACATATTCTCCATAACTCATACACTTCACAAGAGTAATAATTTTGGAATTATTTCAAATCTTGTTTTAAAATGTGTGAAGCCTGCAAGTTTCACCCTTTTGCTTATAAGCCACTTATTCTTATTCATCAACATTCACATAGCAAGATATTTCACCAGCTGATGGTAGGTAAACAAGTAGCAATTTAAAAAGTGGCTATCAATAAGACAATGTTTTATTTGTAATTTGCTAGTAAGTCAGAGTTTTTAATACTTGTTTATACTTTGTAACATTCATCTTTTGACAAGAGAAATAAAACCGTTCTCTAATTATACTAGTAACTCAATATATGAAATAACTGAAAGATTTTGCTTAAACAGTGTATGATATTTTAATTATCTAATTTTAAATTGAAAAAAAATAATTTTTGCAGTTCTGGGGATTGAACCCAGGGCCTCACCAGGCAAGTACTCTTCCACTGAGTCACATCTGCTCCCTTCAGTTTTAAAATAAAAAGATACTGTCAGTTATAACAACTTTGTCATCATCTACACATACATTTAGTAGTTTTCTGAAAAAATATATGTACTTTAATGTCTATTTGAATCGTTTGCCTCTACTTTAAGTTTTAGCAATGTTTTTCTATTTGCTGTTGCTCTTTGTTTATGACAATAGAAGATATTATACAGTCAGCCATCTTTTTCTGTAGTTTCTGCATCCTCAGAGTCAATCAACTACAGGTTGGAAACATTCCAAAAAGAAAATTGTATCTGTGCTGAACATATACAGGTATTTTCCTCATCACTATTCCCTAAACAAGATAATATAATAATTTCTTACATACTATATACATTATATTAGGTGTTAATCATCTAGATATGATTTAAAGCATATGGGACGATTATGTAAGCAATAAGGAAAAATATGATGCCATTTTTATAAGGGACTTGAGCATCTGAAAATCATGGTTTTTGCACAGGGTGTCCTGGAACCAGTGCCCCGTAATACTGGGAGACAACTATATTGTGATTTGAAAGTACAATCTAGCTAAAAATTTGGGGACATTACTCATATGAGTAATGTCCTTCACAATGAACATAGCACAGCTTACTGCACAGAATTAGACTTCACTCATTTCCAAAGTAATTGTCCCCTAATCAGTCTACACATATTCATAACTCATAAACAATTTTTAAATAATCTTTAGCATAAATGTCATGTTTGTCATTGTGGATTTTTTTTTAAAGAGAGAGAGAGAGAGAGAGAGAGAGAGAGAGAGAGAGAGAGAGAGAAAGAGAGAGAGAGAAAGAGAATTTTAATATTTATTTTTTAGTTTTTGGTGGACACAACATCTTTGTTTGTATGTGGTGCTGAGGATCGAACCCGGGCCGCACACATGCCAGGCGAGCGCGCTACCGCTTGAGCCACATCCCCAGCCCCGTCATTGTGGAATTTTAGAAGATTGAGAAAATCATAAAGCAGCAGCTAATGTTTGTCGTTAAGCCCATTACCAACTATACATTTCAATATATATTTTCTTATAAATATATACACATGGGAACCCCCAAATTTAGATCATACCATGTATATTATTTTATAGGCTACTCTTCACACTATGTATTATAAAACTTTTAAGCATATTGGTGCTTTGTGTAAATTTAAATAGGAAGTCTGTGTATACACACTAGTAACTATCCTAGCATTTCATGACCAGAATAATAAATGTGTTTTTTACATATATAATCCTTGCTTTAATTTTGCCTAGATGCTGGAAAGAATCTAATTCTCCTTATAAGAAATTAATAAGAATTAATACACTAGTGGCTTAAACTCTTAAGAAGCATAGTCTTTAAAGAGAAAAAGGCTTTTTAGTTGTTATTTTTTAAATTATTATGTACCAGAATTTTAAGAAATTTGAGAGTTCATGAACAAGCTGAGTTGAGCTAGTATGTATGTCTTTGTTTTGGGTTTTTATATTGTTGTTTTAAGGCTTTTTTGGAAAGGAGATTCTAAATGATGAAAATTACTGAAGACCTCTTAAGTCTATAAAACTTATCAGTTTCATGCATAAGTAGATTCTAATTTTTGTTTTGTATCCAATTTACTCACTTTGTTTTATTAAGGATATTGGGAAATTAGCCATAATCCCATTAAGGAGCTGAACTGTATGGGGTTTTTTGTTTGTTTGTTTGTTTGTTTGTTTTAAAGAGAGAGTGAGAGAGGAGAGAGAGAGAGAGAATTTTTTTTTAATATTTATTTTTTAGTTATCGGCGTACACAGCATCTTTGTTTGCACATGGTGCTGAGAATCGAACCCAGGCCGCACGCATGCCAGGCAAACGCGCTACCACTTGAGCCACATCCCCAGCCCTGAACTGTATGTTTACGTTCATCCTTAGCACCTAACAAAATTTTTTGCTTATTGTTTCCACTGCTGTTTCTATTGTTGTTGATAAATTTAAGAAAGCTGTCTTGCTTACTCCATCACTGAATTGCTTCTCAATAATTTGAGAAAGTTGGTGCATAATTTGATGATCCCTGTTATGGTTCAGATTTTGAGGTACCCCTAAAAGTTCATATGTGAGATAATGCAAGAATTTTTAAAGGTAAAATGATTTGATTATAAGAGGTATAACCTAATGAGTGGATTAATCTTATGGATTAACTGGGTGGTAACTAGAGGTAGGCAATGTGTGATTAGAAGAAGTATGACCCTGGAAGTATGGCTTTAGGGTTTATATTTTGTCCCTGGTGAACAGATCTATCTCTCTCTCTCTCTCTCTCTCTCTCTGTCTCTCTCTCTCTCTCTCTCTCTCTCTCTCTCTCTCTCTCCTTCCTATTGCCATGTCTTGAGGTGCTTTCCTCTGCCATGCCCTTCCACCATGACGTTCTGCCTTCTGGGGTCCACAAGTATGGAGTTGCCTGACTATGGACTGAACCTCTAAAACTGAGTCAAAAGAAAATTTTTCCTCCTCTACATTGTTCTTGTCAAATCTTTTGATTGCAGCTATAAAAAAGCTGACTAAAATTATTCCCAAGATAGAGTTCAACAGATATTGGAATAATAAAGCAAAAAATGTAAGCTTTAATGCTTAGTAAAAGTATTACAATGACTGTACAAGTAGGGCTTACAAATTGAACTAGGGAGCATAATCCTGTGTACCAGGTCCACAGGCAAAGATCTTGCATGGACAATCCACACCTGGTTCTTATTCCATATTTCTCCTGATTCTTTCACTCAAAATAATACCTTCATTCTTTGCCCTTTACCGATAATGATTCTATGACCATTATGACTGCTCTCTAAATACCCTGCATTCTCAGCATCAAACTCTATTCCTTAGGATTCAACATTTCACCTACAGAGTATGAACGTATTCTTGATGTTCGACTTACTGGGGCTTGACATTAGGGAAAATGAACAGATTCTGTGCGCATGGGCTGGAGCTATTAGAGGTCACCATCTGCAGAGGGTGGGGCCATCAAAGGTAATCACTTCTACATAGGAATTGAAGTTTTCACGTACAAACTTTTTCTTTGAATCTTTGCTAAGGAATAGAAGGCTGTAGTGAGGAGCAAAGTAAGAATCGTTTCAATGAGGAAGAGGCTTGGTATTTATAAAGTTTTGTGAAACTCTTGAAAACTCTATTTGATACATTCATATTGTATTTGTCATCATCCCATTGTATATTACGAGGTCAGGAGTCTTTCTTAGATTCTGTTAAACAGAATTCTTAGACTGTGAATTTCTTCCTGTGACCTTGTGGAGTATAAGGCTACATAGGTCAAGGGGTCCAATACTAAAAGCATGGTACAAAAGTCTCCCCTTATTTGTGGTTTTACTTTCTGCTATTTCAGTTACCCGAGTCTACTGTGGTCCAAAAATATAAAAAAAGAAATTTTCAGAAATATGTAATTCCTAAATTTTAAATTTCCCTCTGTTCAGAGTAATGTGATGACATCTCACATTATCCCACTTGGTCCCATCTAGAAAATTCCTTTATATATCCATACTGACATGATGCCTGCCCATGAGTCACATAGGAGCCATTTCAGTTATCACTTCAAGGATCATGGCTTTGCAGTAACCCTATTTTCTTAAATATCACTTCAAAGTACTAGGGTAGTGATACTGGAAATTTTATCATACTATAATGTTATAATTGTTATATTTTATTGTTATTAGTCTCTTACTGTGCCTTATTTATAAGTCAAACTATGTGTTTGTGAACAGAAAATGAGTCTAACACGCATAAGAAGCCTGTTAAACTTCTCTTATCCTTGGTATCTATATCTTCATGTTAAGAATAAATAAAACTCATAACACTTTTGGCAGATTTAGGCAGTGGGAGCTTCAGTAAAATGGAAACAAAATAAATGTCTTAGGTGGAAGGAAAGCATAACTAAAAACATTACACATTTATGCATATAATCACATGGAATTATTTTCTCCACTTCCCTTTTGTTTGTTTTGTTTTCATAACTCCAGTTTAAGCACTTTAAAGATCCCAGGATGTGCTAATTAGAGTGGCTATCTTTAAAGTGTCAGAATAAGTCAGTCTACCTCTACCTAGCCTCCTTAATGTATTACTTTGAAATGCCCTAGGATGTGGAAAAATATTAACCCTACAGAACAAGATTTATCACCCCTGTCAAATAACACTCACACTGATGAATTCTGACATTCACCTAATATAAGTCACAATCCACTTATTATTTAATTAGCTAATTCTATATAACTTTTGCCATTAAGTTTGACAACACATGCAGCCTCTCTCTTTTTCTGTATTATTGTATAACCTAACATGAATTTAAAATTGAAAGTTCAGTCTTCAAAGTCACGTATTCTTTGACCTGTAGCGTGGCATCCCTTGAGTGATCTGAGTTTTTGCGAAGAACTAAACCCTGTTGGAACATTATAAAGTCTGGTGGCATTTCAAAAATGTAAATTCTTGACATTAAGTTGACACTTATTTCTAGAAATGAGTAACTTATGAGGAACATAATGGCTTATGTGGTTTATCTGAAATATGATTGCTATTATTCAGGTAGTCTTTGTTCCAAATATCTGTTTATTGACAAACTGAGTCACGTTTTCTAACACTGAGAATAGTGGGGTTTGCCTATGAAATTAGAAGTATTTCTAATCGCATCTCTTTTTATAGTTGAAGCAACTAGATATCTAAGTCTAAACAGAAAATGGATAACCATTTAATTAAGCACCTGATTGCCTCTAAACCTTAATATTTTTAAGAGGAACCCACCAAAATCATAATGTTTAGAAATGCTTGCATGTTATAATGTGCAGAAGTGATTTTGTTAAGCCAGATCTCTTCCTCTCATTGCATTTTTCTGGTAATAGCTTTCCTTCCTTTTGTAGATTTTTTTCCTTCATCATTCCATTCAAGTGTTTCAAGTAGGGACTGCCATGAGTACACACTTTTCTAGCCAAGATTGGGTGGGATACCTTATACATCCCGAGCCCCACTTATTCCTCCATCCCTGAGGCTATGGTCATTTTTCTAACACCAAATAGGTGACCCAAGCTGAACCAGAGGACTTTAGTAGAATATAGTTGAAGATTTTCAGGATCTCTTTTTTTACCCGTTGAATTATACAGATGGAAGTTTTTAAGTCTGAAGTCTAGAGCCATGTTCCTAACTGTGGGGAAAATTTATCTGGAATAGCAAAGAAAAAAATCAGAAAGAATCAGACATAAGAGTCATTGAGAAGAAGGAAGAAATTGACAGGGAAAATTTCATGAATCTCATCATCTTTAAGTCTATTTCACCCCTGCCTTTGCTGTGGATTGGTAATACGAGACAACAAATTTCTCATATTTGCTTGAGTTAGTTGATCCAAGTTGTCACTTGTAACTCTAAAAGAATTTAGTGTACTCGGATATTGGAAAGTTTCAATGTTCTTCCAGAATCCTAGTGGTTTCCAATCAGCCTTTACAAGGTTTTTAAAAGGCAGTCTTGTATCTAAGCACATATAATATGTAATACACACAGATTCAGTGTTGTAATAATTAAATAACTGCTCCCAATGATTTGTCTCAAGGAGAAAGTGGCGTTTATAAAGATATTCACATCATGAGATTTATTTATATAATTTGAATCTTACCATATTTTAAACAACTCAATAGCAAAAAACAATGAAACAAAAATATCATTCGTTTAAAAAATGAGTACAAGACCTGAATAGGCTTTTCTCCAAAGAGAACATACAAATGAATGACCAATAGATTTATGAAAACGTGTTCATCAGGGAAATGCGAATCTAAACCACAAGGAGATGTTATCTCACATAAGTTAAAGTGACTATGTTTTTTTTAAATGATAGTAAATGCTGGTCAGTATGTAGAGACAAGAGAATCTTTATATATTGTTAGTAGAAATGAAAACTAGTATAGTCATATGGAAGGCAATATGGATAGTCACAAAATTAAAAATAGAAATACTATATAATACAGCAGTCAAACTGCTAGGTGTATATTGAAGGGAATAAAAAATAAGGAGCTCAAAAAGAAATCTTCACTCCCATGTTCATTAAAGTGTTGTTTTACAACAGTCAAGATAGGGAAGCAACACAAACAGCCATCATTAAACAAATGTATAAAGCAATTGCAGTATATGCCTGTAATAGAATATTATTCAGCCATTAAAAAAAGGAAATCCTGAGACTTCCAGCAATGTGAATGACTTAGAGGACACTATGCCGAGTGAAATCACTCTTAACACAAGGACAAATCCTACAGATCCCACTTGCATGAGAAATCAAAAATAGTTACTCACAGACATAGAATCAGTGCTGGTTGTCAGGTACTGAGAAAGTAATATTTCTGGAAGTAGACATAGGAAAAATGTTTGCAGCATTGAGATTAGTGAAAATTCTTCAATATGCCCCAAAGTACAAACCACAAAGCCAGAAAATTATTAAACATCACCAAATTTTTCAATAATTTTTGTTTTACTTAGTTATACATGACAGTAGAATGCACTTTGATACATCATATATAATGGAGTATAATTTCTCATTCTCTGGTTATACATGATATAGAATCCCACTGGCCCTATAGTTATATATGTATATAGGGTAATAAGGTCTGAGTCACTCTACTATCCTTCCTACCCTCATACCCACCCCTTTACTCACCTCTACCTAATCTAAAGTAATTATATTCTTCTTTAGCATGCCCCCATGTGAATTAGCATCCTCATATCAGAGAAAACGTCAGCCTTTGGTTTGGGGGGATTGGCTTATTTTGCTTAGCATGATATTCTTTTTTAAATTTTTTTATAAGTTACACGTGACAGTACAATGATCTTGACAATTCATACATTTGAATCAAATGGGGTATAATTTCTTATTTTTCTGATTGTACAGGTTGCAGAATCACATTGGTTATACAGTCACCCATATACATACAGCAATAATAATGTCTATTTTATTCTGCTGCCCTTCCTATGCCCCCTTCCTCCCTCCTCCCCTCCCATCACATCTCTCTACTCAATCTAATGTAACACATTTCTTTTTTTTTCTCCTCACAACATCATACATGTATTCTGTATAACGATGAGGGTCTCCTTCCATCTTCCGTGCAAATCCTCTAAATCCATTTATCAGCAAACATCACCAAATTTTTAAATTTTAAATTTTAAGATTAAAAATTTCCAATCTATGAGAGATACCACTGAAAAAATAAAACACCAGCCACTAACTGAAAATAAAAAATACCTGCAATAAAAAACTGAAATAAATCATTTTAATAAGAGGGAAAGTTATTTTAGCTCACAGTTGGCCCTGTTGCTTTGAGCCTGTGGTGAGGCAGCACCACATGGCAAGAGCATGTGGCAGAGAAAAGTGCTTACCTCACGGAAGCCAAAAAACAAGAGAAAGGAGGGACCAGCGTGCCACCATCCAGTTATGGTTACAGAACTTCCAAGCAGGGCCGACCTCTTGAAAGCTCCAACACCTCCCCAAGGTAGCACCATGGACTGGGGACCAAGCCTTTAAGTAAAGGACCTTGGGGGCACACATATGCAAACCACAGTGCTAATTAAGGATTGGATTCTTATAGAATATAACAAAAAGAAAAAAAACTGCTAAAACTCAATAATGAACATACAAACAATCCAATAAAATTTAGGAAAGGATTTTAACAAAAATATCGAAAAAGATGATAGACGGTAAATAAGGAAACAAAAATATGTTCAATATCTTAATGAAATGCAAAATAAAACTATTATGAGATATAACTGTGAATCCACTAGAATGGATAAAATATTTTAAAATTGATTATACTGTGTGTAAATAGAAATACGGAGTGACAGAATTCTTATACATTGCTGGTGGAATGTATAGTAATACAACCACTGTGGCAAACAGTTTAGTGACTTCTTAAATAAAATAAATCATTAACAATAACATTTTCTTTCATTCTTCTGTTGTTAACTTCTCCATTAAAATATTTCACCTCACTACGTGATTTTGTTCAGTCCCCCAATATAGCAACAATGTTAATATAGAATCAAATTTTTAGAGAAAAAAAATTAAGAAACAATCTGAATACAACTTTATAAACCTATGAAACTAATGGCTTTATGGCCACTAGTTTGTTATAAAGAAGAAAAGAAGAACCCGCTCAGACTTCCAGGCTACTGAGGCATATCTATAAAGAAAAAAGTTGCTTTTGCCAATAGTCTGAGAAATAATTTCCTGGCAGCCAAGTATTGTAACCTACATACTAGATGGAACATCTTTGTAAAGAAACGAAAAGTCCATCTCTAAGACAAATTGCTGTAGCTATGTCTTTTTTTTTCCATAAGAGAAAATAAAGTTATAGAACTTCATGTCATAAATACATGGATCACAGCTTGTGAGTTTTGTAACATTTTACCAACTATAAAAGAAGTTTAGTGATGCCAAACGTGTGTTTTTTGGTTATTCTTTTATGTTCAAACTATTATCTGTCAGTAGCCAAACAAAACTGTTCATGCTAACTGGAGGTGAGAAAGTTCAACTTGTTTATCAAGAGAGAAATATTTTATTGCTTATGTTTTCCAGACTGAAGCCAACTGATAAGATTTAAAAGAGGAAATCCACTCATGCTAGGAATATGATAGGAGAAATTATCTTTAGGTTTAAGCTTCTTTCTTGGCACAGGCATAAAGTATAAAATTTTCAAAATGCATTCTTTTCTATCAGAAGCTAACAGTTCACATTTCAACACATTTAGCAAGTAAAGAATAGCCCCCAAAGTCTTCAAACTGTGCTGGTAGTTTTTCTTTCCTTCCTTCCTTCCTTCCTTCCTTCCTTCCTTCCTTCCTTCCTTCCTTCCTTCTTTCTTTCTTTCTTTCTTTCTGTTTAAGTGTGTGTCCTGTCACTTTTTTTTTGGTTATAGGGCTGTAACTCTCACAATTCCAAACTGAACTATAACCATAGTTTTGCTCCAACTCACTATGTGTCTTTTGGGGAGTCCCTTCATTTCTCTGTCTTACATTCATGCCTGACAATAAAATGGGATTAAAGTATACCATACCTTAATGTCTTCTTAAAAACATATAGATATTAAACTAAGGGACTGATGGTTTATAATTCTGTAATCATGCTTGTCAATGTTCTGCACACTATAAACTATTATAATCTTGGATAAATTTCAATATGTTCACTGTAACTGGATACTCCCTTAGTTCTTCTTTTCTTATTATTTTCTTTCCTTTCTTTTTTTCTTTCTCTTTTAATATAGCATTGAAAAATGCTGTCTCCAGTAGAACCTGTGCTTTCCCTGGTCTGGTCTTTGATAAAAATGTCAAAATGTACTTTATTTTCTTAGAAAGAAACTTTATAAAGAGGAAAAAGTACAAGAATAGCCTCGTAAATTGAAGAAGAACCCTTTTTTAGTTTCATTTCTAATGGGAATATTTAGCAATAAATACAAAAGTGTTGTGGTGACTTTATTTTAACACAGAAAAGACAATTGATTACGTGTGTGGGAGAAAAATGGAATTAAAATACCTATCACTTACCATAACCAAAAGTTCATTACTGAAGGACTTAAAAATGTAAATGTGAAAGACAAACCATAAAGGCTTCAGAAAAATGTATTTATGTTCTCAAGATGGGTAAGAATTGCTTAAGCAATATACAAAAATTAACCATGGCTGGGGCTGTAGCTCAGTGGTAGAGAGCCCATCCCACACATGTAAGGCACTGGGTTCAATCCTCAGTACTACATAAAAATAAATAAAGATATTGTGTCCAACTACAACTAAAAAAGTGAATTTTTAAAAATTAATCATAAATGATAGATTAACTACAACAAAATTAAAAACTTCTGTTCAAGAGCCACGCAAAGAAGGCAGATAGGTACTGTAAACTGTGGGAAGATGTTTGCAACAAATATAGGCAAAGAAGGATTAGTATTTAGGTACAAAAAAAGAAAGAAAGAAAAGCAAAAGAAGGAAAGAACAACTCTTTCCAAAAAGTGAGACAAAAGACTCAGTAGAAAAATGAGCCAAAGAGAGGGAAACCCACACATTTCATAGGTGAGAAACATGAATAGCTCATAACCATGAGAAAAGAGATTCATTAGCAATTATTAGTTGTCAGAAAAAGAAAAATTAAAAATAAACTTGAAAAAAACCAAGTACATGTATAAAGACATGAATTGGCGTGAACATACTCTATATACAAAGGTATGAAAAATTGTGCTCTCTATGTGTAATAAGAATTGTCGTGTATTTTAAAAAATAAAATCAATTAAAAAAATAAATACAACTTGATATTTTTGGGCACCTACAATATTGATATAAATTTACCAACTGATAACTGCCCACAATACAAACCATGGAGGAATCCTAGACATTGTTGACAGGAAATGAAACTGACAGTACCACTTTGGAAAACAATTTTTGCATTGTAAATCTGTGAATAGTCAGTCACATCCCTAAACCCCAGCAGTTTCAGACCTGCATACAGAGCATCTCTCTTGCATATGTGTAAGAGAGATAATATACAAGAGCCACAGAGTTAATAACAGCAGCAACCAAAAAAAAAACCTAGAAACAAGCTCAATTTTTTCCACAGAAGAGAGAAGTATGTATATGTATAGTTGAGGGTATCTGCCAGCATTAACTCTCCAATAATTTCCTTTTGTCTTGCTTCTGCCTAAAGGTCATGTGCTTCCAAAAAAGGTCAAAACAGAAAAGCAGAGAGAATCCATAGTTCCTTGAGGTAGGCTGTGGTCCTATTCATATTAACTGTCCACCATAGCCTGTAGTTCGTATGGGAGGCATGCTTAGAGGAAACAACATGGGGTACAAAACGTATCTGCTACCAATACATACTTACCCAATCTAAAAACAGTGTCTATATTTTATCCATTCCTCTGTTTCAGCTCCTTGTAGATTGTATGGAATATTCTAGAGATGAAACATATGTGTTATCAACTGTGGAAACTCCACTGCAACTGCTGGAGTACTGGAATATAATTTGAGAACTACTGGGCAACGGCAGCATTCCTTGTCAATTTTTCCTGATAAACCCTTTAATGGTTAGCATGCTCAAGAATTTAGGGCCACATTATTCCCTAAGACAAAAGGACATTCCCAACCATTCATTTGAGATGACCTTGAGTAAATGGCCTGCTTCAGAGGAGCTAGGTAGAGCCCATTTGGTGGTTTCAGCCATTGATGTATAAACAGAGACATATGTACTACTTCTAGTACTGCCCTATGAAAACCTTCCATATATAACCATCCATGCTCTTTTCACCCTATAAAATGAATAGATACATAAAAATTTTTTAAAGGAAAAATAACACAGTGTCTGAGCTGTTCAGAGGTTCATGAGCCTTACTTAGCCTATCCACATAGTTGCAGGGAAAATGATATTATGGGTAAGGCAAAGAAAGATCCTAAATATTAGGGTTATGATACCAGCAAGGAAGACAAAAATCAATACCAATCTGTCAGCTATCTAGACTTGGTACAGTAAAGTGCCACGAGGTTACATGCTATGAAGTATATATAAACAAGTCTTAGAATAATTAGAGCAAAATCAATTGAAATATTATCAAATATGGGATCAGGGATAGAGGAAAACTAAGCTAAAATTATAAATAAGACTTAAAAAATCAAAAAGAAAAGTATCTGTAGATCTGATATGTAGAACTTACAAATAAAATGTCAGACAAAAAATACATAGCCAAAATTTGCCTATTTTTTCACTAATAGTAATATCAAATTACAATTATATTATTTTAATTAACCTCTCTTTTCCATTTCATATAAGGAATTATTTTTCTTTTTGCTGGCTAAAACTTAATGCCACTAATATCAATATTGACAAAAATAGTGAATAAATTAATAAATCTGATTTCTCCTGATAATGCAAAACTTGAGAAACAAGGAAATGCTTGCAACTCACTTTCCTGGGAGCTAAGATTAAGAGAGTCTTTACCTAACTAGTTGAGTCTGAATTGATACTGGAAAACTACACAGCATCACCATAATTAATACTGTAAAACTTCTTTCCATTCAGAATATAATCTTTGAAAATGCTTAGACACTTATCATCACTTTGAATTTAATTTTTTTCTGTATTTCATTAATATTATTTCTTGTGTTAGTATTTTCTCTATCTAGATGCCCTCTCTTCCCCCGCCCCAACCCCCATTCATCAAAGAACAGCTCAAATCTATTTCCTCTGGGAAGCTGACCTTTCTCTTTTCTAGATTCCTCCAACCCTTACCTTTGGAAGCAAATTTCCCCTTGCTCAGATCTCTCAAAATTCTGGAATTTCCATTACAGCTATTTTTTACCACTCCTCCCACACTAAATTATAAACCTTTAAATGCATAATTTACTTGATTCATCTTAGAATTCCAACTGCATTTAAGAAGAGTAATATCCATATAGTAGATGTTCTAAATAGTTCTTGTGTCAACAAGTTAAACTAATGATCATACACAGGTAGCTAACATATATTATTTTTTGCTACTTACTTCTATGCCTTACAAGCCATTTTAATCCATATACATGTAGAAATCTAGTACTTCCATTAGTCGAATCCATTTTATAAAAGATAAATTTTCACTTTAATTTACAAAGTGGTTATTATTAATCATTGGCAATTTGGACTTGTTCAAGTTACCTAATGAAAATAGATTCTCACAAATATCTAGGATTGATAGGAGTAATAAATGATAATGGACAGAATCTCCAAATATAATACTTATCTCAACTTTATTTTTGAAAACAGATTATAAATGAGTATGTGAGCACACACCATTGTTTCTCATTTATTCTAGATCTTTGTGATTATAACTTCATCTGTGAAAATTATTGAAAACTTAGTTGTGATTCTGGCTAGTCAGTCTTTCTCAAAGTGATTTCTAAATATTACAGGAAATTGGGGAAAAAAAGAAATTTGCTTGCTTCAGCCAGTTTGCAGAGATAAACAACTCATCCTACCTTTCTGTATTTCTTCTTTGTAATGTCATTCAGAGAAGGCAAGTATGTCTCTATAATCAAGAGACTGAAGTAAAACCTTCTTTGAAAAATCTACAGTTTCGTCAGTATAGTTAACTCTGAACTCAGGGTATATTCACATTTCAAAAAGAGTTGCTATAAAGAAAGTCAACAAAGTGCTGGTTTTGTGAGATATTTTTATTCCATGATGCTAATATAACTACCTGATATGTTAAATCTGAAAAGAAGTCTTGCCAAGAATATTTTATGATATGAAAGGAATTCACTAAGTTTGCCATTGGTTTCTAGTCTCATAATCAAATTGTCACCAACTTGATTATGGTCAATGGAAAGAAATTAGGATAAGTTTTTATAAACATCTTTTTCAGGAGGACCTAATACTGAATCCAGAAAACACTGTCAGGCTATGAATTTTTCCAAATAACTCAAAAGATAAACTTTTTCTTTTTTTTTTTAAGGAAAATCAGTATTTCTATAGGATCAGTATCTACACCTTTTATGGAACTGAACCTCAAATGCCTTTGATAATATTTTATATTCTAAGCTTATATGCCAATCATTTCTCCTCCAAACCTTCTTGCATTGTCTCACATGTGAGCTTTTTGGGGACACCTCATATCCAAACCACAGCAATGTATAATACAAGTGAGATGTTGAATACCAAATGTGAAAAAATGTAAAATATCTCAATAACTTTATTTTGATTATATGTGGAAATGCTCATCTTTCAGACACATTTATTATTGACATTACTTTTACCTGTTACTATTATTATTATTTTTGGCACTAGAGATTTAACCCAGGGGCACTTTGCCACTGAGTTGAATCCAAGCCATTTTTTATTTTTTAATTTTGAGACAGGGTCTGCTAAGTTGCTGAGGGGCTGACCTTAAACTTGCAATCCTCCTGCCTCAGACTTCCAAATTGCTGGAATTATAGGCATGTGCCACTATGCCCTACAACCTGTTAAATTTTTCTTTTTGTAAATGGTACCATTAAATTTTTAAAAATTATATGTGTAGCTTCTTTTTGACACATTATACATATTTTTTAAACTTTTTTTAGTTGTTGATGGACATGTATTTTATTTATTTATTTTTATGTGGTGATGAGAATCAAACCCAGTGCCTCATACATGCCAGGTGATTGTGTCACCACCGAGCCACCATCCCAGTCCAACACACATTATATTTTTATGAGACAGCATTTCTCTATACCTTTACCTTGTTTTACCTAGTTTTTTTGGTACTATGAATTTTACCAGGTGTAAGTCGAGAAATTTGATGAAGCAATGAATGGTTATGATTGATTTTCCAAACCAGATTAGTGTTTGAGAGACAGTAGCTTGTTAAGTGATCGTTTCTCTCATCGATAGTTGTTTTCACATATTATGATAGTTTGTTTGGTTTTTAGTTAGACTGTGTGCAATATTAACTTAACAAAATTAGTCTTGATTGTGTGGTGTGAGATACATATAAATGTTGTAAAGTGCTGCCCAGTGTACTGGAAAGCCATATTCAGCATGCTACTTCACATTTAACAATGACTAATAGTCACATCAGAACATTAATGCTCAAAAGTCAAAATACCAATAAAATAAGTGAAGAACTCAGAAAAGAAATGAAGTCCTTCAAATAAAATCACTGTAAAGAACTAGAATTAAGTTGTTAAATCAGAGTGACACTCTTGCTTTTCTTATCATATAACTTAATCTATAGATTGATTCTTAGTCATCAAAGTAAAAAGGATAAATTTTAAACGTTAAAGTTATAATGGGAGTTTTTCTTATAATCTTTTAAAAATCTGGCTTTTGAAAGTTCTTTAATGTAGCTTTGAGAGAAGTCACTATTTTCCAGCATCATCTAATGAGAAGCCTAAGCACAATAATACATTAATAGAAAAGAGATGGTTCTGGAGCTTCCTACTAACATATTAAAGTATATTGCACACTCATCAAATTTCCAAATTCTCTTTAGACAGTAATCATTTGCTGTAATTCCATCCCCTAGAAATGATTCAATATCAGATACTTAGCATGCACATCATCTGTCTGTGTTATTTAAACCAAAGAAAAAGGGACCTGAGTAGTGGATAAGTAGTGTGGCTCCCCTTGCCTGGTTATTGTTGCTAGGGAAACCACTTCCTTCTAATCCTTGTGTTCAGCTTGTCCATCCCACTATCTGGCATCATTGCCTCTTAAAAAGGGCAACATCACAGCATGGCATAAGAACAGGAAACAAAAGGGACAAAAAAACAGTACATTGCCCTGCTGCATACAACATTTCTCAGAAAATCTACATGGTAGGGACTTCTGGGAAATGAAAAGCAGAGCCAATCCCCTAAAAACTGCTATGTGCACATGTGTTAGTGGTACTACATTCACACATACAAGTATGCAAAAACACCAATTTCCAAGTCACACTTGTGTTTTGCAGAAGAGAATATAATGTGTCAGGCCTAGACAGGACAGGGCTTGGCAGATCAGCATCCAAGGGCATGCTGGGTCAGTAATGGAGCCCTGTGATCTTCCTGAGAGGCAGCATCACTGGCTGGCAATATGATCAGTGAAGCGACTTTGTAGAAGTATATTCTGAGGACAAGAATAAGGAGAACTGAGATCCCCCAGGTAGGTCCTGGGGTCGGGCTGAGGCATAGGACACACAGCTGGTCAAATCAGAGCATGATCATGAGTAAATAAAAGGAAAAGCTAGTGTGAGCCTGTAAAAGAACTACAGGCTACAAAGGCAACTGTTGTTATCAATTCAATATTGGTTTCCTCCTGTACATCTTATCAACACACTAAAAGATCCAAACTGGCTCTACAAAACAAAGAAACAAAACCTTGTAAAGTGATAATACATAGTAACTAATTTGAATGAATATAATTAAAAGTACATTAATATTATCATCTGTGAGAATACATTAAATAATCATCTCTGTTTTTTGTTTTATTCTGTTTTTAATATTTACTGCATGTATTCTCTGTAAACATTTGTTAAATTAAATCGAATGCATAAGATGGTATAGCAGAGGGTAAATAATGTCTATCCAATTCTAAAGTCAGTGGGTGATAGAAAAGATTTGCAGCTGTAGCAGATAATTATGCAACTAACTCGCTACAAGGCTACAAAAAGTAAAATAAAGTATACTACAGTGATCTGAAAGAAGTATAACCCAAAAGATGATTATTATCAACTAGATGCACTAATAGTATACAGTTGGTATGAGACCATGTTCAAACTCTATCCAGGGACAGTCAGCTTCCTTTATGCTTTTATAAACCATAGCACATGAGTCTTAACTACCTTATAAAGCACCTATGTTTGTATCTTCTTGAATGATCATAGATGGTGGTACCTGGATATTGCTACTGTAAAGAGTGCCTGCAAAGACCTCCAAAGATAGCCATACTAATTTAAAAGGTTGAGTTTTCCCCACCTAGGGTCTCAAAAGTGCTGTTCTGTTCAGTGCCACAATACAATCACCAGATGTCACCTTAAAATGTAATGGCAATTTATCTATTGAATATAGGAAAACAAAAGCAAGTTGATTCAAGTTCTATATCACTGATACCCAAAATTCATCCATCAATTTCTTAGACGATTTTATAGGCAATGTCACAAAATAGGAAGAAGCTTCCAAATTCTCCTCCTGCAAATAGACCCAAATTGCCTTCCAAAACTTACATTCCACATGTTTATGTAATCAGTTTATAAACTTGCTCAGTTTCTAGACTCAGATACACGTAAGATCTCTGAGAGAAAAATCTAAACTCATTTTAAAGGATAGAAAATAGTAAACCTGTAGTCTTAGCTGCTTAGGTGGAAGTAGAGGATCACTTGAGCCCAGGGGCTTAATACCAACATGGGCAACATATTGTTAAATTAAATCTAAAGAAGGAAAAATAAATTGAAAACATTAAACTTGTATTACTGATAAAACTAATTTTAATTCATTTTTCTAAATAAATACTATGTTCCTAGTGATACAAGACCAAATAACAGAATTTCTTTTGCTTTAGTCAGCTTTTTCACCACTGTGACTCAAAAACCTGACAAGAACAACCTAGAGGACGAAAAGTTTATTTGGAGCTCATAGTTTCAGAGGACTCAGTCTATAGATGGCTGAATCCATTGCTCAGGCCTGAACAACACGGTAGAAGGGTGTGGAAAAGAAAAGCAGCTCAGGACATGGGAACAGAAAGCAGAGAGAGCTCTGCTCACTAGGGACAACAATATGTACCCTAAAGACACACTTCCAGCAACCTACCTCCTTCAGCTGCACCTTACCTGTTTATAGTTACCATGCAATTAATCCATTCAAGTGTATTAATTCCCTGATTGCATTAAGGTTCTCACAATCTGATCATTTCACCTCTAAACTTTCTTGCATTGTGTCACACATAAGCTTTTGGGGGACACTTCGTATCTAAACCATAACACCCTTCCTGAAAATTTGAAAAATTAGTTGCAAATGTGATGAATATCCAATCTCCTAAGTAGCTATATGAGAGTTACTTAAGTATTCATACCAATAGAGGAAGAAAGAGAATAGAGGCAAATAATATTTGAAACTGTGACTATAGCTTTCTCCAAAATGTAGCTTTAGCACTATAACACTGCAGAAACAAACACAAGACATGCTACCTTCTTTCAGTTTTCTGTTTTTATTTTACTCCATAATCTAATGCAAAGTTACAGCCTTTTGTGGTATTATCTCCCTTATACCCATAATATTCTTAATATTATTATGACCTTATAATTTTACATTTTACCTTATCATTTTATGCATGAACAACAGATACAATTTAGTAACTTAGTTCTAATAGCTAATGAAGATATCAACTCAGTGTTTGAACAACCAGGACTCAGTATTTGACTAACCAGGAGTTCCAAGTGGTTGAATTAACTTGTAGTTGAATTAACTTGTTGTACTTGGTTGGTTCAAATGTCAACCACTGATGAACAGACAGCAGTATTTGAGAAAACTGTATAAATAGTGAAGTAATGTTTGATATGCTGTGGATCTGATAGGATAAGATTTCTGATGGGACAAGAATTTATGTACGAACGCTGTACCCTTTATTTCACTGTCCTCATACCCCATCTCTATCCCCCAGTGAAAGTGCCTTTGAAGATGTCCCATTTAGCATCTCCTGCTCCTTGCTCTGAGAAAGAGAGAGACACAGACGGGGACAGAGAAGTCTCAACTCTGAAAGCAAGTCTTGAGGAAAAGAGTTAAGAACTCTATGGGAATGGGAGCTGAACTCCCATTTGGAAATCAAATGTGTGTGGTGAGGGGGTGAAGTGTCTGGTAAGCTTCATGCAGGAAAATGCAGCATGGTGGGGGGTGGATTCGGGAAGAATAAGCGCCTACAAGAGAGAAAGGATATGAAAGGAAAGAATGGAAGGCCTATTTGGGGTATTCTTGAAATGCTACACCAATGCAAAACTAGACCCTTTGGGTCTCAGTTTTGTAAGCATTACACATAATAATAAATATCCATGATATTCACACAATGAATTTCTGTAGGTGAAATTCCTCAAACACACTGCTTTTTCTAAAAAAGGAAAAGCTAAAGAAAGATGGCAAAACAATTCTATATCTTGGAAGGATTTAGTAGCACCGTGTTCATGTGTAACAGTCAAGTGTATCTTACCTCATAGTGGGGCGTCATCTGTTCGGTGTGTGTAAGATCATCCTTGCACACTCAGGCTGCAGACTGGGCAATAGCCAAAGTTAACTAACTTGAGAGCATCCTCCAGACTTCTGCCTTTTATACTTTTTTTCACTCCAAGTAACCCAAAGCCACATTTTAATAAGTGACCTTCAACAAGCTGAATAATTTCTTCAGTACACGGGTACATTTAAAAGCCTTGGAGGATTTAGCTATAATAAGTAGTCCTTGCAAATATATGGTCTTATGAAGCCTTTGAAGTCTCTAAAAACTTCCCTTAAATAGCCTCAATTGAAGGTTTGGACTAGATGATTTACAGAGCCCCTTGCAAGGCAAAAATCCTATGATTCGGAATCAGCAGAACTAGCTGGATATTACAGCTTAGTGCCCTTAATATGGCTTCCCCAACTTGAAGAATATTTTTGGATATAAAATAGGACATTCAAATTGTTCAGCTATTAATTATCAATTTACACCAAGTCTTTACACCAAACAAGGCAAACACTGTTATTCCCATCTCCCTAATTTAAAGAATGTTCTAGTGAAAGTTTTTTATTAATGTAATTTGAGATCATGGCACAGTATTGAGAAGCCAAAGATATCTTTTGTGACTTTGTTGGTATCACTTAACACACTTCAGGACATGTATTTTCCCTTCAGCAAACTTTTGAACTTCATTTAAAACTCATACATTCCACATCTATTTCTGTGGCTTTTAAAATAAATTAGAACTAATATAAATACAATGTTGCTGATTTTTAATTTTTTGGTTAGATAAATATCACAGAAATTTTCCCTGGTTAGTAGCCCATTCTTTAAAGTGGTATTTTAAAAAATACCATTTTTTAAAAAAACTTTTGAAGACTTTTTATGATAATTACTGCCTTTCAAAATAATAATTGTATACTTTATCATATATGGCATCTAGGGCATGATTTTGGGAGAAATAAAATTTTATACATAATCAAAATACTGCATGCATAAATAGAGGATCATCATCAATAAAAACATAAAAATTGACACAAAATTCACCTACTAAAATCAACCAACTCAATTATCAATTCATATATATATATATATATATATATATATATAATTCTTATATATATGTACATATATTTTTTTTCAGTTGTAGTGGGACATAATACCTTTATTTTACTCATTTATTTTTATGTGGTGCTGAGGATCAAACCCAGGGCCTCACATGTGCTAGGCAAGTGCTCTGCCACTGAGCCACAACCCCAGCCCTCAATTATCAATTCTTGAATGTCTAAGTGAACTGCTTTATTGAAAAAAAAATTGTCAAAAACTTATTTTAAGAACCATTCTTTTGCAATGTATTTAAAGAAAAAGAATCTTTTAAATACATCTATTGAATCTAGTCTGTTTTCCTAATATTTATAAGGACTTAAATATGTCTGGAATTATTTTATATGTTTTATATAAATTTACTCTTCACAACAATTCTGAGAGGTACGGTCTATTATTATCTCCATTTATTGAGAAAGAAACTGAGACACAGTCACACTGAGTAATTTGTTCAAGTTTCCACAGTCAATAAGCTACAGAGTTGAGCTATATCATACTCACTCATAAAATAACATTCAAAGAAATTGCATTATCATGACATATTTTAGAATGCATTTGCTATACATAAAAAATAAGGAGTTTAAACCATGTTGTAACTTAGCTTTCAAAAGTTTGAGTATTTTGTAAGTTTGTTCAGAAGGATATATTCATTTGAAAAGTAGATAAAACCTAAAAAGAATATATTTGTTTTAGTCAGCTTTTTCACCGTGTGACTAAAAGACCCAACAAGAACAATTTTAGAGGAGGAAAAGTTCAATTAGGGGCTCATGGTTTTAGAGGTCTCAGTCCATAGACAGCCAGCTCCATTCCTCAGGGCTCAAGTGAGGCAGAATACTAGGGTGGACGGGTGTGGTGGAGGAAAATGGCTCAAGCAATCACACCAGGAAGCAGAGAAAAAAACTCTGCTCAACAAACACAAACCCCAAAGGCACACCCCAGGGACTCAATGCCTCCAGCCACACCCTACCTGCCTACATTTACCACTCAGTTCGTCCCTATCAGGGGATTAATTCACCGATTGGATTAAGGCTCTCCTAACCCAATCATTTCACTTCTAAACTTTCTTGCATTGTCTCAAACGTGAGCTTTTGGGGGACCCTAAGCCATAACAATATTCTTATTTAAGAAGAATCTTCCTTCCCTAAAACATGTCACCACTTAGGCTTTATTCCACACATTAGAGAACAATCATTAAATCCAAGAATTTAAGGTAATTAAGCTCTACCACTTGAAGGGAGAATCAAAGAATTTATTAAGATATTTTAAAACTACCATGTGAGGAAAAAAATTAATCAAAATAAAAGATTGAATATAGAAAATTATATACAGTTATCTAATGCATAATTAAATGACTGAGTGAATGGGAATCAATCTGATATATATTCATGACCCACTGGAGATCCTATGTCTTCCATTGTGCTGGTCTATCTCAGAGTTACCTACCCAAATGGTATACATCCTTAAATTCTCAGCTGTAACATCACTTTCACCACAGCTTCCTAAACTATTAACTGAAAATAGTTAAGGTGCTCTATTATAAACTCCTATGTTCTTCTTGACTACTTTATTTAATATTTAATTATCTGATTAAGTATCTTTAATATACCCAATATGCCCAATTAAAATCTATAGTTCTTGAAGTCAGGTATTATGCTTGTGGTTTTATGTATTCTACACCTGACCTAATATACATACATGTATATGAGCATACTTAATCAAATAAATGATCTGATTATCTGATCAGGCAACATCTGGATGATTTTTTCCTGCCACTAGAGCAATACTGTTATGATTTGAAAAAGAGTAGAGGAAGCTAATAAAAGCATGATGGCCTAGTAAAAATGTTGGTGAGGTAATATACCTCTTGAACCTAACTTTAAGTACCAATAATAGTAGGCTTATTTGACCTATAAATTTTTGTTGGTTTTCTAAACTCATATGTCATAAAAATCTACTTCATAGAGACAAAATGTGCAATAACTGTGTTTTTTAAGAATTTCTTAAGCTTTTACATTAGGGAAATTATCCAAAATAATACTAGATGTACCACTGGGGAAAGAAAATTTTGACAGTTGACTTTAGAGACAGGTTATTTTAAAAGCTTTAAGAGGTATGATTTTTTTTTTTTGGGGGTATTAATATGTTTTACTGTATATTTAAAAAAAAACAAAACAAAATAAATGCCACTTTGTTTTTGTCACCTTTTTTGCTGCTGTGGCCAAAACACCTGACAAGAATAATTTTAAGGGGGAAAATTTTATTTGGGGGCTGACAGTTTCAGAGATCTCTGTCCATAGAAGGCTGTATCCATTCTTTCTGACTGTAGATGTTGCATAACATCATGGTGGGAGGGGATGGTGGAGGAAAACAGCTGGGAACATGGCTCCCAGGGAGCAGAGAAAGAGCTCCACTCAACAGGACAAAATAGAAACCCCCAAGACATGCCCCCAGGGATCCATCTCCTTCAGCCATACCCTACCTGCCTACAGTTACCACCAAGTTAATCCCTTTGGGGGATTAATGTACTGATTAGGTTAAACCTCTTACAACCCATATCTCTAAACTTCCTTGCATTGTCTCACATATGAGCTTTGGGAGACACCTCACATCTAAACCATAACACACTTCAAGGCCATGATTGACATAGCTGTATCACTTTGCATGTGTTTAATTGATAATTATTATTTTTAAATATTAAAAATAATAATTATCAATTAAAATATTTTAATGATATGTGATATTAGACATGTCCAAACCTATGACTAAAGCTTGAGAAACATTGTTTTAAATAACAAAAACATTAATTTAGCTGGGCATGGTAGTGCATAAATGTAATCCCAGCAGCTTGCAAAGCTGAAGCAGGAGTATTGCAAGTTTAAAGCCAATCTCAATTAGTGAGGTCCTAATCAATTTAGCAAGACAGTGTCTTAAAATAAAATAAATATATAAGGGCTGAGGATATGGATCAGTAGTTAAGCACCCCTGGGTTAAATCCCTTTACTCTTTTGTAGTGTTGGAGATCAAACCCAAGGCCTTATTCATGTTATGCAAACACTCTACCACTGAGTTACATCCCAGCCTCCTTAATCTAACTTTTTATTGAAACTAAGTTCTTGGGGCTGGGGATGTGGCTCATTGGTAGTGTGCTCTCCTTGCACATGTGTGGCCCTGGGTTCCATCCTCAGCACCACATAAAAATAAAGGTATTGTGTCCAACTAAGAAAAAAAAAAGAAATCTAAGTTCTTACCACTATTGAATCAATAATTGGGACTGCTAGTGCACTAGTTAGCTTTACATCACTATAACAAAATACTGAAGATGATAACTTACAAGAAAAAAAGCTTTAACATCTCAAGTTTAATTCATTCCAATCAGATGGACTGATAATTGTGGCAGGGTAGCACATCATGGCAGAAGTGCATGATGGAACAAAACTGCTCAGTTCATGAGCCAAGGAGCAAAGAAAAAAAGAAGGGGTCAGGGTCTTATATGCTCCTCAAGGATATGGCCCCAGCGACTCAAGGACCTACTACTAGATCCAACCTTTTGAAGGTTCCAATTCCTTCCAATAGTGTAGTCCTGGGGACCAAGCTTTTAACACATGGGTCTTTGGGGGACAGTCTAATCCAAACTAACTTTCATTCATTTCTCAGACCTTTATGGAACACAGAACTACAGAAATGAAATGATCAAGATATTTCTTTCCTCAAGAAGCTCACAACTCCAAAGAAAAGGAATCACTAGATAATGATAGTGTAATTACTCTATTACAAGCACATGTATTGGAGGATCAATTGTAGAGGGTTAAAAAAAAAAAAAAGATCAGGAATAATCAATTCTGCGTGGGGAAGGAGTGTCAGCAAAAGGGCCAGTAGAGAAGCTGCATTAAGGAGGCTGAGATGTTCATCAGTCAAATGAATGAGCCACAGCAATGAAGGCATATTCTTTGTCAAGACAGAGGCAACTAGGATGAGAAGCAATTTCAAATGGAAGGAGGCTTGGTTGCAGCATTAAAGGGAATGGGAATTGAGGCAAAGAGCAAGTAGAAGTTTAGTATGTCATGCTGAGGGATTATTCCAGTGTCTTAAAGGACCAATTCTTACAATAAGCACATAAATAAATAAATATTTATAAATAAATAAATAAATATGTATAAATAATTTATAAGTGTGTGTGTTTGTGCGTGTGTGTGTATGTGTGTGTGTGTGTGTGTGTGTGTATACTTATAAATACAACAGGAATGTTATACTCTTAGGAATTTTAGTTCATAAAGTTTGAAAAGTGCTTTTCCTAGCAATGATTCTCTTGTAAAAAAAGGAAAAAAAATTCTCCAAGATGCACCAAAGTTAAATTAAAAGAAGACATACAAACTGATGTGAAGTGAAGAGAAACTTAACAAACCATTACAGAAAATAAAAATTGACCACCTCCCTTGATTTCCATTTCCAGTCCTGCAGATCTCACCTATTTCTTAGGTAAAACAGCTTGCAGTCAGCTACTGTCATATTCCTTTCCCTTTGGCATTTTCTGAATAATCATGGTGATTTTATGATCTTTTATTGACAAATACATACATCAAGAGCTTTAAAAATAATTTAGCCTTACAATGTAAAACATCAATGATATTTTTCATCATTACCTTTAAAAAAAATTGTGAGTAAGTGCTGTGACCAGTGTGGCCAAACTAGCACGTTCTGGCAAGGGGTGATGGGAGATTAGAAAAATAAAGACTCTATATGTCCTCACCATGAAGTAATATGAAAAAACAGCCATAAAAAGAAGGTAGAAGATCTCTAAGTACTAAATGTATGGATTGATTCTCAAGTTTATCTAAGAACATTAGTAAGAAAAAAGGAAAAAAGCAAGCCTGACAAAAAATACATACACACATACTTTTTTAAAAAATATTTTTTTAGATGTTGATAGACCTTTATTTTATTTATTTATATGTGGTGCTGAGAATTGAACCCAGTGCCTCACACATAGCCAGGGAAGTGCTCTACGGCTGAGCCTCAGTCTCTTTTACACACTTTGTGTAAAAAATAAGGGAAAATAAGAATGTATTTTATGGTTTTATGTTTGTAAAAAGAGACACAAAAATAATATTCTAGAAAATAATAAAATTAATTGCCTACAAGAAGTGGATAGGAAGGGGGAAGGAAGCAAGTGAAACTTTTCTAATATTATCTCTTTATATAGTTCTGATTTTGTAAAATCCTAATGTTGTATGTCTTCTAAGAAATCAAATAGGAAAAAGATAAAAACTAAACAAAAATGGAATCAAATGAACTCATCTGTATATCAGACTGATAACTGCTGGGAGCCATCAGCCAAGTAGGTATGACAATCTCCTTGCCAGCTTACTTCCATGCTGTCTGTGGAAGGACTTCTGAAAGGTGACCTTGCTCAAGGACCAGGGCGGTTTAGCATAATAGGAGATTAGGGTGTTCCCCCTTTAGAATAGGGCGTATCCTGCTGCTGAGTTCCTCTTGAGTTCTTAGGGTCAGACAGTATATTTTGGGAGACAGAAGCCCATGTGGAGTGGATTTGGGCAGAAGTGGATTTGGGCAGAGAACGTGGATTCCCCCAGAACGTGTTTGTAGACTGCCGGTGTGAGTTCGGGAATAAAGAATTGCTGTTTGAATCTACAAGCTGTGTGGAGACTCGTGATTTGTGCCCAGCCAGAGACTGCGGCATCTGGTGGCCCGTACGCGGAACGTCTGAAACTTGGAGGTAAGTGAAATTGCTCGCCCCTGAGGGAAGGCGAGAGAATGGGTGACCATTTCAGAAAACAATGTGTTCTTCTTTTGATTTATTTTGTTTTTCTTTCAAGCTGCCTATCCCTAGAAATTTCTCAGGCAAACTGGAAAAAATGGTTGACTAAAGGTTTGAAGTTTGTCGGCCCTGAGGAAGAGAAAATTGATACAACGATTTTTTATTCTGTTTTTGCTTCATTCAGTTTCGGTTTTGTTTTGTGTTATCTTATTGGGTTGCGTTATCTTTATAGTAGATTAAAACAAACTGAAAAGATGTTAAGTAAATTGTTAGAGGTTCAGAACATGGTGAAAGACATTTTAGATCAAGCAAAAGAGAAGGTCTCTCGAGCTAGTCAGACAGAGGAAGAAAATTTAAAGGAAAAGGGGTTGTTAGGAAAAAGGCCACAACAGGAGGCTGTTACTAACTCCGTTTTATCACAAGAGGGTTTAATTCAACCAACAGCCCCACCGATAGAGACAGCTGAGTGGCCCTCAAACCCCGTAGTTGATAAATGGAATCCTGAGACAGGACCTCAAAGATTAGCATGCCCTGTACTTGAACAGGTAGGAGGGCAGCGAATTCACCGTGCTTTAGATTTTAAAACAGTGAAGCAGTTAAAGGAGGCTGTAACAACCTATGGTCCCCAAGCTCCCTTCACGGTGAGCATGGTCGAGTCCATTACTAACTTGGACATGACGCCAGCAGATTGGGCTAGCATGTGTAAATCTGTGCTAAATGGAGGACAATATTTGTTATGGAAGGTTGCCAATGAGGAATTTTGCGCAGAGACAGCTAGGCGAAATGCAGCAGCCGGTTACCCTCAAAGAAATCTAGAAATGTTACTAGGGAAAGGACCTTATGAGGGTCAGCGGCAACAAATTGAATATGATCCTGCTATATATGCACAAATTGCTGCAGATGCAGTTAGGGCATGGAAGACTTTACAAGGACATGGAGATTTACAAGGTCAGCTATCTAAGGTAATACAGAGAGCTAATGAACCTTACGCTGACTTTGTAGATAGGCTAATTCAAATGGCTGCCAAAATATTTGGGGATACGGAACAAGCAATGCCATTGATAAAACAACTGGCTTATGACCAAGCAAATCGTTGCTGCAGAGAGGTTATTAGACCATGGAGACATGAAGATTTAAACACATATATTAAATTATGTAGAGATATTAATGAACAAGGGCAAGTCTTGGCAGCTACAGTACAACAGGCTTTAGATGCCAGGCCAAAAACATGCTATGATTGTGAACAAACAGGATATTTTAAAAGGAGTTGCCCCATAGAAGGAAGATTTAACAAAACTAGGTATCAAAGAAATAGAATACCGGGTATTTGCCCAAGATGCCGTAGAGGGAGACATTGGGCTAATGAATGCCGTTCTCAAACTACCATAGAGGGTACTACCTTATCAAAAAACGGACAAGGACCAGGTATTTACCCACGATATCGTGGAGAAAGGCATCAGGCTCCATTGCCAAAAAACGGACAGCCGGGCCCAATGCTCCGGGGCCCACAACCACAAATATACGGGGCAGTGGAGGAACCCAGCAACACCATCAGAGTAGTGCCCAGGACACATTGTCCATTAAATCCCTCATCAGACAAACCCGAGGGAGCGCAGGGTTGGACATCTGCGCCTCTGCCAGAGCAGTACTAACTCCAGAGATGGGAGTTCAAATCATTCCCACAGGAATAAAAGGACCTCTTCCCCAAGGGACAGTAGGCTTATTATTGGGACGTAGTTCATCTACATTAAAAGGACTTATGATAAGTCCTGGGGTAATTGATCCCGATTATGTAGGTGAAATAAAAATTATAGCTAGTTCTCCAAGAGGTATATCAGTAATTTCACCTGGCGATAGAATAGCACAGTTGTTAATAATACCCAGCCTACATAATAAATTTCCTAGTCATAGTGTAAAAAGAGGTTCCAGGGGATTAGGCTCCACAGGTGTAGATTGGGCTATGTTGTCTTTAAATTTAGATTCTCGCCCAATGTTAAAACTAAATATTCAAGGACACGACTTTAATGGGCTACTGGACACAGGTGCAGACCTTAGCATCATATCTAGTAAGGAATGGCCAAAACATTGGCCATTACAACAAGCCACTCAAACGCTTCGAGGCCTAGGAGTGGTGACTAATCCCCATAGAAGTGCAATGATATTAGATTGGAAGGATCCTGAAGGATGTGAGGGAACTATACAGCCCTATGTATTGGATCATCTTCCTATAAATTTATGGGGACGAGATGTCCTAGATCAATTAGGTTTGACGTTAACAAATAACATCAATCCTAATGCGCCCACTACTAGGGCTAGACAAGGTTTTAGGAAAGAAAAAAGATTAGGAAAACAAGGACAAGGTATAGCAGCACCAATTCAAATAGATCAAGGAACAGACAGACATAGGTTGGATTTTCAGAAAGGGCCACTGAGACAATAAAAATTACTTGGAAATCAGAAAGACCAGTGTGGGTTCCTCAGTGGCCCCTGACTAAAGAAAAGATACAAGTAGCCCATGATCTGGTCAAACAACAATTAGCGGAAGGACATATACAACCTTCCATATCTCCCCATAATACTCCCATTTTTGTCATTAAAAAGAAATCTGGTAAATGGAGATTATTGCAAGATTTAAGAGCCATTAATAATGAGATGGTTATTATGGGACCTGCTCAGTCGGGGATTCCTCAATTGTCTGCTTTGCCAAAAACCTGGCATGTTTTAGCCATAGATATTAAAGATTGTTTTTTTTCAATTCCAATTCATCCCGAGGATAGTCCACGTTTTGCATTTACTATCCCTGCATTAAATCATGAAGGTCCTGATCAGAGATATGAATGGAAAGTACTCCCTCAAGGGATGGCTAACAGTCCAACTATGTGTCAAATATATGTTAATAAAGCAATCCAGCCACTTAGAAATCAAAATCCTGAACTACAAATATTTCACTATATGGATGATGTATTATTGGCACATAAAGATAAAAACATATTGCTGGAATGTTATGCCACACTTACAAACTTATTAAAAAATTATAATCTAGAGATAGCAATAGATAAAGTACAATTAAATTTTCCAATTAATTATTTAGGAGTTCTATTATCCTCAACCATGGTCCGTCCACCAAAAATTCAAATACGAGTAGATCAACTCAAGTCACTTAACGACTTTCAAAAGTTATTGGGAGACATAAATTGGATAAGGCCTTATCTAGGCATACCAACAGGAGAGTTGGGACCTTTATTTGATATTCTAAAAGGTCCATCAGATCCAAACTCACCCCGCATGTTAACGCCTGAAGCAAGAAAGGCATTGAAAATTATTGAAACATATATGGAAAATATACATTTGGATAGAATTGATATAAGTTTGCCTTTATTATTTATTGTACTACCAACAAAAAATATTCCTACAGGAGTATTTTGGCAAGAAGGTCCATTATTGTGGATACATTTATCTTATTCTCCTAACACTATTCTTACTAGGTATCCTGAGGCTGTAGGACAATTAATACTCAAAGGAATAAAAGCAGCAAAGGGAGTGTTTGGAATTTCTCCCAATAAAATTATTACTCCATACACTATGGATCAAATTGATGAGTTAGCTAATGAGTTAAATACTTGGGCAATAATCATGTGTAAATCTAATGTTTCATTTGATAATCACTTACCATCTAATCCTTTGTTGTCTTTTTGGTCTAAGCATCCTGTAGTTTTTCCAAAAATGACAAGAAAAACCCCTATCATGAATGCTCCAAATATATTCACTGATGGGTCAAATAATGGTACAGCAGCAGTAGTTACCCCTGATCAAACTTTTACACTTTTAGTACCCAAACAATCAGCTCAAAAGGTAGAGCTTAATGCAGTATTACAAGGCTTTTTAATGTTTAAAGATTCTGTATTTAATTTATTTTCTGATAGTCAGTATGTAGTTAATGCTATAGTATCTCTTGAAGATGCTGGTAGGATTTCCCCTTCTTCTACTGTTTTCTCTTTGTTTTCCACTATACAAAGTCTAATCTGGGACAGAAAAGATCCATTCTTTATAGGACATATTAGAGCACATACAGGATTGCCTGGAGCCCTTAGTTTGGGCAATGATTTAGCAGATAAAACTACACATGACATACATATTTTCTCTACACTAGAAGAAGCTACGAATTTTCATAAAAAATTCCATGTTAATGCTAATACTTTACAAAAGCGTTTTAAAATAACTAAGGAACAAGCCAGACATAATAAAACAATGTCAAAATTGTGTGACCTTTTTACCACAAGTTAATCTTGGAGTCAATCCTAGAGGACTGATACCTAACCATATTTGGCAGATGGACGTCACACACTTGCCAGAATTTGGAAAATTAAAATATTTACATGTTACAGTTGATACTTCTTCCGGATTTTTGATGGGCTCCCTTCATGCCGGAGAAAAAACTAAAGATGTTATAGCTCATTGCTTACAAAATTTTGCCACTGTGGGCGTTCCTAAACAGTTAAAAACTGATAACGGTCCTGGCTATACCTCTACCTCTTTTAAACAATTTTGCTCATCATTTGGTATTACTCATATAACAGGAATTCCATACAATCCACAGGGACAAGGCATAGTTGAAAGAGCTCATCAAACTATTAAAACGTACTTATTAAAGCAAAAAGAGGGAATTGGAAAGGGGTATATATCCCCCAAAGATAAACTTAAAATAACGCTTTTTACTCTAAACTTTTTAAATTTGGATTCATCAGGACTTACTGCTGCGGAAAGGCATATGTATCCAAAAAATGTGCATAAGCCTAAAGTTCTTTGGAAAGATATTCTAACAGGACAATGGAAAGGTCCTGACCCAGTAATTGTCTGGAGTCGGGGCTCTGTTTGCGTGTTTCCACAGGGAGAACAGCAGCCGATTTGGATTCCAGAAAGACTAACTAAAACGATTTCTACAGATCAAAAAGAAGATGATTTGACTCAAATCTATAACAGCTGATATCCAGAACTCCAGCTTGGCCATTCTTACATCTGCGACTGTGATTAACCAGGATGCTTTTTTCAATATCTATTTTATTATTGCATTTTTCCACATCATAAGGCTCTATTTTTATTTTTTGAGCTCATACAAACCTAGGTTAATGTTTTTTTTTTTTTTTGATCAGTTTTATTTTTTGACTATAGAGTTTTTAAACATTGCAATGGAGATTTCACCTAGGTAAAGCTACAAGGCCTTTATTATTATCTTATGTGTTGTACGTTTGTTTGCACATTTGTGTTTTGTGTTGTATGTCTGTGTGTGCGTATTTCATATATGAGGAGCGCTTGTGAGAAAATGGATCCGAATTATTTATTTTTTTTATTCACGTGATTTAAATGGCTTAATTTAAATTAGGTAAACAGCTGTTAAGGATTGTTTTTAAAGGTGGTTAACAGATCTGCTTGTTTACTAATTTAAATCAGGTAAACAGCTGTTAAGGATTGTTTTTTAAGGAGGTTAACAGATCTGTTTGTTTACTTTCACCTTTCCTTTTCATTATATTTAATAATTCTTTTCAGGATAATGTCTTTTTAGCATCATTGCCAGAATTCCTATCTTCATCCCAATGAATATAACTCAACAAGTATGCTCAATCAAGGAGTCAACTTACTTTGGGAGGAAACGAACTTTGGGAGGAGACGGACAGATTGATAGATTCCTCCACTTTGAACTGCTTACAGAACTTGCCTAGACTATGTAACTATTGTTTGGTACAGCGAATTGTGGTAATGCTGGCATATCTTTGCTGATGGTGTCACCAGTGATCTTTGCTGATGGTGTCACCAATGATGCAATTTTTCCAAAGGAACTGTCAATTTGCTTGGTGTCGTGGCATTTCTGTATCCTCCTCCCTTCTGCTAGTGATGGTCTAAATTTGGGGGCCAATGGCTATATGCTGGACCGGTAGTCAGTGACGGGTATGATCCAATTGCAATGGTATCAACCTAAGACAGGAGGCTGAAGCCTAAAGGTCAGTTTTCCGATGACGGGTAAGAACCATATGTTGAATTGGACAACCTACCAGGCACGGTCCTTAAGCCACATTAACCTCACTCCCCCACTGGCACCAAGGCCAAATTTGGGGGCCAACAGAGGTGAGGCAAAGAACCTCACCTCCCCACTGGTGCATAGACCTATCCACAAGTATGGCTGTATGCTGGACCGGTAGTCAGTGATGGGTATGATCCAGTTGCAGTGGTATCAACCTAAGACAGGAGGCTGACGCCTAAAGGTCAGTTTTCCAATGACGGGTAAGAGCCATATGTTGAACTGGACAACCTACCAGGCACGGTCCTTAAGCCACATTACTTGTTGTTTAATTAATCAGAAGGGGGGAGATGCTGGGAGCCATCAGCCAAGTAGGTATGACAATCTCCTTGCCAGCTTACTTCCATGCTGTCTGTGGAAGGACTTCTGAAAGGTGACCTTGCTCAAGGACCAGGGTGGTTTAGCATAATAGGAGATTAGGGTGTTCCCCCTTTAGAATAGGGCAGTTTAGCATAATAGGAGATTAGGGTGTTCCCCCTTTAGAATAGGGCGTATCCTGCTGCTGAGTTCCTCTTGAGTTCTTAGGGTCAGACAGTATATTTTGGGAGACAGAAGCCCATGTGGAGTGGATTTGGGCAGAAGTGGATTTGGGCAGAGAACGTGGATTCCCCCAGAACGTGTTTGTAGACTGCCGGTGTGAGTTCGGGAATAAAGAATTGCTGTTTGAATCTACAAGCTGTGTGGAGACTCGTGATTTGTGCCCAGCCAGAGACTGCGGCAGATAACTACTAAGTGGGAAAAATGACTGATTATGAATAACTTCTGAATGCAGTATTCAGACTATATACCTTCAGTGGAATATATTCTAAGGAGCAATAGAACTGCAAATAAATCTTGAACTGCACTCAGTAGGTTTTTTGGTGATGGTAATAATAGGATAATTGTAGTCATTCAATAACTATTTTTTTTGTGTAACACAAGTCCAAGAAATACATAAACATTTGGTGTATTTAGGAACCAGTCTTTGTGGGATAAAGTAGATGCAGAACAGAGACAAAGAAGAAAAAGAAATCTTGTAGTGTTGGATTTATAGTAGGCATATTTACATAAACTCTTAAATATACATGAAATTACTCCTTCTGTCCACTGAATTACCCTAGAAGCAGTAATCTCAGTTCCAAATGATCACATAAAACAACCAGATCTAAATGCCTTTTAAAGATATTAGGACTTTCAGAGAACAACTGAGCCAAGTATGGTGGTGTACATCTGTAATTTCAGTAACTCAGGAGGCTGAGGCAGGAGAATGGAGGCCAGCCTTAGCAATTTAGCAAGACTCTGACTTAGCAAAACCCTATTTCAAAATTAAAAAAAAAAATACAAAATGACTGGGGATATGGCTCAGTGGTAAAGTGTCCGTGGATTGAACTCCCAATACAAAAACACTGATTCCAGTCTGAGGCAGTCAAAGTGTTCATTAGCACGGAGTATCTTGTTTTTTCAGGGAGATAAGATGTATCCCAAAAATTGAACAGGGAACTGTCAAAAGGACACCACAGAGACATTTAAAAAAGCTCCTCCCATGAATCAAATTTGGTAATTGGAGCATTAAGATGAGTAATGGCAGTTAAGTATATCGTTGAATTTTAAAACCCATATGTATATATTTGAAAATTAAAGAAAATGAGGGCATAAAGAAGATGTCTTGTTTAGAATTCTTTAGAATAAGAATTGCACACTGTATTAGGCATGATAAGAATTTTTTTAACTCTTCATATTACTAACACCATTATGATAATTGCTTCAGGCAAGATTAACAATGACAGTTAAAATCATCAGGTGAAAAGTTGCTCAGAAGTAGAATGCTGAATCACAGTGTCATTTCATTTGTCACATTATTAATGACAGAGTAAAAAGAGTACATTTTTATTGGAGAAATATTTAACCAGGTGATTACCAATGAGACAAATAACATTGTGTGAACTGAGATGAACATTTCACAGAGATAGCCATCCTACCTAAAATGTAGGTAGGATTTTTTTCTTCCTATTTTGATACCAAGGATTGAGCCCAGAGGAGCTTTCCCACTGAGCCACATCCTAGCCCTTATTATTTCTTATTTTGAGATAGAGTCTCATAAGTTGTTTAGGGACTCGCTAAGTTGTTGAGATGAGCTTTATACTTGTGATCCTCTTGCCTCAGCTTCAAGAGCCACTGGAATTACAATTGTGCACCACCCCACCAGACTAATCTAACCTAATCTTGGAGAAACAAAAATACAAATCCAAGTTTTAAATCTGTTTATTTTTTTGGCTTGATGGTTACCATAAAGTTTAAATAAAACCTCTTGGGGTTCTGACAAGCTGATAAAAACCTAACTTTGATGTCAAACAAAAAGCTCTTTTTGCCTTTTTTAATCTAAAACACTTCTCAAACAGACTACACTTTCATTTCAAGTCTTAGAATATTCTCTGGAGTAGATTTTATGTCAGGCCACAAAACAATTTTTTTATAAATTTAGGAATATTAAAAACATATCTAGTACATTTTAGGACCACTAATGTATGAAACCTGAAATCAATAACAGGAGGAATTTTAGATAATTCACAAAAGCATGTAAATTAAACATCAAATTACTGAAAAAAATAATAATCCAAATAAGAAATTAAAAATATAAATGACAATGAAAATGCAGAATACCAAAACTTATGGGATATAGCAAAAGAAGTTCTAAGGGGGAACTTCATAGCATTAAATGCATAGCCAATAAAAGAAGACCTCAAATAAACTAATGTCACACCTCAAGGAACTGAGGGGAAAAAAATAACAAATTTGATTCTAAATCAGTAGAAGAAAAGAAACACTAGAGATCAGAGCAGAAGTAAATGAAACAGAGACTATAAAAAATGAGAAAAGATCAACAAACCTAAATTCTGGTGCTTTGAGAAGAAATAAAAGTGACAAAACTAGCTAAACTAAGTAGAGGGAAAAGAACCAAATGAATAAAATTAGAAACAAACGAGGAGATATTACACCTGATTCCATAGAAATACAATAGACTACAAGAGAATACTATGAAGAATGATATGCCAACCATAGGGTAGTCTATAAATAAGTGGGTCAATTTTTAGAAACATACTACCCACAAAGACTGAGTAATAAAGAAATAAAGAATCTGAACATCCAATAAAACTCTCAACAAATTAGGTATAGAGGGAATTCACTTCAACCTAATGAAGCCCATATAATGATAAAAACACAGCTAATATCATTCTCAATGATGAAAAGTTGAAAGCTTTTTCTCTAGGATTAGAAACAACTCTCTCTCATCATTTCTATTAAACATTGTACTGGAAGTTCTAGCCAGGGAAATTAGACAAGAGAAAGAAATAAAAAACATACAACAGAAATAAGTTAAATTGTTCTGGTTTGCAAACAACATGATCTTATCTGTAGAAAAACCTGAAAAAATCCACTAGAGAATTATTAAAAATAATAAAGAAATTCAGTCAAATTTCAGAACACAAAATCAGTATACAAAAATCAGTAGCATGGGCTGGGGTTGCGGGTCAGTGGCAAAGTGCTTGCCTCACACGTGAGAGGCCCTGAATTCGATCCTTAGCACCTCATAAAAATAAATAAACAAAATAAAGATATTGTGTCCATATATAACTAAAAAATTTTTTTCAGGGCTGAGGCTGTAGCTCAGCGGCAGAGTGGTTGCCTAGCATGCGTGAGGCACTGGGTTCAATCCTCAGCACCACATAAAAATAAACAAAATAAAGGCATTCTGTCCCTCTACAACTACAAAAAAATTATTTTCATATTTTTTATCAGTAGCATGTTTCTACACTAGCTATAGACTATCTGAAAAAGAAATCAAGAAAACACAAACACAAAATACAAATATACCCACACCACTGAAAGCAATCTATAGATTCACTACAAAATTTCAGTGACCTTTTTCACAGAAATAGAAAAATTCTCAAATTCAGATAGAATACAAGGGACCCTAAATAGCTTAAGTAACCTTGAGCAAAAATACCAAAGCTAGATGGTGACTACCTAATTGCAAAATATACTGCAAAACTATAGTAGTCAAAACAGCATGAGGGCATTAAATACACACAAAGACCAATGGAGCAGAAGACAGAACACTGGAATAAATCAATACATTTATGGTAATTTGATTTTTAACAAAAATACCAAGAACACAGAGTAGAGAAAAGATAGTCTCTTCAGTAAATTGTGCTGGGAAAACTAAATATACACATGCAGAAGAATGAAAGTAGACCCTTACCTCACATCATATACAAAAATCATATCAGTGTATATTAAAGACCTGAAACTGTTAGATCATTAAAAGAAAACAGAGAAAAAAGTTTCATTTACAAGGGTCTGAGCATTAATTTTTTGGATTCTGATCCCAAAAATATAGACCAAAAAAATTGAATATAAACAAAACTATAAAGATTTTGTTCAGCAAAGGAAACAATTAGCAGAGTAAGGAGACACCTATGGAATGGGAGAAATATGTGAATACCAAACAACTAATAAGAGGTTAATGTTTAAACTATATAAGGAACTCCTACAATCCAATAGCAAAAACAAAAGGAATTTCTTTTTTAAAAAATCTGATTTAAAAATAAGCAAAGTCAACACAAAAAAATGGTAAATGTTTGAAATGATATACATGCTATCACCTAATCCCTGACTTGATCATTGCACATTCCAGAGATATCAAAATATCATACTGTACCCCCTAAAAAATATAAATATTATGCATCAATTAAAATTTTTTAAATAAAATTTTAAAAATACCTAGTCGATGTTCTGCTATCTTGTGGGTTTCTGTCTATAGAAGATAATCATTTGAAAAGTAATCATTTGAAAAGTATTAGGCAGATGTAGAATTTGTCCAGTCCCTACATTTGCAAGGGCCAGCACAGCTTAATTAGCCTGAAACATAGGACCATGAAACCTGCTATACCAGTGAAGGACCTCTAGTTAAACCAGATGAGCCAAAAAAAAAAAAAAAAAAAAAACCTGAGTAGACATTTCCCAAAAGAAGGCATACAAATAACCAAAAGGTATTCAAAAAAAAAAAAAATGCTCAATAGAATTAATCAGCAGAGAAATGCAAATTAAATTAGAGCCACAGTGAGATATCTCACACTTGTTAGAATCAATATTTCAAAAAAATAATAATAATAAGACAAAAACTTACCCAGCATGGCAAGAACATGGAGGAAAGGAAAAACACTTGCTCACTGTTGGTAGGTAGCATTGTGGTAGCAAAAGAAATTAGTTTAGTTTGTCAAAGAGACATCTGCACTTCCATGTTTACTTGATATTATTCACCATAGTCAAGATATGGAAGCAACCTAGGTATCCATCAATAGCTGATTGGTCAGGGGCTAGGGTTGTGGCTCAGCAGTATAGCACTCGCCTAGCATGGATGAGGCCCTGGGTTCGATCCTCAGTACCACATAAAAATAAATTAATTAATTAAAGATATTGTATCCAATTACAACTAAAAAATAACTATTTAAAAAAAGAAATAGATGATTGGTCAAAGAAAATATGGAATATATACACAAAGAAAAACTATTCATCCTGAAAGTATATCCTATCGTGTGATAACATGTATAAACCTAGAGGATCTTATGTTAAGCGAAAAACTGGTCACAGGGATTGGGGAAGGAAGATGGCGGGCCAGAGGGCGGCAGCATTCTGGGTTGCTCTGTGAGCCAGATCTCACCTAGCCAGAATACTGCATCTCAGAGGACATAAGAGGACCCCCATACAGCTGATTTCTGCAGAAATCACCAGCACTGTGACCCCTGTGCAGGGCTCAGAGCCTCAGCATTTGAGTAGGACTCCAGACCTCTGGCTCCCAAAACCCAAAGCCCACAGCTCTAGCCCACACATAAGCGCCTTAGCAGAATCACCTATCAGCACCTCTGCAGAACTTCAGACTGCACTCCGCTCCCATGCAGGTCACTCCACTACTACCTACCAAGAGCATAACACCACCGCCTGGCTCCTCCCACATCACCAGACACCCCAGCACTGGAAACAGACTGCCTCCATCTTGGATAACCTTTTTCACCATATTAGGTGGGGGCTGATCTCAGATTGGATCTCCATCTGGCCAGATACCAGGTAATCAAACTCACCCTCTCCCCAGTGATGATAACTCAGCACAGTGAACACACAACAAAAAACAGCTCTCAGTTGGGCAGGTGTGCAGTGCATCCAAGGCTCCGCCCACTTGGTGTGAGCCTTGGTGGGAGAGGTCCTGCAGTTGGGAACTGCTAGGTGAGAAGGAGACAGGACTAACATTTGGAACCTAATCAAGAGACCAGGAACTGGGAAATCTCCAGGTCCAGAGGGAGATAGTACTGGGCACTCAAGTCAGATGAGCAGTCCCAAAAAGAGACCCAAGAAGTTCAATCTCCCTGCAGGGACTGGCGGGTGGCACTCCCCACTTCCAGACGCCCTACACCATGACTAGTCTTCCCATCCTGGTAACCTCCACCATCCTGAGGGCAGAGACATCAGCTTACAACAGACAACCCCACCTATTGGATGAGAAGAGAGGTAGAAAAGATACGGATCTCTAAAACTAGTAACAACCCTGGTTTCTTCTTTCAAATATCTTTTTTCTTTCTCTTCTACCCCTCTATCCTCTAGCCCTCACATCCCCAACATATGTGAAACTAATAACTTTGCATGAAATAGGATTTTGAGGACTAAGTCATCTGAATAATATAATATAGACGTGTTGTATATGCTTTTTTTCTCTTTTTTTTTTGCATTTTTCTTCCTTCTCCAAATTTTATTATTTAACATCCTGTATATATATATATTTGTTTTATATTTGTTTTATGTACTCTACTGACTTCCCATGTACTTGTCTACCCTAAATTACTTTTTGTCTATTCTCTTGCTACTAACCCTCTTCATTAGGTTTCTATTTCACATTTCCTAATGTTCTCTTTCACATTTCCTAATATTAACTCTATATCCTCACATCCTTCCTTCTCAGCATATCGTCCTACGCCTCACCCCCAGTTCATTGTCCACCATCAGAAACTGTAAACCTTTTTACAAAACTACTGATATATTTTAGATAATAATTGAATCCAACATTTCTGTACATTGAGACTAAATTGTAAACATCTTGATAACAACAAATTGTTCATAGGTGATATATTGTTGATATGGGGATCTGTTAACATTGTCCTTCCCCCAAATGGAGGGATCTTGGAACACTACAAGAGCACTACAAACCTATAGGGTAAAAGAAATAACACCCTAGACCCACAGAGCTGGAAAGGAAGACACACAAGCAACATGAACAGACAAGGTAAGAAAGTGCCCCAAACAAATCAAGACACTACATCATTAGAATCATTGGTAGCCACTGCAGAAAAAAAATTAAAGAGAAAGAAAGAGTTCAGAATATACATGGTTAAAATGTTCTGTGAACTCAAGGAAGTGAGTGAAAGATTCACAGGCAGTGAAAGATCACTTCAACAAGGAGCTACATAAACAAATCCAGGAAGCAAAAGATCACCTAAACAGGGAGATAGAGGTTCTAAAAAACAAACAAACAAACAAATCAAACAGAAATCCTTGAAATGAAAGCAATAAATCAAATTAAAAGCTCAAATGAAAGCAAAACAACAGAGTAGACCACTTAGAAGGTAGAACATCAGACAGTGAAGATAAAATATACAATCTTGAACATAGATCACAAAGTGATAATGGTAAAAAACCATGAGCAGAACGTTCAAGAAATTTGGATAGCATAAAAAGTCCAAATTTAGGAGTTATTGGGATAGAGGAAGGCATAGAAGTCCACACCAAAGGAATGAACAATCTATCCAATGAAATAATATCAGAAAACTTTCCAAACATAAAAATGAGTTGGAAATTCAAATTCAAGAATCTTATAGGATGCCAAATACACAAAATCATAACAGATCCATACCAATGTACATTATAATAAAAATGCCCAACATTCAGAATAAGGAGAGAATTTTAAAACCCATGAGAGAAAGGAATCAGATCACATATAGGGGAAAACCAATTAGGATAATGGCAGATTTTTCAACACAGACCTTGAAAGGCAGGAGATCCTGGAACAACATATATCAAGTTCTAAAAGAAAATGAGTGCCAACCAAGAATCTTGTATTCAGCAAAATTAAGCTTCAGATTTGAATATGAAATAAAAACCTTACATGATAAACAAAAGGTAACTAGAAAACTAGCACTAAAAAACATCCTTGGTAAAATGAAGAGGAAACAAAAACAACAATGAAAATCAGCAGAGGGAGGTATTACCCTAAAGTAAAAACTAATCAAAGAAGAAAATCAAGTCAAGTTAAATAACAAAAATAAACAAATATGGCTGGGAATACAAATCATGTCTCAATAATAACCCTGAATGTTAATGGCTTAAACTCATCAATCAAGACATAGGCTAGCAGATTGGATTTTAAAAAGACCCAACAATATGCTGCATACAGGAGACTCATCTGATAGGAAAAGACATACACAGACTAAAGGTGAAAGGTTGGGAAAAATCATACCACTCACATGGACTGCGGAAGCAAGCAGTGGTTTCCATCCTCGTATCAAATAAAGTAGACTTCAAGCCAAAGTTGATCAAAAGGGATAGAGATGGGCATTACATACTGCTCAAGGGAACCATACACCAACAAGATATAACAATCATAAATATATAGGCCCCAAACAATAGTGCAGCTATATTCATCAAACAAATTCTTCTCAAGCTCAAGAGTCAAATTGACCAAAACACAATAATCTTGGGTGACTTTAACACACCTCTCTCACCACTGGATAGATCTTCCAAACAAAAGTTGAATAAAGAAACTATAGAACTTAACAATACAATCAATAATTTAGACAACTGACATATATAGCAAATTTCAACCTACATCAAGCGGATACACTTTCTTCCCAGCAGCACATGGATCCTTCTCTAAAATGAACCATATAATATGACACAAAGCAACTCTTAGCAAATACAAAAAAGTAGAGATACTACCAGGCATTTTATCAGATCATAATGAAATGAAATTGGAAATCAACAACAAAATAAAAAATAAAAATTTATCCAGCAACTGGAGACTAAAAATATGCTACTGAATGAGCAATAGGTTGCAGAAGACATCAAGGAGGAGATTAAAAATTCTTAGAGATAAATGAGAACATAGACACAACATATCAAAACCTCTGGGACACTATGAAAACAGTACTAAGAGGAAAGTTTACTGCATGGAGTTCATTCCTTAAAAGAAGAAAAAGTCAACAAATAAATGACTTCACATTATATCTCAAAGCCCTAGAAAAAGAAGAACAAATCAACAGCAAAAGCAAGTAAAAGGCAAAAATAATAATAATAATAATAATAATTAAAATTAGAGCTGAAATCGAAACAAAAGAAACAATTGAAAAAACTTGCCAAAACAAAAAGTTGCTTCTTTGAAAATAAAATTGACAGATTCTTAGGTAAGCTAACAAAGAGAAGGAGAGAGAAAACTCAAATTATCAGCATACATGATGAAAAAGGTAATATCATAACAGACACTACAGAAATACAGGGGATAATTAGAAATTATTTTGAAAACTTACACTCCAATAAAATAGAAGACATTAAAGAAATTGACAAATTTCTTAAGTTATATGATTTTCCCAGATTAAATCAGGATGATATACACAATTTAAACAGACCAATATCAAGTGATGAAATAGAAAACACCATCAGAAGCTTACCAACCAAGAAAAGCCCAAGACCAGATGGATACACAGCCAAGTTCTATAAAATCTTTAAAGAAGAACTAATACTAATACTCTTCAATTTATTTCAGGAAATAAAAAAGGAGGGAGCACTTCCAAACTCATTCTATGAGGCCAATATCACCCTGATCCCAAAAGCAGGCAAAGACACATCAAAGAAAAAAAACTTTAGAGCAATATCTCTAATGAACATAGATGCAAAAATTCTCAATAAAATTTTGGCAAATTGAATACAAAAACATATCAAAAAGATTGTGCACCATGATCAATTGAGATTCACCCCAGGGATGTAAGGTTAGTTCAACATACAGAAATCAATAAATATAATTCATCACATCAATAGACTCAAAAATAAGAATCATATGATCATCTCAATATATGCAGAAAAGCATTTCACAAAGTACAGAACCCTTTCATGTTCAAAACACTAGAAAAACTAGGGATAACAGGAACATATCTCAACATCATTAAGGCTATCTACATTAAGCCTCAGGCCAACATCATTCTAAATGGAGAAAAATTAAAGGCATTCCCTCTGAAAACTGGAACAAGACAGGGATACCCTCTTTCACCACTTCTATTTAACATAGTTCTTGAAACACTGGCCAAAGCAACTAGACAGACGAAAGAAATTAAAGGGATATGTATAGGAAAAGAAGAACTTAAATTAACACTATTTGCTGACGATATGAATCTATACCTAGAAGACCCAAAAAGCTCCACCAGAAAACTTCTAGAACTAGTAAATGAATTCAGCAAAGTAGCAGGATATAAAATCAACACCCATGAATCAAAGGCATTTCTGTGTATCAGTGACAAATCCTCTGAGAAGGAAATGAGGAAAACTACCCCATTTATAATAGCCTCAATAAAATAAAATAAAATAAAATACTTGGGAATCAACTTAATGAAAGAGGTGAAAGATCCATACAATGAAAACTACAGAACCCTAAAGAAAGAAATCAAAGAAGACCTTAGAAGATGGAAAGATCTACCTTGCTCTTGGATAGGCAGAATTAATATTATCAAAATGACCATACTATCAAAAATACTAAACAGATTTAATGCAATTCTGATCAAAATCCCAATGGCTTTCCTCATAGAAATAGAAAAAGCAGTCATGAAATTCATCTGGAAAAATAAGAGACCCAGAATAGCCAAAGGAATCCGCAGGAAGAGTGAAGCAGGTGCATCACTATACCAGACCTTAAACTATACTACAGAGCAAAAATGGCATGGTATTAGCACCAAAACAGACTGGTAGACCAATAGTACAGAACAGAGGACACAGAGACTAACCACAAAATTACAACTATCTTATATTAGACAAAAGTGCCAAAAACATGCATTGGAGAAAAGATAACCTCTTCAATAAATGGTGCTGGGAAAACTGGAAATCCATATTCAACAAAATGAAATTAAACTCCTATCTCTCACCATGCACAAAACTCAACTCAAAGTAGATCAAGGACCTAGGAATTAAACCAGAGACTCTGTGTCTAACAGAGGAAAAAATAGGCCCTAATCTCCATCATGTGGGATTAGGCCCCAACTTCCTTAATAAGACTCCTATAGTGCAAGAATTAAAACCAAGAACCAATAAATTGGATAGATTCAAACTAAAAAGTTTTTTCTCAGCAAAAAAAAAAAAAAAAATCTGTGAAGTGAATAGAGAGCCTACATCCTGGGAGAAAATTTTAACCCCTCAAACATCAGAGAGAGCATTAATCTCTAGGGTATATAAAGAACTCAAAAAGCTAAGCACCAAAAAAAAACAACCCAATCAATAAATGAGCCAAGGAACTGAACAGACACTTCTCAGAAGAGGATATATAATCAACAAATATATGAAAAAATCTTCTCAGAAGAGGATATATAATCAATCAACAAATATATGAAAAAATGTTCATCATCTCTAGCAATTAGAGAAATGCAAATCAAAACTACTGTAAGATATCATCTCACTCCAGTCAGAATGGCAGCTATTATGAAGACAAACAACAATAAGTGTTGACGAGGATGTGGGGGGAAAGGTGTACTCATACATTGCTGGTGGGACTGCAAATTGGTGCAGCCAATATGGAAAGCAGTATAGAGATTCCTTGGAAATCTGGGAATGGAACCACCATTTGACCCAGCTATTCCTCTCCTGGGTCTATACCCAAAGGACTTAAAATCAGCATACTACAGGGACACACCCACATCAATGTTTATAGCAGCACAATTCACAATAGCTAAACTGTGAAACCAAACTAGATGCCCTTCAGTAGATGCATGGATTAAAAAAAAAATGTAGCAAATGTACACAATGGAATTTTACTTAGCAATAAAAGAGAATAAAATCATGGCATTTGCAGGTAAATGGATGGCATTGGAGAAGATAATGCTAAGTGAAGTTAGCCAATCCCCCCCAAAAAATGCCAAATATTTTCTCTGATATAAGGAGGATGATTCATAGTGGGGTAGGGAGTGGGAGCATGGGAAGGAATAGATGAATTCTAGATAGGGCAGAGGGGTGGGAGGGAAAGGGAGGAGGCAAGGGATTAGCAAGGATGGTGGAATGTGATGGACATCATTATTCGAAGTATGTGTATGAAGACACAAATTGGGTGTCAACCTACTTTATATCCAAACAGAGATATGAAAAATTGTGCTGTATATGTGCAAAATAATTACAATGCATTCTGCTGTCATTTATTTTTAAAAAACAACCAATAAAAAAAACTGGTCACAGAAAGAAAAATACCTCATAATATTTTTTACGTGTGAAATTTTAAAAAGTCATACTCTTAGAAATATAGGAATAATGTGGAGATAGGAGGGTAGGAGCACTGGAGAAATGTTTGTGTTAGATAGAAGAAATACTTTCCAGAGATCTGTTATACAACATGGTGAATTAATAACAATGAATTGTACTCCTGAAAATGTCTGCGAGTAGATTTTTAAGTGCAGTCATCACAAAAAAATGCTAAATATGTGAGATAAAACATGTTAATTAGCTCTAGTGAGCCTTTCTACAATGTATACATATTTCAAAATGTGCTGTACATTATAAATCTATATAAATTTGCCAATTACAAACTTATCAGTTAGTTTTTAAATAAAAATAAATATTATGTAAATTAAATTACCACTTATGAGTTATTTGCATCAGATAATTATGATACTCTAAGACAAGTTAAAGGTGAGAAAATTTGATTTAGATAAAAACAAAAGGACAAAATGTACAGACAAACAATATGTAATCTTTGAATTGTGATTTTTAAAAACACAGGTATAGCCAGGTGTGGTGGCGCATGCATGTAATCCCAGCAACTCGAGAGGCTGAGGCAGGAGGATCATGAGTTCAAAGCCAGCCTCAGCAAAAGCCAGGCCCTAAGCAACTTAGTAAGACCCTGTCTCTAAATAAAATACAAAATAGGGCTGGGGATATGACTCAGTGGTCAAGTGCCCCTGCGCTCAATCCATGGTACCAACCCCACCCGCCCCAAAAAGAGCTATGAAGGACATAATGAGGATAAGGGGAGATTTTCAATACAGACTGTGTATTTGATAATAATATCATTATTTGTAAATTTCCCGAGTGTGATAATTATGTGGGGTTTATATAGAAGAATGTCTGTTTTTAGGTGTTAGGTACAAAAATATTTAGAGATAATATTTCATAATTTAGAGTATTTCAGAATAACAAAAACATATTAATGCTTATATAACAAGAGTTGAAGCAAATGTTGCAAGAGCTATGAGTGCTGATTTACTATTCTTACAGATATTCTCTGGGATTGATATATTTTCAAAATAAGTGCTAGGAATAAACTGGTGCCAGAATCCCACTCCCACATTCCTGATTTAATTGTCAGGAGGTATAGTCTAAGTATGGAGATTTTTTTAAATGTCCTAAATAATACTTAGGTTGAAAACCACTGCAATAGTTCAAAATTACTATTTTAAAATTATATGTGGGGGATGGAAATCACACATCTGAGCACAGCAGTTATTGAGCTAAAACTATAAGACAATATTTTTATACACACTTAACATGTATTAATTGGCTGCATTAATGAATAGCATACAGGCCTTGAACAGATATTTGATTTTACTATTTTAATCACTTTTATAAGATGTATATAAGTGATTAATTTGTTCTGTAAACCCAAACCATTCTAACCCATAAATAAGCCCAGACCATTTAAGAGTGTCTGCCTTGAATATGTAAACTACTAGATCAGAGAGTTAAAATTGAGAATGTTATGTGAAAAACACTCAAAATTATATGCATTCATGCTATATATCTCTGAAAAGACAAGAATTTTTCCACTCAAAAATATATTTATGCAAGAAAAGAGGTGATAAAATATGTACATAGTTATCCCAAACATTGAGAGAGTGACATAAATATAAATTTCTGAAATCAATAGCTTACTAAAAAAATTAAACTTTATATTTGACCTTCATCTAGAGTAAAAGAATAAAGATGAAAATTTCAAATTTAGTTATATTTTATGTTGATTTTTTACATAGTTTAGTGGATGATATAATATCAAAGTTACTCTATATCTCCCTGGCCAAGTATAAATTTTAGATTTCATTTGGTAATGATTTCAGAGATTTGTGTTACTTGCTATGGGAAAATTAGACATCATCTGAAGCTGTAATTACATTTTATTTTTGCCCTGACATTTGTCAGCTAGTCAGTGTTCTTGTTCTTTCCATGTTTTGCATGTCAAAAATTAAATAAATTAAACAGTAATATTTCTATAAAAAGGAAGGGTACAAGAAGAATGGAAAATGAGTGCTCTTCAATATAATAGCTTCTCAAACAATCTGTGGACATTTTTAGTCTCAAACAACATATTAGTTCTTGATTATTATTATTACTTCAACAATTAAATATTTCATTTCATTAAAGCTTATCCTTTAATAAGAAGCATATAATTGGTCCACAATAGTGTTTCCTGAGTTCTAGTTTCATAGCTAAAATTAAATATGAAATTTAGAGCTTATCTTACACTGTTAAACACAAGGAGTCTATATGTTCTAATAAATCATTTTTCTAATTTGACCAGTACCTCACATATTGTCTCCATTATATACATCAGGGAAAAAATTAGTTTTATAATTGTTAACCAGAGAAATGAAACCCTGCCTCCTCCTTCTTGACCCCCTTCAATACCATCTGCATGCCAAAACCAAAAAGGAGGTCAATGCATTGGTGCAAGAAATGGTTTGGTTTGGTCCATATACAGTTGAGGAAGCGGCCATAAAGAAAAATCTGTTCTGAGGCTGAGGCAAGAGGATCACAGTTACAGTCTAGTCTGGGCTTAGTGAGACCCTGACTCAAATTAAAATATCACAAGGGCTAAGGATATAGCTCAGTGGTAGTATTTACCTAGCACATATGAAGACCTAATTCATCCCCAGTACAACAGAAAAAAAAACTGAATCAATTACTTTTTTATATTCAGTAGCCTTAGGAATGATTTATGATTTGGAAATGAGAGAGTAAATGAACAAAATTAATACCAGTAGACCAAATTTTGAATAATGGTTGCCTTGAAAATTAGAGGAAGGATAATCAATTCTCTCCCTCCTTGTAGATTTAGTTTTTCCTGTTCTTGAACATTAGTATTTGCCATTGGGGAGGCTTTCAGAAAGTATGCTCGCAGAGGCCACAAGCAATCTAGACATTTTCATGAACTTTCCAGGAGGCATGCCATGTGAATGTCAAATCTAAACTGTCCTCACTTATCTCCGGTGAAGTTATTCTAATTTATACTTGGGAAAATATACTTCCATGAGCAGGAGAAATAGATTCTGGAGTAAGATTAACCTTGTGGAGTTATGTATATATAGAGACAGATATATATATATATATATATATATATATATATATATATATATATATATATATATATATCTCGAGAGAGAGAGAGAGAGAGAGAGAGAGAGAGAGAGGAGGGAGAGGGAGAGAGAGAGAGAGAGGGGGAGGGAGGGAGGGAGAGGGGGAGAGAGAGAGAGAGAGAGAGAGAGAGAGAGAGAGAGAGTTTCTGACAATAAGTGGAGGACTGACAAGCAGAAACTCTTATAATTTGGAGGATAGAATGAATGAGGTTGGAAGCTGGGACACTTTCCTAAAAGGCCCTTCAAGAAAGGTAGAAATTCTTGCGTGCATTCTCCTTTGACTTTGAGGAAACCACATCTAACATACTCATTTACAATTTTTTCATTGTTTTTAGTTTTCTTCAATTTTTAATAAATTCAAAATAATATATAATTTTGATGGTTGTGATGAAGAAGTAAGTAAGGAATATGGCCATAAAGACAGATTGGATTTGCAACACTTTTACCCTACATATCTTCTGAAAAGGACCTTAGCAAGTAGCACCATTTCCCTAAGCGGCCATAAAATCCATGAATAAGATTTTAAAATAATAGTAAGGCTTTGCACATCTATTTTTCTATTATCATTATATGTGTTCCCTCCCTCATCTTCCTTGTGGTATTTTAGAAACTGTGGAAAAAAAAATTTAACTGGTCTTTTGTCATTAAAAATGGAAGGAAAAAAAAGAATTAGAAATAGTAAGAATGTTGATCTTCTGTTTCTAGAACCCTCAGGTTCTATCCTCAGAACCACATAAAAATAAACAACATAAAGGTACTCTGTAAAACTAAAAAATAATTTTTTTAAAAAAAAAAGAACATACAATGATTTTCATTCAGGATATATTGCTTAAAAAAAAAGTTGATGAGTACAAATGGACCTTAAACAAGTGACCTGATCACACCACACAATTAGTAAATAGCAAAACAAGAGTCTGCTTAGTTTGTCTAACTCCAGAACTCTTTTTTTTTTCAGTTGTAGATATACAAGTATCTTTATTTATTTTTATGTGGTGCTGAGGATCGAATCCAGTGTCTCACACATGCAAGGCAAGCGCTCTACCACTGAGCTATAGCTACAGCCCCAAACTCCAGAACACTTGTTATTCCCTACCCTGCTGCAGCACCCCCTAACTGCATAATGTCAGCCTATATGTGTGAGATCATAATGAATCTATCAGTTCCCCAGGATCTTGTAGAGTGACAGGAAGCCTTGCTGAATCCCTGGGGGCAGGTTGTGACAGCATTATTTCTCTTGAAAATGTGGAGCCGAGTTGTGCTTATAAGTTACCAACCATATAAAGATACTGATACTTTTTGGTTTTTACTCAGAATTATAAAAGGGACATGGGGGCATCAAGACTGACATGCAGTAAGATCCTTCTGCCTGCAGCCTTGAGAAGCTTGAAATTTAGGTAGTTAAAAGGTGACTGGCAGGAGGATCCATTGTGTTCTCGGCATTGACATACATATCAGAATGTTGCGTAACAGTACAATTTTGAATGCAGGATATAGATTTCTTGTCATATATCATGTTTAATAGATGTATTTAATATTCACTATTGAATATTAAAATTATATTCCCTTGAAGCAATAGAGACATCAAAAAAGAAAGAAAAATGACATGTTATCTTTTTTTGACACGGTGAATATTGAAAAAGACTCAGAATAAATACTTTCTAAATCATGACAGGTGTGCCTGGGGAAAGCTCAAGGTTGTTGCCAAAAGCACAAGAGCATCAGATGAGTCCAGTAAGCCTCATTCTGTTTGTGACTGTGACACCAAAAACGTAACCTAGGACAACCTTAAGTCACTCACCTTAGTTTCCTCATCTGTCAAAGGCAGATATTTATATGATCTATATTTTCCTTGTGGTTTCTTTTGAGTATCAAATAAAATTATAAACATAATTACAACAAACTATTATAAAAATTCAAGTTGGTCTAATAGTTTAATAGAATAATCTATTGTAAACAAATTCTACTTAATTAATTATATAATTATTCTAATTAACAAGCTACAGATTAACTGAATTATCTATGCAAAAATAGAAAATGCATGTATTTAAGCAGGAGCAAAAGCAACATTGAAACACTATCTATTGATTATAATCTCATGTACTTATTCAATTCCCATCCCAATGAGGTGAAATGCCTGGGTTTTCACAGACAACACATAATATCAAACTCTTCAATAAGAATTGGAAGTTTAAAAAAAATTTTCCAATTAACATTAAATTCTGACAGGTGCAATATTTTGAAAGGAGAAATAGAGACAATAAAAACATTAAATTAGTTTCTAAGTCTAAAAATTTACTAATGTAAAAAGTCATAATTGAAGCAATAAAATGGTGGCTGTAGGATATGTTCAGTGCCTTAGTCTGTTTGGGCTAGTATACCAAAATACCATCAAATTGGTGTCTTATCAACAAGAGAAATTTAATTCTCACTATTATTAAAGCTGGAAAGCACAAGATGAAAGTGCTAGCATATTCAGTGTCTGGTGAGGGCTCATTCCCTTATAGCACTTTCTAGTTGTGGCCTCCCTTTGGTAGGAGAGAGAACCAGCTCCCTAGTGTCTCTTTTATAATGGATTACTGAATGGTAACAATAGGGAGGTGTGATGTGACTAAAGAATATAGTTCACTGGTGTGCCCTTGGGAACTATATCTCGTCCCTAACTCCTATCTTCTCCACACCTCTCTCTCTCTCCTTCCAAGCTGCTATGAGCTGAGAAGTTATTATTTGCCAAACCCTTCCACGAGCTGGCCTTGGAGCCAGCTGACCATGGACTGAAATTCTAAAATTATAAGCCGAAATAAACCTTTCTTCCTCCAAATTGTTCTTATTTGGTATTTCAGTCAGAATGACAAAAAGCTTACTAACACACTCAATGCCTTGATATGTCTCTTGAAATTTTCTAAGGCCATCTCTGATGCCTCGTTGTGGCCAGAGCCAACAGTTCCTATGAAACAGAGTTCTCCAAACTCAAATCATGAACTTTAAGACCTTCATTTTATTTCCTATTTCTCCACTTATTTGAAGTATCCTACCCTCTTACCAAGACATGTGTTTAATAAAATATCTCAGGAGGCCTAGGACTCATGTTGATGAAGTTATTCTGAAACTCCCTGGGTGGCCCTTAATCCAGAAGAAGAGAGGATGATTGAAGAGAGGATGTTTCCTGATGGTCAGTATACCATTCCATTTGCAGGTTCATACAAGATTGAATTGCCAGAATGGCACTAAAGAACACCAGATGTTAGTTAATGCTCTCATAAATATAGGACAAGTTTAGCGCTCTGGGCTACAAAGAATTGACTACTGAACTTTGGACTTGATCTGTGTATGTGTGTTCTCATTCATCTGTTTTGACTACTGCATCATTTTTGATACATCATCAAAGGGTGTGATATATTCCGCATACCCTTGGCTATTGATCATCTACTCTTTTATAGGCCATGACAATTATCTGGCAGTCTTCTGGGTATGATCCTACTTATCTAGTCTAAGGGATTTGGATCAATAACAACTCTTGCCTTTGATCAATGTGGTAATGCAGTTTCTGGAATAGATTTCTTCAAACACATTGGACCATTTACTTTAGTTTTTTCATTTCCCTATTCCCTAAACCTCTCACCTATTTTCTCTGGTGTTAATGTATAGAAGAAGATAGGCAGTCAACATTTAAAGATAACACAGTCTAGAAATGTACTGATTATAGACTAAAGATTTCATGAGAAAACATTATTAGAAGGCATGTTGTTGTATATTTACATCATAAAATTCCAAATGATAAATTTAACATAGGTGGAAAATGAATTGCTCACGTTTCTGTGTAGTTTAGGTAAAAATTATATTTGTGTTTTTCATTAAGAAAGCATAGTGACAACATTTAAGAGAGTCTTTGGAAGCCAATAATCATGGGAGGTACTGTGGATGATGCAAAGTCATGAGCAAGTATATAACCAGAATTAAATAAATGGTATTGAGGAACTGCAGAGGCAAGATCTATAATTTCAATAAAAGCACGTTTCAACAAGCCATGGTCTTGTAAGTAATAGCAATGTTAATGTCTTTTTCTCTCAGTGGGAGTTAGGAAATCAGCCATTTGAAAATAAGGAATATGAAGAAATGGTTGCTGGGGCCTGAACAGAAACAGATAATGCCTGGATACTATTGGGAAAGGCTATCAGCCATGGCCTTAGTAGTCCCTGAATGATCTTGCTTTGTGTGCTATATTCCAAGGCTTATCCACCCCATGATACGGAAGAGTGTCTGTTACTAGTTGCTAGATCCTTGGCCATTGGGTTCTCTCCTACAACTCACTGCTTGTACAGGTGTATTCTTAACTCATCTCATCCTCTTGGCAAGGAGAATCAATGCAAACATTCTGGTGCTCACAACTCTTTGCTGTCTTGTGAACTAACTCCTTTGTCTCTGACTTAGAACTCTGGTTTTCCTCTGCCATTCTTGAAATAATAGCAACTAACTTGTTAGATTTCAAGTAGAGCAGACTCTCAACCTTCATCATTCATGGCATTTTCCCTTTCTTTGTTTTTTTAAAATAATTTTTTAGTTGTAGTTGGACACAATATCTTTATTTTATTTATTTATTTTTTTTAATGTGGTGCTGATGATCGAACCCAGCACCTCGCACATGTGCTAGGTGAGTGCTCTACTGCTGGGCCACAGCCCCAGTCTATCTTTCTTTCTTTCTTTCTTTGTTTCTTTCTTTCTTTGTTTCTTTCTTTCTTTCTTCCTTTCTTTCTTCCTCTCATTCCTTCTTTCTTCATGGCATTTACTGCAAAGAATTTTCAGATGCACTGATTAGACAATAAATAAATACAGAAAAATCACTGTTCATTATTCTAAATCTTCATCAATTCATCAGTATAACTCAAATAGGCCTGTGAATTTCATAACATATTTTAAAATCAAATTAACCACATGGACAGTGACCTGAAAAAAAAAAATTTACCCTGGTCTCTATAGTCCCTGGAGATGGAGCTGGATAGGTTCCCATTGTTTGAATGATTACTTATAGGAGAAAATTTATCCAAGTTGGCTTTGTATCATGAAATTAAGAGTTCCAAAATAATATATGTATTCCAAATATGTGCTGTGTCAGTAATCAAGAAAGATGATAAAAATAATAATGACTTTTTATTTAATTATTATATTCCAGACACTGACCAGATGTTTTATTTATTTTCTCATTTAATCCCAAAATACTATTATCCTCAATATTTTCAGCTAATTAGCATGTCTAAAATTTCATCCTTAGTTAATATTTTAAAACATTCTACTTAAAGTTGTGGATAGAGTTAAACTTAGCATAAAGAAGGTACAGTATATGGGCTGGGGTTGTACCTCAGCAGTAGAGCGCTTGCCTTACACGTGTGAGGCACTGGGTTCAAACCTCAGCACCACATAAAAATAAATAAACAAAATAAAGATATTTGTCCATATCCAATTATATATGAGGGTACAGTACAAATAAAGTGCTAATGGAGAAGGTGAGTGTATTTGCTGATATTTACAAAGAACACTAGATCCACTTAGGTTGAATAAGAACAATCAAAAGCAAAATTGGAACTAGAGATGTGAACACCCTCCTCAGGACTCTATTTCTTGTGTTCCTTCAGTTCCTCATTGTCTTTTATTCTTATGTCTGCTTATAACTCTTAGTCCAAGGCTGAATCATTGCCATTGGCAAATAATTAATATACTCATGTTTTCACCATCAGAGATAAACGAACTCATCCCTCTAATTTAGGTTTAAATTTTTAGGAAGACTCTTATTGGCATGACATGTCAGATGCCCACTCCTTGGACTAATCACTGTGTCACAGTGTACTATGATTAGCAACTACTAAATGTAGGGTGTTAATCACAAAAGAAGGGAAAGATACCAGACAAATTAAGCAAAGAAATATCTACAATACACAGAGTCCATCATTACTCTAAAATTATGAACTAGCCATATCAATATCATTGGTTTGTTTTTGGAAAAGGAGAATTGTGGATTGTTATCCAAATATGCAACCTGAATGCCACCTAGGGTACCAGAACCCACATAGCTAAAATTCTCCTACTTTATAAGCATGGCACCAAGGTTTACAAAACACACACACACACACACAAAAAAAAAAAAAAAAAACAGTGCTCTGTATAGTCAAAAAATATATGCTAAACACACTGTAGTTATCAGGGATCAACAAAAAGGGATTCCCTGATACAGCCAAGAAAAGCAGTAGGTTTGTAATTTATCTTTAATAAAGAAGTATATTACACTTATTCAATGTCCTAGAAGCACTAGTTAATTGATTCAGCAGCATGTTTGAATTTACATTAGAAAAGCACGATCATTTGTTTAGTATTACACTTAAATATCTGTATTCTAACCATGCATTTTTTAGTCAAAAGTGTTCTTTGCAATGATTAACACTTTCAAAATATATATTTTCATGAACTTGAAAATTTTGGCAAACTCTTTCACTACAGGGCATTTAGAAAACTATTTCTGAACACGACAAGATGGTATGTTTCTTCTATGATTGTACCCATATATAATACTCTCATCTGTTTGTGCATCAAGATGTGCACATAATCAAGATGTGCATGTTCCAAAAAGTGACTTTCACATGTCAAATGACTCACTTAGACATAAAAAAGTTACATGCATTGTAAAATCTCTATTTAGAGGAATGATTAGGGACACATTCCATGGTGTTTGACAAATTCACTTCTAGAAAATTAGAAAAAATAAACTATACTGAGATAGATATTTATGGTCTGAAAATAAAGACCAAGATGCTCTAGTAGATGCTAATAGCGTATGTCATCCAGCAGGCATATATAGGAACTATTTTAGGGCTGGATGCCTCTTCCCTAGTTTCCCTAGAATGAGGGCCATATGCCCTTTCTGGTTCCCAGACACTTTCCACTTTTTGAGCCCCTTAATCCATACAAATAATCATCAATTATATTTTATCACTGCATTAGCATAAAGATGAATACAATACTATTTTACATTAAAACATTTTCTTTGACCTAAAGGTTTGTTTATTCTGGTTTACAAGACATTAAAACATATTCATGGACTTTGAAAGTATTTTAGTCCCTAGATACTATGCCTTTTGCATACTGGAGAAAAAGGATCTGAATAAAATCACACAACTTAGTCATCAAAAATATTCATCTTTGATCTGGGCACAATGGCACATGCCTGTAATCCCAGCAGCTCAGGGGGCTGAGGCAGAAGGATTTCAAGTTCAAAGAAGCCTTAGGAACTTATCAAGGCCCTAAGCAACTCAGTGAGACCTTGTCTCTAAATAATATAAAAGAAAGGGCTGAGGATGTGGCTCAGTGGTTAGGCCCCTATGGGTTCAATCCCTGGTACTAAATATATATATATACCCCCACACACACACATATATATATATTTTTTTTTTTTCAGCTTTGAAACTGAAGTTCAGTCTACAACCATACCACCTTGTAGGGCACCCACCTACATCTGAAAACATAGTTCAATTAGGTCATGGCATTTCTAGAATAAAAACTATTTTAAGACCAGATTCTGAGTGACTGGCCAGGGGGGTATAAGGACCCACTAATTTAAACATAATATTCACACCATCACCCATGCAAGCAGTCCATTCTGATGCCTTAAATATAAAGTAAGAGTTGAGAAATTTAGATTGAAAAAAAGTACAATGTAGAAGCAGCTGTTCCCAAAGAAGTTTCAAATGTTACCTTTGAATTGAGTTATTTGGCAGAACAAATGAAGAAATTGGCATAACATGGTGTCTTCTTTAAAATATTTTAAACATTTGTTAGTTGATTAGATGCCATATTCCATATTCTAAGCCACTGAAAGGTAAGTAAACACTGGCCAGGCATTTGACAGAAGTAAATAGTGCTGGCCTAAATAAGGAAAAGCCATTTTACATTATTCATTTAGTCATTCAATAAATATTAATTAGCCTACTGTATTTATTGCTAGGAATATGAACAAAAATCTGGAGGTGTTATAAAACCTATGAAGTTTAGAAGCCCACAAACAGTTCTGTAGGCTGGGTCACTGCATGTGTGGGGAGTGGGAGATGGTGGTAATGACATGAGAAAGGGGATTTTTTGCCTTATCAAGGAGGTTGATAATGAATGATTGGACTGGAACAGTGGAGTTATTAAATTTATAACTAGAAAAGATCTACAGTGGTAGTGCAGAACGTGAGTCTGCAACCTTGCTGTCAGGATAGCATCACCCGTGGAGCCTTTAAACATGTCAGTGGCCAGACTCCACACTGGAAAGATTGCTGTTCAATTAGGTTAACATAGGACCCCCAGCATAACAGTTTTCAAAAATTCCCCAGGTGATTCTAGTGTGCAGCCAAAGTTGGAAAACCACCGCTAGAGAAGACAGACTACAATGGAACAGGATGGCACTATGCTAAAGTGACAGATTATAAGGAGCTAAACTAGTAGTACCAGAGAAAACTGCATGCAGAAACAAGAAATTTGGTGGGTTGGATTTACCATGAGTTATTTCAAAATCATGAGTGTAATAAAATTGGTGTCTCCAGGATCTAGCCACATGGCTCCACCCTGTGGATAAACTGTGATGTACCAAGGCGGCTGATTGCCTTCCTCCTGATTGTGGTTGCTGTTAGTATGAGGATCTTAATAAAAATAAATTTAAAAGCCAAAAACAATGTGTTGATTAGAAGAAAAATGTATTGATACTTTAAAATATTTATAAATCACATATTTTATTAAAACCTGATACAATGCTTCACAAATGAAATTTCTTTATAATTTTGCCTTGGGCACACTTAGGAAAAAGGTATCTATATTTTAAATTCTAAAACATATTAAATAGTGAAATGTTCTCATATAATTTTGTTTAAAGATATAATGTTGCTTTGAGGACTTTTGAAATGCCAACCACTTGTAACTGCTTTTTATGTCTATCAGATTCTTTCAAAGTAGCTTCATAATCATACTACTCTTATTCTTAGGATATACTGAAATAATTCAGGTAGAAATTTAAACTGATTAGAAGAGCAAAATAAATTGACTAAATTTTATGACTACAGAAGTTTCTCATCTTATTTAACTACTCACATAATTCTCTTCAAAAGCTGGAATGTATGATGTTTAATGACAAAATAAAACATTTTCATAGTCTGTAAACTTTCATACATGATTGGCTATTGCAATTTATCAATATCTCTTCAAGCAAATTCTGAAAATGAGATTACTAAACTAGGAAATTAACATTGCATTTCTAATTCACCAACCTCCAGACAATTTGCACAGTAAGCAGTTTTTTAGTTCATAATTAAGGTGTACTCTTCATCTCAAGGCTTGAACCAAATTTCAATTTCAATTCCATAGTATGATTTAATATACGAATCCAAAGACTTGAATTTTACTTCAACACTATTTTTGTTCTGGAAGAAACGTAATTCTTATCATCTAGAGAAAAAAAAATAATTTAGTTCTAAAAAATGAGGTCACTGGTAAGTTTGAGTAAGAGTTTGCAGAGTGCACAGAAATAACAGTACTTAAGTCAGAAGAATCTAAAGGAAACTGGTATAAGCAGGAGACCAAGATACTGAGTTGGGGGCTATAATGAGAGTAAAAATTGAGAAATAGAATATAGTTTTCAGTCTGTCAACATTGGCCTCACCCAGTACCATGATGGAAATGAAGAATCTTGGCTCTGACTTACTGAATCAGAATCAACATTTTAACAAGATCTGCAGGTGATTTATATGCATATTAAAAATTTAAAACACTCTAATAGGCCAATAGTGAGCAAAATGTTCTCTAGAGAGAGTCAGGTAATAAATATTTTAGGCTTTGCAGATCATATGGTCTGTCTCAACCTCTCAGTTCTGCTGCTGTAACATGAAAGCAGCCATCAATGACAACATGTATAGAAATGAATATGGATATGCTCCAGTAAAACTTTATTAGTTATTGTTATGGTTAATTTTATTTGTCTATTTGACTGAAATGAGAGGATACCCAGACACTTTGTTCTGGGTGTATCTGTGAGGGTATTTCTGGATGAAAATAATATCTGACTCAGTAGTCTGGGTGAAACAGGTTACTCTCTCTGATGTTAGTGGGCCTCAGCCAATAAATATATTGAGGGCTTGAATGGGGGAAAATAAAAGCAAGAGTAGGGTAATGGAGAAAATGCTTTCTTATACCACTGTATTTTTCTCTTTTATGCTGATTAGTACTTACATACTTGGTTCTCCTGGTTCTTGGGCCTTCAGACCTTCACTAAAACTACATGATCAGCTCTCCTGAGCTCTCTCTTGCAGAAGGCATATCAGAGCATAGGACTTCTCAGCCTCCATAACTATAATATATTATGCATAAGATATACTGGTATTCCACTGCATGAACTGTTAATGGAAATACATAAAATATCTGCACTGGATACTCTCGGCCAATCAATTATAAGAATTAAGAGTTGAATGGCTTTGAATATACCATTTTAAAAAAAACAACTAACCAACCCACATAATGAGGGTGACAGGTTGCTGTAATGTCACTGGACAAAAAGATGAAAGATATGGCATGAGTTTAGAAGTTCAGTTTCTCCACTCAGTTACTACATGAATGACCTAACCCTTATCTCCTGTTGATGCAGAGCTGAGACTACTGAAAATCAAATGTATAATCTAATCCTGTGGCTGGCTGAATTATAATTCAGGATGAACTGCAGCCTCCCAGGATGCCTACTTTTAAAGTGAGAGCACTGAATGGGAAAGAAATTTAGATTTTATAAGTTGGGATGGTGATGTGTGGAAAGACCTGAATGAAATTGGGAACTTGAGTACCTAAATTCTGATGAGTCTTTGTCAATGGAAGAGACCTCCCTAGTAGAAGCAGCATCACCACTTCCACACATGGTAGTAGCCTCTCCACTCCCATAAGTATCAACATCTCCATCCTAATATGAGGGGATTAAGCCTATACTGCCTGAGAGAACTGTAATGTATTCCTTTGAGGCAGCTATTATGTAGATTATTTTCAATACCCACCCTCTACCTTCCCTCTCCTCTTTGCTTCTTATTAGATTCAAACTCCAGTATGCCCCTAACGTGAGGTACAAAGTGTAACCCACAAGGAGGTATGATGCACTCCAGAAGAATTGCTTGAGTTTTCTAATTCATACATACAAAAATCAGAAACCATGTGTAAGAATGAATACTAAGAGCATAGGGTAATGTTGAGAATATAAAGTTGGATCATACCAAATTTATTTATTTGGGATCACTAAGTAGAGGTCTGCATTTAATGTTGCAGCTCAGAAAGTTAGAAAGACCTCTAACTGGTTAGTTAACAGGAACATGTTACAAAAGATGGCCCACCATGAGTAAATTGGAAACTCTCGGCTGGTTTTGTTTAATACAGGGGAAAAAAGGATTCAAAGGCTTAGGGAGATTTAAATGTTACAGTGGCTTTGTCATTTCAGACCCACTCACTCACAGAATACATAGCTTTCACTAATACTGTTAGAGGTGAATTGGTGAAGGAGGTCACAGCATTCTTGAAGAACTTTACAATGACTCTAAGATATACCTTGCAGTGGTAACTTCAGACACTTACTCTAGATATGGGTTTGCCTTCCCTGAATTTAATCCTTCTGCCAAAACTATACTCCATGAACTTACAGAATGCCTCATCCACTGACACAATATTCCACAAAGCATTGCTTCTGGCCAAGGAACTCACTTCAAAGCCAAAGAAATATGGTAATTGGTTTCCTGCTCATGTAATTCAAACCAAAGCACCTGATTTGATCAAACAGTAGAATGGCCTTTTGAGGGCTTACTTATAGCATCAGCTATGTGGAAATACTTTGCAAGGCTGGGCAAAATTCTCCAGAGAGCTGTACATGTTCCGAATTAGTAACTAATACACGGATATGTTTCTTCCATAGCAAGGATTCATGGGTCTAGGAATCTAAGGGTGAAAATAGAAATAGTGTCATCACTCACTATTACTCATAATTATCTAACAAAATTAATCCTTCCTTTTCCCCTGACATTATGCACTACTGACCTAGAGGTCGTAGTTCCAAAGAGAGGAATGCTGCAATTCAAGATGGTGGATTAGAGGAAGGATGCATTTTTAGTTCAATTCAAGATGATGGTTTAAAGGAAGGATGCATTTTTAGTTGCTGTGTGGCTCAGAATTCAAGCAGTAGGAGTACTGTATCTCAGAAAATTGGGTGAGTGGAATTTAATTAAAACTCAACATTGGACAGTCAGAGTGTCTTAAAGACCAGAAATTTGATACATTGAACAAAGAATGAAGGGTAATTCGGAGTTAAATTGGTTACAGCAGTGGCAGTGGTGTTAGTTCACCAGAGGGAGGAGGGAGGACACAGAGAGAAGCACAATGGACATATTTAGTACAGAAAAACCTGAGATAAAAAAAAAAAAAAAAAAAAACAGTATGCACTTAGATGTAACTTCTGGTGAACTAGTATTTGAAGAGTGCTCTGTGTTTCTCAACTAACCTTGGAGAGCTGAGGTAGGAGCCATCTTGAGATGGCCATGTTGCAGCTTCTGCTGCAGGAGCTGAAAGATCATAGCAAACTTTGCCATACTGTCCCAGTAAGTGCCTACCACATGGCAACGGGTTCACATAGCAGGCACATAGAAGATTGTACCCAAGGGGATTCTAGTTGAAAAGTGAAGAGGAGAACAACTCTCTTTTCCTTCAAGTCTAGTGCCTCACTTGGCCTACTGAAGGGAATCTGAACAGGTGGGCATGAATACACATAGGGACTGAGCCTGGGAAGGCTGGTTTGTGTGCAGCAGAATGTGTGGAGTATTGGCTCCCTGCCCCATGAGTATAAGTCTCGGGAGGTTCCTGAGATCCAGACTTCCAGCAGAGCTCAGCATCTGCTTGGTCCTAGGGGTATGTTGATCTAATCTCTCCAGAAGAAATACTACCAAACAATGCCCCTAAATCCAGATTAGACCTAAATCCCAACCAATGGAACTCCTCTCATAGAACCCTGCAGAACCACATGGGAGTGCTTTAAAACTCCAACTGACAGTGCTTCCCATTCCATTCTACCTTATACTGGTGAGAAGGGAAACTCAGAGTTATTTCAACCATCTTCAGTCTTAAGCCATTCCAACTGGCAAATCAGTGAGGAACACAAAAGGGTATTAGGTTAACAAGCCCCCCCCCCCCCCTCTCTCTCTCTCTCTCTCTCTCTCTCTCTCTCCATAGTTCAAGAGGAAATGAAAATAAGGACACTTGGGCATAGGCAGTGACCATCCAAACTCATTGACTATTTTGACCATCTCAGTGGAAACAATTCCCTCATTTTCATTAAGAATCTTTTCTTGTGTGTATGTGTGTTGTGTGCATGTTCTTGCTGTACTAACTGGTTCATGGACACATAGACCTATTTGTTTGTTTTCTTGTTTTTAGCATTTTTAATGCTAAAAATAGTTATTTTCCCTTGCCTTGTCTTTAGAAGGTTAGAGTTTTAGTTTGTATATTTTTGTTTTGTTTTCATTTGTTTGTATTTCTTGTTTCTCCTTCTCTCTTTTCTGCTTCTGCTAATAGCCAGATTCTCTTGTTCTTTTTCTCTCTTTACTTTGTTTTTCCATTTTTATCTCCTCCTTCCTTATAACCATTACCTACTATACCTCTTTTGCCTTCTCTCTGTTTACTTTTTGAAATTGTTAATTCTTTTCTATCTTCCTATCACATTTTCTTTTCTCTTAATTACTGTATTTTTGCCATCTTTTAGAACTAATTGGTTTATATAATTCCTGTCCCCACCATTCATGCTGGTGCGATTATTACTGCTATGAATGACATAGTTGACACTGCTGGTTTGCTTTAATGCCAGATCTAGATAATGATTACTTAATTTCTTTATTGGAAATTGCTGACTCTACCATTTCTGGTTTTGGGTTTTTTCAGGGGAGGGGTTTGTTTATTTGTTTGTTTTGTGGTAATTAACAATGTAGATATAATAGTAGGAATCAGGTATTTGTTTTAATGCTATATATTGTTTACATTGGTTGTTGTGTTTCCCCCATCATGTGATGTGATGTGATGGGAAGCTACAGGGACACTACAAGGTCACAGTGTAGACACTCTACTACTGAACTAAACTCAGCCAAAAGATAGCACACCTGGTTCCACACACAAATTAATGACACTCAAACTTCAGCTATAATTTAATACGAAGACTAGAAGAGACAAAAACCCAAACTAATGACAAGGATCCAAGTAGAAATGACTAGGGGTGGGCCCTCAGGGTCCAATCCTAGACACTCCTTTGTTATAGCAAAAACAGAGAGAATTGACACAAAGTGTATAGATACCACACCTATGAGGGTGTCTCAATCTAGATCACTCTAGGACAATTTGATGTGAAGATAAAGCTTGCAAAGGTCCACACATAAGAGTAGAAGAGAAATCACTCCTAAGCAATGCATAAAACTCAACACAGGAATATAAGAAACATGAAAAAACAAGGTAACATGATACCTTGTAAGATTCATAATTCACCAGCAACTCACCCCCAAAATATTGAAGTGGATGAAATATCAGATAAAGAATTCAAAAGAATAATTATAAAAAAGATCAATTAATTCCAAGATAACATAGAAAAACAATAAATTAATTTAAAAAGTCAGTGCAGGATATAAATGAGAAATTCAATAAGGAGATAGATATATTAAAAAAGAACCAAACATAAATCTTGGAAATAAAAGACACAATAAATCAAATAAAATGTTCAGTTGAAATTCTGCCTAATAGATTAGACCATAATGAAGACAGAATCTCAGATTTGGAAGAAAAAGTGGCCAACCTTGAACATTCTTACAGTATTAAAGTAAAGAAAATAAGTAACCATGATCAGAATATACAAGAACTTTGGGACAATATTAAGAGACCAAATTTAAGAATCACTGAAATTGAGGAGGGTTGTGAGATGTAGACTGACAGAATGGATAACGTCTTCAGGGAAAAAATAACAGAAAAACTTCAAAACCTCATCAACCTGATTGATAAGCCCTTAGCCAAATTAACAAAAAGAAAAAGAAGACCCAAATTAATAAAATTAGAGATGAAAAGAGAGAAATTAGCACAGACATCACAGAAATCCAGCAATCATTATGGACTAGTTTAAAAATTTATACTCTAAGAAATTGGAAAACCTAGAAAAATGGATACATTTTTTTGACACACATGATATGACAAAATTGAATCAGAAGGACATAGAAAACCTAAACAGACAAATAACTTGTAATGAGATAAAAATAGTAATAAAAAGTCTCCCAACAAAGAGAATCCCAGGACCAGATAGATTCTCAGCTGTATTCTCTGCTGATTTCTACCAGATCTTTAAACACCAACTAATGCCAATACTCATCAAATTATTCCATGAAATAGAAAAGGTAGAACACTTCCAAATTCATTCTATGAAGCCAGTATAACACTCATACCCAAACCGGACAATAACACCTCCAGAAAAGAAAACTACAGACCAATATCCCTGGTTAACTTATATTAAAAAAATATTTAATAAACTGTTAACAAATAATTTTCAGCAACATGTTAAGAAGATTGTACATCATGACCAAGTTGGTACTAATCCAGAGATGAAAGAATGGTTTAAAATACCCAAATCAATAAATATAATTCATCTCATGAATAGAATTAAGGACAAAATCACTTAGTCATCTCCATACTTATAGAAAAGGACTTCAACATCCAATCCAAAAAAAAAAAAAAAAACTGAAGAAACTAAGGGTAGAAGGAATCTACCTCAACAACATAAAAACTAAGTATGAAACTTAAAGCCAACTTCATAGTAAATGGAGAAAAATTGAAAGCATCTTCTTTAAAATCTGGAATACGACAAGGTTGTCCACTCTTACCACTCCTATTTAACATGGTGCTTAAAATTCTGGCCATAGCAATTAGGCAAGATAAGGAAATAAAAGGAAAAAATAGAAAAGGAAGAAGTAAAATTATCACTGTTTGCAGGTAATATGATTCTATGCTTAGAAGATTAAAAAAATCTCCACCAAAAGAGGACTAGAGGTAATAAATCCAACAAAGTGGTCAACATACAAAAAATCAATAGGTTTCCTATATGCCAATGATGAACCTGCTGAAAAAGAAATTTGGAAAACAATTCCATTCACAATAGCCTCAAAAAAATATCCAGGATTTAATCTAATCAAGGAGGTGAAATACCTCTATAATAAGGAACATTGAAGAAAAAAATTGAAGAAGGCACAAGAAGATAGAATGACCTCCCAATGTTCATGGTTAGGCAGAATTAATATTATCATAACTGCCATGCCACCAAAAGCAATATGTGGATTCAATATAATCCTCATAAAAATGCCAATGACATTCTTCACAGAACTAGAAAAAGAGCCCTAAAATTCATATGGAAGAATAAAAGATCCACAATAGTCAAAGAAATTCTAAACCAAAAAAAGCAAAGCTGGAAGCATCACAAAACCTGACTTCAAATTATACTATAGAGCTATAATAACAAAACTGCATGGTATTGCCACAAAAACAAACACATAGACCAATGATACAGAATAGAAGACACAGAGACAAATTCACAGTCATCTACAGTCATCTGATCCTTGAAAAAAAAAATACACTGGAGAAAAGACAGCTTTTTTAACAAATGTTGTAGGGAAAACTGGTTATCCATATGTAGAAGAATGAGACTAGACCCTTATCTTTCACCCTGAACAAAAATCAACCCCAAATGAATTAAAGACCCAGGAATTAGACCAAAAACTATGCAACTCCTTTAAAAAAATATAAGGTCAATACTCCAACATATAGGTGCAAGAAGTGACTTTCTCAATAGGATACTTACAACTCAGGAAATAACATCAGGAATTAATAAATGAGATGGCATTAAATTAAAAGGCTACTGCAGAGCAAAGAAAATATTTAGTAATGTCAAGAGAGAATGTATATAACTAGAAAATCTTTGATAGCTATCCTCTAATAGTGAATTAATATCTAGCATATATGAAGAACTCAAAAAACTTAATGCCAAAAAATAAAATAACCCAACTAATGAACAGGCAAATTAATTAAACAGACACTTCTCAAAAGTGGAAATACAAATAATCAACAAGCATATAAAAATATGAAATGACATAATTAGCAATTAGAGAAATGCAAATCAAAACTATACTGAGATTTTATCTCATATTAGTCAGAATGGCAGTCATCAAGAATATAAACAATAACAAATGCTAGAAAGGATGTGAAGAAAATGGAACACTTTCAAATTGTTGGTGGGACTATAAATTAGTACAACCACTATGGAAATCATTATGGAAGCTCCTCAAAAGTCTACGCATGGAACCACCATATGACCCAGCTATATACCACTTCTCAGTATTTATCCTAAAGAATTAAAGTTTTCATAATATAGTAAAACATGCATACCTACGTTTATAGCAGCACAATTCACAATAGTCAAGTTACAAAACCAACCTAAGTATCCATCAATGGATGAATGGATTTTTTTTAAAATATGGTATATACACACAATGGAGTTTGATTCAGCCATAAAGATAGATGAAATTCTATCATTTTCAGGAAAATGGATGGAACTAGAGGCCATTATGTTAAGCAAAATAAGCCAAACAGAAGGTCAAGGGTTTTATGTTTTTTATTATATGTGGAAGCTAGAGATGAAAAAGAAAGAGAAAGGTGGAAGGGTGGGAAATCTTATGTAAATCAATGGGAGATCTGGAGGAAGGGTGAAAGTGTTGGAGAGTGATATTGGCATAAATTATATTGTGCATGTACAAATATGTACTAAAAATTTGAATAGTTGTATCATGTTAAGTAAAATTATGACACTGCTTTTGTTCATTTGAAGTTTATGAAGATTAAGTATTAAGAAAATATGAAGCTGTGGTGATAGCTTAATGGTAGAGCACTTGCCTAGCTTGTGTGAGGCACTGGGTTCAATCCTCAGCACCACATAAAAATAAATAAAATTAAGGTATTGTGTCTGTCTACAACTAAAAAAAAGTATAAAAATATTTTAAAAATATATATTGGTTCCAAGTTAACAAAAGGCAAATTTGTGATCATTAGATCTATGTGCCAACTTGATGGGATGGTGAGGTGCTCAGATATTTGATTAATTTTGTTCTGAAGATATCTATGAATGATATTAAAATCTGAATCAGTGCCTAAGTAAAGGAAACTGCCCTCACCAATGTGAGCAGAACTTATTCAATCTATTGGAGGTCTAAATGGAACAAAAGATGAAGCAAGGGAGAATTGGTCCTCAAGGGAGAATTGGGGCCTCCATCTTCTCTTGTACTTGAACTAGACCTTATACCACGAGCTCTCCCAAGACTCCAGCGTGCAGGCAGGAGAACATGAGACTTCTCTTTCTCCATGATTTAACAAATGTGAATCAATTCCTTCTATTCCATTCTATTCCATCTATTCTATATGGCCTATCAGTTCTGTTTCCCTAGGGAACCCTAATACAATTATGGACACAAAAATTTGAATTTTATATAATTTTTTTTGTGTCATGAAATGTAATTATTTTGAATTTTTTCAATCAATTAAAAATGTAAAACCATCCTTATCTTTCAAAACACACAAAAATAGGCACTGGCTCAATTTGGTTTATGAACCGTACTTTACTGATACCTGTCTTAAGATATGAGCAGTCAATAGAAAAATTGAAAACAAGTTAGCCCTTCAATTTTGTTTTATCATCTAAATTCTAGATTTTAAAACAACAGAAGGATAATAAAAGAGGTTGGTAGGTTTTATTACTTTATAACCAAAGGTTATTTTAATCTGTGAAGGAATTAATTTTTTTCTTCACTTTTTATAGCCAATGAGAATGTGGTTATTTCCATTGTTTTTTTAAAATGGATATTAAATTTCACAATGGTCGTGAGTTATGTGTAAGGTCAAAAAAGTGTTGATAATGTTTCTTTTTTGTCCCCTCTTATAATAAGGAATGAAATTATGGTTTCTTTCAATCAGAAAAGATAAAGACTCTTCATAATAACATCATCTTTTTTCCCATCAACCAGGCTATAAAAATCAACTGGAGTAGTGTTCCTCAAAGTGTGGTCCATGTTCTCAATCAAACCTGAAACTAGTTGAAATGCAAATTCTTGGGTGTGCCCAAGACTGATGAATCAGAAACTCTACAATTTGTGCTTTAACAAGTTCTGCAAATGAAGCTGTTGAACATTAAAGTTTAAAAACCATGGAATTTGAGAGAAATATTCTTAGGACTCTTCAGATCTAATAAATGTGAATCTCTGATTTTGTAACCAAACACAATAAGTTTACCTCTTGGTGAGTGCAAAGTCAACAAGCACAACCAGGAGATGAAAGAGTAAAAAAAGGCTTACTGCAGCAAGTAAGGAGCTCATTAAAGACAATTTTTAGAGCAGTACCCCCTTTGAACAAAGAAAATGTTGTAGTTTGGATCTGGAATGTCTCCCAAAGGCTCATTATTAATGGCTTGGTCCATAGCTCATAGCACTATTGGGAGACAGTGGAAAATTTAGGAAGTCTCATTGGAGAATGTAGGTCATTACATTCAATCTGATGGATGTAATGGTATAAATAGAACAAAAGATAGAGTAAGGAGAATTGACTCTCTTTGCCTGAATGCTTTTAGGTCTTTGGAGATTTGTACTTGAAGAGTATAGCTTCTTCCTACCTCCCCGGCCCCTCTGGTTACCATGAGGTGAGCAATAGTTTTCTACCACATACTTCCTATCATTATGTTCTGCCTTACTAGAGTCCCAAAACAATGGAACTAAGAGAACACACATCAAAATCTCTGCAATCATGAATCAAAACAAATCTTTCTTCTGTTAAGTTTGTTTCTGTCAGGTATTTTGTCACACTGATGGAAAGCTAATTCAAAAAGCAAGGAACTTTTTTACATATTCATACAGAAAAGACTCATCATTACACACAGAGGGAACCACATTCCTGAGCATACTTAGTTCAATGCCATATGTCACATCTTTTTTAAATGGCCGATAGTAATGCCTCTAGATGGAGAACTTAATATTATAAGGAGCAAAGTTTACTCTACATTACCTAAAATGAGTGAGTCAGAGTGACTCAGAGATTTTGACTAGTTCCTTGTGTTTTGGAGGGCCTTAGCATAAACAAAAAACAAGTTTGAAGGAACATTAACAGTCACTTAAAGGGGCTGAACCCTCTATATTAGTGATAGAATTTGGATGTGAGGTGTTCCCCAAAAGCTCATGTATGAAACAATTAAGGTTTATAGAAGAAATAATTGGGTTATGAGAGTCTTAACCCAATCAGTGAATTAATCCCCCTGATGGAATCAACTGAATGGTGACTGAAGGTGGGTAGGGTGTGGCTGGAGGAGGTGGATCATTGGGGGATGTGTTTTGTGAGTTGAGCTTAGTCAGTGTCTGTCTGTCTCTCTCTCTCTCTCTCTCTCTCTCTCTCTCTCCCCATTCCTGATCAGATCATTATGTGAGGTGCTTCCCTCTGCCACACTCTTCTGCTATGGTTTTCTGCCTCACTTTGGGCCCCAAGGAATGGAGCTAACAGTCTATTGCCTGAGACCCCTGAAACTATGAGCCCCCAAATAAATGTTTCCTCCTTTAAAATTGTTTTTGTTGGGTCTTTTAATCACAGCGGTGAAAAAGCTGACCAAACAATTAGTCAAATTTCTGTTACTGTGAAAAAATACACCTGAGAAAATCAACTTAAAGGAGGAAAGATTTATTTTGGCTCAGTTTCAGAGATTTCAGGTCATCTGGCTCCATTGGGCAGGAAGTGAGGCAGAATTCCATTACAGTGGAAGCATATGGTGGAGGAAGCTACTCACCTCATGACAGACAGGAGAAAAAATAAATCCCTCAGAGGAATGCCACCTGCAATCTACTCCCTCCAACAAGATCCTACTAATGTTTCCACTGTCTCCCAACATGCCATTGGATAGGAAGCAAACTTTTAGCACATGGTCTTGGCTGAAATTTAAGATCCAGAACATAACTTTCTTCATCTGGTCCCCAAAGTCTCCTGTACATCTCACATTAAAAACAACATTCAGTCCAGATGCAAGTATATCCAAGGTCATAACTGTTCCAGCATTGATGAAAAGGCCAAGTCCAAAGTCTTCTCTGTGATTCAAGACAAACTCTTAGCTATAAAACCCTGTAAAAATAACAAACAACATACTTCCAATGTACAATGGTGCAGGGTAAACATTCCCATTCTAAAAGGAGAGGGAATAGGAGACCCCTTCATGATAGGACTAAAGTAAGACCAAAATTAAGTAGGGAAAACATAAAATCCTATAGCTTCATATCCCATATCTGTGGCATATGGAGGTGTGATGCAAAGAGCAAAGGGTTTGGGTCATCCCCCTCTATGACTTTGCTCGCCTCAGCCTAGCCATTCTTCAATCTTGGTCTGGTTTTTCTCATTTCCTGTGGCTTTGCTCAGCAGATATTCTGTCTCCATTGCAGCTTCATGAATCACCCTCTCAAAGGCTGCCCACAGAGTCTCCAACCCTGCTGCAAACTGTTTGGTCTCCCAGGCCTTCCTTTGAAATATGGATGGAATCCTCCCTGAATCCACAGCTTTTGCATTCTGCATGCCTGCAAAACCAGCATCATGGGAACAATGCCAAGGTCTGTTGCCAGTGGAATGACAATTGAGCCCACTTGGACTATAGTTGCAGTGGGCTCTGAGTGCTTAGATGGCTAGGCCAATGAAACAAATCACAAGGAAACAACTTCTTAGGTGGTTCTGGGCAAGCAGTTACCCCATGTTTTCTTTTCAAAGCAAAGTCTTTCAAACAAATTTACACTTTTACACCCTTGAATCTGTGATGGGTGGATTCCTGCCAATTCCTGTGATGCCCTATCATACTGGTGCAAAGTACTTGGCTTCTTTCCAGTTGTGATAATCTTTTCAGCAACCACATCTTCCTTGGCTCCAATTTGTGCTTCTTTTAGGACAAACTGCAAGATTTTAAATTCTTTCTGCTCTGCTTTTTGCTCACAATCCATGTTAAAAGCAGTCAGCAATAGCTATTCTATAGCTTGAATGCTGGGATACCTTTAAATTTCTTAATTAGTCTAATGCCTTTAAATTCATCATTCCAAAAAGTCTCAGAGCATGAACAAAATGTAGACAAGTTCTTTACTAGAATGTAACAGGAATGGCTTTTTTTCTAATTCCCAGTAAAGTCCTCATTTTCATCTGAAGCTTCCTGAGCACAGCCTTAACTGCCCACATTCCTATCAACCTTCAAGTCTTCTGAGTTCTTACCTTTACTAGTCAGGGTTCTCTAAAGGAACAGAATCAACAGGAAGTATAATTATAAAAAGGGGACTTATTAGGTTGGCTTACATGACCAGAGGCTGGATAGCTCACAAGGGTCAACTGCAGGCTGGAGAGCTGGGAGAACCTGTAGTTGCACAGTTAAAGAGGTTGAAGCCCCAGAACAAGAGGGATCAATGGTGCTACCCTAGTCTGAGACCTAGGACTTCTGGAGAATCACCATCAGAGTCAGCTTTGGAAGAGTGAAGAAGCAAGAATCCAATAACCTCAGAGGATTACAGCAGCAATCAAGAACCCATTCAAGAAGAATAGAGCTTGCATCTGCTGCTGCTTCTTAATTCTTCCAACTTTTATTCCTTCCAAGCCATCATCCTATTGGTCAGTGCTGCCCATGCTTAGGGAGAGTTTCTGTTTCAATTGGCTAGCCCACATGGAAATCATTCCTAGACACACCCTCAATGACAAACCCATAATCTTCTTATTCTTTGGCATCTCTTAATCCAATGAAGTTGACAATTCAAATTAACCATTATACCACCAGAATTACCCATTAAGTTATGCTTACAACATCATAAGGCCTCTCTATCCTGCATCACCAATCCTTTTCAAACTCCTCCAACAAACTAATTCAAAGGCTTCTGAACCCCCTTATTAGGTAAATTCACAGCAATGTCAATGTCCTCACTTTGGTACCATATTTTATGTGTTTTAGTCAACTTTCTGTTTCTGTGACAAAATACCTGAGGAAATCAACTTAAAGGTAGAAAGATTTATTTTGACTCACAGTTTCATAAATTTTAGTCCAAGGTCAGCTAGTTCCATTGCTTTGGGCCTGAAGCAAGGGAGATTATCATGATGGTAGGACATATGTGGTTGAAGAGGTTGCCCACCTCATGGCAGGTGTGTGTGTTAGTATGTGTGTTATCTTTGCATCATATGACCAAAATACCTGACAAGAACAACTTAGAGGAGAAAAAGTTTACTTGGGACTCACAGTTTTAGAGATTTAGTCCATGGTCAAATAACTCCTTTGCTCTGTGTCTGAGATGAGATAAAACAACATGAAGAAGGGCATGGCAGAGGAACATTGCTCAGTTCATGGCAGCTGGGAAGCAGAGAGACAGAAAGGAGCCAAGGACAAAATATAATCCCCAAGAGCATGCCCCCAGTGACTTACTTCCTCTAGCAGGGCCCCATTTACCTACAATACTTTTTCAGCATATAAACATTTGGGGGGCCACTATATAATCAAACCATAACATCAGGTAAGAAGCATGGGATGGAATGGGAACAAAACAAACCCTTCAAAGTCACGTCCCCCATGACCTGCCTTCTCCAACTAGGCTGTCTCCTAATGTTTCCACCATCTCCCAACAATACCATAAGGTAGGGACCAAGCCTTTAGCATATAGCCTTTGGAGGACATTAAATATCCTTCACATGGCCCTCACACACATCCAGCGTAGGTGATTTCCCTTACAAATACCTTCCTAGTCACTAACAGTTTGTGTTTTCCAAAGCTCCCATATGATTTTGTTGATTCATATTTGAAAGTTACTACTGTAGAGTTGCTCCTTCTCTTTTATCCCACCACCAATCCTATCTATAGGACTTTACTGACTCCTATAAATTCCACCTTTGCAAAAACTTCCGAACATAGTGCTAATTACCAGAAAAATCTTAAAAATTTTTATGAACAATGATTCCCAGGCCTGTCTTCAGAACTTTACATGCAAAAAATGTGAGATAGACGTATGATTCTTTCTCTAGGGGCATGGTGAGGAATCCACCTTATAAATTTGAATCTGATATAGTCAGTCAATAGACATTTGGGTATCACTATAGAATTAATCCCCTTGTTCTAGATTAATTTATTTTAATAAGGACTTTATAAAGTCCTCTTTTTCAGAATAGTCATAAATAATTTTCAGATAAAAAAGTAGTACAATTCTGATCATTTTACCTTCTCACTCAAAAATTTTTATTCATTATGTCCAAGTATTACTCAACTTGACATTCAAATCTTCCTGCTAGCTCATATCTCACATAATTCAGCTTATTCTCCAACTAGTCAAACCATGCTACTCCTGAGTCTTTAGACACATCTGGTGCTTTGTGCCACTTTGGGGTTGCCCAAGCAGATTTTGTCCACATAGAGTGTTCCTTCCCTCAGCATCAACACAAATTCACATAAATGTTATATCTTCCTATTAGCCTATCTTAAGTATCAATTAAGTAGTAAGTAGCTTTTAACACTTTGTAGTACCCTTCATCAATTAATTTAATCCTCACAACCACCGAATGCGGTAGCTATAACTGAATAAAATATGAAACTTAGGGTTAAGTAGGTTGAAGTGACTTCCAACTCACAGTAGCAAGTGATGAGGCTGTGATTCTGACTTCAGATCCTGAGTTCTAAAATACTAGATCTACTGAATCACAATATAATCTTTCCATCTATAAGTTGATATAAAACTGTACTTAAAATGATCATGTGGTGTTATGTATCATAACTGCACTTATTCTTTTTTAAAAAAATATTTATTTTTTAATTGTAGTTGAACATAATACCTTTATTTTATTTATTTACTTATATGTGATGCTGAGGATTGAATGCAGGGCTTCATGTGGTAGGCGAACATTCTACCACTAAGCCAAACCCCAGCCCCTGCATTTATTCCTAATTGATATAAAAATGGAAAAGGTAATAATAGATCACTCTAAATTGTGGTTGTAAGAGAGTTAAGGTCATTTTGTGTTTTGGATTAACAGTGATTTTTTTTAATGCAAGAATTACATTCATGTTGACCACATACCTCTGGCTAATAGAGGGAGAACTATGTCTTAACACTGAACCATGGCTGGTTAGAGCTAAATAAACCAGGCTCTGGACATTCTACTGCATTAAAACCATATAAAGGTCTCACCTATATTGGCATCAAGTATCAAACTTAGGGATCAAAAATCTTATTACATAGATCTTTATTGAACCCTAGTAAAGAAAAAAATATTATAGTATTTATGAAAGATTGTAAAACAGGCTTTATTCAAAGGGGATCATGGAAATAGGTACAGAGATCACTGCAATGGGGTCTTGCAGTGAAGGAGAGAGATCAGACTCTATTCTGACTCTAATAAAGAGAAATAGGAATTTATAAGCCTGGAGCTGGGTGGGGGTCAGGATGAAAAGTTTCTAAAATTAAACATTAAAGATGGGGGGTTTCTGGCTAAATAGACTTGATAGTATTATTGCTAAAGGATCATCAGAGATTGAGTGTGGTGAGAGTCTAAGGGCTAGAGATTTTCACTAAACTGACTTAGAAAATTCTTGCTCACACTAGATTCTATAATGACTTAGAGGGAAACTCAGGGTCAGGACTCCTCAAGAGAAGAACTAAGAAAAGCCTGACTAAAGTTTTAATCAAAGGAGAGAATAATTATCAATCCTATTCAAGGTCACTGCCACTGAAAAGAGACTGTATTTGTGCATGTTGTATTAATTTTGCTACACCTGGGGCAGAGATTATGAAATAATCATTTTTGTGTCCCTATCACCATCATCACTGCCATGTAACAATTAGTACCAGGCCTTTAGTATAGTGGTGATTTATGCTGAATTGGACATGACTTTAGAGAAGTTACTCTTTAGTATGTTGTTAAGCCTTCTTTACAATCAAGCCTTCTTGATTTTGAATAGTCCTAAAACAAAAGAAAAAGCATTTCAATCCTAGATTAATTATATTTTGAAAATATTCTCTTTCCTTTTTATTTATTTTCCTTTAGTACCATTCTGTTTCAGAGAAACTAGGTATTTGCTATAGGAAACTTGTTTTTTCAGATGTATCCTGACAACTGGGAATAAAAGTAGAATATCATTTTAGAGCCAATGTTAATTGTGTGTTTGAGAATTGTGAAGGGATTCAGGTTTTAGAAAACTAATTGCAAAGGTTTATTTAAAATGTCAAAAACCCCCTCAGTAGCTGAAAGGTTAGGGTTTCATGTCAGATTTTAAAATAAGAAGGATATTGTTTTGTAATCATAGATGTAGTTTATTTTCTCCTGTACACCTTTTTTCCTTTTCATTCCTACTCTACCTGAAAAATGTGATCAATGTTAATTTTTACACTTTTTTTTCTTTGTGGCCCTGAAACAGAAACTATATGGACATAAATATGCTATTGTGTTTGGGAAATAAGAAGTAATTAACCAAGTCACTGAATGAGACATTTTATTTAACTCAAAATATTATTGGTCATCCCCTGCCCTCTACTTATATTTTCTTTTAATACAAGTTCTTCCTATGTCACTCAGGTTGGTCTTGAACTGGCAATCTCCTGCTTCAGACTCTCTACTAGCTGGCCTTATGGGCATACACCTCTGTGCCCAGTTCTCCCTTACCCTCCTAATTCCCATTTTCTTCCTTTACTCTGAGCATCAGGAAATCTGAGTTTTTTACTTTCATTGTTTCCAAAATATTAAGATAACTACAGTAGCGTCTGAAAAAGAGGAAAGACTGTCTTTAAGCAAGTCTGTCGTGGCCAGTAGATGACACTTGCTCTGCAAAGCCTGACCTCTGCAGCCTAGGGATTAGATGTAATACTTGCAGTCAAAATATTAAGAATCTGACTAAAAATAATGCTGGAACATATTTTAAGAACTGAAGTGCAAAGACATTGTGTTTACTTTTTAAAAGTCAATGAAATGTTTCTTGTTAAGATTTCACTGTTGGGTAGTGTGTAATGAAATAGCAATATTTTCATTGTCAAGTTGTGAATTTCTATATTACTTTTCAGGAAGACTAGATTCTGCTTTTTTTTTTATTTGTTCCAACCATTTCCATTTAGTAGCAGCGAAATTTAGTAGCAGTGACTTAAAGGTAATAGGTGAGGAGTAGAGGGTAAAGGGGAATTGGCCATGTATTGACAATTATTGAAATATGTTTCTCTATGTTCTTTATTTTCTTTAGAAATAAATTAATTAACATAATAGGAGTGAGATACTAGATGCTTTTTTCTTGAAGTAGACACAGCAATAGATAAAGGCACCAAATTCTAAGTCCCTATTCTATCTTCTGCTGTAAAAGTACCAAACAAACCAGTGTTCAACCAGTTCAACAAGAAAATATCATTCAGGCCAACTGACTAATGCACCATCTAGCCTGCTTTTTTTTTCTTTCTTTTAATATTTTTTTTAGTTGTTGATAAACCTTTATTTTATTTATTTAATGTGGTGTCTCACACACATCAGGCAAGTGCCCTATTGCTGAGCTCCAGCCCCAGCTTTCTGGCCTGCTTTAATAAGAATAAATCATATATAAGCCTTAAGGTATGACATCAAAAACAACTTTATTCTATAGATGGTTTATTCAGATACAGCCCAATCTCCATGCTACCTGAAAAAATATGGTCAATGTTAATTTTCATTGACTAATACTTGTTAAACTTTACAAATATAGTTAGAGCAGTGATACAGGCTTTTCCATATTTATCTTCCTAAATGAACTATGACATTGACATTCACCAATTTTATTCACATAACTATGGAAGTCATATTCTTCTAATTCCCCCAAATGCCCCTTTTCATTTGTCTTGGCATAAAACTAAGGTGTTGTCAAATATCTTTCAAAAAAAAAAAAAAAAAAAGAGAGAGAGAGAGAGGATTGATTCGATATACATAGCTGTCATGAGTCTAATTTCACAAGTTCATTTATTTAGATCATTTCTTTTTCTGCCCATCTTTTGTGCCTTTCATTTTTTTTCTTCTTTTAAAATTATTCTTTCTCCATTAGGCCACATTTTAGGTTGTCCACAATTTGTTGGACTTGTTACTTGCCATGTCCTTTTTAGCATCAACTTATTTTCTCATTCTTTCAATTTTCTTAGCCAATTTACTAGTCCATATTATCAACAATGTTTGAGAAGTATATGTATCTCCAATTTTATAAATCACAAACGGTATAAATTTGAGGAGTCCAAATAACTGTGACAAACTTTATTCATAACTACATCCAACAAAAAGTTCTCCCTTTCTTAATCCTCTAACTACATTTTCACAGAGGGCAGCATTACATCATCTTGCCATCTTGCCTCACTGTATGGCTCTAGGTTTTGTCATTTTTATCTGTTTTTATTTGTCCCTTATTAGGAAAACTTCTTGCTATAGGGAAAATCCATCTTTCTGGTATATTTGAATACACTTGATATACAGGAGATACACAGGATACCCAATACACAGGAGTTAAGGTAGCCCAAGTGGGACAAAAGTCAAAACTAGTAAAGACTTTTGGAATTGTTATAAATTTTATATCTCAAATGCATTTTTAAAAGTCATAATAAATGTAAATCTTTTAAGCATTAATGATAGCTTATAATGCTAAGATTCTCTAGAAGCAATAATGAAGATGGGACTCTCAAGAAAACACTAAAACTACCATACACTTTGACTTCAAAGATAGAAACGGGGAGAGGATTGGCTAATAATCAACAGAAAGGTAAGGGGGAAAGTACAGGGAAAGGCCACCTTAGCAGCAGAACAGTAAGGACCAGTCACGTCCACTGTTTTTAGTTTTCCAACCATGTTCCATTCCCAGAGATTTCTCCTAGTGGTCCAAGAATTCTTCCTTCCTTGGCTGCCACACCATCTTTAAAAGAGCTGGGAGTGGGGCTGTGGTTGTGGCTCAGCAGTAGAATGCTTGCCTAGTGCGTTGGAGGCACTGGGTTCGATCCTCAGCAGCACATAAAAATAAATAAATAAAGGTATTGTGTCCAACTACAACTAAAAAGAAAATATTGGAGAGAGAGCGCGCGCGCTGGCAATGCTTCTTAGGACCTTTACTGTTTCCACTCCCCTCAACTCCTCCACATCCCTCCAGATAACCAATAGGCCTGCTACTTTCTTAACTCTTTCAAACTTTTGCTCAAATGCAATTTTCCCTCTAAGGTCAATATTTAAACATTGACACTCTCCAAGCTTTTTCCCACTTCTTATTACCTAATGTGAACTTATGTCAACCTACTCCAACCAATTTACTACATCCCATTTGGACACCCTTGCCTGTTGTTTCTTTAAATCCTGCCTGAAAGGGGAGAGGTTAGGGGGAGGAGCTAAGTTAAGGACTCACAGACCAGAGCAACCGGCTCCTTAGGCTCCGCCCACCTGTGTCATCAGCTGCCGGCGGAACACCGAAGACCCTCCCCTCTTAGACGGCTCCGGAAACGCCTCTGTCAGCAGGCTCAGCACGTGGTCGTGACGTCAGCGCGCCCGCGCCAGCCGGCCTGACGCCCCAGGCTTCCGCGGGATCCTGGTGGAGTCACGTCTGCTTCGCAGTAAGGTGTTGCTGTGATTATTATTATTATTTTTTTTTTTTGTCCAGACCTTCCTTCTGGGCCTGGTCCTGGACGCTAAGATGTACCACAACAGCAGCCAAAAGAGACATTGGACTTTCGCCAGTGAGGAGCAGCTGGCGCGTCTGCGGGCCGACGCCAATCGCAAATTCAAATGCAAAGTGGTGGCAAACGGGAAGGTGAGGTCTCTGGCGGCCACCCGCTCTGCCCCGGCCTCAAAACTTTGAGCAGCTGCGGGAGCTCTTTGGGCTTCCAACACAACCTCTCACTCCCGCTTCCGCCTCCGCGGTGCGGAGTGTGTTTATCCAATAAGTAGGCGAGCATGTGCCAGGCTCGGTGGGTACGGGGACTAGCAACGCAGTCCCCACAGTAGAGAGGCAGGCTGACTACGTCTTTGTAAAATGGCGAAGAACAGACCATAGAAGCTGAGGCAGTGGAGGATAAGAGCCTCTTACTTGTCAGAGATGTCGGGGAAAGCTTTTCTCAGTAGTTGATGGGAAGAAGACGGGAAAAGAACATGCGCGACAAACAGCTGCATTAGTAGAGTGGAAAGTCAAAAGCTGCATGGAATGTTTGAGGACGTTTGGCCGAAACTGAGTACCTGTGCAGCAATAGCCTAAATAGGCAAGAAATTTTTAAGCCCAAGTAAGGACTTTGAAATTTATACAGAAACTATGGAGAACTTTTGAAAGATTTTAAATGAGAGGTTAATCATATCAGGTCCTCGTTATAGAAAGAGCCCTCTGGCAACCTGGAGATGAATGGATTTCTTGAGGGAGTAAGACAGGAAACCTTCAAACCATTTGACTGAAGATGGTTTGCAATGTGACCTCCTAGCCAACTCCCTGTACAGCCCTCAGCCTCCTTTTTAATCTCTCTTACAAGTCCCCCTACCCATTCCATGCCTCCAAGCCTGTTGCTATTGAGCTCCTTTTACACTTAACTGATTTCATATTTCAGTACTTGTATTACTTTGTTAGGGATGGCTTTAAAAAAAAATCTCCAAGAACTGGGAACTAAAATCATAGAAATTTACTGAGACATTTGCTGTTTTTAATCACAATTTGTGTGACAGTGATTGAAAAAGGATGCTGAAAACTTTCCATCCATGAAAAACGTGTATCTTCTTTTGAATTTACAATTAATGACATTAAACCTGCAAGCATATACTGTATCATGATTGTTTATGTATTCATGAAGCAACGTCCAGCTTACATGTGAAATGGTATAGTTTTAGTTCATCGGTATTTTTATAAAGATATTTTGTGCTATGCTTAGCAAATCTATAAAGAGAATGGTTGGTGGCATATTTTCCTTTGTTGCAGTTATAAACCTAATTTAATCTGAACAGAAGACAGTTTTACAGTTAATTCACTGAATTTATATTGTAATTTCTGCTCTAAAGGTTCTTCCAAATGATCCAGTCTTTCTTGAACCTCACGAAGAAATGACACTCTGCAAATACTATGAAAAAAGATTACTAGAATTCTGTTCAGTGTTTAAGCCTGCAATGCCACGGTCTGTTGTGGTAAGTTATTATAGTAATGAAGTAAGATGTCCTTTACCTGGCTTATGAAATCTGACCTTTTCTAAATTTCTAAATTCCCTATTCCCTCTAATCTGAAAAAATTTATCTTAGGTTGCATTTGTTTAGTTTTTATCATATCTTTCAATAAAACCCTTAAATTACGAGTTTCTGTATCATATCTTGCAAAGTATTTCAAATCTTATAGAATTTTGAGGTCTGGGTAAGCCATAATATCCTTATTTTATAGAGAAAGAAAAAGATACATTTTCTCTCCAGGTTCTCAAGTAGTGAACAATAGAATTCGGAACAAAGATTAGTAGTTTTCAATTCTATTACACTCAATATATGATTGGAATAATGCAATAGTTAGTAATCATGTCCCAGTCGAAACTCATGCCATAAATTTTTTAAAACCTTCATTAGTAGAAGCTGGGGATTTATCGTTGATTTAGAAATTGTCTTCTGGTTGTTTTGTAGATATAGTTCTGAAATCCCTGTTTGTTTTTGTTGGGGAAGACAATGGTAAGGAGAAATAGGTAGCTTATATTAAAAAGCAGAATGATAAAGACAAAAGCCAGAGTGGAAGAGTGTGTAAAACATTTTTACCTTGCTTATTATCTCACGTGGTTTGTTGTGAGGCTCAAATACAAAAGTCAATATATATTAAGTGTTAAAGTTATGACCCAGTATAGAATCTCTCGTTAGGTGTCTTCATTTTTATAGTTGAAAAAAAAATTGAAGTATATTAAAATATAAGTTCAAAAATATTTATGTTATTTCTTAACTCACAGATCTTTATCTGAGATATTAAAGATTCACAAAGAATTTTAGAATACTTTATTAGTGTCTATCTTGAAATTTGGCTCTTTGCTGTTAAAGGAAGTATAAAATGAAGTAGTAGGTATAAGTGATTTTAGGATGAAGAAGCAATCCTTAAATTAACTTATGTAGAATTTGTCTTTATGCAACATGTTTATGACTGGTGAAGAATTTTTTACATAAAATGACAAAATTTTTAAAAAATATTTGAAATGAATATTCTTTTTTTGTGTCATAAAATAGATTAAATGGTTATTTCATTAGTTCTAGCCAAATAACATGTTTGTTAAAAATAGACAGCTCTTCCTTGAATTCAGCCCTGTTCTTTATTAGCTATCTGAATAAATCACTTAACCTTGTTGATACTCAGTTTCTTTTTCTGTAGACATAGTAATACTTCACCAAGTTGTTGTAAGGATTAAAATAGAATGATAGTTTTGTGTTTGGCACAGAGTGGGACACATTCAGTAAATAGTAGATGCTGCTTTTACAGTTCATTTCAGCAGCAGTGATCACAGTTATATCTCAGATCTCCTATGTCATATCTTATTGGATTAGTGGATTGAGAGCAGGTTTATTGTACCAACTATGATTTTCTATTAGGACTTTTCCAACATTGGTTAGTTAATTTGTGACCATTTGTATTTTTCTGACTCTAGACATTTTGAACTCCTTAATTCTAAAATAAATATATATGTTTTAAAATCCAGTGACCATAAGGATTACTTAGAAGGCTTGCTGTCAGATGGCCAAAGGGTGGGAAAGAATCTTCTAACTATGAAATTTTCATAATACTTAATCACAATTTATTTTGATTAAAGGAAAATTAGCAGTTATTGATATTTGTCTGGAGAGCATTTTCAGAGAAACCTTTGCACAAATAAGTTCTTTTTCACAAAATTTATCATGTATCATGTGCCAATAGAGCCTGATTATATGTGTGTGTGTGTGTGTGTGTGTGTGTATATATATATATATATATTTTTTTTTTTTTTTTTAACCTTAGGGTACAGCTTGCATGTATTTCAAGCGTTTTTATCTAAATAATTCTGTAATGGAATATCATCCACGGATAATAATGTGAGTATAAGTTTGTTATTTTCATTAAAGACCTTTATACTGTGTGAATATTTGTGTGTGAGGTGTGTGTATATGTAAGAGACAGGGGGATGGGGCAGAGGGGCTAGGGAATTTCTCACTAAAGCAATTTAGATTAGCATTCATGTTTCATATTCAGAATTTAAAATCCTTATTTACTTTTATCTCCTATAATATAGACAGCATCTGAACTTGTCCAAATTCACATTATTTTTCTCAAACTATTTCCTTAATACTGCTTTTTTTTTTTTTTTTTTTTTTTTTTTTAGTGACACTTTTGTTCTTTCAGTTGCTAAACTGAGAATCATTTGTGGTGATTCCTTGTTGTCCCCACCCATTCAGTCTGCGGATCTTTTTTTTTTTTATTTTTTTAATTTTTTTTAATATTTATTTTTTAGTTATTGGCGGACACAACATCTTTGTTTGTATGTGGTGCTGAGGATCGAACCCGGGCCGCACGCATGCCAGGCGAGCGCGCTACCACTTGAGCCACATCCCCAGCCCCAAGTCTGCGGATCTTGTAACTTCATTTTAACTTTAGTTAAACAGAGGTCTCTCTTGTAGAAACAAGACTTTGCTAAGCATGGTGCTCATTAATGAAGATAAAAATAGTATGAGAGGGGCTGGGGATGTGGCTCAAGCAGTAGCGCGCTCGCCTGGCATGGGTGAGGCCCGGGTTCGATCCTCAGCATCACATACAAACAAAGATGTTGTGTCCGCCGAAAACTAAAAAAAATAAATATTAAAAAAAAAAAAAATAGTATGAGACTCAGGACTTTAAAATCACATTGTTCCTACTTATTTTCTCTTTTTCATTCCCATTCCCACCTGTCAAGCTCAGGTCTTTGATCCTTTGGAATTTCCAAAAGCTCTCTGCAGTAGCTTTCTTCTGGTTTTTGACTCTGAACTCGTATAGTTACCACTTGAATTTTATAGGTTTGCCCATGAACTCATCATCCACTACTCAGATGACTTCAGAAATTTCTACTGATGGCCTTCTGAAATGTTCTTTTATTTTTATTTTTTTAATACCTTTATTAATTTTTTTTATGTTGTGCTCAGGATTGAACCCAGGGCCTCGAACGTGCTAGGCAAGTGCTCTACCTCTGAGCCACAACCCCAGCCCTGAAATGTTCTTTTAACTTAAATCTTTTTTCCATAATCATATGGTACATACATATATACTGTTCTCTTTTTTAACTCCATAGTCATATGGTACATACATGCATATTGTTCTGTTTTTTAGCTCTTTTATCTACATTTCATGATACAAACTACTGTTCTTTATCAATTATTTTGTTTTTCCAGATTTGAGGTTGAACTATATGAAACTACCATTGAGTCAATGGCCGAATGCCATGGCAATATTAGATCAACCTGATTTTATAGTTTGTCTTATGAATGCTAATGGATAGAAGTTGAAGAGGAACTTCCCCTCCCCCCCACTAATTTTCTGCAATATTTAACGTAATGACTTGTGAATATTAGGCAATTTTAGAAAGTACTTTTAGAACTAAAACATTTAGCTATTTCTCAAAAGTATATGCATGCACCTTCACTCTCCCATATTTTTTCTTATAGGCTTACTTGTGCATTTTTGGCTTGCAAAGTAGATGAATTCAATGTGTCTAGTCCTCAGTTTGTTGGGAACCTTCGGGAGAGTCCTCTTGGACAGGAGAAGGCACTGGAACAGATTTTGGAATATGAGCTACTCCTTATACAACAGCTTAATTTTCATCTTATTGTTCACAATCCTTATAGACCGTTTGAGGGCTTCCTCATTGATATAAAGGTAACTTATTATATGAAGTAAACTAGTGAGTATACTACTTCCTATTCTTTTAAAGAATCTAGAATTTTATAACCTTTAATCATCCTGAATTTCTCTCTTCTTGTGTGTCAGTGTAAATAATATGAGGAACTAAGTAACTCTTTCAATAGTAGGTTTGTTTATACCAGCATCACCAGTAGTGCATCGTGCTATAACTTTATAACAGCTGTGAAATGACTAAATAATAATAATTTTCAGCTCCATAATAATATTCTGAGACCATCATCATATATATGGTTTATCACTGAAGGAATTATTGTGTAGCACATAACTGAATATGTAATTTGAATTAAACAGTTGCTCTTTGAAGTGGAAAAAGGATGGAGAAAATGTGGTAACTGGTAGAAACAGAAGAAATGTTTTTGTTTTGTGGAAGAGACTAATACATGTTTCAATACTAATCTAGGGAACTAATAGTGAGAGAAAGATTAAAGGAAAAATGGAAACTATATAGCTCAAGTTTCTCTTTTGGAGCAAGGAAGAAGGGGTTGGCCTGGGATGCAAGGAAGAATTAGCATTGGAAGGAATGATAGCCCTTTCTTTTAACAAAAGGAAAAGAAAGTATGGATGAGATATTGTTAGGCCTGGGAATTTGGTAATGGCAGGAAATAGTGCCTTTCTTTGTTAAGAGCAAAAATAATTTTCTGAGAATGATCGAGTTTCTGAGAATTATCAAAGACATTGAGACAGATGGAAATGTTGACCATACTCACTGAAAAATTGGAAAAAAATATTTCTATGAAAATATTATCTCTGCTCGGTAGTGTAAAGAAACTTAACATAGTCATTAAACATGAATTTTTAGTAACATTATCAGACTTCTGGCTGTATGTTTTTCTTCGTACTACCCAGAAATCTGGGTATAGTTGCAGAACAGAAGGTTGTTTGCAATCAAATACAGTTGACGTTAAGTAGAAATGTGTTGGCAATCTATTGGAGAAGGGAATTCAGGAAGGAAGTGAGGACTAGAGAACACTGGTAAGTGGGATCAATTACAGGGATGTGTGACCAGAGATTCTGAGCAGGGAAACTTGCTGTGAAGTATTAAGCCAGTGTACTGGGGAAAGAACATTAGTGCTCAGAGTAGAGTGTATCATTATATCAGGTCAGGCATCTTGGGATAATGATAGGCCTGTGTGGACTACACAGTTAAAACTCTGGATATTTTGTTCCCAAGTATAGACAGATTTCGTACTGTTTAAGGTCTTGATTATGAAGATCTGTTATTACCAAGAGGGTTTAGGATTTAGGGTTCATCTTAAAGGATAGGAGGAATTATCAGGAAATATAAGGTCTTCCATATATCTCGGGCCTATTCTAAAAATAATTCCGTATGTTTTCAGAGAAGTCTAGTAGATTCAAGAATCATTAAAGTAAACTTTAGAAGAAATTTCCTATCAAAATATGGTGACATGATTCCTAAATGTGGCCTTTTATCTGAATTACCTGGATCACTTGGAACGTCTACCTGGGAATATACATTTCTTGGATCTACTTTAAATCTACTTGAATCTCTAGAATCTGAATCTCAGGTGGAAAAGGGTAAAGAGAAGGGATTAACATAAATTTAAAATAGCAACAAGTGCTACTGTGCTGGGAACTTTTGATGTTATCTTAAAGCATATATTTCTTACTGAGGTATTCAGAAAAGTTTGAAAATCACTGAGTTAAATGATAATATCACAGAAGACATGTTGTTTGATATTCAGAATTTATTGGCTTAAATTTTATTCATTCTAATAGTGCATACAAAACAATCTCATATTAAAAGTTCATTTCTTGTTGTGGTATACAGAAAAGGAGTTCTTTAGCAGTTGTATTAAACACTTTCTAGTCAATGTAAATATTTTTGAATTGTAAGTACTCTATTAAACAGAAATGGTAACATTTGCAAACTTTATTTCTAGACCCGTTATCCCATGCTGGAGAATCCAGAGATTTTGAGGAAAACAGCTGATGACTTTCTTAATAGAATTGCATTGACTGATGCTTATCTTTTATACACACCTTCGCAAATTGCCTTGACTGCCATATTATCTAGTGCCTCCAGGGCTGGGATTGCTATGGAAAGGTATTAATTTGTGTTTTACCTTAGGTCAGATTCAGTCACTTGATTTAATTCTTACTGGAGTTTAAGTTTTTAAGTAAGGTCCACTTATGATTCTAGTTCTGTATATTCCTTTTAGCCTCTGAAAAAGTTGATGAGGGAAGAAATGAGATCAGTTGCCTTTTAAAGAAGTCTAAGAATTAAGCAAAGTATTGTTGAATTAAGAAAATACGTTTATGACTAAAGTAAAACAGGTAATCTTGGAAAGATTGATATACTTATTAGTATATGGAGAATCTATAAGTTTACAAACTGGTAAACAACTTGAATATAGCAAGTGTATTTGCTTTATTTTAATCGTTACTGCTCTGCTATAAAGCATACGTGAACATGGAATTCAGTAAAGGTTTGTGGAAAGAATAATACTTTAGATGATGTCCAAATAAATTATAATTGAACCATAAATAGTAATAGGTAACAAATAAATTACACACCGAGACCCAGGCTGTATAAGTACTTTATGTGAATTAAAATCACTTGATTCTCACAATGGTACTCTGTGTAAAGATTAATTAAATGTTATAGATCGTGACTATAAATGAATTTACCAGTACTCTGGTTATAATTTGTTTAATTGGAGAGGAGGAATAATGATGTAACAGACATATTTGCTGTACTCCAGTTGCTTACCAAATTAGACTATTTTTTTACTTTCTTTACTTTTTTTATTTATGATCTTTAAAATTCTTGTGGTTTTGTTCCTAGAAATAGCTGAGGAAGGAAGATAAAACGTTTTAAACTTTAACTGTTTTATGTTTATGTATCTAGAATTTTGAAGTCCAAATGAGGTGGTAGCAAGCATGAACAAATGTGATTCAGTTATTACCCCACTTAGTAGGAGTATTTATGTTTCCTTGCAGAATAAAGGATTTTGCCTCAGACATCTCTGAGGTCTTTCACATATCATAGTATATATCAGTTTACTTTTCTAAAACATGAATAATTCTAAATTTTAAAATACATCTGCATTCAAAATAAGGGATTGTGGGCTTATTTTTTTTAATTTATGGTTTGCTTCTCTGCAAAGAAGAACTAAGCAACTATATATAAGTATGTACATTTAATCATAAAATTATTTATACTCCATTTGTTTACTAAGCCATAACATTTATTAACTGCTTTCTAGGTCCTATTGTGAACTGTACTACATTTTAAGAGTGTGAAAATGAACAAGATATAAATCCTTGCCCTACTTAGGAAAGATAGCCATGTAAATTGTTGATATTTATGAAGTTTAGGTGTGGGACTTTCATTTTTTTCCCACAATTTAGATAGCCAAAAGTCATTTAATCTGTTGAAGCATCTTATTCAGTGTATACTGCAGGGTTTTTTTTGTGGTGAGATTTTAGTGATGTGAGAGTTATGTAGTGATATTTTTAGGTAAGCATTCTAAGGTCCAGATTACAGTTTTAGTTTAGTTATAATTCCAAATAGAAAAAAATGAAATTGTGGTACCCTGGTTCATTGCAGCTTAAATAGCTTTTATGACTTTCTCAAGGACTGTAGACATTGAGCATTTTTCCCCTTTTAGGGAAATACTTCCATTCATTATAAACTTAAAAGTGATTTACAGGCAATCTTTTGGGATATGTCAGAATTGCCATTTACATTTATTGGTTAACAGGAAGGCTCTTGTGATATTGTTTACATTTGGGACAGTGCCTCAAATGACTACTCATAGATTGTTATTTTGGGGTTCTCTTCAGTGGTTATAGAGCTTTATTTCACATTTACTGGTTTGACTTGTTAAGTATTCTTATTTGCCTGTGGATTTTTAACAAATTAAATATTAAAAGTCCAACTCAGAATTGAGATTGAGTTTAAAAACTTTCTTAGATTTAAAGAGTCTGGCCAGCTCTCAAAACCAAGTGTATCACTCTTAAGCTTAAAAAATTGAAAGGAGGGGCTGGGGTTGTAGCTGAGTAGTACAGCTTTTGCCTAGCATGTATGAGGCACTGGGTTGGATTTTCAGCACCACATATAAGTAAATAAACTAAAGGTCCACTGACAACAACAAAAAATGAATAAAAAAAAGAAATTGAAAGGAGGAGGAATAAAAAGAAACAAAGATGGCAAAAAGAAGGCAAAAGGGAATGAGTAGTTATTTTGAATCACTTATGACCAGAAATGCATTAATTGTCAAAAAAGTTACTGATTTCCATATCCAAAATTAGTTCCCATAATAGACAATGAAGACATAATATCAAATTTACAAGATGGTGTTAAACCTTGTAATAAAGTTTAAATAATCTGAATAGCGATAGCAGTTCTTAAAGTGTTTTTTTAACTATTTTTCCCAAGGGAAAAACTTTTTTGTACTTACGTTTCAAAGATTTACGCTTTAAGAATCTGTTCACTTAGGCTTTTATTGAACTATAGACCAATTTTGGGTACATTAAACTTCAGACTAAGTAAAAACTTAAACATACAAATTGTGTTTTCATACTATTATAGTGATTCTTAGAAAAACATATAATTAGGCTTTATATCACATTGATGGAAAAGTACTGACACCTTTGATTGGACTTGATACAAAAAAGATGTAATAGATTTATAAAGCATGGGGTGATATTATCATTGGTTTGGATGCCTTTTATTCCTTAGAAGTACAATTATAGGTAACATGATCTTGATAATCAAACAGAAAATCCTTACTAATGCCAAATTCTAGGTCTGTTAGGTAACAAGCTTTATGACTTGGTGAAATACAAGGTCATGATTTGTACATTCCTATAATTAAGATTCCTTATCCATCAAATGAAGTTAGACTTACAGAAATTCTAAATCAGATACTATAAACATTATAAATATTGATTCTTATTGCTGTTTTCTTACTATTTTCCCTCTGAAAGATTATGCATTATAAAATTTGAATTAGTTAACTTTGAATAGTGAATATTTTTAAGCTCAAATGAGTTGTAATAAATCCTTAAGACTATAATTGTTATAAATTATACTTTTATGGAGTTCAAAGGGTTATATAATATTTAAAAAATATATTAATTTAAAAATTGCTTTTGATAAAGAAATGAACCTAGAAGCAAACAATTTATAATGTCAAGTTTTCTAATATGCTATATGTTTTCAGTAGATTGAAACTGTTTTTTTTTCTTTGCCAGTTATTTATCAGAGAGTCTAATGCTGAGAGAAAATAGAACTTGCTTGTCACAGTTACTAGATATAATGAAAAGTAAGTAAAACAGAATACTTTACAAATTGGTCTGTTACAAAGCTGTTTTCTGAATAAATATATGGTATTTAACTTAAAATAGAAGATTTTTGTTTAGATTTACTTATATTGGATTTTTGTATTATAGAAGCATTAAAAATACATTGGTGGAGAACAGATAAAAGGTACATTCTTGAGTGTTAGAATAACAGGTAGGGACCACCACAACATATATAGGTCTTCAGACATATCAGGAAAAGAAAATCCGATTCAGAACGGGATTTGTGAGCCAGCAAGATTCTTTTAAAGTACACACAATCATGTGATAAGCTCTAAGAAAGATCAAAGGAAACTCACTTATGGATAATGTTTAAATTTAGCATGTCTATTTTGTATATAAAAGTCAATTTTAACTAGCTAATATGTTACTTGTTGGTCATTTTGTTAGTTGATAATAACAAAGGCCATGGTTCTTAACTAGGGGTAATTTTTACAATTTCTGGAGATATTTTTGACTGTCACAATTTAGAGGGTAGTAATGGTTAACAGCATCTAATAGGTGGAGGTAAGACTGCTTCTGAACATCCTACAGTATACAGGAGAGCTCCTGTAGAAAGCAAAAAAAAAAAAAAAAAAATGGCTTCCCAACAGAGATCCAAGTCCTATTCCCTGGAACCTGTCAATGTTACTTTCTATGGCAAAAAAGAAAAAAGTGAGATTGTGGGTATTTGTGGATAATTTAACAATCCTGAGATGGTAGCATTGATCTGGATCACTGAGGTGAGGACTAAATGCAGTTACAAAGTTTCTTATGGGAGAAAGGTAGAGAGAAATTTGATACACACAATGTTTAGACAGCAGAGAATTTGAAGATGCTGGTTTTGAAATTTATAGGAATGTGGCCACAAGCCAAAGAATGCTGGCAGCCACTAGAAGTTGGAACAGGCAAGAAATGGATTCCTCATTAGAATCTCCAGAGATAGTTACCCTGCCCATACCTTAATTTTGGCTGAGTGAACCTGATTTCACACTCCTGGGCTACAAAACTTTGAGAGAATATATTTTGGTTATTTAAAAATGCCACATTTATGGTAATTTTAATAGCAGCCTCAGGAAACTAGTCTAGCCCTTTACAGCGAAGAATAATCCAGCCCAATATGTCATTAGTAAAGAAACCTGGTTTTAAAGACTGAGTAGAATCTCTATATAAAACTGATTGGCATTCCTCTTCATTCTTTTTTTTGCCTATGACACACTGATTGCTCATGGCTACTGGACTACTCCTTAGGGTTAAAATTTCTTTTGTTCACAAAATTTTTGTGACTATTATTATTATTAATTAAATTTGTAACTAAATGTTGACTAAACCAATAAAATATAAGATTTCAGATCTTGATTTGGGATGACAGTAAATATAAACATTCTTATGTTTACTTTAAAAGTTAGGATGCTTTGGGGCATATAGACTTCATTTCTTATTTCTCCAAAGTGATCTTGAGGGCTGAGGGCTTTCCTCTTTGAGAATGATGGATTTGATCATAAGCTGTAGGTCTTCACTTTTACCACCAGAGGGTTCACTTCCAAAGCTAATTGTTATTTGGCCAGATACCTGGAAGGGAGCCTTAAAGATAAACCACCGTACTCATTTAAAGCTTTGAATTTTATTATTAATTTCTCAGTACCTTTATTTTGTTCCATATAGGAAAAAAATAATTCTCCATAAAATACTGAGTTTGAACAACGTTAAATATTCATGAGTTTAACACAACAAGTATACTGAGTTCTAAGTACTAATTCAGTTGAAAACATTACTTTGTTTACATTATGAAATAATGCAGTAATATAGTTACCCATTTGGAGCATGTGGCTGGCTAATAATGAGCCTATATCTTTGTTTCCCTAACCTTGAAATTTATATTCTTTGATTTATTACACTTGAACAACAAGATCAGCTAGAGAATTTTTAAAAATTTTTTTACAGTTATAAAGTTACTATTAATAGTTTTCTTTTAACCTAAAGGAAGATAAGACATGGGTTTATTTATTTATTTATTTGGTGGTAGGGTCACTGGGGATTGATTCCAGGAGCACTGTAACACTGTGTCACTAAGCTACATCCTGATTCCATGCCCCTGGCCCCTATGCACCCCTCCCTCCCCCCCCCCCTCTCTCTCTCTCTCTCTCTCTCTCTCTCCATATATATATATATATATATATATATATATTTATTTTTATTAATTTCATTTTTTTAAAATTTTGAGGAGGTTGTTGCTAAATTACCCAAGCTGGCTGGCCTTGAACTTAAAGATCCTTCACCCTCAGCTTCTTGAGTGTTAGACCACCACACCCAACTTGACATGTTTTTGATTATACTAAATGTTCCTTTTTTTATTACATGTTATATAGTAACAGTTTCTTTTGTAAACAAGAAGTATACTCCTCACCCACCCTCTTTAAGATACAAAGTATGTTCCCTATGTTTGTGTAGGAATTTTTAAAAAGAAAAGCTAAAAACTTAAAAGTGAACATGGTAATATTTGTAAAAACATTAAAATACATGTTTATCTTTATGTACCACATGGATGGGATAAAGAGCACTCAGCTATAAATTACTGGAATTTAAGTGTGGTACTTCTTGGATTTTAATCCAGAATAACAAATCCTGTTAATCATGTCGAGTGTTTTTTTGTGATTTGCTATAACAAGACGGGAGATTATTATTCACTCCCTTTACCATGAGAAACCTTTTTATAATTCAGTGTAAATCATTTTTTATCTCCTAACAGGCATGAGAAACTTAGTGAAAAAGTATGAACCACCCAGATCTGAAGAAGTTGCCATTCTAAAACAGAAGTTGGAGCGATGTCATTCTGCAGAGTTTGCACTTAATGTAATTACGTAAGTAGAAAGAATTATTCAGATATACTTATAGCTGTTATCTAATCCAACTAGTTTTAAGACTGTAATTTTATTGTAAAAATTTGTTCGTGTGGGAAAAACTGACTGGTTGATCAGAGTTTTTTTTTTTTTTTTTTTAGCTGAGTACATTTCTAATAGGATTAAACATAATAATTAATTTGGCTTCCCTTGTACAATTCTGATTCTGCTTTCACCAATGGCTTTGGCTTGTAGATCTTTTCCTATTCTGTTCCTCCTTGTAGGAAATCAGTGGGCAGGCTTTCTAGAGAACTCCTGAACCTTTTCCTGCCATTTGCTCTGAGGAGCAAGCATATGGTTTAATAGTTTCTTTCAGTAACAAATTATATTGAAGATAGAACCAATAGGAAAATGTGCTATTAGATCTTTTCTTGCAGCCACAGGAATATCCTTAATGTCTCTTAATTTGTAGGCTAATGTGGAATAACCATAAAATTTACACTGTTTTGTATAAAGGATCCACTTAAACTTTAGATAGGAATGATGAAACTAAAATGTTCTAAATCTTTGGTGGATTGCATTCTAATTAGAAATTTCTTCTACTTTATTAAGATTTATAGTGGGAGTTAGCTGTGGCGTCTGAGAGTTAAGATGTATTTGAAATATTTTGATTCCTATATTTGGTGAATATATGCTAATGGATATGTATGAAAATCCTGAATGACATTTTCAGAACATTCAGAACAAGCATTATGACTCAGAATTCCTTAACTGTACAGTTGTAGTAGGGGAATATCCAGGAATGTATGGCGTGTACAAATTAAAGAACTATTTTTTTTTCTTTTGGTACCAGGGATGCTTAACCACCAAGCCACATCCCCAGCCCCCCAACCCTCACTTTTTTTTAAGTTGCTGAGGCTGGTTATGAACTTGTGATCCTCCTGTCTTGACCTCCCAAGCCATTGGGATTATAGGCATGTGCCACTGTGCCCAGCTAAGATACTATTTTATTATAATCATAACTATAACTTGCATGGCTTAGCGTAGATCTTGAAATTGGTAAATTACACTCCTGGATTTCAGTAGTAACTATAGAAGTGTTAGAAGGTTATAAAGAAATAAAAACATTTACTTTAGTGAATAAAAGTATTAGAGAACTCATTGGGTTTTCAGGTTGATTTTGAAATGGGCTTAAACCAGGAATTGGCAGATTGTGGCCTACCAGCCAGATCTAGCCTTCACTTATTGGAACATAGCTACCCATTAGTTTACGTATTATTATAGCTGTATTCATGTCATAGCAGGAAAGTTGAGTGTTGTGACAAACTGATTATATGGCCTGCAAAGCCTAAAATATTTACTCTTTGGCCCTTTAAAGAAAGTTTTCAACCACTGCTTTATTTAGACTATTAAACTATTAATTCTTGCTAAGCAACTCATTCAAAATTCCTGATTGCCATAATTTTACATTTTACTCCAAGTTATCATCTGCTTAAGACTCTTTGACAATTGAGATTGTACATGAGCACCTGAAGACTGCTTCTCAAATTGTAATATTTTTCTAAAAAATTTAAGACATACTTTTGTAAAATATAATATAAAATGATTTGCTAGAAAAATGAGACATACAAAAATATAAGTTTAAATTTTATTATGAACAGTCAAAATTGTTCTGTTAAATTGATATGAAAGTTTCTAAATACACAATTTCTGTACTACTTATCTCACTGCAAACTGGAAACAGTTCAAGAACCACACTATGAGTAGTACTACTTTAAGACAAAATATTTGTTCTTTGATCTTTAAAATTATTTTATTATTATTTTTTTTCATTACACAAGAACTGTATTGTCAGTCAGTCAGTCAAGACGGGTAAAATCAAAGGTCCCTTTGACCAAAACCCAAATCTCAGGATCTCAGAAGTAACTTATTATTTGTTGCCAACTTTTATCAGGGTGTTTGTGTGTCTGAAATAAGTATGTCTGTTTTCCCTTTGTATGTTGTCATACATATTGTACAACACTTATTAGGTGAAAAAAACCTTCACATTTGTATTTTAATTTGAACTTCCCTGGTTACAATGAGGCATTAATATTTCCATGTTTAACATTTATATTTCTTCCATATTGGTTACTTATGACCTTTCCCACTTTTCTGGTGTTTTTATAATGCTTTATATAAGTTCTGTATGCTCATCTTTTTATATGTGATTCAACTATTTTATTGTTTGTTCTCACTTTTTCATATATGATTTATTTTGCTTTATAATTGTATATCTGAAAGTCTTTAGTATTTTTCTCTTTGTTCAGCTTGTAAAACAACTTGGAATTGCTTATGAATTTGCTAAATTTTTTCCAAATATTTTTCTCCCCGATTACTTTTGAATCTTTTGTTTTTCCCATTTAGTTGAACTATTCTTTGACAGATTCAATTCCTATGTATATAGTCATTTCCTACCTTCTTTGATCATTGATGTATAATTGTTAATAATATGCTTTTAATTACCTTAGTTGTTAGTTTCTTTTTATGATAACTAAGATAACATTATTCTTTTTCAGATTCTCTTCCCATAATCTTTCCTTTGTCAGTGGTAGAGTGATATGTTCCAAGAAAAAAAAAAAAAAAAAACAATTAGAACTGCATTCAATTTAAACATTGATTTGAAAAGTAATGTATTTCCATAATTCTTTCTCTTTCCACTTATCCAGGCCCTGTTCTTCAGTACATAAAATTTCAGATTACCCTTGTTAGTTTATTGCCAGTTTATATTTTTTAGTTTCTGCTGCCAATACCAGATTGCTTATTGATAATTGCCTAATTACAGAAAGAAGAGGAAAGGCTATGAAGATGATGATTATGTATCAAAGAAATCCAAACATGAAGAGGTATGTTTACTACAAAATGAACTTTAACTCATACATTCTGGTATGACATATAGTTGAGATTTATTGTTCTGGATTACGATGGAGATTTAGGTTTTCCAAGTCTTCATTTTTTGCATACTTCTTTCTGTATACTGTCCATTACATAAGGGATTTTTCTTGTTTGCCTTAGCCTGTTCTGAAGCATGTAATAGTTATTTGATGAAGAATCCTTCCTATGTTCCTAGAAGGCAGCAGGGATACAAACACATGCTAAGTTTTTGCTTTGTTTCTTATTCGCCAAGAATTCTTCCCTTGTCTCTCTTCTTTAAAATTGGCAAGCCAGAAATAAAATGAAAAATCAGAGGCAAAAGGTCACAAGTATAAGCTTTACTCCTGATTAGAGTGCTCTGGTGAGATCATTCCAGTATTACTATTAAGATTATGATAAACTTTCCTGTTTTATCTTCTATAAGCATAGGAAAAAGAATATTTTCCTAAGGAGAGGAAAGGAGGTAAAAGACACTGATTTTGTTTCAACATCTTATCCTTAACAAGGTTTTCTTTTCTGTTTTTTCCTTCTTAGGAAGAATGGACTGATGACGACCTAGTAGATTCTCTCTAACCATTTGAAGTCAATATTGTCAGTGCTAGCTAAAGTAGCAGAAGTAGGAAGCGTATGTGGCACTTTATTCAAAAAGTATAATGTGAAAATATCAAAATATATTAAACTTTTTTATTTGTTATTTTCCTTTTGTGAAGTTGCTTTGTATAAAAAATGTCTTTATAAAAGCCAAAATGGAAGGAATTAACTTGAACAATCATGCCCCCCCCACCACAACTAGTATCAAATTAAAACTGTAATGTGTTTATTGTTTTAAACAAAATGTGATAAGCAAACCTATCCTTTTTGAAAAAAGGTCTCGCAAAAATCCAAACTTAGTGGTCACCTTTAAAAGTGCTAAGGAGTGTGTTTTGCCATCTGTCAACTTTTGTAAATGCTAGCCTGATACACTTATTTGTGCGTAACTACTGAATTGCACAACATACTGCAGCTATTACTTGGTAATGAAAAGCAGTCATCCTAGGTAGTGAATTTTTTTTTTGTCCTTAATTAGTTATCAGAAAACATTTCCAAATATATTTTTTAAAAATCCAATATGCATTCTTGAGTGGCTATCTAGATAAGAACTTACTTATAATCTACTATAGTACCTTATATGAATCCAGACAAATAGGTGTTACAGTTACTAGTAGTTTTGAAGAATATGGCATCAAATTATTTTGGTATTTATCAGGGCTGTCTCTTCTTTGCCATATGACCTTTTAAGTTACTAAACCTCTGTGTACCAATTTTCCAAGTTGAAAATAGGAAGATAATGTCCACTCCTCATAGGATTAAGCAGTGTCTGCATATGCTAATACTCAACTGCCCTGAATCTAATTCAATTGTATGAACACACACACTTCAGACTTGGCGAATCCCAGGCTGCACTCTCTATGAAGGTAGGTAGCAGTTTACTTTTGTCTTGGTATATGACAGCAGTATTTATTATGTGTGTATCCATCTCTAATAATTCTTTATATATTAGGCTTGAGATTTTGGGTTTGTTTTTTGTTTTGTTTCTTATTCTGGAATGAATGGAATAAAATTGACAAAATGGGACTTGACAAAAACTAGAAGTCAAAGCTTATGGTTCTTCAATATAGTTCAGGTTAAATGGTATTAAGCTAGACACAAAATAGAATTCCAAAGTGTTCACAATTTATCTCTTCCTTTCCTTTCAGATCAATAAACCTTGGCATCTGAGCAAGGTCCACATTTATCTCTGAAAATTTCCTACCCAGCTCCATTAAAAAAAATTAACGTTCGAGAGATTTTATAACATTGATCACCTAGTTACTACAGGGTCTACAAAGGTAAGTAACAAGTTTCCCATTCCAATTTAAGGGAGTCTCTTAAAGTCTTTCAGGTTTCTGTTTTTAGTAAGCGGCAGAAAAAGGAGAAGCATTTCAGACTACAGAATGGCAGATAAATTTGTCTGGCTATAGGCTGAGGTATGTCTATTGGGAGGGAATTACAATCCCTTGAACTAGAGTGCAGACCTTTTTTCCTGTTAAAACATGTTAGGAGATATCACTAGTCCTTATCTCTTAGTCTTCTATCCTGTAAACCTACAGAAAATAGACCAACTGTGGGACTCTAGCCAAAAAACAGAAGAAATGGAAAAGAGGAAAGAAGTGATAGGATAAAGAAAATGAAACGCATTGATATCAAGGAAAAGGAGTACAGGATGTATTTTTTGGTATCATCTGTTACCATAAAGCTAACTGCCTCTGTAGAAATAATTGCCTTGATAATTGCTGAAAAATGATACTAAGTATCCATATTTTAAATCTTGGGACTGGGGGCATAGTTAGTGGTAGAACACTGCCTACTTAGCATGCACAAAGCCTTAGGTTCTGTTCCTTGCACTATAAAGAAAAATAAACCCTTGATTACAAATCATCATTTTCACTCACACATATCAGGTGTAGATTCAAGTGTTGCTCTTGAAATCTAGGCCTTTAGAAAACATTTCGTTACTGTGTGAACTGGTGGTCTTCATACCTTGCTTGGATCCTGTCTCACTCAAAACTGTTTACTAACAATAGTTCATATGTCTTATCTCCCCTGTCCAGTAAAGGGAAGGAAGGAGATGTTGCTAAAAAAAATACATATGGAATGAATAAATGGAACCCTTTTCAAAAGAGACCATTAGCAAAAATACTGACTGAAGTTTCATCTTCTCCCTGGGCCTTGCTCTGGTGCTAAAGTTTGAACTGCCCCTAAAGGAAGAAGAAAATAATGAAATTAAATGCTTAGCTATATTTAGATATAATTAATCAATTATGCAAGATATCCCTTGGTTTTATTTTAACTTAACCCTTGTGAATAGTTCACAAAAATACACAAATAAGCAAATAAAACTATACAGTCAAACTAAATATCCAGCAGATGTAACAAGTAGTCAGATCAAAGATGGATTAGTTGTTTAGTGACTGATGAGGTGGTTTGCACAAAGGGGTAACATAGAAAAATCAACTTGTAATTAAAAGCATTGGAGCATTTTTTTACAAAACAAAACTGGTAATCCATAAAATGTCTGAAAGAGTAACGTGCATTCAGTACAATGACCAGTAATATTTACTGAGTTCAAGCTATTTACTGTTGTAAACATTTAACAAAAGCATTACAAGCTCTAAATACAGTCTTTGACAATTTCAACAAAATAAGTGGTATGTTTAAAAAATAAAGCTGATGAGCAATAGATCAATTCTATATATTTTCTTTCAACAGTTCCAGAAAGAGAAATAGCACAGTATTTTAAAAAAGTATACAGCAAAGATTGTTCCTATTATAATGGCAAACTCTGGAAATTGTAAATACAAATGAAGTCATTGAACAGTCAAATGGTCATATTCCTAAACAGGAAGGAGTTACAGTAAGAACAGTCTGCAATCCAGTTATACGCAATTGTCAATAGAGAATGCTTTTCCTCCTCAGTTGTTTTCATAGTTCTTTTTCCAAGAGACAGCAACACTTTGGCAATTGGTGTATTGAAAATATATTTTCAAAGTTCAAGATACAGTCATAGCATTTTTTGTGAAAGGTGATCTGTACACCAAGGCTCAGAGTTTGGTAAAGATTCCATGTGGAAAAAGTGCAAATATCCTGCACAGATAGCTTACAAAATGGCTGGCACAGTTATTACCGACAGAATCTTGGGTTTTGTTTGCATAGCTCACACATCACTGGAATGTGGAAAGGTGTGCTATTTTTTGGCAAGAGCAAAGGAGACAATTATACTGATGTGAATTACCATGTTGGGCATGCTGAATCCATGCAGATCACCGAGGCAAAGGCTGCTACCTGACATCATTGGTTTTTGTATACTGGTTTTGTTTTTGTTGAAGCAGTTCTGTTATAGCCAGAAGCTTTTTCAGTACATGCTAGACAGAAAGAAAGAGTGTGAAAATAATTAGTAAATAAATGAAAGCTTGGGCTGAAATTCAAGTTGGGAATCTGTATTTGAAAGGAGCCACATCAAAGAAAAGGAATTCATAAAACAGATTCATTAGCAATATACCCCAAGCATAAAATCGTTGGGTTCCTATCATTCAGACTTTGAGTATGTTTAGTTGTGACCAAGATAAAGAATAACAAAAATTTGTTTGTGTTTTGTTATCTCCTAGAATAATCTCTAGGTAGATCATCTTGCCAGAATACATATTTGCCATTAAAAACCTAAAGTTATCAAAAAAATTCTAAAGTAGAATTCTAATGAGGGAGACTATTATCTTAATTTGGAAAAAAGAAAATATCTAGAATACCAGGTTGAAGACAACTCAATCACTAAATGCACTGCTTTAATTTCTTTTGCAAAATCCCAAATGATTATCCAGTGTAACAATAATATTCACTGTCTCTTGAAACCATGGAAGAATAGAGTCAGATATATGTAGTGTGCACTTTGATAAAACTGCTCCCACTTAGCTTCCTGAAAGTAGCCCTTATCTCAGTTCAGGCCATACAAAACATAATTCATTTTGTTCTCTGCTTCAAGATAAAGAGGAACCAGAATTTTAAAGGACTTATTTGAGTAGTAGTATTCCAATATGTATATGTTGAGTCTAATAATATCAGGTAGTATTTCTTAAAGTGTGAGCTATGATCCACTTGTATTTAAATCACTGTAAAAGCTTATTAGAAATGTAGTTTCAAAAGCCCACAACAAAATCTCTGGATATGGAATTTGAAATATGTAATTATTTCAGACTTCCCTAATAATTCTCATGTTTCATAATTTGAGAATCACTTTGGCTGTGTACTCCGTATGAGAGAGAGTAACGGAAATAAAAATTTAAAAAAATAACACTATTAATCAACTCACTTGCCATTTTCACATATGCCATTATGCGAAAGTGTATGAACACCATCATTTTTTAGTAGAGTTAAAAATTCAGATTAGAGCAACTCTGCTATTTGGCAGTGTCAAAAGTATTTTAGTCTGGGCCCTTTATTATTTGCTGAGATCTTTTTGGTTGATTCTTAAAAATTTAATAACTATTAAAATGTTGATCAGAATTTAGTTATTTACTGCATCCCAGAATCTTATGCTGATATTTTTGCTGAAGTGTTAATAAAACCTCATTGTTAATGGTAGCTGGCAAAAACCTACCTGCTGTGCACCTCGCTCATTACTGAGTGTTCTCAGTTCATCTGAATGAGCGACACAAATCTCATGCAGTGCTGCTAAATCACGTGACAGGTCAGTTCTAGAATGCTCTGTAGTGTCCGGAAGTTCAGGTACATTCTTTAAAGGAATCATAAAACTGCATTTAGAAATACAAATCTTTATAATCTCTTCTGAAATGTTCTTAACTGGATATAGTAAACAGAATTTTCAACATAATAACTTCATATTTAAATGTCAGAATTTTTAAAATTGTAAGGGTTCTTATTGAAATATTCAGCGTTGAAAGTTCTGATAAAAATGTGGATTGTCGGGCTGGAGATGTGGCTCAGCAGTAGAGCACTCGCCTAGCATGTGCAATGCCCTCAATCTTCAGCACCACATAAAAATAAAGGTATTGTGTCCAACTAAACTAAAAAATATATGTATTTAAAGAAAAAAATGTGGATTGTCTAACTTCTGTATTCACACGAAAGCCAGGATCCATTTTCTTCCACAGCATGGCAGAATATGGCACAACACTGTGAATCTAAAACAATGTATTTCCTATAAGTTAGCATCTAGAACATATGCTAGATAAAGAGTATAGGGATTAGCTACTAATCTAGATTAAATGCATTTTATGAAACTACTGTAGTTTGTCCAAAGTGATCAACATATAGGTAGGAACTAAATTACAGTACAATAAAAAAATCTTGTCTGTTTTGTAACTGGCTAATATGCTCAAAAAAATTACTAATTATACTATCTTTAAGTAAGGTTCATTAAGTAACTTGGTCATTATGGTAAACTTATAGAACTTTTTGACTAGCACTAAATGCTAGAATTACTTCAAACTTTGAAATAAAATTTAACATGGGTTTGGATTACCAATAACTTTATATAAATTCATTCGCCTCTTTAATGATAATGTTTTCTATACATTCCTAAAAATTGGAAAACATTTTTTGTGGTATAGAAACAAGATCAGAACAATACATTCATTCTTATTGACTGTTATTCTTATTCATTCAGTGACTAAAGGATTAAAGACATGTATTGCTTAGTGAAAAGGGAAAAAAATTAAACCAGTCATAGCAACAGTTATGTATCATAGATATGCAGGGGGAAACCAAGGAAGCAGAATAGAATAGAGAGACGTTTTAGGAATTCGCACTATGCAAATTAATTTGAATTATGCAAGTAGTGAAGGAATAGAAGAGTATGAGGAGACTGAAGGGATATCAGAATATTGCCAGATTACACAGCGTAACTAGAGAATGATAGTAAAGCTGGACTACAGATATTTGTGATTATGGAAAATAAATGGAATTCAAACCACGAATCTAAAAACCTAGAAATATAGCTTAAAATAAGTTATCCAGCCTTAAAGTTGGGCATGCATTTCCCAAACAGCTCATTAAAAACAAAAACAAACAAATCTCTTTCTCTAATCACTAACCAACTGTATTTTTCTGGGTTGTTCTATCTCCAAATTTGCTCAGGAGTTCACAAATAGAAACATAATGGACATTTAACATTCACCCTTCTATTTCTCAATCTCCTTATAAATATAGATATTTGCTCTAAAATTCTTTCTCACTAGTTTTTATACCTGACTTGTAAACTAGGAGCCCACAGACAATTCTAATTTGTTTGTCTCAGTGCTATGATTGCTACTTAAAATTTTAACAGAATCTGAATGTATTAAGTAAGGTAAAACATGGGTACCTCAGACTAGCATTCCCTAACATCATACATTTGGCTCAGTTCACACCTGAAAATACTAACATACGGACTTTAAAACTGATTCAATGTGAAAAAAAAATTCTACATAATCCATAAAATTTAATCTTACTAAGAAATGCAGGATCTTAGAAATTATAAATATATTCTCATTTTAATTTTATAATTGAGCTTTATTATTTATAAAGGCCTGTAGGAGGCATAGGTAGAAACACTGAAGCAAAACACCAAATCCATATTTTATTTCTAGAAAAGCCACAAGAACACCCAGTCTCTAGTCTATTTACTTTTTTCAAATCTTATAGAAGATGTAAAGTGAAAGCTAAGGAGATAATAAATACCACAATTACTGATAGGGAATAGCCAAGAAGATAATGAACAGCAAGACAGAAACTAATACATTACACAGGTAGGTCAAAAGCCATAAAATGTATGCTTAGCATAAACCATGAGTCTTTATGACTCAAACAAAACTAAAATCTGTATTTCAGTTCTGGATACAAATCTTCCTAAAGATTTTTAAGTACAGGTCTCAAAGTACTTAAAAATTATATACGTACCCCAAGTTCGTCTAAAAACATGATCATACGATGTTTGTTGCTTTTGATGAATGGATTGACACCTTCCATATAAGGCTCCTAAAAAGAATTAAAATTAAAAGCTTACCATATCCATCAGAAACAACTGCTTGAAAAACTACACATGTAGCAGGAATTCTTAGAAATCTAATGTCTATAAATAGCAGTTTATAGGACTTAATCACATGACACCATATTTCTTATAAACTGTTATGCTAAGGGAGCTACGGCATTTTTAATGAAAGAATGATAAGTTCTGGACCAAAACACAGATCATAATATTAGTCTGGTAGATTCAAATTACTTATATGTACATTCAAAAGTAATTACTAAAAAGCCATCTAGATGTTAGAACCAGCAGAGATTATAAGGAATTTATAAAATACAGTGTAACATTCCACAATATTAAAATATATAATTTATAACCTGTCTCAGAATTCAGATAAGGTGTTTATAAAACATGGTTTAGCTTTTGAACTTATCAAACTAAAATCCAATAATACTTTAAAATATTCTAAACATAAAACGATTAATATTAATACATCTTAAAATGAACAAGAAATTCAATAACACCTCAACAGGCAATTCCAAAGGTGTAAACATGAAAGTCTAAAAGTAATGAAATGAGACACAAAGCAACATTATGCCTATTAAATGGGAAAAAATGAAAATATCTACTGAGTTTCGACAAGGCTATGGGGGAGCAAAAAAATCTTAGGGCAATATTACATAGCAAAAACTATAATGTGTTTATTTCAATTTGTAATCCTACTTCAAAGTTTAGGAAATAAAGGAGAAGCTTGAAAGGAAGTGCATAAAAGGATACTTGTTATAGCAATAACAGTGATAAATAGCCATGTAAATATCCAAAAGTGATTTAGTTCCAGGTATGGAAAGAAGTCTGTCACATATTAAGTGCAAAAGCAGTTGTCAATATGATCCCAACCAGAATATTAATAGTTATTTAGTATAATCATGTGTGTTTCTGAAACTCACCTGAATTTTAATTTATTTATTGTGACATATGACTTTACTAATAACTTTGTTCCATGATTTTTATATTTAAAAGCAGGGGAATCCTGAGAAATTTGTTTTCTATACTGGTGAAAATTATTATTTTTAACATATAGGTATCTACTACTTAATACGAAATATCTGCTACTGGAAATTTATGTGAGCTATATTTATGACTTTATCATGTCAAAGTTTCCTTCACAATGACATTTTAAACAAATTGTTTTTACCTTAGCTCCAAATTCCACAAGATTTGCTAAATTCTGCACAGATTTAGCCACTAATATCAGTGTTCTTGCAGCAATCGGAGATGGAGAATCTATAAGAGAAGTGGGCACAGGTAAACAATTCTAAATTTAGCACTTTAGTATTTCATTGCTCTTAAAATACTAACGTTCTTCTATTAAGAACTCATAATGCTTGAAAAAAAGAACTTGAGTTCAAAGGGGAAAAAAGGAATACACCTTACTGTGCTTCTAGTTTTGTGAAAAGGGCACTATGAAGTTCAGAAATTCCAAACTTGTTGAAACTATTTCAGAATACCTCAAAAAGATTTTTATTCCTAAAGACTGTCATTCCACATATCTTTCACAACAATTCTCAAAGTCCACATATCTTTCAGAACAATTCACAAAGTTAATTTCAAACCACTAAACAATTTGGAATTTAAGCAATTTCTGGCTCCCAACTTTATTTCCAATTTATCTATAGATAATTCACTTTAAAAAACAAGAACAAAGGTATTCTGGGACCTCTGCTTTATTTATTAATAAACTTCAGAAATTATTTTAAAGATCAGTTAGGAAACACTTCTCTATAGAACATGGTTGAATGTAAATAAAATTTTTAGCTATTAAATATATAAATATATATGTTGTAAATATTATAAATAGAAATATTAAAATTATAATATAATCATTTACCTGCAATATCCTATAGGCAGTCTCCCTGACTGCTTGATTTTTTTGGATCATACTCTTAAAGCAGCTGAGCTATAAATATTGTTGAGTAGCAGATAAGAGGCCAACATTAAGATAAATGTTTCCAAAAGAATTCTAAACTCCTGAGTCTTAACAGACTCATAGATTTACTCATTTTAATAGCAATAAAAAATAACTACTGGGATGTGGTGGCTCTAAAAGTAAAAATCAAGATATTCCAAAATATTTTAGTTTTGAGCTTCAAATTATTAGGATAGTCAGGTGCAATGGTGCATGCATGTAATCCCAGAGGCTGAGGCAAGAATACTATAAGTTTGTGGCCAGCCTGAGCAATTTTGTGAAACCCAGTCTCTAAAAATGAAAAAAGCTGAGGATGTAGCTAAGTGGTAAAGTACTGCAATCAGATTCAATCCCAAAAACTGCAAAAAATTTTCTAAAAATTTTTAAATTATTAGGATAAAGACAGATCTGATGTCTTCTATTAATAATGGCTCATTATTACATTTGAAATTGTAAGTATCACAGTTATTCTTTCTTTGAAAGAAGCCTACAAGTATATCCAAAAGTCATTCTATAATGAACATGTAGGTAAATAAGAAAAACTGAGTCACGTTTTATTGGTGGTTAAAAAGGTTGATTAACATCATATAACTGGTAACAAATTTTCATGGGAGGAACCAGCTCTAACATAAACAAAGAGCGGTACTATGACTTGAGGTAGAACTTTAATTAGATCTTAAAAAGAAACTCCAGTGTACATCAATTAAGCATGGATTAAGCATGCAAAATTTCCCAACTTGCAAAGGCCCAATTATAGTCTGTAAAATGTCTTTAAGACACAAGTAGGGATGGAAAGAAAGTGAAATGTGTATAATTCTGCCATCTCAGCCTTAAAATAGTAGATGAGAGAAAAGCTAGGAAGCCAAATAGAAAAGGTAAAGAAGTGAAGAATGAAAGGGAAGGGTGCTTAGAATTTGATAATTTTTCCAAAATCAGATTTAAGAGTTTTCTTAAAAATTAATATGAAATGTTTGCTAATTTTATTTTCATTTCAAAATTCATCAAAAGCTAATTACCTGAGATGATATTAAACATCCGTGGATTCAGGATGGCAGGACAGATAAGCCGAAGAAAAACAAAACCACTGAATGGGAGGGAAATTTTCTTTTTTAGAAAATAAATATAAACAATTATTAATACTCATAGAACCACAACCTTTACTCTGAATTAACGCAGGGCAGCCCAAAGATAGAAAATTTAAGAAAAAAGTAAATCAAAGCATTGCATTTTGAGAACATGTAGATCTACTTCTTCAATATATATTACCCATTTTCTCCAAATTGGGGTTTAGATTAATTTTGGGAAGACATTAAATTTCATACAGCATTTACTATCTTATCTAAGAATTTCTGAGATGCTATAGTAGTACAAATAAACTCTTCATAGATGTACAGTTCTGTATTCCTATTACTCTTGATTCTTTTTTATAAATAAAACATCCCAGTAAAGTCTGTTATAAATCAACTTCTTGTTATCAATTTTGTTGATGAGTCATAAAAATAGAAATCCAAAGGGACTTCTTATTGGTAAATGAAAGTGTTTACTACAGTAAATAGAATGATGAAAAGCTCTTAAAAAAGAAAAATACTTTATAAATTCTAAAGTTTATAAAAACTTATAAAGTTCATAAAATAGCAAAAATTAGTAGAAAGCATATGGCATAATGATAAGATTTTATCTGCTGATTTTACTCAGGGAACAATTAACTAACGTATTATATAGATATACAGATATATTCCTACTGTACCTCCTTTAGTCACCTGTACCAAGACTATATATATTGTCCAGTATATTATTTTCTTTTAGGAGGAATCCATACTAATACTTGACCTACTAAAAGACAAGCATTATTCCCTAAATAGTTTATAAAAAGTCCATCTAGAGACTACTGGCACAGTCTTTGTTATTTGTTATATGTTAACAATATAGAAATTTTGGACTGTTAGAAAATAAATGCTATTTCTCAAACAGCATTTGTAGCAATTATATAACTATAATTAAATCTTTAAATCTGGATTTTACTCTAGTGGGCTTTGTAAACCTAAAACTTAACCTGGCTCCATGTAAGAATGCAAAAGTGGACAAATCTACTTTGTTAGTTTTTAGAGATTATTTTAAATTTGAAAGGAATATGTAAGTACCTACACATATTTAAAAGGTTGGCCCCTAAAACACCTTGTCATACTATATCAATATTATAGGAGAATTTTCTACTGTGCTTAACAGTTAATTTTCATGATAAACATAACTATTGAAATATTTTTTGTAATCTTTTTCCTTTCCTCTGTCACCACTATAACCAATAAGTAGAGAATTTATAATTTTTAAATATAACCAATCGAGAGTTATTTTGAGGTGGTGTTTTTTTTTTTTTTTTTTTTTTTTCCTCTTCTCTTTGCATAATAGTGGTACGGGATCTAAAAAAGGGCTTTGCACATGTTAGGAAAGTGGTACTGAGCTATACCCCTACCTATCCAAGAAAAATTTCATGTGTGCGAGAAGTAGAAACACTTGAAAAAATTTAGATTGGAGGGAGGACTAATATACATTTCAAAACTAATTTCTAAATATCATATATTGGTGTCTTTTAGTAATTACCTATTTTTTTGAGATCTGACATAACTGACAGTATATATTTTACATAATAAATTATTAGAAAACTGCTTCATTTTCTGATGCATTTGCATTAAACTTCCAATGGTGTTGTATTGGTAGGGTTGTGCTTACTAACAAAAGCTTGCAACAATGTTAAAGATATCAGGTTGAATTTGCTTTAGTTCTGTCTTGGTTACTAATGTTCCATATATCCTTAGGTGAATAATGTAACTTGTAAGTTAGAATGATAATAATGAAGTTCCCACATATAAGCTCCCAAATTCCAAAGAATTACCAAAGCAGTTTTACCTAATTATTGTTCAATGAGCAAACTGAAACAAGCTTTGGAACTGGAGGCTTTGGCTAAAGATCAGCCCTAAGTAAAAAACTGTGTTACAAATCAATTAATCAGTATATAAATGGTTCAATTATTGCTCTTCTGTCTTAGCACCAAATGTCTCTCTCTTTTTCTATATGTGTATATGTGGAATACATAAATAAAAATGTGTACGTACACACACACACAAAAATCAGTGTGTGCTATATAGAATGTTGTAACAAATGAATTAACGAACCTTACCTAACAACTCTTGTTCTCATGGTGGTATTTGTAGGCCATTTGTGTTGAACAGATTTCTGTAAACACCCATAAATATATCTCAGTGTCCTGCCAAAATAACACAATCATCTCAATACAGAAAAAAAAAAAGTAAAAAATACTGATTTCACGGCAGCCAAAAGTTTTACCCAAATACACCACATTTTAATTCAACTGGCCTTTCTCCTCAAAAAAGTATTTTGGGAAAAGTAATAAGAAACACATTTAGCAAGAGGTAAGGAAAACATAATCCAGTGAGTTTATCATGATCCAATTTAGACTGCCTGTCTTTAATGAAAGTATGGAACAAATATTGGAATGAGGATAGATAACTATTGTGGTATAAGTTCTGTGGAAAAACACTTTGATTTGTTAATTACATCTACTTGAATAAGAACATTCACTAACACTGGAAGCCCTTAAGCAGATATAGAATGATACTGACATCTGGAATACATTTTTAAATTTTTTTCTTTCTTTTTTATTGCAGTGCTGGGGAAAGAACCCAGGGCCTTGTGCGTGCTAGGTGAGCACACTAGTCCAGAGCCACATTCCTAACCCTCTGGTATACATTTTGAACAAGAAATTCAAACAGACTAAATAGACAACATGTCTTTCATATCTTCTTAAATCTGAGGTGACAGGCCCCCTTTATTAACTTCACAAGATACTAGATAAGCGACCTATATAAATGCATGGTTTGTTTTCCAAATCTCTTTGTTTAAGAAGATTTTTCTCTGGATACTTTCACTCTTTTTCCTTAAGTACAGTTCACCTTGTAAAGATTTAAAACTTTAACTTTTTCAGAGTATAATAATATCAGGAATAGACAGCTTACATATATTTTAGAAAAACAATTTTTTCAAAACACAAGTAGACAATTCTTGTCAAATGAAGATTTTACTACTTACGGTGGAAGTATTTCTGAAGCCATGAATATTTTCTCTACAAGTTCTGAAAGTATGTTCAATAGGTGTGCTAAATTAGTGTTCACATCTTCATTTTTTTCTAATTTGGATGGACTTAACTAAGGAACAGATAAATATAAACCCATTTTGGCAATGATAAATACAAATAAATCAAGGTAAACAAACAGTTTTCAAGATTCTCAATTTTTCTATTGTATCCATCTTTCCTTTTTTACTTTGCATAAATGGGAATTTTAAGTAGCTGTTCTACCATTCATTCCCAACTATTCAACTGAAAACCAAGCAGTGATTAATGAATTTTATTTATTTTATTTATCTGAAGAAAAATGATTAAATAAAAAGGCTTTTCTGAATGAGGTGGGACTTATATAATGGCTAATGAAAATACCAATGCCTTAGGCAGAATCATAATCCTTTCTGAAAACTGAAATCTTAAAATTAAGTTCTGGACTGGTGTCAATGGAGTGGGTTTAAGAAAGTATGAATTCCTTCTATTAGGAGTTCAGGGATTCTCTACAGACTTGCTGCATTTCTGCATCATCTTTCATGGTTAGATCAACTATGGCATTATCCCAGATTTTCAACGCCAGATCACTCGCCTCTTCCCTTTACTAAATAAGAACTGACAACTTAGTGCAGAATTAACATAATTTTAAATTATTTTTGTCAATGAATCTTTATTTGTATTTATATGCAGTACTGAGGATTGAATCCAGTGCCTCACACATGCTAGGCAAGCGTTCTACCACTGAGCCACAACACCAGCCCCAGAATTAACATTTTGACAGTTCCAACATTAAAAGAAATTACTTATTATTAAAAAAGGTATAATCAGTATCTTTCTTTTTAACTGCTCCACCATGAAAATAATAGCCATGTGAGTTTCTACTCATCATCTTATATATAAAAAGCTTTAATCATACTAAAAACATGATTTTATTTGCTTTTCTTATAATCACCTTTCCCCAAAAGACCTTCCAAGGAAAAATCTGTGTTGTGAAGTGTTATGTAGTTTTACAGGTTAAGCATCCCTAATTGGAAAATCCAAAATCTGAAATGTACCTAGTTACAAAACTTTTGAGTGTTAACATGTTGCCACAAGTGAAAAATTCTATACTTGACTTCATATGGTGTATCTTAATTAAAGCACAAGCACACTAAAAATATCTTATAAAATTACCCTCTGTGTGTATAAAGTATATAAATTAGTTTTGTGTACATGGAAATGTCTAAAATCGGAGGCGAGGGGGAATCCCAAATCTGAAATACTTCTGGTCCCAGCATTTTGGATAAGAGATACTCAATCTGTTCAATAAAAGTCCCTAAAACATTCAAATTTATGTGATGCACATGAAAGTAGCGCATTCTTGTTCATTAGTATAGTAGGAGAAAATCAAAATGAAAATCATGAATTTCTGGTACAATTTAATAGTTTCTAATTCCAAAGTAAAGCACATGTGTGATGCTGGAGATTAAACTCAGTACCATGCACATTCTAACAAGTATTTTATGACTGAGCTACATGCTAAACCCCTACTCCTGAAGTACCTCCTTTAAAAAAAAAAAAAAGTCTTTTTCACATTTTTATAAATGTATTACATACATGTCCAAATACTTTTTATAAATGTATTACAGAAGGTATAACTGCTTTGATGGATAGTTTTAGAAAATGTATTTTTCTTAAAATGCAATTTGTTATAATAATTACTAATTAATATGTTATTTGCTGAAATACTTAAAGCATTAAATTCTTACCTCACAAGACTGTTTGCTTTCCATTATCTTTAAGATGGAGTCTTTCAAAGCATGATGAACAAATTGTGTAGCAGTGGCTTTCATATATTGCTCCATCAAGGTGCTTGCAAGTGTCGTGGCTCTAAATAGAGTAGTGGCTTCATCTACACAAACATTTATATTAAAAGATGATTTGTAGAGGACTCTACTAAGGTGACCAAATTAGAAATTAAATTATTTTTCTGCAACAGTTATAACTTTTAAGTGCACTCACTAAGCAGCACTGAAGTATCAATTATAATGACATAATTCTAACAACTTAACTCTTGTAAAAGACTTTCATGTGTAGTAAATCAAAATTAGAAAATAAGAAGAATGAATTAACACCATCATTTTCATATGAAAAAAAGGAAAACTCAGAATCGTTATATCACTTGTCTCAGATCAGTTAGCTAGTTAGTGATAAGACTGAAACCAAAAAATGCCTGCTTTGCTATCTCATTTCATGCTTTGAAAAGTCCATTTCCAAATAATAACATAAAACCTGAGTATAAATTATTAGTTACTGAAACATTTTAATAAATATTACTGGAAAAGAATTTCACTGTAAAATATATACCACTATTTTATCTACTCCTTGACAAATCTATGTATTTTTACAATTTTTATGATTAAAAGGAAATAGTTCTAGGCTTTGCAATGTTTTTAGGGAACTTAGAAGCAAATACTGTTACTAAATCAAAGTACTGGAAGGAAATGGATTATTCTGTCATTATCAGTAAAGTGATTAAAAGGACTGTGTGTCCCATGGCCTGGGAACTACTAAGCAAGAAATAAAATTTAACTGACATCAAATGTCCATTAGTAAGTAAAAAGACAATATAGTAAGTATACTAAAGTGTTCTTAATAGAGAAGCTCATTGGGCCATTGATCTAGACTCAGAAATCACTTTCTTAGAGCTTGTAAAACATACCTGTTACATCAGGAACATATTAGAAATATTAGCCTCCCATATTAACCAATGTAAGGAGGAATACTGACATTTCAATTGCAATTTTTAAATGAAGAAAAACCAGAATAACTTTTCTCTGCTATGATTTAATTATCTGAAGACAGAGCCCAGATATTTACATATTTATATAATAAACATATAAATCTAATTATTAGCCCATTTTTACACATACATACTCACCTTCCATGCTTATTTCTCTGTCATTTAGTGTACATAACAACAATGATTCAAGCTTTTCATGAAGGAAAATCCTTAGTAGGATGCTAGCCAGTAGTGTTCGGTCTTGTCCACATACATGTGATAAAGCATAGACTACATGAAGTTCTTTTTGCAGTATAAGCTAAAATGGCATTTTAAAAAAGATGGTTGAAAATTCAAAATTCAAAGCATTACATATTCTCGGTGAGACTAACAGGAAATAGTTGTTTTTCATGTTATTTTTAAAGAAGTAGGTCCTGAATAAATTTATTTAAAATACCAATATGTTTGATGCCTACATATTTCTTAATTCTTTTTCTGGTATTGGGGATTGAACCCAGGGGCTTTTTGCCACTGAGCTATATCCCCAAGCCCTTTGAATTTTTTATTTCGAGACTGGTTCTTACTGAGTTGTTTAGGGGCTCACTGAATTGCTGAGACTGGACTTGAACTTGTGGTCCTCTGGCTTTAGCAGCCCAAGTCACTGGAATAACAGGCATGAGCCACCATGCCTGGCCATATTTCTAGTCTTGTAAGATCAAAATTATACCACACGATTTTTAAGCTCTGGTTATCAGTATGCCACTAAGCTTTGAAATTACTATATTTAACTTAATGGATCTTTTATTAAATGGTAAATGTTTCTATTAAGAATGTCATTAAAAATAATTAGACTGGCGAATAACACAGTACCTCTTTAAATTCACTGTACTCTTCTTCTGGCATGATTTTTTCCATAGAATATCGTGCTCGAACACGCAGAGATCCTGGTTCAATACCTTTTAGTGGTATGTGGGAGCTGAGCAGAAACCATTCATCTGTGGCATGTCCTTTCTGTAACCGGCTTAACTGGCAGCGCATAAATACTTTGAAAGGAGAACAATGGCTTCATTAATTTTTCAGTGTTCTCCACAGTGTTACATGCTTTTTATTAAAAGGGTTTTCTACCACAAATTCAGTACTTATTAGCTTACTTCATTTACTTAATGCCTACTGTATGCTAGGTTGTGATGGATGGGCATGGCATATAGAGATGATTAAGACAGGGTCTTGCAAAAAATCGATTATGGTATAGTGTGATAAGTGCTGTAATAGTGGTTAATGCTTTTTAAAGAAACAGTATCTAATTCAGCCTAGGAAAATTAAAAATTCATTCCAAACAGGTAACCCTTGAGCTGATTTGTAATAGGATAAGTGAAAAAGTAGAGGGGAAAAAAGAGAGATTACAGTCCAAATAGCCGCGTATGGCTTTCCTTTTCTATGATTACTAGGCACATGAAAGTAATGGGGAACCACTAAAAAATGTTATGTTTAAATAGTATAGCAATTACAGAATAAACATTTTATAGAGATAAATTCAGGCTTTGATCTATCAGTTAATACATATCACTTCCTTCCCTAAGCTTGAGTTTTAAGATGGTATTAACCTAATTCACCCTGATGTGAATGCTAAATCCCACTGACATCTGTTCTAGCAATAGTCTGAGAAGAAGTGTGCTGCTGCTGAGAACAAGAACTAGGAGCATTTGGAGATTAGAGTGAACAAATAACATACTCTAGTTCAAAGAATCCTTTTTTAATAGAGCACTTTTTTTACTTAGATATGCTAAGTACAGGAAAGTAGGAAAAAGTAGAAAGGAAGAAGGGAGAGGGGAAGTCCCACAGAAAAATTACCACTGTTACCATTTATTCTTTATTTGCTGGAGAAAGATGTCTGTTTTAGTCTTAAGGGCTTAAGTTTACAATATGTACAATTTAGCTATTTTTTTCTTTTTCTTAGATACACCCTCTCAATAATCTAAACTTTAGATTACAGTAAGAAACTGTCTCGAATTACAGTACTTTCATTTGTTTTTAATTTCCATTTTAAGGTATGTCATTGTGATTCTAAAAATAAATAAAGGATGCTATTTGTACTTTAGAAAGTTTCTATATCAACTTACAGATATCAGGATCTTTGCTTTTCTTTGTTTTATTACTAAGCGTGATTTCAAATCTATTGATGTCAGGAGGAAGATCACTATAGAAGCAAAGAGAAAAAGAATTAACAATATGTTCTAACTACTTGATTTCTTCAGTATTAATGCTAAATAAATCCTCAATTTCTGTTAAAAACAAGTGTGCTACACTAAAAACTAGATTTCACAACATATTTTATTATTTGGTATACAGGAGTGCCTATAAGCACACTTTTCTACCATTTTTAATGTCCTAAACTACCAATAATTCATTCAAATAGGTCATAGAAACCCTAGTAATCATTTTATATGTTTTTGGACTTATCAATAATGCTAATTTATATTAATAATTAGGTGAAAAAGCCAAGGTCATAGCACTTTACTAATAAAGGTGAACAAATGCAACACAAAAGAGTTATATTAAAACATCTAGACTTGATTCCTTGTTCTGACAGTATAGATTACAGAGACTCACCTCCAAAAAAGGAAAGAAAATGCAACATAGTTTTTTTTTTTTTTTTTTTTTAAGTGATTTAATGTAATGATAAAATAAAACTTACTCAAAGACAAACTCCTCAGACCACACTGGGTTTTGCCCTTCCCTTGCATGAGTTTTTGCTACTTGGACGCTATTCAGGTAGATATTACAATATGGATTAGTAAAATGTTTTACTGGTAGTTTATGGGCTTCTTCAATATGTAAAACAAGGCTGCTGACCTGAAGAAAACACAAAAATGATTACCCCAGGTTGAAAGAATTATACATTAGGTTTCTAAAACAATTATTATGAAATAATAAAAAATAGTGACTTGTTTTTCTGCTTGTCTTCTTTCATGTGACATACTACAGAATGCAACATTTAAGCATTTAAAATAATCCTTCTCACTTAAAACTTATCTCAAATAAAAATGCAAATTTTGTAAGTTATTTCTATTATTTTCTTGCAAAGTAATGAAATACACCTTTCTACCATATAGAAAAAGTAGACACCTGTCACTACCCTGAATCAAAATCTTGAATGATGTATAATACTAACCTGAAAGATTTGATCACTACAAAAGAGAATTCATTAGCTAAAAAATGTTTTTCAAACACTGTGTCTGCCTTGTGATTTTACAGAAAAGGATACAAATCCAAGGAAGCTTAGTTGCTTATCAGTGTTGGTCCAAAATTCAAGACCTTCTGCCTCCAGTATCAAGTCATCTTTTTCTCTAATCATCTACATGTGTGAACTTGGAAAAGTCAGTCTGTTTGAGCCTTGCCTTTCTCTCATGTATAAAATGTATAAAGACTGCACTGAAGGTCATAAGGACTAGAAACAGTATATATAGAGCACATAACAGAGTATCTGATACACAAAAAAGGCTCACAAATGTTAGCCATGGTTATAGCTACAATTATAAGTTTCATACAACATACAATTTGCTGCTATTTTCTATAACATTTAAAATTTTTGTTTTAATGACATATGGCGATTATGTATATAATTAAATGTCCTTGCAAGAAGGGCCAGACTCTGAATTACAGGGTCTGGTTACTTTATCCATTTCCAATAGAATAGTATATTAAATTTGACAAGCGTTTTGGAAATTCTTTGGTCAATAAATATGTATTATATTAAGCCTTTCTCAAAATCCCAAGAATTTAACAGTTTTTTCCCCCAATAATCTAGGGATTCCTATGAAGAAAAAAAACCCTAAAAGCTGAAGAATATAAAGTTGTTCTTACATACATATAAAAAGAGAACTCCTAGGTTAACTTTCCAAAAATCAAAGTACGGGCCTTGTTAATGTTTCAGATTCCTTAAGAGCTATGCAGTAGGTTTCAAAACAATCACTATATAGTAAAAAGCCCAAAAGTCACTGAGGTTAGTACTCTATGTCAGATAACCCTTTCAATAATACTTTTAGTTCTACATTTTTGGGATAGGTCAAAATAATTTTTTGAAGGAAAAAAAAATCCCAACTGAATACATTACTTTTCTTGGTTTGAAGAACAGACTAAGAACCAGAGGCAGGTATACAGAAATACTGTCTTTCATAAAGAAATAACACATTGTTTCTACTACTAAAGCAAATGGTAGTAAGGCTTTAAAATGCCTGAAAAGATTAATCTTTCTACAGAAATGTTGCAAAAACATTAAGATAGAAACATAAAAAGATAAAAAGCAATAAATGAAATATAATGAAACTTGACAATTACAAATCAAATAAAGTTTCACCTGACGAAGACGTTTATTACATGTTCCTGGACTACTTTTCCGTAAATTGCAAAATGCCTGCAGACCTTTCATCCAATCCTACAAAAAATAACATACCATTTGAAAGACATTCACATTAATTTGCTTGGTTTCCAACTGTCAATTTATTTTCTTCAAATTAAATTTTTTTTTTTTAGATTTCCATTTCTAGTCTAAGACTATACTATACTATATTTGTGCCCCAATGGAGTAAGGAAAAAAAATATGTATATATATGTAAAAAATTGCTTGAATTTATGTAGAATCCCTACATTAATTTTAAGTATATCAATGAATGACCATTAATTAACCAAAAGTGTTTCTTCTCAACAAGTACTACCTTGGAAGAAATGTCTGTCTGTAGTTAAGCTTTTAACATTTAAGGCTATCTAGGCAGAATTTAAATTGACATTTTATGAAGAGAGAAGGCCAATTTCAAATCCAACTGATAATGTGATGACTGATATGAAAAGCATTCTAATTTTTACCTCAGACCACAATATAAAAGTAGAAACATGTAAGTGAGTTAGGTTATTTCCAGCCCTTTAGATGAGATTTTAGAAATCATTTTGGCCTGATATTTAAATTATAACTACATTTTTAAATGTTAAACATCTACTACTCTGGAAAAAAAAGAACAATTTAGGTTTATTAAAAAATCTAAATATTTATTTTAGCTTCCAAATTTCTGAAAGACTCTATACTGCTTTATTTTAATTTTTGTCTAGTTTGTTCGCTCTTTCAATGAATCTAAACCATCTGTATTTAAAGAATATTAAAGGAGAGCAAATTCAATCCAAATCAATTATCACAACTTTCAGGAATAGAAAAGAATAACCAGACACCCTGCAACCCCAACAAATTGACAAATATTTTTCTTCTTCATGACTGAACTTTTATTTCAAGACTTGGGTTCAACCAGTGAAAAATCCCTCATTTGGACTTTTTATGGTACATGGAAAGTAGATTATGGAAAAAGCATATAAAAACATTTTAAGTGAGACTTGGAAAAAAAAACTGAAATGTCATCAAGGTATGTGACACATCTTTATTCAGAAAGAAGGAAAATGACATAATATCTAGAAGATAGGATACTGGCATTTAAATTTCTATCCCTAAATCAATTTCTATCATTAAAAAAAAAAAATCTAAGTTACCAAAATGTTTTGAGCTCTACTTTTCTCATCTTAAAATTAGGAATATATACCTACAAACAAACATGGCATTATTAGTAAAATAAGTATTTGAACTATTTTACAATGATTTGAAATATGACAAACTATAAACTAAGACTCATAATCCATTATATTTTTTCTGAGTCTGAATTTTCATAATTTTTAAGTCAGGGGCCCATACTAGGATCCACAGGATTTTTAAATTATTATTATTAGTTTGTTTTGTTATGTTTTATAGTACTAGGGATAGAACCCAGGGGTTCTATACCATTAAGCCTTACATCCAGCCCTTTTGATTCTGAGAAAGGGTCTCAGTTGTTGAGACTGGCTTTGAACTTGCAATTCCTGCTTCAGTCTCCCAGAGTTTGAAGAGCATTTGCCTTATATATATGGTTAGCAAATCTGTTCTACTTCCAATCCAATGAAGCCACTTTAGTTGCCTCTTAGCCATCTTTAAGTTCCTTCCATAAAGTAAAAGCAGAAATAAATCCATATTTGTACAAAATACAACTAAGCATGCCAGAAATATTAACATTTAAAGAAAATGTTTTTAAAAGGAGACTTTTGAAAACATTTCTTCAAAGACTTACTTAAAAATTTTTAAGTTACAATGATACTGCATATGGGTCAACAGCTAATGCTAAAGTAGATATTATACTTAGACCAAGAGAATATGTAGAAAGAAAATCCCTAAAATATTTTTCCTCTTGATGATTGAACTTTTTATTCATACAAGGGTTTAACCAATGTAAACAATAATAGTTAACAAAACTAACTGATTTAACTTTGGATTTCATTGAGACTATCTATAATCTTTAATGCAGAGATTTTATATAAACACTCAAAGACTTGACATTATAGTTTTTAAAGTTCAATTTTAAATTAAAAATAACCCTTCACTGCATTTGTTTTTGCATTTCTTTCAAAAAAATTTTTTACATGTGAAAGTTCTCTTAAAATAAAAAAAGATTAGATTTCAGACATCCTTTTATTGCATCTTAAAGGTAAGAGTTTTCTATTCTAATTTAAAAGAAAACATGAGCTAACAGAAAGAAATAGGATCTGTTTTAAAGTATTTTTTTAGATGTTGATGAATCTTTATTTTATTCATTTATTTATATGTGGTTCTGAGAATAGAGCCCAGTGCCTCACACATGCTATGCAAGTACTCTACTATGAAGTCACAACCCCAGCTCAAGAAATAGTATCTTACCTCTGCTTGTTCTGGTGTTTCTCCTGCAAAGTAAAAGATGTAATGTTCTTCACTGAAGTGCTGAACTACTATCTGAAAACAGTTTGGCCTTTAAAATACAAACAAAAAGTATACTAAGAAACCTAAGTATTAAAATATTTACATCAACATTTTTTAAAAAATCAATACATAATCTTATACATATAAAACTGTCCTAATTTAGAGAAACAATACCCCATAGTTACTAGAACATGTCTAAAAAGAAAATGTCACCTGCATGTATTTTAGAAAATGTTGTTAATACTACTAAAATTTTATCAGTCCTTCCAAGTATAAAGTACTGTGTAAAGACAAACTTTTCCTGTATGCTGAAAAAAGACACATAAGTTGGCTAGGGCCTTCCTAAATTGCTGAGGCTGGCTTTGAACTTGTGACTCTCTTGCCTCAGACTCCCAGGCTGCTGGGATTGCAGGTGTGCACCAACATGCCTGGCCAAAAGGAATTCTTGATATTTGAATGCTCCTAACATGAAGCCTCATCATCAGTCACAAACTTAAATAGAATTTTCATAGACATTTGTTTCAAAACATTCACTCACTATACTTCATCCTTAATAAGTATTTCTCTGAACAGCCAATGATTTTCTTTTAAATATTTCTGTAATATCTATAGAATTATCTGTCCATAGTGAAAATGTAGTCTCTAGATACATATGTACAACTTAATTTTCAATTCACAAAAATTAAAAATTTTTTACTGAAAATACTAAGTAGTATCTACTACTATTTGAAAGTGATGACCACAAACAGAATTGGCAGTTTCCATGAAGACTGGTAAAACAAGTAATTCTCCAGCTCCATGTGAAGCATTATTGCTTCAGCTTTAGCTATTAATTGCATGATCTCATAACAAGCTTCACAAGTTTAACATGATACCATAGGAATATATCTATGAGAAAAGAAGAAGGGGTAGGGTGGGGGAAACAAACTGTTTTTCATTTGAAGTTTACATTTCAACTTTTGTCCTCCCACAAGAAAGAGATATTTAGTGGCATTGTGCCATTATAATACATTTGGCATCACTGACTTATTTAGAAATGCTAATACAAATAAAATTTCAGGTTGAGAAGAAAAAGATTTACTGGGTTTAGAAATCAAAGTTTAGAATATTTCTTATAAGTAGCCTAGTAAGTGGGTTGAATTACTTTTAAATAGGCTACTATTTTATCCTGTGAAACTAATGACTTTTTTAGTATTATCACCAAATTGTCTTTTATAGTGGTTTCAAAAGTATCTGTATATTAAAGCCAATTGTAGCTGGGCTTGGTGGTGCATGCCTGTAATCCCAGCGGCTTAAGAGGCTAAGGTAGGAGGATCTCAAGTTCAAAGCCAGCCTCAGCAATTCAGGGAAGCCCTAAGCAACTTAGTAAGACCCTGTCTCAAAGTAAAAAATAAAAAAAATGCTGGGGATGTGACTCAGAGGCTCAAGCACCTCTGATTCATCTCTGGTACAAAAAGAAAGGGAAAAAAAATTGTAAAAGTAACAATGAAAAAATATCTAAATTATATTCTTTTCAGGAAATAATGAAAAAAATAATGATTTAATAGATTATAGAGGGAGCCATATAATTTAAATTGTTAATTTGAAATGTAAAAACTTTTTTACTATTTTAATTATAATAACATTGTAAAATTACCAGTATCTCAAAAGGTACCTTAATGATCCATAGCACACTGGTTGAGAAGCTCTGCTTAACTATTCCAGAGAATTTATATCCATCTCAGTTCAAGAGCCACCTTCTTCCTATTATAGCTGGCCTTCCATATCCATGGGATCCAAACCCACAGATTCAACCAAACACAGATCCAAAATTACTTTTTCTAAATACGTCTGTACTAACTGTACTGAATAAGTACAGACTTTTCCTTCTCATTACTCCTTAAATGACAGTTTTACAACTATTTATATATCACTGACATTGTATTAGGAATTACACGTAACCTAGAAATAATTTCAAATGCATAGTAGGATTTATGTAGGTTCTATGCAAATACAATACCTTTTTGTTTGGGGGTTTCATGAGATTTTTTGCAGTGCTGGTTATCAAACGCAGAATATCATGCATGCTAAGCCAAGTACTATACCAATAAGCAATATCCTCAGTCCCTCTTTGCCATTTTATATAAGGGACTTGAGCATCTGTGGATGCTAATGGTGGTAGCACTAATCACGGTGGTAGAACTAATCCCCCAGACTTAGAAGAGACAGACTACTTATCTCAGTACAGTTGCCTCCTAACATCTCATTCTTACTTAGCACTAATACAGTTATTGATAAACTGAATTAGTTGATGTTGAATACTGTTGCTGGATCCCCAACATCTACTTTACCTACACATATATAGTAAATATAGCAGCCTTATTATTCATAGATCAATTCCACCAAAAAGCCTCATTCATCAGGGAAATCTCATTCATCTGCAATCCTAAGAATGGTTCTGAGGTGCCTGTATTCCCAGTATTTTCAACAATTAAGGAAATGAATGTTTACTTATACTGTAGGAAATTGGTTTTGAAGAAAATGCAACATAATAAAGAAAGGCAGAGCAAAACTAAAGAAAAGAAGCCAACCAACCACATGTAAAGGCCAAGATTCCATATGGTATTTTTTCTAATTGACACAAAAATTGTACATTTTGCTGGGAGCCATCAAATATCAAGAATTCCTTTTGGCCAGGCATGTTGGTGCACACCTGCAATCCCAGCGGCCTGGGAGTCTGAGGCAAGAGAGTCACAAGTTCAAAGCCAGCCTCAGCAATTTAGGAAGGCCCTAACCAACTTATGTGTCTTTTTTCAGCATACAGGAAAAGTTTGTCTTTACACAGTACTTTATACTTGGAAAGACTGATAAAATTTTAGTAGTATTAACAACATGCCAGAGACTGCGGCACATTTTTATGGAATACCATGTGACTGTCTCAATACATGTATTCACTGTGTGATATTGAAATTGGTATAAGCATATTGACTTTCTTTCTCCCTTTAATAGTCTTCTTCTGTGGGTAAGTGATGTTGTCTAGTAGCATTTTTGTTTGTTTGTTTGTTTTTAGTTGTTGATGGACCTTTATTTTATTCATTTATTTATATGCGGTGTGAGAAATGAACCCAGTGCCTCACACATGTGAAGCAAGTGCTCTACCACTGAGCCACGACCCCAGCCTTTTTTTGGTTCTTAGTTTTCATGTGTCTATTATAGGTTTTTACTTGATTACTAGGAGGCTTACAATAAAATATCTTTTGATTATAACAAACTTTTTAACTGACAATCACCTAACTTTGTAAAGTTAGGAAAACAAACGCATAGATTAAAAATAGTAATAAAAAATCTACTCTTGCCCTTTATCCTCCTCAGATTTTGAATTTTTGATGTCCCATTTCACATCTTTTCATATTGTCTATCTCTGAACATACTAAGGTAGTTATTATTTATAATTGTTTTGTTTTTTAGTCTTGATTAAAGACATCACGATTTATGTGCCTTTTTTGCCATATTAGCATGTTCTGAATTTCTCAGTATAATTAATCCTACCAGTAAGTTTTATACCTTCTGATGTTTTATTCTTATTCAGCATCTCTTTTCAGTTTGAAGAACTCCCTTTAGTATTTCCTATAGGACTAGTCTAGTGCTGATAAATTAGCTTTCATTTGGGAATGTCTATCTCTCATTTCAGAAGGACAGCTTTGCTGGGTACAATATTCTGTTTGGCAGGTTTTTTTTTAAATCTCTCTTCCCATTCCACTTGATTTCTGCTGACAAATTAATTTTCAGGTAAACTGATACATCATTATGCATAATTTATTCCTTTTCTCTTGCTTTCAGAATTCTCTCATGAGAGTTTGGTTAGAATGTCTTGGGGTAAGAGTTAATGAATTTAAGATTGATGACCTCTGACCTTCCTTTTCCTTGTATTTGTGTACTTCTCTAAGTTTGTGAAGTTCTCTGTTATTCTCTCTTTGCAATCAAGTCCCTCTTGAACCCTAATAACCCAAATCCTTGTTCTTTTAATACTGTCCCATAGTTTCTGTAAGCTTTTCTTCATTTCTCTTTTTTTCTTCTCTGACTATATTTTTTAAATAGCTTTAGAGCTCACTGCTGCTTTCTTCTGTTTGATCATTTCTCCTATTGATGTCTTCTGTTGCATCTTCCATTTAATTTATTGTATTTTCAACTACAGGATATCAGTCTGATTCTTAAAAATGACTACAATCTCCCTATTAAACTTCTCTAATGGGACTGGAGTATGTACAGCTCAGGAATAGAAAGTGCTGGGTTTAATCCCCAGCACCACCATCCCCCCATCTCATCCCATCCCTGCCAAAAAAACTGGCAAATTACTAAATTGTTACTGTGCTTTCCTAAATTTCATTGAGTTTCTTAAAACAACTCTTTTTGAATTTTGTGTCATAAAGTTAACATGCTAGTTGCTATGTGGTTGATTTCTGGCACATTTTTTCTCTACAAGATTAGGTCCTGGTTCCCTTTCAATGGATGCTTTTTAATATTTGACAGTATCTCACATTGACGGATTAGAAATTTACTCCAGTCTTTACAATGTGGTTTTAATTTGTGTCTGTGCTTCCAGAAAGTCTAGGTAAACTGTTTACTATGTTTTCTGACCCTGCAGTCAAGGCCACTATTTTCAACACTAGATGGTGCCCCAAACCCAAATTTGTTACAAATTCAAGTTAGTGTATTGTTCAGCATCGGGGGGGAGAAGATGTGTGGTAAAAAACTATAATACAGTCCTCTTGTCTATAACCCTCAGCTTGGGACCAGGGTGGGGCCCTGATATCTTGTCCACAGTCACTATGGTCAGACACAATGGGTTCTGTCAGCCAGACTCCAAAGCAACAACTTACACTTCTTCCCCCATGTAATGACTCTCTCCATGTTGTGCTTCCTAGGGCTAGGGAAGGGATAGATAGGACAGTCTACAGCTCCTACAAGATGGGTCACATCCAGAGCCCATAGTCTACCAAGACCAGGGCAGCAAAAAGGCAAAACCAAATCCCACACTACGGCCTGCCTGCTATCATAGTCCATTCATAGTCTGAGACCACTGCAGGCAGCTAGAACTTACAAAATACTTCAATGGGTAATAAAAGTGATGAGCACCTCTACAAAGACTCTAGCACGAAGTATTGATAAAGCTTATGGTGAAAGGTAAAGCCATTAATCTTAAGCAAAAATCTAAATATAATTACAAGATGGATTTGTCTTGTAATGCTTGGTATTTAGCTTATAAATTCATATTTGACTTAAAATCAAAAACGTTGAAATCAATGTAAGAAAATTCAAATCTGAAATTTTTTTTGTACTGAAACAATTATAGCTTTTTTTTTTTTAATTGAGTTCCTTGGGGAAATGCCTACAGTTAAAAGCAGAATTGAGTATACCTAGCATAACCAGATGCACTGAGTTAAAAGAGAATGTGATAAAATTAGAGAATGGGTGAAAAGACCCAAATTAAGTCATTCAAAGGATTATTAACAGAGGCAGAGAGAAAACAGGTTATAGACGGATCAAGTACTACTACAAATGTCAAAAGATTAAGAATAAATAATTTTTTAAAAAAGAATATTTTATTAACTATTTTTGATGATAATAAATTATTTTCTAATTATCTTTTGATGATTTCTATATTTAACATGGGTAAATAAATTTGATTTAATGCTTTAAAAAGAAAAGATTTCTGCCTAATATAGTGGAGTAGAATTTTAAATACAAGTTAGTCTAAAATAAACAAAGAAAACAAAAATTACTCTACAAAGTAAATCTAAAATTTTTAGATGATTTTATGTTCTGAAAAGCATTTTTGTTATGCTTTAAAATGATGTCAATATACCTATTATTTTATTAAAATAATTACAAAAGCAAAATAGAGAACCAGTCTTACCTGCCAAAGAGACTATCATGAACAACATACACAGAACAAACACTGAGATCTATTAATCCTTTTGGTTTTGTAGCTCGTTTTTCACTTTCAAAATAAATAAGTTGGGCATCACTGCCCTCTAAGATAAAATATAAATTTTTCCAACGTTTTCCTTTGCCTGTTAAAAAATAATTGTTTTCCTTTAGCCAAGCATGAATTGTAAAATCACATAATAAAAAGCTGATGATTATTAAACACATTTCAATTTTTATTATAAAACTTAAATAATACACCAATCCTTTTTGGAGGGAGGGGGCCACAACACCTTTATTTTATCTATTTATTTTTAATGCACTGCTGATGATCAAACCCAGTGTCTCTCACATACTAGGTAAGTGGTCTACCACTGAGCTAAAACTCCAGCCCCTACACCAATTCTTGAATGAGAAAATTTCTGAGACTTCTTTTTGTTTTTAAAATACTTTTTTAGTTGTAGATGAACACGGTACCTTTATTTATTTATTTTTATGTGGTGCTGAGGATAAACCCAGTGCCTCATGCATTCTAGGCAAGCACTCTACCACTGAGCCAAAACTCCAGCCCACTGTAACTTCTTTTTAAAAGTGCCTTCTGTTATACTGCTTATTTTAATGAGTCAAAGAACAAATGACAAAGATATTTTAACTATATCTTCAGAGATTTCACTGTGATAAAATGTTCAAAATTCTTATTTGGGCATAATACTTTATTCTAGTCTTAAGGAAAGAATTCTTCCAATTAAAACACAACTCCATTTCCTCAAATCATCCTAATGTCAAAAATAAAAACCCCAATACCATGAGTGTGCAAGTAGTTTTTCTTTGCTTACAAAAAAAAATAATAATAATAAGGCATGGAGACAAGGAGCAAAGAAACACTTGGAACTACCTGAGAATTTAAGAACATTCTTGGAAATACATAGGCTGTTTTCTAAATCCCTACTTGGAAATATGGACAATATACATATACTTGGGCTTAAAGGATGTCAACTTACTAAATTACAATTAAGTTTTATGTCTGATATTTGCAATTTCTCTATCAAATGGATTAATAGTAAAATATTAAATTGGATCTTTATTCTAAAAGTTCACTTACCCTTTTTCAGAAGATAACCTTTCTTAACAATATTTTTATAAAAGGCATCCTTTGTTTTGCGACGTATTGTATTATAGATTTCCTTGCCATCTACTGTATCATTGAGTACTTGTTCTTGATCCTGAGTTTAAAAATATTTAAATTATTTCATGAATTCTTAATCTAAATAAGGAAAAAATATACCAAATCAACAATTAAAAAACAGAGAAAGGGTTTTAATACTAAAATCCAAATGTACCTAACAGATAAGATTCTTTATTTTCCAAAGAAATTCTCAGAAAGATTTCCTTATTATTTCTCAAGAACATGGACAACTTTCCCAGAAATTTTCCATACCATTTCTTAAGAACATATCTCATGGAAGACAAATAAGCCATTTCAAACACTACTTTCAATTTGTTATTTTATAGCAAATTATGTTTTATAAATATAAATTTGTCCTACATAACTGGTAAATTAGTAGCCAATCTGAAACATAAAGCAAATTATTGTTTGCTTATGTACAAGTAAAAAAAAAAAAATTAAGTGAACATAGAAAACTGAACCCAGCTGAACTTTAAACACCTGAACAAAACACACCCCCCATCTCAGATACCTAACAATTCTCATAGTTCACTACTGTGTAATATGTCTGTCTCACCCATCTATCTATCCACGCCTGGTGTTACACTTCAGATAATTCTCATTCTACCACTTCAAAATTTTCTCATGTTTCAACACCCCATTTCCACACATAAACTTCAAGTTTTTATCAAGCGAAAGTGTCATATTTATTATAATATTTATATATTTTCTTAATCATTTAGAATGTATAAAGTTATGCCACATTTTTATTAGGAACCCTGTCTTTTGATGTGTCACTGATGAAGTGAGAAGTGTTAGACTTCTAACTTCACTTTCCTTCCCCACAAGCCCTGTGGTTCTTATTGCTTGATTTTGCATATATCACATTATAGCATAGCTGATACATAGGAATGCATGTATCACATTATAGCACAGCTGATATTAATCACTAAAATGTCCAAATAACACCAAGAATTAAGTTAGAATGTAAAGAAAAGAGTGCTTTCAATCAAGATCTTCCCAGAATAAATCAATCTTCAATTTTACTATTGATTGGGGTCCTGTTAACTCAATTTTAGTGTTTTGATTCCTTTTTCAACCAGTTCTTATATTTGCAAGAAAATTATATTTTATAAATTTTAGTCTTAAGAGACTTTGTGAGTCCATTCAATCCTTTTATAAATCTAAGATGCATTCTGGGATTTTCATAATCTTCTTTATCCCACATTTTGAGACATTTTATTGTTTCATCATCCTTTATTTCATTATTACTCAACAGTTATTCCCAAGTATGCTAAAAAATATACTAAAATAGTAAGAAAATAGAAGCATGAATTACCTAGAGCAGAGGTGGCCAATTATAGCATGCATGCTAAATCCATCCCACCACCTGTTTTTGTACATAAAGTTTTACTGGAACACAGCTGTGATCATTCTTTCACATATTATATGTGGTTGCTTTCAACTACAAATGCAGTTTAGCAGTTGTGACAGATTAAATGTTCACAAAACCTAAAATATTTACTATCTGGCCCTTCACAGAAATACTCTACCAACCTCTGGCTTAGGAAATGATGCAATACTAAAATAATCAGCTCTATTGCATCATTCTTTTATTTTTTTACTATGTTGCCAAATATTGCAGCATCTCTTGAAAAAAGATAAAAGGCCACCTTTGTTGTCTTTTTATTAGCTTTCATGGAAGAAAGTTAAAAATTCATAACTCTTAATTATCTGCACTGATAAAGAGAAAAGATTGACAGATTAAATGTTTACCATTTATCAAAATAACATGATGAATTTAAAGAAACAGGTCCACACTGGACTCTACTGTGATGGCAAATTGATTTTGATGATCAAAATCTTACGACTATGATAATATACTTAATCACTTTTCTGAGACTTAAAAAAACCAATAAGCGAGCCATATTATTTCTAAGGGGAAAAAGGAAATACAATGTTATCATCTAGTTAGCAATTTAACAGAAAAGACATTATCACACAATATTTTGGGATAACCCGGATTATCCTGTTTTGCTAAACAAAATGAGAGTGAATCTTGAAATTTTTGTGCAGAGATTTTTAACATAAATTTTAAGTAGAAAGATATGGAAGGCACTTTGCAGAAAAAAAAAAAAGGTTATTGAAGGAAAACAGCTGATGTAGAAGTTTAATTTACTGGAATAGTCAATCTAATTTGGTATTTATAAACCTAAATACAATTATCTTACACTTATGGAACAAATAAGACTATACTCTCCAACAAAATTATGAGCCTTTAATGTTTTCAAAAGCACTGCATTTGGCAAATCAAAACTACTCTTAAGATTTCATCTCACTCCAGTCAGAACAGCAGCTATTAAGAATACAGACAACAATAAGTGTTAGCAAGGAATTTGGGGGAAAAGGCACACTCATACATTGCTGGTGGGACTGCAAAATGCTGCAGCCAATATGGAAAGCAGTATGGAGGCCCCTCGGAAAACTGGGAATGGAACCACCATTTGACCCAGCTGTCCCTCTCTTCGGTCTCTACCCAAAGGACTTAAAAACAGCATACTGCAGGGACACAGCCACATCAATATTTATTGCAACACAACTCACAAATAGCTAAACTATAGAACCAACCTAGATGCCCTTCAGTAGATGAATGGATAAAGAAAATGTGGTATATATACACAAAGGAATATTACTGAGCAATAAAAGAGAATAAAATCATGGCATTTGCAGGTAAATGGATGGAGTTGGAGAAAATAATGCTAAGTGAAGTTAGCCAATCCCAAAAACCAAATGCCAAATGTTTTCTCTGATATAAGGAGGCTGATTCATAGTGGGGTTAGGAGGAGGAGAATGGGAAAATTAGATGAACTCTAGAAAGGGCAAAGGAGAGGGAGGAGAAGGAAGGGGGCAAGGGGTATAGAAACAATGGTGGAATGAGATGAAAATCATTACCGTAAGTATATATATGAAGACAAGAATGGTGTGAATATACTTTGTATACAACCAGAGACTTGAAAAATTTTGCTCTATATGTGTTATATAATTGTAATGCATTCCGCTGTCATATATAACAAATTAGAATTTAAAAAAATTTAAAAAGCATTACATTTGATGATACAAGTACAAGAAAGCACCATAAGCTAGGAGAACCCAGTAGCAATGTATTTAAAATCTGCTACTAGTATTGCATTTTTATGGTAAAAGTTCAAGAGTCACGGTAATTATAAGCAGGACTTAGTAGAAATCTAGAATTACCAATATAAAATGGGTATGTTCCAGGGTAGGGCTATAGCTCAGTGGCAGAGTGCTTGCCTAGCACTGGATTTAAACCTTAACATCACATAAAAATAAACAAAATAAAGGCATTCTGTCCATCTACAACTACAAAAAAAAATTTTTTTTAAAGTTGGATATGTTTCAAGTACACATAAAGGAGCTAAAGAGCAATTAGCTGCATTCAAAAGACTTGTCTATTTCAGGAATGTAAACCTATAGAAACAAGGAAATACAGAACAAAAAAAATTGCTAAACTTGAGTTTTTAATCACATTTTCTAAAAAAGTTGTTTTGGTCCATTTCAATTGCCAGTACTACCTGCTTTCTTTCCCTCCTCCCACCCCTTGGACCCCTTCCTCTCCTCTATTGGTCTCCCTTCTATTAATTCATTTTTTAATTGGTATATTGTACTTCACATAAAATTGGAATTCATTGTGATATATTTGTACATGTACATAGCAATGAAGCAAATTATGCTAATGCATTTATGAATGTCAAAATGAACCCCCAATCATGTATAACTATAATGTATTAATTTTTTAAAAAAAAGTGTGGAGGTAGGAATCAAATTGTTTTGATATTATTTCTTTACTTTTACCTGTATAAATTATGTGTAAAGATACTTATGAATATAAAAATTTAAGAGGTTACAAAGAACAAAACGGTAAATCATGATGACCACTTTCCTGGTAATACAAATTTATACTTATCAATCTTTATTTCAGTGGTGATAAGACTGTTTTAGCTGTAGAATAGGTCATATTTGTCATTAAGACATACTACATTAATATTTGGGTCTAAATACCTGATTTCAAGATAATCTGTTTATGTCTTAAAAATTAAATTAAGGTAAGTTGTGTTATTTTAACCCCACAAATGCTAAAACATTCTAATAAAATATAAGACACTATGGGGAAGAACACAACTTTGCTTTCCAAGCTCTGGAAAAACCAGTGGAAGATCGAAGGGAAGGTTTCTCTATGTGTTCCTTATCTCAGCCCACTCGCTACATAGTTCTAGAGAGGGAGATCACAAATCTGACATATATCTCCCAAAGCACAGAAGATAGTCTGATTAGTGAGAGTCTGACAGCCACTGAAACAAGTCTTTGCATAGAAATATGGCACGCTCCTGAAGCCAGACTTAAATAACAAATCTTGCCTTTGTCACTTAATGGCTAGGAAAACTCCATTTAATAATTCAATATAATAAATGTTTGTTGATTGTCAGGTGCCTTTTCAAGTTTTTTTTTTTTTTTTTTTTGCTCATCTATTTGTTTGTTTTGTGGTACTGGGATTGAACCTGGGGTGCTTTACTACTGAGATATTTTCCAGTCCTTTTATCTTTTGAAACATGGATTCACTAAATTTCAAAGGCTGACAAATTTGTGATTTTCTGCCTCAGCCAGGGAATTATAGGCATTTGCCACTGTGTTTAGCTCTGTTCTAGTTTTTGAGATACAACAGTGAACAAATCAAAAATGTCCATCTTCATGGAACTTATATTCTAACCAGGGAAAGATGATAAATGCTTTACAAGATAGAGTAAGCTGCAGTGACACATCTAGGTATCTAAATAATTCTCAATATGAAGCTAATTTTTTAGCAAAAACTTGAAAGACAAGAGTTAAGCAATTGGATTTCTGAAAGAAAATAATTTTGGGCAGAGTGAAAAACTAGTGACAATATCCTAAGAAAGGAAAAAGTATGACATTTAAAAAACAAATAGCACTTGAAGCAAGTATGTATGTAAAAGAGTGACAGACAAGGATAGTAGAAGGAGATGAGTGTAAGAGAACTAATGAAACACCACTGTAGAGCCCTGTATGCCACAGTAGGGACTTTGGCTTTAACTCTTAACTGACATGTAGAACATCTGCAAGTGTTAAGCAGTGGAGTGACATGATCTGACTCACATTTTAAATGATCCCTCGGTCTTTTGTGTGGTATAAGGGGACAAAGGTAGACACAGTGGGATGAAGTCAGTTTCTGGTGTTGTTCACATTCTAGATATATTTTGAAGCACAGTTAGCAGGAAACTCCTGACAGGTTGGATACAGAGTACAGAAAAGAAAGAGAGGAGTCAAGATGACTTTAATGCCTTAAGTAATTAACTTAACCTCTTTGGTCTAAGTTTCTCTATTTGTAAAATAGTCACAGTGTAAACCTCAACAAATTGTGAAATAATTAAAAGAATTAACATGTATAAAAACCTGTGCTTAGAATATGGTGCTCAATAATGTTAGTTACTTTTATTGTGAAGTGTTATCTCAAAAGGCTCACTCTTTTTTTCTAGAGCCTGTCTCAAGAAGCATTAGTTCAGAACTCTGCTGTTTCCATTCCACCATCTTAGCTTGAGCCTGGGAATGCAGGGTTACATTAGGATAAGTGAGCTGATTTTACTAATCAGTTTGTTCATCAGCAAAAGGATATTACTGCCTTTATGTTCTCTAATAGTGAGAATCCTATTAAAAGTCTAAGTGAGTATTTGATTCCCCAACTTCTGTTGTAACCTACTTTTACTTCAGGACCAAAATAATAGACTACAGATAGTATTTAATAGTGCCCATATAGCAATCAAATTGCTTTATAATAAGCAATAAGTTATTTTCTAGTTATTCTATACTTATAGACATTCTGCAAAGGGCAGCAATTTGAAGCTTATTCAGTTATAAAACAAGACAAATAAGAGTGAGGTACTTTATTTCAAGTAATTCTTAAAACAACCTTAGAACATGTATTAAAAGTGTTCGATGCCACATACTACTTATTTTTCTAACTATAAAATGTTAGAAAACTACAAGCAAAAATTTAGGATGAAAATTTTTATTATTTAATGTGTGGGCAGATATAATTTATAGACTTATGAAAGAAATTTAAATCATCACTAAACTCAACCAGTCAATATGAACTAGAATTAAGAATATTGAAATGTAACAGATTCTAACATACATCTGTTACTTTTCAATATTCTTAATTCTATTCATAAAATTCTGTATGGCAGAATCTGTCATCTGAAGACAAAAGCACTTCTGATCCCTAATAAAAGGCCTTAGCCCTGTTTCTAGAAAGCATATACCATACTGTATGGTTTTTTTTTAAGTCTGTTTTACATAAACTTAGTGCAAGCAGCCAAGCTCAACCAGAACTACCAAAAAAAAGTGATGCATCTGTGTTGACTAGTTATTAGAAAGTTTTCAAGAAGGAAGTGAAACTTAAGATTGATTTTAAACTAGCAGCATTTAGATAGAGACTGACATGAAGATAGGAAGGAGTGCAAATAGATTTAAAACACTTAGTTAAAAAATAATAATAAAAAAATTTAGTAACATTCAGGTAGAAAAAGTGGTTGCTTCATTCTAGAGAACATAGTCATTCATTCAACTAACACTTATGAATTATTTAATGGTATCAAGTACTATTTGAGGAATAAGGAAAAACAATTCAAAGGGGGAAAAATCATTATCATGACCTTATATTCTACTAGAAAAACATGAGAAAATGAAGGAAGATGTATTAAAATGTGACAAGATTATGATGATTCTTGAATTTATGCTCAGCTTCAAAATAATGATTTCTCACTTAGTAACTACAACAAATTGTAGATAACAACCATCTGAAATTAACTTGCTGGCAGGAGACAAAAACTGGAAAATCAGAGACATTCCAAATTAATGAACAATTTAGCTGTATACCCAAACCTCTTACATAATTCTTTTTAATCTCTGAGTTATCAATACCTGTATTTTATACACTGGAAATTCTTAAATTACTCTGTAAAGCACTTTTTTTCTAACCTTTTCCCTATCATATTTCTGAAAGTATGAGTTAAAGTAGAGGTTAATCACCCTGTGAATTGAGCAACCAAGATTTAACAGGCTAATTTGAGGCTAATCACTCCTCTTTAGTTTTGGATTTTACTCGCTCAAACCTTCTCTTGGGCCTTGTACAACAGGTACTGCCACTACATATCCGCCCCTCCCCCCTCATCACTATCACTTTCCTCTTTACCATAGTCTTAGTTTACGAAGAGTATACAGATATACTCAAACTCTCTGACGATAATATTATAGTCAAAGAAATAAAAAACTGAATCCCCTCTGGGCACTAGTTCTCTTTTATCATTGTGTGTGTGCGTTGTGTGTTTCATTTCCTTTCCTACTGAGCTTACCTAGATATTTCTGGTTGTGATTCATCCATGCTACCTCCACTTTTGCCTCTAATAACTCACTCCTTAATCCCATGCTTCTTGGCTTCTGTCCCCATCACATTTCTATTCTCAAAAAGCCACCAAGGACTTCCTAATTATCTAGAATCAACACAGATAAAAACTAAGAAATTCTCTTAGGATTCATTTTTTGAAAGAATCGCAGTAAACTAAATCTTGTTTAGTTTTAATTGAATGAATGTTTGCATAACGTATCACCAAAATGCATTTTAAAATACAATGCTAATTAATGAAAAAAGAAAAATAACACTGACCTGCATTGGTACCGGTTCCTTAAGATAATATCCTTCAACAATCTGTTCTTTTCTATAATGATCTATGATATCCCCAATGCTGTTAAAATAAAAATAACATAATTGGTTTCACAAAACATCTAAATCTTTTAAAATACAACTAAATCCTGTTACCAAGGATCATCTATTCACAAGTTTCTTTCAAAGCATGTAACTTGGATATATTAATAGAATAAATGATCTTACATTATTTTAGAAAAAGAAGAATGTTTCTAACATAGGTTCACAGGTCAAAAGAAGAGAGCCAGAGATTCTAATTTCCTATTTACATCAAGTGAACAGTCAAGTCAACAATATACTAAGAGCCACCATCAGGAAATGATTAAACAACCATATTTTTTGTTTTATACCAGAGTACTTAAAACATATTGAGTATTAAGAACTGACAGGGGAAAAAATGGCATTTATTTAGGAAGTAGAGTTCAGATAAACTAACAATTTTTATCGTGGAAATATTTATATATTATGCTTTCCCATCAGATGCAGTGGTCATAAATGAATAGTAGGTGAAAGTAGAGGAGAAGAAAGGGAAAGAAAGGAAAAAATAAGAGTGAATAACTAATTTTACCTGTATGATTAGCACCAGACCAAGAAAGGCTTACTGATGATTCTGATAGAAAAAGTATTATCAACTGTTCTAAATATTTGGGAAATATTACAAATGAAACAAAACTAAAAATAAAATGGTATAATGTATTTTAACACAAAATTTAGCTTGCCATAATGAGTTTTTTAATATATAAAATGCTTCTTGGGTTTGGGGATGTGGCTCAAGCGGTAGCGCGCTCGTCTGGCATGCGCAGGGCGCTGGGTTCGATCCTCAGTACCACATAAAAATAAAATAACGATGTTGTGTCCACCGAAAACTAAAAAATAAATATTAAAAATCTCTCTAAATAAAAAAATAAATAACCAAATAAATAAATATAAGTGCTTCTCTATTATCACTAGAACACTTTATTACCCTGAATATTTAAATCCTTGAATTTTAAACCTTCCTTTAATATAATAAAGGAATGGGTATTTTTAAGGGAGCTAAGAAACATTTTTCCAAATAAGTCTGGTTTAACCTACCCCTTGATTTTTTTTTTCCATTATATTTCCTATTGATACATGGAATACATATGTATATGTCACAACTGGAATATATATGTATGTGTGTATATATGGCTCCAAATATATCTTTCCTATACTACAAAATTAATTTAAACCAAAAGTAAATAATGTTCAAAAGCAAAACTTGAAAACTAATAAAAAAAAATTATAAGTGAAGATTAACTAAATATCAGAGGCAGTATTCAACACAAGGCAAAGGGGGTGAGGTTAAAAATGAGACAAGTAAAAAGGTATTATCATATATAGTACTGGGGATTAAACCCAGGGTCCTTTTGCCACTGGGCTACATTCCCAGTTCTTTTTGTTTTTCATTTTGAGATAGAGTTTCACTAAGTTGCTTAGGGCATCCATAAGTTGCTGAGGCTGGCCTCAAACTTGTGATTCTTCTGCCTCAGCCTCTTTAGTTGCTGGGATTACAGGCATATACCACTGCACTCAGCTGGTTATAAATTTTTAAAGGAAAAATGCAGTTCCCCATAAATCCAAAAACGTTTAAAAGAAAAAAAATCACCAAATATAACTGAAAATAGCTAGATACTATCACAAAGACAATTGTGTTATATACAGTAAAAAACATCAAATCTATAAAAATTAGTAAATATCAAAGGTTTCTGGTCAGTAACTATCAAATGCAATCAATCTTATGTGCCACTCTGTGTTATAATATAATACTTTCCATGAGCTGAAGGAATATAGCTCGTGAACTCTGTAATAACGTATATAGTTCAGAATATACAGGAGCAATTTTAAAGTGTGTAGCACATAATAACTTTTCACCAAAAAACTAGGCTTACAAGATTTAAAAAAAAAAAAAAAAGTACTCCACTTCATACCCAGATGCACCTTAAAAAGCAGTGAGGGGAGATAGCAAAAACTAAAATTTCTTAGACATTTCATAAGAGTTCTATAGCTATGAAGTCAGGCAGACTTACATCTAAGAGTGTTCAGTATAAACTTATTGGTGAAATAAATGTGAGTTTTTAAAGACATTATATCCTGTAATTTCAGTTAAGTACTTAATACATAAAACTATGTGCCACTCTTGTTGAAACCTAGATAAATGTTAAAAATCTTCAAGGTCTGATGAAAATCCTTTCTTTTCCCTCTTACCATTACCTGAAATACTCTATTCTGACTCTTGTGCGTATTTGTACATCTTCTCAATTTATCAGTCTATATTCCTACCATCTTTCCTAAAAGACCTGAGCACTAATAATTCAGAAATGGTATCTTTTTCTTTAATGTGTATGTATAGCATCTATGCAGTGTATTTCACAACAGATTATCTAATAAAGTGTTTACTAAATTAAATTTGCTAAATTCCTCCCCTATTTTCTAAACTTTTGAATATAGGAACATCAGAGTTATGTCTCAATAAAAGAAATAGACATAACTGCTATTCTCTTAATTACAAGGTTAATGCACAAATAGTTAATGGGGAGACACTATAGCAGAGCATGGCTGTGTCAGACTTCCTGAATAATCTTGAGTTTTACACATTTATTTCTAAACAATGTTAACCATGAAGATGTATCTTCCTAGAAATTGTTTCTGACATTAATGCTGAAATGGAATATGTAATTCTAAGACAACTATAAAAACTGCCTTTTTCCCCTCATCAGAGTTACAATTTTGGCCTTCCTTTAAAAAAAAAAATAAAACTAGAACCTATAAGACACCTGAATTTTATAGGAAATGAAAGTCAAGGATTTGGGGGAAGAGTCAGGCTCCTGAATTACCATGTATTTAACTTTAAAAAAGTCCTCATTTTGCAGACAGACTAATAATTCTATAACAGTTGAGAAAGAAATATACTTCAAAGTCTTTTCTTATTCCATTATGGTCTTTATCAACAAAGACTACCTTTATAGGTTTTACAGACTATCTTCAGTGAGTAATAAGAATTCCCATTGTTGCAGAACATAGACATTTGTTAATAACTAAAATAACGTCTGTCAATGACCTATGGATATTTATCAATAACCAAACTTACAAAAAATAAAACTTATGAAATTATTTAATCCTAAGCAAATCTTAATTTGAACATTTATTCAGTTAAGAATATTTATTTTCAATTTTTGATTTTATATTGTTCCAAATCTCTAGAAAACTAGACAATAGGAAAAATTAATTTATAAAGAGCTCAAATTGCAGCCACCTGGATTTTCAGTGAGGATGTCTAGAACCCAGATTGCAATGTAGAATGTATTCAAACACAGCTTATATATAAGGTATGCAAAAGGGTCCAACTACCTTGAACTATCTTTCATTTGATGTTTTAGAACTGCCCACTGACCCTCTGGTAGGCAACCAGAAGAATCTGCCACTGGAATTTTTTGTTTTGTTTTCCAGATAAACCAGCTGCTAGATCTGCATCTACTTAAAAGGTCAAGCTGAAAATAAGAAAAATTCCAATTGGGAAGGAGAAATATAGAGTGGTATGAAGGTATTAATCACGTAAATGTCAGTTCTTTAAAATAAGATTACACCAGCCTCCAAAGGAGCAAAATGATGGTCTACTCTAGAATATGAGAAAATATTTCATTCAGTAATGAAGAGGTGACTTTTTCTTTTGCAGAAAAAAATACTGACATGCTATCATATGGTTTCCTCTATTATTTTACTTCCATAATCAAGCAACTAAAATTCATTCTGAGTTTCAGGACAAGAGTTTACTCTGAAGGTGAGAAGTCAGAACCAATCATGATATATAAAAACTACTGACTGGAGAACAGCGCAATTACGTACTAACATATGTATAAATCTCAGGTAACTCTTGAGGAACCTTTATTTTCTTTTTTGCTATTAAAATGGCTCATTGATAAAAGAATGTACTAGATTTTCTTTTCCTTAAATTAGATGTTTTACTCTTCATGCAGATAGTATATAGATTTAGCAAATTTGTTACAAAAAGCTTGTGTATAATTTTTTTTAAGTCACAAGATATTTTGGAAGGAAATAAGTTATTATTTTAACACTATGTAAAATATTCTTGGATATGACTATTACTAAATTATAGTAAAAAAGTCAGGAACTTAATTTTGAATATAATTTGTTTTCAATATTGTAACTATTTTTACCAAAAGTAAAAGATAACTAAACATTTCTCAAGATTTACCTGTTATAATATCGGCCTCCCATCATAAACTGATTGTTTGGTGTTGGACATATTTTAAATCGCTGAATATTTTCATTGGTCCGAAAATAAAGTGAATAATCACCAGGAGTATTATCTGAGGGCCTCACAAGAAAACTGCAGACTTGGCCAACTGTAAAAATTAAGCTGTTAGTTTTATTTCCTAATTATCAAATAAAAAAGAAAAGATGTTAAGTAGTATAATTATAAAGTACAAAGTCATAACCATATGCAAAATTTCAAATTTTCACCAGAAAATTAATTCTTTTATTCTTTCTTTCCTTCTTTCTTCCCCCTCCTCCACCTCACCCTCTACCCCTCTTTCTTTCTTTCTTTCTTTCTTTCTTTCTTTCTTTCTTTCTTTCAGGATTCTTTCTTTTTTGGTCCTGGGGATTGAACCCAGGGTTGTTTTACCACTGAGTAATACTCCAGTCCTTTTTATTTTTTATTTTGAGACAGGGTCTGCTAAGATGCTGAAACTGGCCTCAAACCTGTGACCCTCATGCCTCACTCAGTCTCTTGATTCACGGGGATTTACAGGTGTGGGCCACTGAGCCCAGCAGGAACTTGTTTTTTAAGACAATCTTTTTGTATTTCCTGATTTATGCTTCACAAACACCCATGGTGACTGGCTACTATATCCCAGATATTTGTTAAAAGCTTTATTTCATAAAAATGCAGAATAGAAATTCTGCAGCAGTAACTTCTGGTCAATAATGTCTGTAATTGGCATAACTTAGAAAGAACTACCTAACCAGAAATGTGGGGATAGTGACTAAAACTGCTACACTGTTTGTAAATCCCCTTAATAAAAACATTCTAAAAAGAAAACCAATTTTGCATTTGAATAGTCTATACTTAATCGGTGTTTAAAATTAAAAAGTAAAGGCTATTTCATCAGTACCACACACAAAAAAAAGACTATAATAGAAGAATGGCAAAAAAAAAAAAAAAATAGATTCAAAAATAGATTCAAAACAACTGAAATGAGTAATTATCAAAAATCAATACTCATGTACTACATTTTATTTAATATGATCCTAAAAATACACATGGAAGCAAATTATCATACATCAAGTATCTTCAAGTCAATTTTAGACTTTTCACATCTTCAAGTGGCAATGACTCCTAATACTGAGATGCTTTTGCCTTTTGTCTGTTTCAGACCTAATAACATGAAAAAGATTAGGACTTATTTTTAAGAAAACATAAGGAACATTTAGAGTATCAGATATAATTCTGTGTAAATTATTAATAGTTCTAATCTAACCATGATCAAGTAACTTCATGTTCAATACAAAGAAGTAAAAAGTAAACCTCCTTAAACTGAATCTTAAAGGACTAAATACAAAGTAAACATAAAAGTTGCAAGAAACTGACTGGAATTTAATACAGGCTAAAATGAAAGTACTTCTAATTGGATACAATAAATCTTGGTGACAAGAAACCAGGATACTCTGTTTCTTTAAGAATGTGAGATAGAAATTACAAAATTGTACATGCAAGTTCTAAGTCCAGTTTTCAAGGAAGAAAATTCCACCAGATTCTCAAAATAGCACGACTCAAAAAATACAAATTAATGTAAGATATTAAGTTTTCATATTAACATGTAAAACAAGAAGGGGTACCCCAAGTATTCAGTGATGCAAGTTCCAAATATAAACATAAATATACTAAAATATACCTTTCTGGTACCACCTTGAAAGTAGAGACAGCATGTCATTATGGTTTGGTGTTTGCTCTTAATTACTACCACACGGTATTATCATGTTCTTTAATTTATGTTTTGAACTTACTTAATATAGGTTAACTATATAAACCCCTCAAATATTGCCTCAAATCTTTCAAAAGATTAAGTATTAACTTAAAATGTATTACCTTATTGCATTTTAAAACAATTCGGATCACATCTTTAATAACCTTTAATAATTAATCTTAATAATGTTTAATAATATCACCCTTAATCATCAATAAGAAAATCTATTGTACCAAATACAGAAACTATCAAGCAAATCTTAAAGAACTAAAACTTCTAAATTATATATTATGGATTAAATATGTCTTGTAATCTTTATAAGATGGTTTACTGAAGAAACATTTGGTAGTTAAATTAATTCAGCCTTTAATACTTAGTAAGAATAAAAATGATAGGATAGTTTTTATTTTAAATAATAAACCGACAATACAAAGTCAGTCTTTGTGTTTTCTTACATCCACAGGAGTTTTGAGATATGTTAAAATTAATATATTTTAAGTAAGACTCAATTATATAATTCCATGAAAGTATAAGAATAAATACAAGAATGTTTGCTGTAGATGAATGAAAAAAAGAGTGCCAACATACCACTCCTCTATTGGGGCCTGACAAATTATGGTATTCATAGAATAGAAAACTTACAGCCATTAAAAATAATAAAAATTTATATCTATAGATTTTGAATGCTCTCCCAATATATACACTAATATGGAAAAAAGTATTTTACTTGTTCTTACAAGTGTGTGTATGCATAAGGGTAAGAAAGGGAGATACATATAAACACAGAACACTTCTAAAAACAGAAAACAACAATTATCAACATGTGTCACATCAGGGGAAGGGTAAAGAGACAGAGGCTAGGGTAAAAGAATAACACACTTTATGGAATTAGACACCACATGTGTTTCAACTAGAAACAAACAAAATACAAGCTTCTCAGCACTGGGCAAGAAATTATAATATGCATAAACATTAATTGAATGCTAAAGGCATATACAATGCATGAAAATTGGTTGGTTCACTTTTTTATTCTTTTAAAATACAGACTTTAAAAAGGCAAGTGAATATAAAAGTACCTGTCATTAGTAAATTATAAGCTTCTTGTTTGGAAATCTTCCCATGGAACCATCTTAAAAAGAGAACAAATTAAATATATAAATCAAAAGTCCTTTTGGTTGCTATCAGTTGTTCAAAACTAAATCAACATAATCACAATTCAAACAGAAATGTGAAATAAATGCAACACAATTGATCAAATTATTTCAGTTCTAATACACTGTTACATTTTGTAAACATATTATGCTTAATTTCAACAAAATATGGAAAAACTAGGAACTACCAAGTACAAACTACAATTTCCATATTAATTACCAATAATAAAAATAGCAATGATTTTAATCTTCATAATGTCTGTTAATTGCTTACATCATAGTTAGCTCTTTTTTCTTTTGGGGGGCAGAGGGGAAAAAAGGGTTAGTACAGGTAGAGCCCACCCTAGAACTGCTCCAGAAAAAATACTTAATGTATTAATTTTTCTTATATTTCTCTCATAATAAATTTACCTGTAATTTAATAATCTCTCTCTCCCAATAAAATGAAAATGTTGATGCATACTTTAGTGAAAGCCAGTAAATAAGATTGAATGATGATAACAAGTGAATACCAACATTAAGTACTAAAAGAAAAGGACACAGTGTTCCTAATTTTAGGTGAGTTAATAGATTATCAAACTAGATTGGTAAAGTATTTTATATTCCGAAATTAAGCCTCTAGAAATTATTATAAATGGCATTATGAATAATGAATAGCATAAATACAATAACTAAAGCACTCCAAACTGCCTTAAAAGGTAGAGAAGTTCCATATTGCTTTCACGTATAAGTTAAATGACCATTTGCTACAAATGTTACAGCATGACTTCCCTATTCTAAGGGAATGTCAACTAGATGACCTCCAAGGTCAGTCCTACATTTGTATAGCTAGTAAAAGAAGAAAATTCAAAGAGAAGAGGATGAAAAAGCAATACATGGGATTTAGAGATGAACAAAATATCCTAAAGCCCAAATGACAGTATCTTTTTCTGAAGTTATTCCTATATAAAATTTATATAATTCAAGCACATACATGGTTTACACAAATGATAAAGATAAGTACTTGCTCTTAAGAGATCCCCATTCTACTTAGAAAAAAAAAAGACAAAAATAAAACAATGTTCAAAATATATCAAGTGCAGTGATTGGTTTGTTCTGAGGGTAGTTTGGGAACAAAAGAGAAAGGTACCAATTCGTAACTGTGTGTAAGAGTTAACAATGAAGAAAGAGTCACTGAATACCAAATCATTCAGTAAAGACATATATCAATAAATGCATAATGAATGAAGAAGAATCCTGGCCTACAAAGCAGATTAAGCAAAGGCATAAAGGAGAAAAACAGGATTATGCATTTGAAGACCTACAAACTACAGAGTATAAAACTAGAAATGACAAATGATAACACTAGTAAAAGACACAGTAGATAGATCACAGATGGTCTTTGTAGGCTCTGCCAAGGTAAATATGGTGAAATATTGGTTAATTTCAGGTGAGAAAGTGATACCATTAGATCATGTATTTTTAGGTAAAACATCCTGGCTATTGGAAGAGAGAATCCGAGCAATCTAAAAGACTCAGGAGACAAACTTGAGGGTTACTGCAGTATCAGGTACTAATAGAGAAGAAAGGGCCTGTTGAACATAATTACTTAATATTAAGAAGAAGACACACATTTAAGAAATATTTTAGGAGGTAAAATCATCAGAACTTGGTATCTACATCATGGAATCAGGGAGCTATAAAGAAACTCAGCCAAAGTTATGCCATCTATTTAATGTCAAAGGGGACTCGGTGTTACAAATGATATTTAAAGGATTTAAGATACTTTACTGCCACAGTCTTTGTCCTAAGAAATTACAGGATGTGAATACACATAAAATAAATCAACACTACAAATTTAGCATGTGCTAAATACCCAGTAAGTAAGAAATTATGAAATCTTTAAAAATAAGAGACTAGTTTAAAAAAGACTACCCACTTAATAAAGAATCACACTTGGACACCATGGGAAAATTGGATGTGGCTTCAAATATTTCTAGCATTTGACCTATATTTTTAAAACTAAATCTACACTATTTTTAAAGTACAGATAAAAATGTATGTTTATAGTTCCTCTTAAAAATCAGGAGGATTTCATTCTAGACTCATACTCTTGAACACATCAATTAGACAGGTCACCTTACAATAGGCAACAACTTTCTAGTTTTCAATCTCCCACAATCTTAATACCAAGAGTAAAGGTCAGCTGCCATTTATCATCACTCTTAAACTGTTGTTTTTTGACAAGAGGAGAACAGTTTCTATATACCTTGATCTGTATCAAAGAGGGAAAATAATAAAAATCATGATTATTGTGTATGGAGACAAATGGGGTGTCTGTGTGTATGTGTGTGTGTGTGTCTCCCAAACTTCATTTGCTTACATTATCTAACTCCTCCAAGTATTAGAATTTATAACTTCTAATAATAGGTAAGGAGGAGACTTCAAACTAACATATTCCACTAGTCTTAGTAATGCAGTTCCTTTTGTAGCTATAAAGAACAATAGGAAAAATGAACACAGAAAATATTTCATATATATTTCTTAAGGAAGAACAGGAAACTAAGTAAGGTAACAGAACATATTCAGTTTAGTGTATTAAACAATGGTTAGAGAATAGAAAAAGCAAATAGTTGAGGCAAGTTTTAAATTCTATCCATAAATGCTAATAGGATGGTTAAGAAGGGAAATAATCTTCTAAAAAGGTATTAGAAGATTAGCAGTATATTAAAACAATACAAACAAAACAGAATTGTGATTAATAGTTAAAATCTTATAAAGAAAACTCATATACATAATATCAGTCTAAAACAGTTATGAAAAGAAAATCCTTTCTTAATCTTACTAAAATTATGTAGAACTCTGATCCCAGGGTAAAGTTCTTTGGCAAAAAGAAAAAGAACTTGAACCAAAAAAAATAATAAAAGGTGTTGCCACAAAAACAAGAAATAGTATGAGTAATCAGTAAGAAAATTAAGAGCAATTATGACATTCACTAATGTTATTAATGTAATGTTTACCAGAAAGTCATTAGTTTCATGATATAAGAATAATACATAGGTAACTGGCCACCATTTATTTAAAAATAAGACTTTAACACTAGGCCCTTAAGAAAAGTGTTTATAAATTAGTTCTCTGAGCAAAAAAAAAAAAAAAAAAATTTGGCTTGTAAAATATTTTTTGGCAATTTTCCAATTAGTAGCTTTACAATATATTTTTTTCTTTTAATAATTAACAAAAACTCACATTTTGCCTTCATGTGGATCTTCTTCCCGGCCCTAAAGGGAAGACATTAAAACAGTATTTTATATAATTAACTATTAATCTACTTTTAAAAAAATTCATAAAAATCATATCTTCAAACACATCTCGACAATGCTCTTCATATTTATGTGTATATGAGAAAAGACTTATCAAGAATTCTCTCCCTAGAACTCTCTGGCGTACACTTCTCATCATGTTGCCATTTGTCTAATTCCTTTTTCCCCTTTATCAAACTACTTCTATAGCTCAACTACACAGTACAATTAACTCCATATCCCACAGCACCACTCTAATCTGAAACCAGTTTCAACTGTAGCTTTGTTCTGCATTAAGACACCCAAACCAAATAAAAACAAATTTTTAAAAGCAAACATTTAATGCCTTTTTCCAGTCTACAAATCTCATTCTGTACCACAAACTTCACTCAAGTATACTTCTCCTATCTCATACTACCAATTCTCTAGGTATCTATACCACTATCACGCCTAAACTATCCATTTGTTAACCTACATTTTCTCACCACTGAGGCTTTTTTGTTGTTATTGTCATTGTTGTTCTTAGAATGTCCTTTCCACTCACCACCTGCCTCTTAGATAAAACCTAAACCATCCATGCAGGGTTTATCTCAAATGCTACCTCCTTGAAGAAACATTCTGAGACCCTAAAAAGTGAGTATCAATTTTTGCTTTGAATTCAAAAGACATTCTCCTTTTACCATCTTTTGAAACTTATTTTATTCTATATGTCAATTTTCTAAGACACACCTACTGTTATTCATTCCATAATAAAGGCTATAAGCACCTCAAGTCCTAAATTTCTATGTTCTCATCATCATTACCACCACTACCACCATAAGCACCAGCACAAGGCCAGAACACAGTTTTCCCTGCAAATCTATTAAACTATAGTCTTAGTACCTAAAGTACCTGGCACTGAGTTGCCAATTAATAAATAATAAAGGAAAAAATAGAAAAATGGTCTAACTATACATGGATTTGTGTCTTTCAATTGATTCTCACTCATTAAATATCTAAATAGAATAAAATCACTTAATGAATACTAGCTATATGTAAAGCAGTATGCTAAAAAAAACTGTACGAATGAACAGCATCATCACTGACCTCTTTTAGAAGAGGTTTACACAATAAATTAATTAAATACAGGTTAATAGAATATAGAACTAACACAGTGCTATGGAAACACAGAAGGAAACAATTTAGTCTCAAAGAATCTAGGAAGTCATAAAATCTCTATGAAAGAAGGAGGGACATCTGAACTTAGCTGATGAAGATTAATCACATTTTACAAGGCAATCTATAATGGCAGAATGTCAAGGAAGCGGGAAATATATAAGCATAGGAACATTCATTACTCAACAAAGATTTACTCAATGGCTACTAATGCCAGATACTAATCTAGGCAATAGGGATGTATCAGCAAATGAGAACAAAATTCCACATACATTCTAGAATTAAGACATAATAGTATAAATATGCTTGAAGAACAGTAATTAGAATTCTAGAAAGGGAAATTTCTTCAATCTAGCTACTAAACAAATGCATGAAACATCTTTGTTGTCTAGACAATGTACAAATAGCTTTCTAATCTACAAGGAATTCACTAACTTCTAGTAAAGCCCATTGTAAAAATTATTCTAAATATTTGAGTAAAAATTGTTCAGAAGTTTAACCTGGAATTATTCCACTCTTAATTCAAAACATGACTATATTCATTTTTAAGAGCCACATCACACTATTTACTCACAATGAATTGTTTTTCTTTTTCATTCCTTATATTTATGTAAGGAATGTATTTATGGACCCTTTATCTCAGAAGAGGCTATTTATTATTTTTCTGCAAAAATAGGTAACTTTCACTTATCGTTATTAAAGTTTATCTTGCTAAATTTGATCCAGAATTTTAAAAGTTCAGGAAAAGTTCAACTATACTTTAATTCCTTTAAATAATCAGAATAGGTAAGAGGTGGTAACAGGGAAAAGGAATCGTAATGTAAAAATTCAAAGAAATTGTATAAGAAAACCAGCACAGACAGAAAAATGCTTCAGTTTCAACATTTCTCACCTATGCAGAATGAATAACTACTGTAGAATACAGAATACTATTCTTGGGGTTCCAGCTCTTTCACTAAATAACAAGTGTGTAATATATTATACCATTTCAATTTCTTCCACCTTTCCTCAGTATATTTTACTTCTGTGAACTAAGACATATTTGCTAGAATAGGCAGAAAAATAGTAGCAAAGTATATTTTACTGACATCTTCCTGAAGCAATAATCAAAAGCATAGGTTTCAGTACATTAACAGGCCTGTGGCATAATTTAAAAACAGGAGCTCTGAGGGTTATAAAAGATCACAGAAAGCCATCCCATCTCTCTAGACAAATATGAAAGGTAAGAGTGAATTTCAAAACTATAACATAATGTTTAAAGTATTTCAGTGGTATTAAATACAGTCTCTGAAGTACAAATACAGCTGAATCCTATCTTAAAATGGACATATAGGATAATTTTTACTGTATGCTAACATGACTAACAAAATATTATGACAATAAAATAAGGGGAATATTCAAAATATAAAATCAGGAGATAATAAATGTGTAATATAAGAGAATTTCTCCAAGGTTAAATTGTACATATATTTGGAAAATAAAACAATCTGAAACTAAATATGTGTAACCATTAGGGATTCCATTAATTAGTTTAGACAATTTCATTTATAAGGAAGCCTAGGAGGGCAAAAGATGGATCAAAATAAGCACAAATGTTAACATTTTTAATTCATAAAATCATGAAAGCTTTCTGAAAACCAGCAGCTACATATTATGATATTTTAGCTTGTTTTTTTAAAACAAGTAGTGTTTACTAAGAGTAAATACATTTTTATGAAAAACTCCATATATATATATATATATTTAAAAAATCTTTCAAAAAAGAACTTTATCCTTAGGTAATTACCAAGTTTTAATGAAATATTTGGAATGTGGAGTTCAGAATTAAAAAAAAAAAAAAACTTACCACCTCTTCTACTAGATCTTCAACAATAAGGCCTTGTTCATCTGTTCTTAGATTTGTAACCCACATCCATCCATCTTCTAATTCATTATGAACAATGAACATATCTCCTTTTAAGAAACTAAAATGCCAATTGTAAATTTATTAAAGTTAAAAATTTTAAACATACACATTTGAATATTTATATATCACAACACAGAAACAGTATGATATTAGAAAAATGTAAAGGATTTGAGTCAAATATCCTGGATTTTTGTTCTGCTTCTGTTATCTATAACCTGAAGACTCTTAATAATCTGAATCTTAATTTCCTCATGTATAAAATGGGTTTAATAATATTACCTACACTCTCACTGGGTTATTATGAAATTCAAATTAAAATCACTATTTGTAAACAGTCACTGATTACATATTCTGCATGTTTTGGGGTGTAATTCCAAGAAAATCAAATTTAAATATTTAGGTTTCAATGTTATTATGCTTTCAGAAGTAGATTAGATATACAAAGTAAACACAAAATAAATATAAATATGAAATAAATATAAATATAATCAATACATAATACATATATGAGAAATAGTTACTTCAGAAAAATATTAGATCAATTAATACTTTTCTAGACAAAACATTAGGGCCAAATAAATTATTCCTTTACAGAACCACCTAAATAAGCACATTAAAGAAAATTCTGATGAATTGTATACAAATATGTAACAACAAATCCCATCACTATGTACAACTACAGTGCACCAATAAAAAATGTGAGGGAAAAAACAAAGTAGAGACATATCACAATGAAGTCTACAACTATAATTCTCCATAAAAGTGTTTTTAAAAACATAAAAATTGAAAGAAAAAAATAAACAAAAATTCTGGGTTTAAATGAACATTAAACATTTGACAAAACTTAAAAAAAAAATTGCTGGGAATGTAGTACAATTATACATTACTCATGTTTGAGGCCTTGGCTTCAATCCCCAGCATCACAACAAACAAACAAACAAACAAACAAACAAACAAACAAAAACTAGGTGTGGTAGCACTTCACTGTAATCTGAGCTATCTAGGAGGCTGAGGCAGAGGATCACCAAGTTCAAGGCCAGCATACGCAATTTAGCATGACCCTCTCTAGGTAAAAAGAGTTGGGGATGTAGCTAATTGTTAGAACTTTCCGGGGTTCATTTTTCAGTATCAAAAAAAAGAAAAGAAAAAACAATTGGAAAAGAAAATCAAAAGGGCATATGGACAAGAACCAAAATATGGCAAATTTCATTTCTTGGTTTAAAGCAGTCATAAGAGTATTTTTTGTTTTTTAAGTTTCAGTTGTTATTGCTGCTATGTAAACTTTTTATGGAATAAAAAAAAAATTTTAAGCAAAAGCTTACTTGTACAAACCTAAAATTCATTCTATATTATTTTGCTTTGCCCCCCCCAAAAAATAAGCTAAAGTATTTCATTAAATCTCATTTTCAGATGTTTCTATTTCAAAAATAAATTCAAAGGTATGCATAAAGCTAAAAATTATACTTATGACTTCATAAGAATTTATATCATCAAATTAAAATTTATACATTCCCTCTCTAATTAAATTCCTATTTCCCTAGAGCAGTAGTTCCTTTTTTTGTTTGTTATCTCCAGGACCCTGTTACACTCCTAGATGACATTTATGTATATGAATTATATTTTTATTATAACTGTATCATTATTAATATCTATTGATATTTACCATATTAAAATTTAAAACATAGGTCTTTTTAAGTATTTATCAATTCTTTTTTTTTTTTTTTTTTTTTTTTTTGGGGTACAGGGGAATTGAACCCAGGGGCACTTTACCACTGAACTATATCCCCAGTCATTTTTATTTTTGTTTTGAGATAGGGTCTCCTTAAGTTGCTTATAGCCTCACCAAGCTACCGACTGGACTTGAACAGGTGATTCTCTTGCCTCAGCCTCCCAAGTCACTGGGATTTCAGGTATGTGCCACATATGCCCAGCTTACTAATTCCTTTAATGAAATTAATATATTCCATTACATTAAAAAATTAAAAATTTTTAACTTTTGGGGGTTTGGTGGGAACATCAGTGTTTGACATTTTTGCAAATCTCTTAATGTCTGATCTAATTGAAAACTGATAGATACTCAAATCTGTTTCTGTAATCTATTGCTATATGATTTTTTGCTTGAGGTATATGAAGAAAATATAACTTCTTACAAATATGTAGCTATGAACTGTTAGTTTCAATAGCCTTTTCTAATAATTATAGATATTCTATGATACTATACCCAAAATTCAAGAATTGGTACCTTCTTGAGGATAAGCTGCATAATATGGAAACTAAAACTATGTGTCAAGAAACTTTCTATATGCCTTCTGGTAACATCCACTGTTCTACTTTGTACTTTGTTTGGATCTTTTACCTATGCATAATTTTCTAACATCAGACATTGATCATAGCCTGGCATGACGGACACCCTTGTAATTCTAGCAATTCAGGAAGCTGAGGAAGAAGGATCACAAATTCAAGGCCAGCCTCAACAAGTTAATCAGACCCTGCCTCAAAATTAAAAACAAAAGGGCTCAATAGTTGAGTACCCCTGGATTCAATTCCTGGTACCAAAAAAATTAAAACAAAATATTTTATGTATCAAATCCTTTGGGCCACAGGAAACCCAGATTAAAAATTATTTCTGAATTTGTCTGTGAGGGCATCTGAATAAAATTAGTATTTGAATTAGTGGACTACCCTCCTCAAAGTGGGTGGGCATCATTATAATCCTTTTAAGTGTCTGAATAGGAAGGGGGAAAAAAACAACACCATGAAAGAAAAAGGAATTCGCTTTTTTTTTTTTTTTTTCTGCCTCACTGGTTAATTTGGGACATTTCCTGTCATCTTCTCCTTCCCTAGACTGAGATTTCCACTGACTCCAGGTTCTCAGGCCTTTGGACATAGAATAAATTATCCCACTGTCTTCCCCGGCTCTCTAGCTTGCATATGGCAGATCACAGAACTTCCATAATTGTATGAGCCAATTCATCAAATAAATCTTTTCTGGAGAACTGCAGCTAAATACATGGACCTGAATGGGTATCAAGGATCCTCTGAGTTACGCAGAATATATCTTGAGAACCTGCTACATAATCCCACTGGAAACTGACAAATTTTGTAAAACTCCTTAGTTTGTATTTCAGCTCAGTTCTCCTTTATTAAATGCATTGGTTCCTTTCTCTCCCTCTTTTTTTTAAACTGGCCTTTCAGACAAAGATCACAAATAAACATATGTCAACAGTAATTTAAAAAGAAGCCATTATTTTGAAGATAATCACATAAAAATGGAATTCCTACTTTGAGACTGAGATTCTTGAATCTCATTTTTTAATACTGACTTTCCAGAAATTTTTAGTACCACAAAGTTTTCACTACATTTTAAATGCTGCTATTGATTTCTTTTTTTTTTAATTTGTAACATATTTTCTTTACTTAAATTTGGAACTTCACTTTTTATTATACAAAATAATATTTGAGAATTATGTAGCTCAAAAAAATAAAGACATTGCATATAAAAATCAAATTATTTTGGCTTATTTGGGTAGTCTAAAGTAAAAACACATACTTTAGATGTGTTACAAATAATGATATTGTGTTACTCATCTTTGCATCCTTGTAACCAAAATACCTGATAAAAACAACTTTGAGAAGGAAAAAATTCATTTTGGCTCTTGGTTTCAAAGGTTTCCTCCATAGCCAAACAAGTCCATTTCTCTGGGCCTAAGGTGAGAACATGGTGGAAGGATGTAGCAGAGGGAAGTTACTTTCCTCATGACAGCCAGGATGCAGAAAAAGAAAAGAGGCCACAGGAAAGATGAATCATTTGGGGGCATACTGGCAGTGAGGTGTCAGTAGTGTGGACTATCTGCTAAGGAAAATTACTGGCTATAGAGTGGCCCAGGCTAAAAGTCAGCCCATGGGCATTGCATTGCATCCAGAGAGGTCAAAGCAGTAGGGCTATCCAAGCCTATTTCAGAGGACATCTTGCCACCACATGTCCTAGAGTTATAGGACATGTTTGCCCAGTTGTATTTTGGTCCAATCCCTTCTTTCTATGCCCCTACTCCTTCCTTTTGGACTAGGAATGTTTACTCTATATCATTATATATTGGATATATGTAAGTTGCTTGGATTCTTACAGGACTCACAACCAAAAGTTTGCTGTGAGTCTCAAAGGAGACTTTGGACTTGGACTTTGTGGGCAAACTTGGGACTGTTCAGACCTTGGGACTCTTGAAGAAGAATTAAATGCATTTTTCATTGTGAGGTAGATGTGAACTTTTAGAGGGGTAGGAGTGGAGTATTATGAATTGGATATGAGGTGTCCCTCAAAATCTGTGTTAATACAGAAATGTTTAGAAGTGAAATGATTGAATTGTGAAATCTGTAACCTAAGCAGTCCATTCTAGCTGTTATTGATTTCAAAGAGAAACTACTCAGAATCAATAATAATTCAGAAATAGTCTTAACAACTTATAGGTAAAAAACAAAGTTTCTACTGAAGAGTTAAACAGCTTATGAAATGACAATGATAATTTGGTTATTAAATTATAGAATGAACTAAATTATATAGAAATAATAAAAATAGAAAACTATCATGCTCTATAGTTCTATAACATTCTTAACATTTAAAATTATTCACTCATTACATAATATAGAAGCTTAATTATCATTATAATTTCATTTGTAGCTGAGGCATAAATGTCATGAGGTAATAAAAATTAAAACAGAGTATGTATTATAAGAGAACTCTCCTTACTCTGTCAGAGATAGGGTGTAATAAAAGCTGTTCTTTCTCCTGTCATTTTCACTGTGGCTAGCCAGATTCAAATTCTCAGTCTGATAAGCCAAACCAGTAGTATGAAACAACTAACCCCCAAATAAAGGCAGTTTTACCTTTTTATATGCTATTCCCTCAAATTCCAAACCTTTTCTAGTCTAAGAGCAACAAATCTTCAATTCCTAGCTCATTGAAATGCCTATTTCTGGTGCCTGCTACATGAGAAACATTATAAAATACCTTATTTCATCAGTGTCTGGTACTTTTGTATAAGGCAGAATGGCTCGCACACGCCTTCTATCTTCTACTGGCTAGAAATTATTAAAAAAAAAATCAAGATTTAAAAATGACAAATCATCTATCCTTCAAAGTCAAAGAGGTATGTCCAAACAAAGTTATAGCCAATAAAGTCCACATTATATACTCCATAGTATCATTCAACTTAATTTTTACTGACTAAATTCTCAAAGCTTAAAAATGTTTGATGCTCTTATTTTTTTGTTTTTATAGAAATTCCTTCAAAAGTCTAACCAATATGTGTTTTATCAGGTAATAAAAATGATTTTTTTTTAATTTTAAGTAATCTACATGCAACATATAAATTTCCTTTCTGCCATGATGTAGAAGCCAACTTTTGCAGCCATTTAACAATTAGCACTATGAAATCATAATTACTCCAAATATATTCAAAAAATATTTGTGAAGCTATGAATATAATTTTTTAAAAATGTATTAATTAAATACAAAATTAAAGAAAAAATACTTTTTTAAAAGAAGTTATTAGTGTTGTTCTGACATTATAACCAAAATTAAAATTTAATAACAAATACTTCTTGAATAATAAATATCATAAACTAAATGGGTAAAATCCATATTAAAGTGAAATAATTAAGTTTCAAAGACATTTTAGTCAAGTTCTACTCGCCTCTGGTGGTGCAACTGGATAAAGTAGTTTTTCTCCTTTAAGCAAACAAGAAACGTGACTATAATAACCTATTAGGTCTGACAGCGAAGAAAAACGTCTTCCACCAATGTAGTAATCGCCACACATAGCAATAATCCTGTTTGGACAGGAAAAAATACAGTATAACAATAATCTTTACAGCCAATTTTTTTTTTTTTTTAATAGTTCTGGGGATGAAACCTAGGTCCTAGCACATTCCAGGCAAGCACTGTACCACTGAGCTATAACTCCAACCTCTATAGTCAATTTGTAAGACCAAATTTAACAAAGAAATTATAAAACTATAAATTTCATATTGTTTTAAGTATATCCCTGTTTTAAAAATATCATTTGCTAATATCTTAACCACAGGCAAATTACTAGGGGTTATTTTTTTTTAAAAAAAAAACAACATATATACATATAGAAGCATATGATATGAAATACATATCAGACTTAAAAACTTCAATTACATAATTCAATCAAGTATTTAAGAATTCATTCTCTGCTATCTCCCCTTCATTTTCCATATTTAAGACAGAGTTAGCAATTTTAGTAAGTTTTCTCTACCCAAAATTCACTCAAAGATATCTTGAAATTTATATAGAAATATAATTTTACCTAAGAAATTATCATACTATCAAATATTAAATTAGATTATTATTAAATTGTGTAAAATTATACTTTATGTAAATATTATGTAGGAAGTATGATAATACTCTTAAAGCTTATTTTAAAATCTAAACATCAAAGATACATGAATATTTTATAAGTTAACATTATTGGCAATAGATGATTTTTTTCAATTTCTCCCACACAAATTAAATAGAATAATATATGTAAATATATTTTTATACACATATTTTGGTATCTGTACTTGAAAAATCATACACGTGTTTCACTGAAGCAAATGTCTACAGAATTTCAGAACATTGAAGCTAATCTTTTTTTAAGCAGTGTTTCTGGTGCTTTGTTACTCTGTAGTCTTAAACGTACACATTTCTTTTATTTCAGCTTTAAATTTTTTTCAAAGTTTATTTTTAATTCTTTGTACTGTAAAAGTGATAAGTATATTTGGGGATTAGTACAGTAATGATTAATAATCATGTTTTTCAGCAAAAAATGTAAACCTTTCAACAATGCCTATTCTAAACCACTGATTAAATCATTTAAATGAGAATAAGTTTTCTCCTCTATTACTTAAATATCACTGGGTCATTCACATTTTCATAAGCAGTCATATTTATGAATACTGCATCAAAATAACTATACTATGCAACCTCACAATAGGAAGAAAGACTTACCTAAAATGGTTGACAACATTTGTCTGGCTAAGAAATGAAAGTACAAAGGATCCTGGCCTCCGATCACTCTCTCTTATAAGGTAGCTGCCAGACTTCCCTGCCTGCCTGAGGCGTTCTTCTGCTATAGTTCTATCAAGTTTTCCATGATACCACCTAGAGCAAAAAAGATAAAAGAGATGAGAATAAAAACAGCAACCATAAAATTACTAAGTTGGCTGAAAAACATACCACAAATTTTAAATTACCTACATGTAACTTAAAACATTCATATTTTACTCTGAGCCAGTTATTAAAATTTTAACTCAGTTGTTTACCTTTTCTCAGTTTCTCCAAATATATGCACTTACTCACTTTTAAGTTTGTTCTATAAACTCAGGTCCAATCATACACAAACCTCTTCTAGGGCTGGGGTTGTGGCTCAGTGGTAGAGCTTGCCTAACACATTTGAGATAGTGGGTTCAATTCTCACTCAGCACCACATATAAATAAATAAATAAAGGTCCATTAACAATTAAAAAAAATAATTGAAAAATTCTTCTATTTTTACCCATCTTCCAACCTCCACGTTCATCTATTCAAATTACAAACACTACTGGAATCAATTAGAAAAATAAAAGATGGATAAATTGAAATGATTTATGTACAAACTAATCTATGCATTAAGGAACCAATACTTGACATTAACAAAGCACAGGAACCTATGAGAAAATAAAATGTTTTAGTTAAGTGTCTGTGCCCTGTGACAGGAAAAAAGCATTATGCTGTCTGAAGGCTGCGGTTCCTTTGTTTTATCTCCTTTTCTTTTCTTTTTTTTTCTTTCTTTTATTTTTTCCCTCTTTTCTTTTCTTCCTTCTTTTAAAGCTGACTATTGAACCCTAGGATGCTTTACCACTGAACTATATCCCCATCCCTTTTTATTCTTTAGTTTGAGATATGGTCTCACCCAGTTGCTCAAGGGCATTGCTAAATTGCTGAGGCTGGCCTGTTGAACCTGACATCCTCCTCTCCACCTCTGGAGTCCCTGGAATTATTACAGAGGTACACCACCATAGCCAGGATGCTGCTTTAATAATTTCTTATTTCTAAATGAAGCTGATCATTCCCCCTTGATTCTAACATGATCTACTCCATGACCACATACTTGAACTCAACTTTCCAAGTTTATAAAAATAAAAAATAAAATGTGGGGAATAAATAGCTCCTTTGGCCCTTTAAGCTATCAGATATTCTGCTTAAATAACTAGCTAAAACTAGACCATCCACGCTTTCAATCTATACTTATAAAGCCTCATGAATCAATATAAACAGAAACATACTTAGAGAAGTATTATATGGGCATGAGAAGTAAACCTATAAACTAAATATAAAATATTCTTACATTTTTTATGTGCTAGCTAAACTTATCCTTACGTATTGGTAGTCTCACTTAAAAGTATTCAGAAAAAAACCCAAAAATATATAAGTGAATTGTTATGGTTGCAAGTGAGGTGTCCCCCAAAACCTCATGGGTGAGACAATGCAAGAAAGTTGAAAGAAGAAATGACAAGGGCTGGGGCTGTAACTGAGTGGCAGAGTGCTTGCCTCATACATGTGTGGCACTGGGATCAATCCTCAGCAACACATAAAAGTAAACAAATAAAGGCATTCTGTCCATCTAGAACTAATTTTATTTTTTTATTAATTTTTATTAATTTTATTTTTTTAAAGAAAGAAATGACTGGGTTATATATGAAAGCTTTAATCCAATCAGTAAATTAATCCCCTGAGGGGATTATTTGACCAGTAACTGAAAACATGTACTTCATGGCTGGAGGAGGGGAGTCCCTAAGGGCTGCCTCTGGGTTATATATTTGACATCTGAGTGAAGTCTCTCTGCTTCCTAATCATCATGTGAGATGCTTCCCTCCACCACACTTTTCCACCATGATGTTCTGCCTCACTTCAAACTCTGAGGAATGGAGGAACTGTCTGCGGACCTGGACCTCTGAAACCATGAGCTCCCAAATAAACTTTTCCCCCTCTACAATTTTCTGATGAGATCTTTTAGTCACAGCAGAAAAAACACTGACTAAAACATGAATGATAAATAAAACTGTTATACTACTCTATTTTATAAGCCTGATACAATGAAAGATTATTCTAAACTAGTTTGTTTTTTAAATTCTAGTTTGGTTTTTTTAAATTCACAAAATTGAGAATTTCTCAAAAGAATTATTTTTTGTTTTCTTCTAAAAACAAACCTATTTATTTAGAGGCCTGTGCATAAAATTGCAAATAAAGTAATAAGACAATCGTACTGTCATTATAACCTAATAAGAAAAACGTAATTATAAACTGTAAGAAAGGAAAAAACAATCTCATATCTCATTATCTTTAATGTGATTGACAAAGTAAATTTTACTTTCAAGAGCTGTTTCATTTTTATCACTTTTTTTAATCTAAAAGGAAAAGTTAAGTTAGCTGGGTGCAGTGGTACATGCCTGTAATCCCAGTGGCGCAGGAGGATCATAAATTCAAAGCCAGTCTCAGCAAAAGCAAGGCACTAAGCAACTCAGTGAGACCCTGTCTCTAAATAAAATACAAAATAGGGCTGGGGATTAGGCTTCAGTGGTTGACTGCCCCTGAGTTCAATTCCCAGTACCCTTTCCCGCTCAAGTAAGAAGACAACAACTAGAGATCTCTAAAGGTCCCTTTCAAGAGTTCAAATTTAATGACATATGAAGACAGAAGTTTGAAATTTCAGGCTAGAAATTTATTTAATTATGAAAGTATGAGACATTCTTAGAATATAAAATACAGATTTTTTTCATTACCTAATGCTGTGGAGATATTCTACAAAGCAGATTTACACATCAAAGGAAGAAAAAATTAAGAAAAATTTTAAGCAAACCATTATTTTTGTTTACTTAAGATTGTTAAATTTCTTCTGTGTTTTAGGCAAAATAATAAGATTAAAAGATTTTGTTTCATCTCCACTTTGTAAATTTATAAGATGATACAAAATCTCATGGAGTATTACACAAGTTGGGCTTTCAGTGTTTACCTTTATGTATGTCAACATTTTAGCATTAAAATGAGTAATCAGGAATGGGGCCTTGGCTCAGTGGTAGGGGGCTTGCCTGGCAAGTGTGAGGCACTGGGTTTGATCCTCAGCACCACATGAAAATAAATAAAATAAGGTATTATGTCCATTTGCAATTAAAAAAATATTTTTAAAAAATAGGTAATCAGTTCAAAACAGACATTAAACAACTTTATTTCCTGAATATTGTTGATTCCCTTTTATGTCAAAAATATGTAACTCTAAAGAAACAAAGTAAAATATGTCAATTCTTGATTATGACAATAAACTGCAATTAAGTTATCCAACAATCAATCATCTTCTAGAATATATGTAACTGACTGGCTCCTCAGAAACTTCTAAAATATTTTAATACTACAAACCTCCAGCTGATCTGGGAAAACCAAGTAAAATGAAATATGAGAATTTTAACTATTTTTATTGTTTACTTCGAATTATCATGGTGAATCCTAGCAACAAAAATATTTTAAATGCCTCTGCCCAGATACTTGTAACTACTTCTTATTTTTTTAAGTTTATTTTTATTTTTATTTTTTTTTGTAGTTATAGGAGGACAGAATACCTTTATTTTATTTGTATATGGTGCTAAGAATTGAACCCATTGCCTTGCACATGCTAGGCAAGCACTCTGCCATTGAGCTATAGCCCCAATCCCTTGTAACTTACTTTTAAAGCAGAAAAAGCACTTTAACTACATTGATACATGAAGTCTGTATCCCATTTAAAAAATCAAAATAATAGTTAACATATTAGATTTTAAAAAGTCACTTAAATCGCATATATCAATATAATATGCAACCAAAACAAATATTTTACAAATAATAGTGAGGTAGGATTTAATTCAGACATTTCACAGATTTATAGAACCCAACTAAATTTCTTTTTTTTATTTAATATTTTTCAGTTGTAGTTGACACAATACCTTTATTTATTTATTTATATGTGATGCTAAAGTTCGAACCCAGGGTCTCGAATATGCTAAGTGAGGGCTCTACCACTGAGTCACAACCCCAACCCCCCAACTAAATTTCTATATCAATTAAAACCTAGGCCTTTTACTCAAAAACAATGCTTCTCAATCTTTTTTCATCCATAAATCTCTTTTTATAAACATTCAAGAGACTCAGAGTCCCTAAGGTAGCAGCAGTTCCTCATGATCATATTTTCTACTGAACTCCAGAAGCCAAAAAAATTGCTACTTTTAACTTTCTTATATCTATAATGCAATTTTATTTTAGATATAAAATGATATGGAATATTGCTTCTTAAAAAAACACATCCTCAATAACAAAGATATGATACTCTCCAAGAATGGACAGTTCCCTATGGATATCTAAAATATTCAGTTAAAAAAAAATATGCTAGGCTTTCTGCCTTTGCAAACAGTTATAGCAACAGCATTACAAAGAAATAAAAGAAAATATTTAATCAACCCCACTTATGACCAAATGTTTACAGTCAAGGGCTTATTATATCTCTTTTAAGGGTAGCTGGTGATTGTTTTCAAATAAAGTTGTGGGGGGATTTCAATTGGGATCCATAATATTTAAAACTTCAAACACAGTCAAAAGTACTACATTGGAAAATAAGGATATTTTGAGTATAACATGAGATTACTAAAATAATGTAATGGCAAGCCCAATCACCTAAACTTTACAAATCTGCTGAGATTTATGGCAATTGTAATTCAGAGATAGGAATAATTTTCAAAAGTGTTTCCTGACTGGGGGAAGAAGTATTAAATCATAAAACATAATGATGTAAAACACAAGTTATTTAGTTTAACTTTCCTGCCGATGTTTAAAAAAAAAGTGTTGACAGAGTTCTGATCTTTGAGGGCTATTATGCATATCCAAAAAGAATATGAAAATAGTTTAGGCTAATACAATTCAAAGAAGGATGGTTATACTGACATCCCTTAAATTTGTCCCAAAAGAAACTAAACTGATCAATAGAGGACCAAAACTTACTAGATACAAATTGTCAGAAAGTTTCTTCACAGATATGAGAAAGACTATATATTTTTATGCAATTACTATCACTTGTAAAAATAAGGAAAACAAGATATCTTGATTCAACCTCAGTATAAATTAAATACTCATTCTAAACTCCTTTCATAAAATACAAAAACAAAAAATATCACATATGCTATGGAGTATAATGGTTAAGAGTAAAGACTCTGGAACTTTCCATCACAGCTCTGCCACCTACCTGTTGCAAATTACTTAATCTGTGTTCCAGTTTCCTAATTTACAACAGGATATATGATAACAGTGCCTACCTCATTAAAGGTTGGCTTGATATTACAGGCTGAGCATAGATAATCCACAAATCTAGAATCCCAAACACTTTGAAATCAAAACTTTTAACACTGATGTGACACTCAAAAATTTTCAGATTTTAGAACATTTCAGACTTTGGATTTTGGATTAGGAATGATCAACCAGTAAAGTCTATGAAAAACCTGAAAAACTTCAAAATCTGACATAAAATTCTGGTCCCAAGCATTTCAGATAGGGAATACTCAACCTGTATTATTCAATGAGCTAAAACATATAAAGATGGTTAGATAAGGATAATATATATAGTAAAATCCCACTAAACATTAACTTAATTATTATTAAACCAATATCAAGGGGGAATAAAGGGCACTAAAGTCTATAAAACTGAATATGTAACTTTATCAATGAAAACTCAGATTTTATGACTGCTACCTAAAGATGATCCAACTGGAAACTATCTTAAGTCCTAATTATCTTCCTTTTTTCCAGTCTTGCTTACTGCCCATTTAATTTTGGGAAAAGAAGAAACTAATCTTTGTTTCTTTTAAAGCATTGATTTTAGGAGAAAACTACTTTCAAAACTGGTTTTTGGGACTGGGGATGTGGCTCAAGTGGTAGCGTGCTTGCCAGGCAGGTGCGCGGCGCTGGGTTCGATCCTCAGCACCACATACAAATAAAGATGTTGTGTCCGCCGAAAACTAAAAAAAAATAAATAATTATTAAAAATCCCCCCCTTAAAAAAACTGGTTTTTGAACATCACAGATTATACATATTAATCTAATTAGGGTAGGACATGCCAGCGTATTCATAAACTAGAAATTCTTCCATTTGTCTTTGCAATTCCACAGGAAATCCTTAAACAGCCCTACTGTTTTCCCAAGGTGTATATATTCTTTGGAGAGATGGCAAGGATGATATGTATTTTAGATGCTGTGACTTAAATTTGTCTAATATAACACTTTAATAAAAAATACTTAATGTCTTCCTTCCTATTTTAAAAATAAATTATCCCTCTTTTTCTGTGTGTGTCTCTCTCTTTTAAGAAAGATGGAGAAAAGAAACAGTAAGTTCAAGAAGTAAAATGCCTATTCCCTCAGTTAATTTTGCAAATTTTTGTCAAGAAATCTTACAGGTAGATATAGAGTCCCTGATTTCATTTTATTAGAATCACAAGTTAATTTATCTAAGATATCCTAACATCCAAAATAAAACTACACATTACATAAAAGAACAATAAAAGAGATACCTTAGATAAGTTGTAGGAATTGTTCTACTTTTAAATGTCAAATCACATTAATAGTCTTTATTAATGTGTGCCATGTACTGTTGGAGTATATCTGAGAAGCCTCAGAGGATTTTGTACTTTTTAATCTGTCTTCCCTGATGGGAAATAATAGAGAAATCTACACAATGAAAAAGCAACCAATGTGAATATAAACAGACACTTCATTCAAATTGTACAATAATTTAAAACTAACTTGACAATCCTAAATGGAAACTGTCTACCACAGTAGAAAACAACTAAAATAATGCTAATATCTACAGACTTGCTTTTTAATAAAAAGGAAAATAAATTGAATTTCCCAACAGATTGTTTTTACTTTCTAATATGCTCTTCCTTTTAGTTATATTATTGGTAGGCACAAAGTTTTTGTTGTTATTACATATTGAACCCATTGTGTCATCCATGAGTACTCTACCACTGAGCTATACCCCCAGCCTTTTTAAAAATTGTAGTTTGAGATAAGGTCTCCCTAAACTTCCCCAGGCTAGCCTGGAACTTACCATCTTCCTGCCTTGGCCTCCCAAGTAGCTGGAATTATAGACATGCCCCCTTCCACCCGAGACAACCCCTGTTGACACCAGAGTTCTTAGAGAAAAACATATATGCAGAAATCCCAATTGCCAGGAAATTTCCTCTCACATGAATCAAGTGGTTGTATGCCTACTCATAAAGGTCTTCTGCAACTCTCAATCTTATACACACTTATACATGTCTTTTCTGAAATTAAACTGGTTATTTCAGATTTGTACAAAGTATATATTTGCTGACTATAAATGTAACGTTCCTTATTTCCTTTTTAACAAACAGTTCCTATAATCTTATAGGCTGAGCTAAAGATAAAGAAAAATAGTAGCCAACAAAGATTTTCTCCCATTCTGTAGGCTCTCTCTTCATGCTTTTAGTCATTTCCTTTGTTGTGCATAAACTTTTTAATTTGAAGCCATTCCACATATTCATCCTGGTTGTATTTCTTGAACTTTAGGAGTCTTGTTAAGAAACTTGCTGCCTGTGTCAACATGTTGGGAGTGTTGACCCAATGTTTTCTTCTACCAGTTGCAGTGTTACTGGTCTAATTCCTAGGTCTTTGGTCCACTTCCAGTTGATTTTTTTGCAGGATGAGAGACAGGGAATCTAGTTTCATTCTTCTATATATAGATAATTCAGTTTTCCCAGCACCATTTGTTAAAAAACTATCTTTCTTTCAATGTATATTTTTGAAAAATTTGTCAAGATCAGACAAATTTTTGGCTGTATTTATGTGGATTTGCCTCTGTGTCTTTTATTCTATTACATGGTCTTTAAGTCTGCTTTTGTGCCAGTACCATACTATTTTGTTCCTATAGCTGTGCAGTATAATTTGAGATCAGAAATTATGATGCTTCCAGCATTACTGTCATTGCTCAGTATTGCTTTGGCTATTCCGGATTTTTTCCTTCCCTACAATTTTAGAATTATTTCCTCCAGTTCTCTGAAAAATGTCATTGCATTTTTTCCAGGTATTCTTCCAATAAAAAATTAATATCCAGCATATGTAAAGAACTCATAAAACTTAACACCCCCCAAATAACCCAATCAATAAATGAACAAATGATCTAAACAGACATTTCTCAAAAAAGAAATACAAATGGCCAGCAAATATATGAAAAAATATTCAACATCCTCAGCAATCAGAGAAATGCAATCAAAATCACAATGAGATTTCATCTCACTGCAGTTAAAATGGCGACCATCAAGAATACAAGTAATAACAAATGCTGGCAAGGATGTGGACAACCATCAAGAATACAAATAATAACACTGATAGTAGGACTATGAATTAGTACAACCTTGAAAGGAGTATGGAGATTACTCAGAAATCTAGGAATGGAACTACCATATGACCCAGCTATCCCACTCCTTGGAATTTATCCAAAAGAACTACAATCAGCATACAACAGTGATACAGCTACATCAAAGTTTACAGCAGTACAATTCACAATAGCCAAATTATGAAACCAACTCAGATGCTCCTCAGTAGATGAATGGGTAAAGAAAATGGCTTTACTCAGCCGTAAATAAGACTAAAATAATGGTATTTACTGGTACATGGGTACATCATACTATGTGAAATATGCCAGACTCAGAAAATCAAGGGTCTAATGTTTTCTCTTATATGCAGAAGCTAGAGCAAAATAAGGAAAAGACAGTGGTTGGAGAAGGAATCAGATATCATGAATATAATGGGAACATCAGTGGAGTAGAAAAAGTAGATCAAGAGGGAAGAAGGAGGGATGGGAAAGGCGAGAAGATGAATAATAAATTTAACAAAAGTCATACTATGGACATATAAACATATTGTTAGAGTCTGTAAACAAGTCAGGATGGCACCTGGCAAAATGCCAGAGGGAGTGGCTTGTGAAGTAACGCCAGCGAGCCATTAAGTGTGGAGATTCCTTATTGGTTGACTGCTGTATCTAGTTTATGCTAATTAGATAAGCTGTGTGGAATGTATAAATACCGCTCCTGTCCTACAATAAACGGCTTCCACTCCTGCTGTATCAATCTACACAAGTTGTTCATCACCCCCCCCCCCGGGTTATTTTGCTGCAGCCGGACTGCGGCACATATCACAGTAAACTCCATCTTTATGTACATGTATAAAGCATCAATCAAAAATAAACAACTGAAAGGAAGATTAGTAGAGTAAAAGGAAAATAGGGGAAGGGAAAGGTGTAGGTGAGGGGGAACTGGGGACTAAAATGTAGCAAATAAAATTTCATGAGTGTACAATTGTGTCAAAATGAATTCAATTGTTATGTATAATAATAATGCACTGATTCAAAAAAGTTAAAAGAATACAAATCATTAGTGGCCCTGCAAACTAATACAACCACTTTGGAAAGCAGTATGGAGATTCCTAAAAAGACTAGAAATGGAACCACAACTAATTGGTATTTATCCAAAGAAACTAAAATCAGCCTATTATAATGATACATGCATACCAATGTTTATAGCAGTACAATTCACAAGAGCCAAGTTATAGAACCAGCCTAGATGCTCATCAACAAATAGATAATGAAAATTTCGTATATATACATAACAGAGTTTTATTCAGCCATAAAGAAGAATAAAGTTATGTCATTTGCCAGTAAATGGATGGGAACATCATAATAACTGACTCAGAAAGTCAAGGGTAGAAAGTTCTTTCTCGTATGTTGAAGCTAGCAACGGGGGTTAATTAAAAAAAAATAAATAAAAGAGGGCAGAATCTCACCAAAATAGATTTGGGGGACCAATGTGGACTCATTTGGAAGACCAACAGAGTATAGGAAGGGGACAAACTAGGAGGGAGGCAGGGAGGCATAGGAAAGTACTAGGGAACAAAATTCACCAAATTATGCTATGTCCTTACATGAATATACCACAATGAATCCTGCTACATATATATAATGATAATGCAGTGATTAAATAACAATAATAATAGAAGGGCACAAGCATATTAGAGGGAGGAAAGAAGAAAGGGAAAAAGGAAAGTACCAGCGAATGAGATTGATCCAATGATGTTATGTGCATGTTCATATCAAAGATGGCAAAATAAGCAAAATAAGTATAGTAAACCTTCGACCAACTATGTACATTACTTAAACTTGACAGGAAATACTTGTATGTATACACTGGATACTCTTGGTATGTTCAAGGCAGGTATCAAGAGTTTGTGTGTGTGTGTGTGTATACACACACACGTGCGTGAATGTATTTATGTACCTCAGACCAAATTACCTAAAGGGAGAGCATAAATAATTTTCTTTTTTGAATTTTTTTAGTTGTAGATAAAAAATTGATAAATTTTATTTATTTTTACGTGGTGCTAAAGTTCAAACCCAGAGCCTCATACATGCTATGCATGCTCTACCACTGAGCTACAACCACAGCCCACTGAAATACATTTTTTTTTTTTGCAATAGATAACATATTTACAGAGTTCAAAAACAGGTTTTGCTTTTGAGGAAGTATTTCTAGAGAGACAGCACCGTCCTATATGTTCTATCCACCCAAAATTAAGTCTGCTGAAAGACTAATATCAAAATTAAGAATCCATGTGTTAGTTTATACTAAAATTCACTCAACCAAGATTGCACCATTTTTCACTCCCTATTAACTCCCATCATCCTAGAAAGATAATGCAGAATAGAAAAAGTCACACCTCTCAAAAATATCATGCAGTAATCAAATGTTGAAAGAGAGAGAGAGAGAGAGACAGACAGACAGACAGACAGAAATAGTACACTACCACATAGCAGAAAGCTAAGATCAGGTCCTATATCACATCTTCTGATCTTTTATTATATCTGTGTACTTTGAATTCTTAAAAAAAAACTGTTAATTTTTGCAGATCTGTTTTTCTTAGAACTTCAACAATTACAGTATCATACTACTCAGCACATGAAGACAGAGCAAGGTAATGACTTGTGACCATCTGGTCCAATGCACTGTTGCAACATCACTGTACACTACCTTGAAGTAATCCTTTACTTAAAAAGAAAAAAAAATATTTTTCTTGACAATGTTCAATCTTAAACTTTGGAAAGTATATTGGTTCATTAGGTACCTAATGCAACTAAAACACTTAACCTTTATTTTAAGAAATATCTTTAAACCATTGAACTTGAAGGCTAAAAGCAAATTTAACTTTTTTTTTTTTTTTTTTTTAAGATAGGGTGTTGGTAAATTGCTAACACTGGCCTTGAAAAAATGATCCTCCTACCTCAGCATAAGTGGGGCTTATAGGCATGGGCCACCAGCTCCTAATAGTACCTTTTATTCAGTCCATCTCCAAAAAACTAGGTGCCACTCATTATGTTTTATTGTAAAAATACAGCAGCAAACACTGAAGAGCACTATGACATGGAAGTTTATAATACAGAGGAGAAAACAAACAAGATATTACAATCTTGTGTAATAAGTAGTAGGGTGTAGGGGCACATAGAAAACACCTGTCTCAATCTTAAGATTTTAGTATACCCTTCCTGACAAAAGCAGATGCATAAACCGAAACCTATAAGATTAGTGACAACTTACTTGGAAAAAGCAAAGAATTGAGAAAGTAGGCAAGAATAATATCACAGGAAGAGAGAAAATCAGACAAAAAAAGTTTATGATTTATCGACAGATATATGAACAAAATACTTTTAAACATTCAAAGTATACCTTATAAACTTAACTATCATTTAAGAGGAAATGGAAACAACATAAGCTTTCAAATTAGAGATTTATAATCTTGCTAAATTTCTTTCAGTTCCTCAAACAGAAATATACTCATAGAAAAATTTTAAAGTTAAAAATATTTCAGACCTACCCTCTAAACTGCTCTCAGTAACAACCCTATTAGGGGTGTGAAGGATGGATATTATCTACTGTAACACTCAAACTTCTCCAAAATATGTTTATTATTTTCTTGGACGTACCCTGTATCTGAAACAAATTGTATTTATTCATCAAACAATGATTTTTTAAGCACTTACTACAGTGGGTCAGGCACTGTTTTAAACATTACTTTTCTCCCTATATGCTTTCTGATTTTTAATAAATGAAAAAATTATGATGAAAATATAAAAAAAATTATTTACTCAAAGGTCATCCTAAAATTAAGGCATTTCCTATGAATTTCAATTCAAACTATAACCTCTATGAAGATAATTTCCACATTTCCCTCTCTAAATCTGACTTCCCCTCTAAGCTCCAGCGGTTACCTGTTAAGAAACTTTATCTTGAGAATATAGCTGCATCTAAAAAACTGCAACCTCTATAAATATACACAGGTGCACATACCTGCTGCTCTTCTTCTTTATTCATTCATATTTTTAATAGCCAACAGCATCCTTCCTAGAGCCAAACTCAAAACTTCAAAATCAACTTTGATTAGTTCCCATCTCCCTAACCATATAGCTATTGCCCATTTATAGACTGCACTTACAACTTATTTCAGATTATTCCTCAATTTCCATTTCTTCATGGATTAATTCAGGCACTCTTTCCTTTTTCATACTGTTTCCATCCTTTCTGCAACTATGTGAATAATGGTCAGTTTTATTAAAGAGAAAGATTATCTTTCCTTAAAAACAGAAGAGACAAAAGACAATGGATAAAGAGATATTATTTGCAATCCTGGAATGGAAAAGGCCAAATATAAAACTGCCTGAAGGCAAAAAGTAGAGAAAATTATTTTGAGATGAAACTTCTGTGAAGGAAGAAACCTCAGTCTAATTCTAGTTTAATTTTTTAAGATCTCAAGAAAGTAAAGGAATAAATGAACTTGAAAATACTCAACTCCCAATATTCAACTGCCTCAATAAAGTAGTAGTCAAGGACATGAAGAAGGAAGTAGGCTTTCAGCAGTATGCTAAAATAAAAAATATATTAGAAGTCTGGAAAATATAAATAAAAGCTCTGCAGAGCCGCTTTAAAGGCACTGAAAAAGTTATCACAAATTTGTAGTATCCAAGTAGTACATTCAGGTAACTTTTCCCCAGAAACTCATCCTCTTTGACATTGTAGAGTAGTACCAGTATACATATTAATTTTTAAAAATTAAACTTTTCTTTCACTTATAGTGTACTTTACTGAAATAGAAAAGCTAACAGGCTGATATTCTCAAGTCACCATTTCTCATTTGCTACATAAAGTAATACAAAAAACAATTGTTCAATCTTCTTCTATACAAGCATTATTATATGAAGAGCTTTTGTTTGTTTGCTCTGTTGTTCTTTATTTGGGGTTTGTTTTTATAGTGCTATGAATTTAACCCAGGGCCTTGCATGTGGTAGGTAAGCACTCTACCACTAAGCTCTATCTCAGGTCATTTTATCCCCCATTTATTTTGAGACAAGGTCTCACAAAGCATCCCAGGCTGGCATTGAAATTGTGATCCTTTTGCTTCAGCCTCCCAAATACCTTGGATTGTAGGAGTGTACCATCATGCCTAGTCCAACAAGAGAAATTAAACAGTACTCTATATGCTATATTAACTCCAGATTCTAGTTGTTCTCTGAAATTCCCCACCAAACCATACATAATAGCTTTTACCTGTACCATTAACAGCAGCTGTGATATGATTCTATATTCATTTTGAAGAGTAAATAAGACAACTAAAATAATATAATCATCTTAATTAAAACCCTTTGTATCTTAAATAATTTGGAAACACTCTGCCTTGACCCCAAATGTCATCCCAAAAAGTGTATTTAAGGAGGTTTTGTTTAAGAGCTCCAAAACAAACTTTAAAGTTACCACTTATATAATCTAGGTCACAAATATACCATTGTTTTTATCCAGTGTCATGATAAAAAGTGTTCAACAATTTAAATCATTTCTAACTCTCCCATCAACTTTAAAGACAGTATTGCATTTCTATCAGCTGATGAATCTTTCAATCTGGATATCTCAACTAACAATTAAATCCAACATATTAAAAAACAAAAAAAAGACCTCATAGTCTTCCTACAGCCTTCCTCTTCTACTTTTTATCTTTACATCAATCCAGTCAACCAAGCTATGAGAACATCTGCTGTTTTATAAGGTTAAAGAAATACATCTAATTCAACATACTGCAAACTTCTCATGAGTTTATCTGTCTTACTCCTCTGTCCTATTTCTTCATATTCAATCAGTCAAAAAGCCTTTTTAGCAATCCCACTTTCTCAATGCTCTTTGTTCCATCTTATCATTTCCCTTTCCTGTCAATATCCTTTCTCATAGTATCCAGTAATAATTCCCACAAAACATCTTCCAGTTTACTGATTGTCCATCTCCTTATACACCTGTAATATTCTAATATTATGGCTAAGCCATAAATCACAAATCAAAACTTGAACTGAGATATTAAACTGTCCCATTGCTTATAAATTGAAATCCATGGTATTCATTCAGTAATCTTGGCCAATTTCCACTGGACTACTTGCCACTTCCTAAACATACCAATCATCCACTTTCAAGCTTCGATCCCTTTGATCATACTATTATTTTAATCTGAAATGCCCTTATTGCCAACTCTTTGCCTAAAGAAATTCATCTCATTATTCAGTGCCTAGCTAAAGTGCCATCTCCTTGATTGTTCACAATTAATCTTATATCATGTCCCTTGCTTAGTTCTTTTTTGGGAGGTGTTTTTTCTGTTAGTCATTTTCACCACTAAATCAAAGGTACTTAAGGACACTGGGAACAAAGTAAATCATATTCACAATTCTCTATCACCTGGCACAATGCCATAAAGATAGTAGCCCTTGCCTACACATAAATTCTAAAGTCATAATCCCTTACTGAAATCCACATTATCTAGTCAAATTAAAGAAGTCTTGTGTTCTCCCACTCAAACTATTTCCTCAGCCGGCATAGTCTTCCCATCCCACTGTAGAGATCTTTAAATTTTGCCTCCAAACTAGTATAACTTTAAAATGAAAAAATTAAAAATATATTTTAAATAATTTAAATATGAATTTTAAAATAACAGATGATGGAGTTATTGTTAATATGGCTAATGTATTATTTACATAAAACATTTTTCATAACAAAATTATGTAAAGAGTAGCACTATTTTACATTTTGCACAACTCTTTAACATTTAACTTAATAACAACAGCTAGATTTTCATATCCATTTCTGCATTTAACCTGTTGCTGTATGTTTTGTTTCACAGTACATAAAGATATAACCTAACATAGTTACTTTTAATTTAAATGAAATGTTCAATCTGACCATACTTAAAAACATCTATACTCCATTCCATTAAATCCATTGGTCTGTCATTTACTTATACGTATTTTGTAGCATTATGCAATGGTCATTTGAAAAATATTGGTTTGGTGAGCTATATAGATTTTCCAGGTGGAAAATTTACAATTTTTATTTCATTTACAATGCCAAAGCATCACATTCCTTATATCATTATTACACAAATACTGATATTCCCAAAAAAAGGTTTGGCTCTAGCCCAACTCATGGGAGTTAGCATTTAAGCCTTTGAAATACTCTACTTAATAAGAGTGCTTCTGCTTACTGGGAGCCTTGATCCACACCAGAGAGTTTATGCTAAAAATGTGATTTATGGTGGGGGCCTTGGTCCACTCAAAATCAGTTTCACATCTGGAGTCAAAATGATGGGAGTAACAAAAGTTACTAACATAAACCACATGGGTGTTTCCAGCCCACATAATCAACCCCCAATAAAAATCTTGGACACCAAGGGTCAAGTGTGTTTTCCTGGTTGTAGATATTTCATTAATATTATCATACATACATTATTGCTGGAAAATTAAGCACTATCCATATGACTCCAGAAGAACAGGAAAACTAGAAGTTTTTATCTAGTCTTTCCTGAACTCTTCACTATGCAGCTTTTGGGCATTGCTGATTTTAATCTCTTTTTACTATAATAATAATGCTTTACTTAGGTAATAGTTTACCAAACTATTACTATAACTGCTGTGTTCTGTTACTCCTGTTAGCAAATGACTAAACCCAAATTTGTCTTAGAGACTTCCAAAAAATCAGTTTCATAGAAAAGTCATTAAGTATGAAGTTCCTAAATTCTCAGTTGCAGATACAAGGTTCCCAAAATTCTAATTTTGCATAAAACTGTCAAATACCATCAGTTCTTTTTCAAGAAAAAGTCTGTCAAATACTCAAGTCTTAAAAACCTCTTTGTCTTTCAGTCATTCTTCAATGCAAAACTAGTGAGCCATAAAATAAGTAGCTAGCTCAGCTCTCTACTGAAATAATCACATAATTGCTTTTCCTCAAGATGCTGAACCTCCACATGCAGTGTTATATGTATTTTCCTTTTCAATAACAGACTATTAAGCAGACATATACTCTGATTGCAACTTAATAAATTATTAATTTATACTGTTCCATCAAAGACACCCTTAAATTGAGACAGGCTTTTTTATCTTTTTCACAAGTATGTGGTAGCAAAGAATATGATGACTGGTTAGTACAATGAGGTATCACTGCATTAATTTGTAAGAAGGAAACAGAAATTTTACCTCATCGCTTTTTACCACCAGAACAAATGTCAAGAATGTGATAATGACAAATAATGCCTTACTATTACATAATTCATTTGACTTTATGAATCTCCTGAAAGAGTCTCAGGGAACTCCAGGATTTGGAACAAATAGTCTAGTGAAAGTAGACTAAATAAGACTCAATTACAAGAAAGCTATTCCAACTGCTCTTTTGAATAGTCTAAATCTGTCAGCTTTCACACAAAAGACACAAACATCTTCAATATTATAACCAAAGTTTTAATTTAATTCCTTCCTTTCTATTTTGTTAGGCCAAGCCCACCAAGCCTCCACTAGTTATGGAATTTCTGGTTGTCACTGCTTTTAAATAAGATCAACTCTGTTATAAGAAATAAGCATAGAAATTTTGGAAATAAATCATTTCCATGTAATTTAGTAATTCAATTCACATTATATTTTATTGATATATTTCAAATTTTGTTAAGTTTCTTAGCTTTAGCAGCATTCTGCTTACAAACATTTTAATGATCCATTCCAGTCTCTTCAAATTACTAATTTTCCTTAACTAAATTATGGAATTCTTTTAATTTTTCTTTAATGTATGGAATTCTTTAAAATTCCTTTGTAGTTGATGGTTTGCTATATTTGTTACCTTTAATATAATTTCAGCAACAACTTAGGAAAGTCTTTTTTTTTTATAATATAAACAGACAGTATCCACATAGTTTATTTCTCACAGTTCTCCTGACAAATGAACATTATTCAAGAACATACTGTATACACAGATAAGAAGAAACATACAAAATGTTTTAAATGATGCACAACAAAATCTAGCAGTATAAAAGAATGCATGTGAACTCTTGCTCACTGTGCAGACTAAATTTAACCACTTGTTTAAATAGTAATAAAAATACAATTTTTTATGGATCTTGTGCAGACTACAAAAGAGGGAAATTATTACCATATATATGATTTTTATATTAGGCAGTTTTCTTTGATGAGTTGTACAGACAACTCCAAATACAGAGGCAGAAGGCTGTGTATTTTAAAGGAATTAATGTTGTGAATTAGAGACTTTACACAGTTACTACCACTGGCACTTTTCACCATAGTTTGTACACATCACATGATCATCTTATATAACATTACATTTAAAAAATATATCTGAGTGACAATTTCACAACATTCACACACCATGAGCTGGTTAAGGAAGCAATGCCACAATTGCCTCCTGTAGTGCTTCACTGTTGGTAATAAGGACAATTCATTGTGGTTAAAAGAAATTATATATCAATATGGGGAAGCAGCTCTGATTTACTAAGGGCCATCAATGGCCACCACTGGGACAGTGAGTTCTTTTAGAGCATAGATCCTAGAAGCAAACACCATTATTGGTTAAAACTTTGTCTAAAGAAGTCAGTTTCTGTACTGAAAACTATTTTCACAAAACTGAAAGCTACTTAACTGTTTTAATATAAATACTTTGTCTTCTCATTATCATATTTATGACCAAGTTCTTTGAAACCTTTGGAATTTACTCTTGCTTTAATGTGTGCTCTCATTTCCAACTCACCCATTTAAGATCGCCACCTAAAAGGCTTTTAGTGGTGAAAAATTCACCAGGGAAACCCTTCGCTCACCAGGAATGTTCAACTGCTGAACGTGATCTAGAGCCACAACAGTGCAGAGCTATACTTGACGAGAACACTCAGGAAGCTCCCATGCTGTGAGTGTCATTTTAGGGAAAGCAGAGAATCTTTCCAAACTGTGCACATAATTAACAATGATACCATTGCTATGTGTTGAAGAGGACTAGTAAATGATGTTCTCTTCCATGTCATCTGTTTGCTGGAAAGTAGTTTGGATCAAGGTAATTATAACTGGTGCCCTGGGACACACATTAGTCTCTGTCTAAGAATGTCTCTGACCTATAAATAGGTTCTAATTGGTGATCTTCCTTGTGAATATCTGTTTCATGTAGGCAATCTGAACAAGAGTCACAGAAGTCCAAAGACATTTCTGGAGGACAATCCTGGCAATGCCATCGAACACCCTGGATAGGTTCTATGCCACAGTTATCACACTTGAAGCCCACATGTTGCACAAAACCACTTTCAGCTTGCATTTGTTGAAGTTTCTGCTTCTTTAACTTTTTAAACTGTAACAATTCTTTATATTCAGGTAAATTCCTATACATGATAGGAATACTTTCTTCATCTGATGCTTCTTCAATAGCAGTGTTCATGTGGCTATGGAAACAGGATCGGTCATCATCTTCAGCCATATACACTGGTGGTTCGTGTGAAGTCATGAAAGTGGAAAGTTTAAAGAGATGTTTATTAAGGGGGTGTTGTCGTCTGTTTGTTGAAGACTTTCTGGAGTATATATATAAGTTTGGTGTTCTGCCAGGGACTGGAATGCCAGCTTTAGTTAGCTTTATGAAATACTTCTGTACCCAACTGGCAACCTGTTTTGCTGTTCTGTTACCCAGCTCATCTGCAATCTTCTGCCAACGTCGAGATTCTACTTCTCCAGGGGGGTATTTCAGAAGTAGCTGTTCAAGTTTTTTCTGTTCTTCAACAGTCCATAACTGGTTAAATGTTTCAGGTTTGGTATCATCACAGAGGCGTCCTCTTATCATCTGAGGACGACTGTTTGAGCCTTCTGGACCATCACTCAAAGGCAACATGGAGTATGAAAGGGACTCTCCATCCTTCTTAGGATCTAAAGGACTTTTTGGTCTAGCAGGTAAACCTTTATCAAAAACTAACTTAACTCTCCTAGTATGTCTTTTATGATTTTTAAATTCTCTTTCAAAGTTCCCAAGGCTATTGGTATATTGGTCCCATAAAATCTCAGGCAACTGCACAACTCTCTGTGGATATGGAAGCCCTATATCAGCCTTCTTCTGAATTTTTTCCACAAATCCAATAGGATTCTTCAATGCTTCTCTCTGGTGTTTGCCTCAACTTTCAAGGTCTTGGACTGCTTGAGAACGCTGAGCCTCAAGTACAGCAATTGTCTGTAGCAATCTCTGGTAACTTTTTTTAAAAAGTGTTTCGCCTAGTATTTGAATCCCAAGCGTCTGTATTTATCTGTCATCACTGTTAATGTCCATGTTACATTGAGACTTCAGGTATGAATTATTTATACGGTTGTACTAGCACAACTTGGTATCTTCCGCGCGGGGCCAGGCGTGACGGGCCACTCCGGGAGGCGCCGCTACGGTGGCAGCTCTCTGCTCCCACCACGGCACTTGCTTGACTGCCTGCCGCCGCAGAAAGCTCGACAGCGGCGCCCCTTAGGAAAGTCTTACAGATAAACTCTAAGTTATTCACAAAGAAACTTCAAAATAGACAAGTATTTAAAAAAAAAAAAAGCCTTAAGAAAAAAGAATACCTACCACCTAGTTGATCTTCAAACTCAACAAGCTCCTTGACATCACTTGCCACAGTCCACAACCTAAGACTATTCTCTGGTTAAGACTATATATCTCTCCTTCCCCTAAAATGCTATCCAACAGGTAGCAGATCTTTCTACTAGTATGTACACATCAATCCTAGAAAAGAACCCTATCACATATAATAAAACTATAATATATAATGGGAAGCACATCACAAAAGTATTCAGTAAATATTGCTGTAACACTCATGCTTAAAAAATAATCAACATACTCTAAAACTGTACCAAAAATAAATGCCAATAATTATATTTATCAAACTATAAAAATGTTTATATGTAAAATATTGATAACAAAAATACTTAACAGATAAGAAACAAAAAAATAACAAAGACCTGACAATATAAAAAGTATATCAAAATAAAAGTAGGAAGTACACATGTGCTGATATAATGCAAGGATCATCACTATAGTGCAATATCGTAGGATTAGGTAAAAATCAAGGTAAATAAATTATGTATATCAATAGAAAACTGTGTAGCCACTTAAGAGAATAAAATAATTCAAACATACATAAATATACAAACAATGCTTTATATACTTATATACTACCATATACTACTTTCAAGTCTATGTACAAAAATTTCATTCAGTGAGACCTATCTTGACTATTCTCTCTTCTGGCATTGCCAATACCCCTTTATTCTTTTGTTGTTTGTTTTCTTTCTTCTCATAGCACTTATTACTTTTCACATTCTATACAATTTATTCTTTTGTGATATTTACTACTTTTCTTCTTCTGGCAAAATGTAGCCTACAAGAAAACAGGTAGAGCCCAGCATTAAGTTAGGGAAAAAAAACATCTGCTAAACAAATGTACAGAAATGTGGCCAAGAGTTGACCACAGAAAGTATATTTGGGGAACTAACGTCAATAAAAGAAGAGGATCTTTTTAATTAAAAAATACAAATGTATATATTCCATTTTTTCCTGTGCATAAATGTATACTGCCTACTGAAAAACTTTTTTTGGTGATGGAGGTAGGAGGTAGTAGGGGTGGGGAGGAGAACTAGGACCCTGTGCATGCTAAGCTTGTGCTCTACTACCAAGCTACTCCCACAGCCCTGGAAAATTTAAGATTCCTCATAACACAGTCACATAATTCATAGATATACAATAATGTATACAAGTTATACATATGCACATATAAATACATGTATATATACACAATAGCAATGATCACTATTAGAAACAATAAGATTAGGGAGTGGATACTTTTTTCTTGCATTGTTTGATTTTTTTTTTTGTTTGTTTGTTTGGTTTTTTTTTAGTTGTACAGAGACACAATATCTTTATTTTATTTATTTTTATGTGGCACTGAGGATAGAACCCAGTGCCTCACATGGCCTAGGCGAACACTCTACCACTGAGCCACAACCCCAGTCCCCCTTGCATTGTTTGTTTTTAAACAAGAGCTATCACATAATACTTTCACATTACTTAGAGCAGAATAATCCTCCAACCAAAAAAAGCTAGAAAAGAAAAATAAAATACAAAAACAAGTCAATAAAAAGAAAGCTGACTGTTTTTAATCATCTAAGAGCTGTTGAGGAAATCAGAACTTCATGAATCACCATTTCAGAAAAAGTAGGAACCTCAAAAAGTAACTGCACTATTCAGGAGCCACTTGATACTTTTTTCCCTCAGAATAATGTCTATTATGGTCACAATGCAGAAGGCTGAGAATGTATTCAAAAGACCCAGATCCTCTGCCTGGATTCTAACAAGAAGAAAAGAATTCAGCTAAATTTTTAGTCAATCTCACAAAGCTGGTAGACCAACTATTAAAAGCTGTAAAGGGCCAGGATTTCAATCATAAAAGGGAAACAGAGAACTGAACCACAGTCTATTTCCCCTCTAGACATCTTCACTAAATTCTGAAGCTATACTGATAAGAATGAAGCAAAGTCTATATAGCAAAAAAGGAGTAAGAAATTTTGTTATCCAGGTGATCTGATTGCATTCTATCAGTTTAGCAGAAGGAAAAAGCCATCTTTTACAGCAAACTATCATTCAGATATCCTATAAATTACCACACACAATGTCTGGCATTTAATTAAAACTTAATAGCATGCCAAGACACAGGACACAATAGAGGGCTGGGAAGGAATAAACAAAAGTATAATATAAAAGTTAAGAAAAAAAAGAAAACATGGTTCTTAGAGAAATAAAATCAACAGATCCTAGCAAGACTGATCAAAGATGAAAATGTCACAAAGAATCAATTTTGGATCCACAGGTGAGTAACTTTTAAAATGAGGGACTTTAAAATAACAATTATTTGGGGCTGGGGATGTTATAGCTCAGCAATGCAGCACCTGCCTAGAGTGCCTGAAGCCCTGGGTTTAATCCACAGCATTAAACTGAACCCAGTAAGAGAAAGAAAGAAAACACATAAGCACATGCCATTATCAAGGCACATTACAGCAAAGTTGCTAAAAACCAAAAACAAGACTAAATCACAAAAGTAATCAGAAAGACATTATCTTCATTGAAATAGCAATAAGAATTTTTGCTAACTTTAAAAAAGTACTCCAAGTGAGACAAAATGGAATATCTTCACATTTTTTAAGGAAAATAATTATGAACACAGAGACAATATCCTTCACAATAAGTATGCTTTCAGATAAACAAAAAGTAAATTTGTTTGACAACAGATGTTTACCAAAAAATCCTAAAAGAAGATCTGTAGCCAAAACATGTTCCTACAGAGAAGGGTGGAAATGCAGTATAAAATGAAGAGCATCAAAAATAAAAAGAACAAAATCATGGGTGAATCTAAATATACACTGAATTTATAAAGCAGTAACAATAATTTAATATGTATTAAAACATACATATGATGAAAATACAGGACATTAATTTAAAAATCAGGAGAAGGATAAGTAAGGTTCAAGGATTCTAAGTTTTTAAAATTGTTAGGAAAAACAAAAATTTTCAATGGACTATAATAAGCCAACAATATGTTGTAATCTCTAGGATAATCACTAAAAGACTAAGATTTGCAGATTGTATTTTTTAAATCCACTTAAAAGAGAGACATCTTACTAAGAACGCAGAAATTTTTAAAAGGATAGAAAAAATTCTACCACACTATTGCTAATTAAGAGCTTATGTGTTAAGCAATGCAACAATATTTAGAGGAGAAATGATTGAATCATGAGGGCTATGATCACATCAGTGAATCAATTTACTTGTTTAATAATTTGAATGAATTTAGTGAAAGACTGTGAAAATTACAGGCAGGTGGAACATGGCTAAAGGAAGCAACAGGGGCATGTCCTTTGGGACTATAATTGTCTTTGGCCCCCTCACTTCTCTCTACCTCTCTCTCTTTGCTTCCCAACTGTCATGAATTGAGCCATTTTCCTCCACCATACCCTTCCAACATATTTCTGCCTTGAAGCCAGCCAACAATGGACTGAAGTCTCTGAAACTGTGAACCTTGAACCAAAATAAACTTTTCTCCTCTAAGTTGTTCTTGTCAGGTATTTTGGTTGTAGCAATGAAAAGCTAGCTAGCAAAACAAACTAGATTTTCAGATAAAAATTATTATTAGAGGTAATAAAGGGCTTTTCACAATAATAAAGGGGTCAATTCATCGGGAATTTAATTCTAAATGTGCATATACCCAATAAGCAACATAAAAATACATAACTTATAAAATACATAACTTATAAATAGAACTATACATAGTTCTATGTAGAAATACATATAAAAATCCCCTAAAAACCTCAGCACCATGTATACATAAATAAAATAAAGGTATTGTGTCCATCTACAACTAAAAATATTATTTTAAAATGTTAGCATTAGTGTACACATGTCTATAAAACAATTATTGGGCAATCAAATATATATTGTAAACACTTCATAACAATGCTCTGTTATAAAGACATAATCTTTCCCCTCATATATCTCATTTTTTTTTTGTATTTAACTCCCAATACTGCCTTATGTTTATATAAGCCAACACTTTAGTAACTTTTGCTAATTCTCTAATGTTCTGTTCTATAACTTAAAACTTTAGTCAGCATTAGCAGCTGAACTGAAGGTTAACAAAGCCAGGCCTGAGTCCTGCTTCATTTCTTCCTACCTTTACATGACTACTGCCTCATATTCACCGAGATCAGAGAGATAACAGAAATTCATGCTTCTACTCATTTAGCATGTGTATTTTTTTGCCTCTTAGGATTCTGTCACTACTTTTCACTTTCTGTGTTCATTAAGTAATTACATAAACTTCAATAATATCAATCACACTTTAAACTTAAAAAAAAAAAACTCTGAATGGTTTATCGTCACATTTTATGTTCTTCCATCCTCAATAGTCCTTATTCTAGAACTCATCATTTCAGCAGGCATAGAATAAAACAATCAGAATTGTAGATATTTCAAAAACAAATGCATGTGATTTTATTCAAAAATTTTTCTGTCATGTTTCTATAATATTTGTCATTAATAAGTAGAATAAGCTTCTTGGCTAAGAAGACTTTCTCATATAAGGTTATCTATTCTTGCCTTTTGGTCATCTCTTCCTGGACACACATGATAGTGTGTCAAGAAAAAAAAAATATAGGAAAACAACATGATTTCTTGGCATTACTGTCTCTATGTAAGTGTTAACATTCCACTCACTCACGTATGTGAGACCTGTAAAAGACCTGTAATCCCAGTGGGGTCTGAGGCAGCAGTATGGCAAGTTTGAGGCCAGTCACAGTCCCTGAGTGAAACTCCTTTGTAAGGCACCCCTGGGTTCAATGCCTAGTACCACAAAAAAAAAAAAAAAAAAAACTTTCTGATTCTCATAACAATTCACATCAGTCTCACCTACCATCAAAAGATAAATGTTTCCCTTTTGTAGAAACCATATACACAATGCTTGCTCTTCAGCACATACACTAAAAATTAGAATGATACAGAGGAAGATCAGCATGGCCTCTGCTCAAATATGGCATGCAAATTTGTGAAGCACTCTGTATTTTTAAAGTATTCTTACCATACCCACACACACACACACAGAGCAGATATGTCAATTTACCAGACTGTAAAAATTACTTCACTACATATGTATATCAAAATATCAAGTTATATCTGAAATTTATATTTAAAATAAAAAAAGAACCATACAAAAATCTTATATGTAAAATATATACTATTAAAGTCTTTTTGAAAATTAAATATCAACATCACTATAAATTTTTAAAAGTAAAATGCTACCATTATACACAAAAGTAAACGCTGAATCATGACAAAATTATTTTCAGTACAGTAATTCACTAAAAACATACAGGTTTTCCAAAGCCTACAATATGGGTCCTTTCTCTAATCTACTTTTACTGCAAGCACCAGATAGACAGAAACTTAGCTAATTGCAATTACTGTATTTCTCAAAACATGCTCTGAACTTAACGAAAGAGGTGAAAGACCTCTACAATGAAACTACAGAATGCTACAGAAAGAAATTAAAGATGACTTTAGAAGATAGAAATATCTTCCTTGTTCTTGGATAGGCAGAATTAATACTGTCAAAATGACCATACAACTAAAAGCACTGCACAGATTTAATGCAATTCCAATCAAAATACCTATGACATTGCTCATAGAAATAGAAAAAGCAGTCATGAAATTCATCTGGAAAAATAAAAGACCCAGAATGGCTAAAGCAATCCTTAGCAAGAAGAGTGAAGCAAGTGGCATCACTATACCAGACCTTAAACTATACTACAGAGCAACAGTAACAAAAACAAGCATGGTATTGGCACCAAAATAGACTTGTAAGACCAATGGTATAGAATAGAGGACAATACTTACAGTTATCCTTCTTATATTTGACAAAGGCGCCAAAAGCATACATTAGAGAAAAGATAGCCTCTTCAACAAATGGTGCTGGGAAAATTGGAAATCCATATGTAACAAAATGAAATTAAACTCTTATCTCTCACCATGCACAAAACTCAACACAAAGCGGATCAAGGACCTAAAAATTAAACCAGAGAAATTGCATCTGTTAGAAGAAAAAGTAGGCCCAAATCTCTATCATGTCAGATTAGGCCCCAACTTCCTTAATAAGACTCTCATAGTGTAAGAATTAATATCAAGAATCAATAAATGGGATGGATTCAAACTAAAAAGCTTCTTCTCAGCAAAAGAAACAATCTGTGAAGTGAATAGACTGCCTACTGATTGGGAACAAATTCTTACCACATGCATGTCAGACAGAGCACTAATCTCTAGAATATATAAAGAACTCAAAATTCTTAACACCAAAAAAACAAATAACTCAATCAATAAATGGGCCAAGGAACTGAACAAGCACTTCACAGAAGACATACAATCGATCAACAAATATATGAAAAAATGTTCAAAATCTCTAGCAATTAGACAAATGCAAATCGAAAGTACTCTAAGATTTCATCTCACTCTAGTCAGAATGCCAGCTATTAAGAATACAAATAACAAAAAGTGTTGGCAAGGAATGTGGAGAAAAAGACACCTCATACATTGCTGGTGGGACTGCAAATTGGTGCAGCCAATATGGAAAGCAGTATAGAGAATCCTTAGAAAACTGAGAATGGAACCACCATTTGACCCAACTATCCCACTCCTCAGTATATACCTCAGTCTATAAAAACAGCATACTACAGGGACACAGCCACGTCAATGTTTATAGCAGCACAATGCACAACAGCTAAACTGTGGAACCAACCTAGATGCTCTTCAGTAGATGAATGGACGAAGAACATGTGATATACATACATAATGGAATATTATTCAGCATTAAGAGAGAATAAAATCATGGCATTTGCAGGTAAATGAATGGAGTTAGAGAAGATAATGCTAAGTGAAGTTAGCCAATCCCAAAAAAACAAATGCTGAATGATTTCTCTGATTTAAGGATGCTGATCCATAATATGCTGGAGGGGGAGGGGGAATATGGGAGGATTAAATGAACTCTAGATAGGGCAAAGAGAAAAAGGGAAGGGAGGGGAAGGAGGGGTATAGGGGTAGGAAAGAAGGTGGAATATACGATGATCATCATTACCCTAAGTACATGTATAAAGACACAAGGATGTGACTCTACTTTGTGTACAACCAGTCATACGAAAAATTGTGCTCTATATGTGTAATATGAATTATAATGCATTCTGTTTTCATATACAACAAATTAATTTTTTTTAAAAAAAAGAAAACAAAAAATAAAGAACATGCTCTGTTCACTAAGCATGTAAGTTTAGGAAAAGCAGAGTTAAACAAAAAGCAGTTTAGTATAATAAGGCTTTTAGAACACCTCTGCTAACGTACATTCTGGATTTGCAAAGGAGAAAAAAAAAAAACGAGACTCAAAATTCAGAAGTTCCCAAATTACTAAACTGTCGAAAAGGTCAAAGAATACAAATTCCTTTAACTACACAACAAAGTGCATTGTTTAAGAAATTCTAACAAGCTTATGAAACAGATAATACTTGTTAACTTAATAGTAGTTCCCTCTATTTGTTCAAAACTGTCTTCTGATAAAATGTCTACCATATTTTTTTAGGTTTCGATTAAGTATTTCAATAAATATTAAAAATAAAGCATCACTTACTGTCTAATGTACTGAAGTAAAAAAGAAGAAATGCAAGCTCAATAACTACCTAAAAAGACAGTTAAATATTTATAAATAGGAATTTTTTTAAAACTTATCAAATTTCATCTTTTTGCTAGTTTGAAAAAACTGTTCCTCTTACTTGGCTATCTCCTCTATCAACCCTTCTCTTAAGAGACTTCCAAATTCCCACAAAAGAATCTCTTTCCAACCTCTTTAAAAAAAAATAATTTCAAATTCCTTTCATCTGGATGCAGTGGTGTATGCATATAATCTCAGGGACTCAGGAGGCTGAGTCAAGAGAATTCTAAATTCAAAGCCAACCTCTTCAACTTGGTGAAGCCCCAAGCAATGCAAGGAGAACCCTGTTTCACAATTTAAAAAATGAAAAGGGCTAGGGAAGTGGCTCTAAGAACTCCTGGATTAAATCCCTAGTACCAAAACAAACAACCACCACCCTCCTTTTAGACATATCCAGATTCCCATCTGGTAATAACAAAGTTAGAAGTCACCACTTCATTCCTTCTAACAAAAAAGTAAAAAGCTGAACAAACTGAAAAATCAATACTCTTGTTAAATTCTTCAGAGAAGTGAGTCCTCAGGGTAAACCACTGCTCCAAAAATTGAGCAACTGGCAAATGCAGAAAATCACAGCACACCAGAACAGAAACCCACAAGAAAACCCACAGAGAAACTTGCCTGAGAACCAGTGCCAGAGTAGAGAAGCCTCAGTGTGAACAGGTCTGAGTTAAAATCTCCAGAGAACCCAATCATATGGTTTCATCTCCAGGAACTCTCCCAGGTCCCACGGTATATACAAGAGATAAATCTCCCCATGCTTGTGATAGGGAGAAGTGGAAGAGGGACAATTTTAAAATATACCAGAGCATTCTATATTCTTAACAAGGTCTGCCTTCAGCAAAACTAATTTATCAAAGCCTAACATACCTGTGGGAAAAAAGGAAATACACGACTCCAGCTCCCTTTACTGACATACTAATAAAAGGCAAAAACCACAGTTTAAAGAGACAGCAAAAACATCAAAACCAGACATTCTCAAGAGATTTGGGAATTATTAGACAGGGAATTTTTTTAAAACCATGATTAATTTTATGCTAAGTGTTTCAATGACAAGGAAGACAACATTTAAACACATGGATAATGTAAACAGAGAGATGGAAATTCTAAAGATAAAGAAGAAGCCCTAGAAATCAAAACACTATAACAGAAATGAAGAATGCTTCTGGTAGGCTCATTAGTAGACTGAACACAGTTGAGGAAAGGACCTGAGCATACAGTTATGACAATAGATATTACTTCCAAAAGGGAAAAGTAAGAAGAAAAAGACTGATTAAAAAAAAAAAATCTTAAGCAACCACAAAAGGTCTAACTTAAGGAAAAAAATACTTTCAATAGTGCATTTGAGCTGTACATAATAGTTGGGTTCATTCTGAAATAATCATACATGCTAATTTAATTTGCTCTATTTCAGTCCCCAGTGCCTCTTTTACTCCCTCCCCACTTTCCTCCTCCTATTTCCCAAAAGGTACAAATTTCTGTATAATATGAAAATGAAAAGGTAAAGAAAAAGAAACAAGAAATATTTGAAACAATAATGACTGAGAATTTCCCCAAAATAATGTCAGATCCATAAAACTCAGAACTCCAGACAAAACAGATGCCCCACAAAAAAAACACTTCTATGCATATCATATTCAAACTTCAAAAAAAATCAAAGAAAAAAACCTTGAAAGAAGCCAGAAATTGAAAAATACTTTACCTAAAGAAAACCAAGCTAAGGATTCCACCCAGCATCTCAAAAACAATGCAAGCAAAAAAAAATTGAATAAAAATTTAAAGAGCTAAGAGGAAAACAACACCAACCTAAAATTTTGTACCCTGCAAAATTATCCTTCAAAGTGTAGAATAAATATATTCTCAAAGAAAACATGAATGGATTTATTGTCAACAGATCTGTCTTGCACAATATGTTAATGCAGCTCATCACAGAAAAGGAAAATGATATGGATAGAAATTCTGATCTACATAAAAAGAAAAAGAGCATAGGAAAAAATGAATAGCAAGCACAAAAGAATGAATAAGCAAAGATAAAATGTAAAATAAATTTTTTTTCTTATTCTCAATCTAATAGGTAACAATTTTTTCAACATAATAGCAACAAGGTATCTAATTATGCATGATCTAATTATGCATACTTGTAAGTAGAACAAATGACTACAGGAATATAAAGTACAGAGGTAAGAAGTAGGAATATTTTGTTACTATAAAGTATTTGCACTACAGATGTAGGAATATACTATTACTTGAAAATGGACTTGGATAAGTTATAAATGTATACTGTAAAATCCAAAGCAAATACTTTTAAAAGCCTTTTATAAAATGTAATTAAAATGCCTAGAAAGAGAATAGAAACATTAAATACTCAATTAAAACCACAAACAGCAAAAAGTGTGGAAGACACAATGTACAACAAAAAGGGTAAATGATAGAATAAATAATAAATACGGTGGATATTAATCTCACTACCCTAGACAATGATAGTCTAAACTCACTACCCTAGAAAACAGTAGTCTAAATACATTAATTTAAAAACATTGTCAGAGTGGATGAAAAACAAGACTCAATTATATGTACTTAACAATATGTACAGATCAAAAACAAAGGAATGGATAAAAATACACCATGCTATCACTAATCAAAAGAAAACAGAGGCAGGGCATGGATGTGTATAACACCTGCAATTCCAGGAACTCAGGAAACTGAGGGAGGAGGATTGAGAATTCAAAGTCAGCCTCAGCAAAAGGAAGGTGAGACCCTATTTTAAATAAAATACAAAATAGGGTTGGGGATGTAGCTCAGTGGCCAAGTGACCCTGAATTCAACCCCCTGTACCCAGAAAAAAATAAAAATAAAAATAAAAAGAGCTGGGATGCAGCTCAATGGCAAATTGCCCCTGAGTTAAATCCCAGTGACCACTACCCTCCCCGCCCCCAAAAAAAGTAAGAAAAAGAAAAAAGAAATCACTATTTTAATTTCCTACAGAGAAGATTTCAGAGCAAGGAAAGTCATCAGGGATACAAAGGGGTATTCATAGTGATCAAGGGAGTCAATAATCTAAAACATATATTCCTTAATGTGTATGTGCCTAACATAAGAAAAATACAT